>NC_090924.1:1429536622-1430218288 GCF_040938575.1 Ambystoma mexicanum | reverse complement strand
GTGCAAGAGAGGGTTAGGGGGAGTGGAGAAGTGCAAAGGGAGGGGGAGGGAAAAGTGCATAACAAATGGCAGCCAATGGTTGGCTAAGTGCCAGTAATCAGAGGGTGCAAAGTGCAGAGAGTGGGTGGACTGTAGGGTTGCAGATACAGACCACAGGTGCTAGGGGGGCCAAGAGGCAGTGCGAGGTGCAACTGGACAGGCAGGAACCTGGTCCCAAGTTCAGAGGGTGGCCAGGTAAGCCTGGTGTGTGGAATGGATGGGTCATCAGCAGGGGAGAGGAAGAGAGACGAAAGAAGCAAAGAGGAAGGTCTTGAAGATGGTTCTGCTCAAGCTTGGGAGGGGCAGGGAAGCTGTTCCAGAGTGAAGGCCCAGACGAATAAAGAGATCTGCCCCCAACTCTCTGCTTGGAAAAGCGTCTGAGATGGCATGAGGTGTCACGCCACTCAATGCTCTGGCCATTACATTTATTGGCGTTATGCCAGTAGCGTGTAGTGCCATGTGCTGTGCTGAGCACATACCACCATGCAATGCACATGTCATTCAGTGTTGCCTGTGCCACTCAGTGCCAAGCAATGCGATGTGCAAGGTGTTGCTTTGCTCAGTGGCACTCAGCACCGCTTGGTGCGCAGGTAGTGCCAAGCAGTGCCCAGAGCTGAAAGCGATTGCCATGTCACTTAAGACCATTGCACTGACTCTTAAGTCATGCCATTGTCACTTAGCACCAAGATTGTGTTGCCCCAAGCACTCTGCACAGAGTGATTCCTACGACACTCGTTGGCATGAAATGCCCCCGACACTTAGCACTAAGCCCACGGGCACCAAGTGCCGTGTGTGATGCCCACGGCGTTCAGTAATGGGGAACGCCCACGGCACTGGGTGCCTGCTATTATCACAGCAGCGCAATGTCTTGCCCCTGGCACCAAGCGATGCCCACGGCAGAACACGCAGTACAGTATGCCAGGCACTGCGCCAGCTGTCCTTGATCCCGGCACAACGATTTAACAATCCAACATTCCCATAGTCACAGGAAAAACCGTCGTGGGACAAAGTGAAATCCTTCATGGGTTTTGAATGAAGAGGAATGGCCCTTCTGAGCAGAAAGGACAGGGGCGATCAGTCAACGGAGAAAAGAAGCTCAGAGCTGGGCCCTGCCAGGGCACCCCCGGGAGCAGACATCCAGGCTCCCCAGCGGACAAACACACATCCAACTAATGCTAAAATCAATGGCCGCTCGCATGAGAACCCCAGAGTGACACGCGGCCTCATGAAAAAGTAACGAGGCGCTAATCACCGGGCCCTGCCCTGCTGCAACCCCCACCTCCACCAGGGAAGGAGAGGGAGAGGGAGAGGGAGGGAGGGAGGGAGGGAGGGGGTGGCAGCCTTAACCTTTCATTTGGACATGCCGTCCCTGTATTTTTAGTGAGGCCACATCCTAGGTCCCACTAACATCCGAAGTGTCAATGTTCTCCCTTACTGGTCCTAGGTTGCCAGAGGATCCCGCTGGTTCTTTAGTTTCTGGGAGGTCAGCCCCTCTGTGTTCCAGAAATGATCCTTTATGTTACCTTAGCCAACATTTCCCGTAAATGCAGAGGATTTGCTGCTGTGCCTTGTGGGAGGTTTGCAGAATGAAGACGATGCTGACCTAGGAGTGTAACTAAGACAAGTACCATCTCGAACCTACAACACTCCAATACCTGACCTCCTGACAGCAGATTTCTGACAGCCCCTTGCGAGAACCAATCTTTGAAGGAGTTCACTCCCTTCTGCTGGGCTGGAACGTTGACCTTGATGCACGCCTCGAACCTTGTGCACTGCGGAAGCCTGAGTTGACCTGATCACTGCATTGACCTCTGACCTTCAGCCAGCAGGCACTGAAACTGAAGAACAACCGGGAAAGCTATGGAAGGAAGACCGGAAGTGGAAGGAAGGACGACAGGACACGAGGAAGCGAGACAGAATGTAAAGAAGACATGAAGTGGGGCAGATCCGGAGAGAAGTAAAGTGCGGAAGTGAGGAAGCAAAGAATCAAGTCAAGGAGGGAAGAGATGAGAAAGGAAAAAGTGAGAAAGGGGGAGCAACCAAAACTCAGCATCCAAGTTCTTTCCTGTTTTTGGTTTTCGTTCTGCATTCCCTCTATGTTTACTGGGAGTCATATTGCCTCATTCCCAGTCTCTCTCTAGTTGCTTTAATTAGTGAAGATTTCTGCTCACACTAGCAGGGCCTGGAGCTCTGTAGAGAAAACTTCAGGACCCACGGCAGAAGCTGCTACTACAGCTGACCACGCCCACTTACCCAGCATCCTTTAAAACTTGTAGGGCGCGCGCATTTGCACTTGCGCGTTAAGCAAGTGTGTTTACAAGTGTGCTGCTGTCTTGCTGGTCCCGCTGCTTCTCCTGCAAATTACATTTGGACTATTCCTGTTGGAGAATGGACAGCCTTTGAGGATGGTTATAAGGACTATTATTACGTGGCCACGGTAGTGGCCATGTAGTTATGGTTAAGTTGCTGTTACCATAGGAAGAACACTTTTTGGGTGGCTTATAACTTCGCTCTCCCTGGACGGATCCTCACCAAATTTTGCAAAAAAAGTAGTTGGGTCACTTTGAATTTGTTTTGCAAAGTTTGGTGAGGATTCGTCCAGGGGGGGCAAAGTTATAGGGGGGGTCCCAAAACTTTTTTTTTTCCCATAGACATAATGGGAAAAAACTTTGCTCACGCCTACAGCCCAAACCGCTGGACGGATTTACACCAAATTAGCGGCAGGAGCGGCGGCTTGGTCCCGAAAGCATGCTTTGCTTTATTTGGTGTAAATTCGTCCAGTAGTTTTTAAAAAAAATGACAAAAATGTAAGTGAAAAAAATTAGTGATATCTGTGTTCGCTTCGCGGACACACTTCCCTGTTCGCTCCACGGACAGGACGGTGATTGGGCCAGCAGCTTGCGTGATGTCCGCGGACATCTGACGTGCTCTCTCATTGGATGCGTGGAAGCGTGCAGTGCGTCTGGCTTCAGAGACGCCACCATCTTTGTTCCTCGCATGAGAGGCTTTGTATCCCGCCTGCACAGTAAGTCCCCCACCCCCGCTCATGCCCGTGTCTGTCTCCTGTTCCTCCCACCTCTTGCCCCGTGTGTCTTTCTCCCTTACGCCCACCCCCCGCTCATGCCTCGCTCATGTCCGTGTTGTCTCTCCCCACCGGCCGCCCGCTCATGTCCGTGTTGTCTCTCCCCACCCGCTGCCTGCTCATGTCCATGTTGTTTCTCCCCACCCGCCGCCCGCTCATGTCCGTGTTGTCTCCCCCCACCCGCCGCCCACCCCCGCTCATGTCCGTGTTGTCTCTCCCCACCCGCCGCCCGCTCATGTCCGTGTTGTCTCTCCCCACCCGCCGCCCGCTCATGTCCGTGTTGTCTCTCCCCACCCGCCGCCCACCCCCGCTCATGTCCGTATGTCTCTCACCACCCGCCGCCCACCCCCCGCTCATGTCCGTGTGTCTCTCCCCCTCCCGCCCACCCCCCGCTCATGCCCCGTGTGTCTCTCACCCTCCCGACCACCCCCCGCTCATTCCTCGTGTGTCTCTCCCCCTCCTGCCCTCCCCCCGCTGATGCCTCGTGTGTCTGTCTCCCTCCCCCCCACCCCGCTCTTGCCCTGTGTGTCTGTCTCCCTCCGCCCACCCCCGCTTTTGCCCCGTGTGTCTTTCCCCCTCCCGCCCACCCCCGCTCTTGCCCCGTGTGTCTTTCCCACTCCCGCCCACCCCCACTCTTGCCCCGTGTGTCTTTCCCCCTCCCACCCACCCCCGCTCTTGCCCCGTATGTCTTTCCCCCTCCCGCCCACCCCCGCTCTTGCCCCGTGTGTCTTTCCCGCTCTTGCCCCGTGTGTCTTTCCCGCTCTTGCCCCGTGTGTCTTTCCCTCTCCCGCCCACCCCTGCTCTTGCCCCGTGTGTCTTTCCCCCTCCCGCACACCCCCGCTCTTGCCCCGTGTGTCTTCCCCCTCCCGCCCACCCCGCTCTTGCCCGTGTGTCTTTCCCCCTCCCGCCCACCCCCGCTCTTGCCCCGTGTGTCTTTCCCCCTCCTGCCCACCCCCCGCTCTTGCCCCGTGTGTCTTTCCCCCTCCCACACACCCCCGCTCATGCCCCATGTCTGTATCCTGTTGCCCCCCACCCCCCGCTCCTGCCCCGTGTCTCTCTGTTGTTCCCCCCACCCCCTGCTCATGCCCCGTGTCTCTCTCCTGTTGCCCCCCACTGCCCGCTCATGCCCCGTGTCTGTCTCCTGTTGCCCCCCACCCCCTGCTCATGCCCCATGTCTCTCTGTTGTTCCCCCCACCCCCCGTTCCTGTGCCCCGTGTCTGTCTCCTGTTGCCCCCCACCCGCCGCTCCTGCCCTGTGTCTCTCTGTTGTTCCCCCCACCCCCCGCTCATGCCCCGTGTCTGTCTCCTGTTCCCCACACCCCCTGCTCATGCCCCGTGTCTGTCTCCTGTACCCCCCATTGCCCGCTCATGCCCCGTGTCTGTCTCCTGTTGCCCTCCACTCCCCCCGCTCCTGCCCCGTGTCTCTCTGTTGTACCCCCACCCCCCGCTCATGCCCCGTGTCTCTCTCCTGTTGCCCCCCACCCCCTGCTCATGCCCCGTGTCTGTCTCCTGTACCCCCCACCGCCCGCTCATGCCCCGTGTCTGTCTCCTGTTGCCCCCCACCGCCCGCTCATGCCCCGTGTCTGTCTCCTGTTGCCCCCCACCCCCCGCTCATGCCCCATGTCTGTCTCCTGTTGCCCTCACCCCCCGCTCATGCCCCGTGTTTGTCTCCTGTTGCCCTCACCCCCCGCTCATGCCCTGTGTCTGTCTCCTGTTGCCCCCCACCCCTCGCTCATGCCCCGTGTCTCTCTCCTGTTTCCCCCCTGCTCATGCCCTGTTCTGTCTCCTGTTCCCCCCACCCGCTCATGTCCCGTGTCTCTCTCCTGTTGCCCCCACCCCCTGCTCATGCCCCGTGTCTGTCTCTTGTACCCCCCCACCCCCCGCTCATGCCCCGTGTCTCTCTTCTGTTGCCCCCCACCCCCTGCTCATGCCCCGTGTCTGTCTCCTGTACCCCCTCCCACCCCCCGCTCATGCCCCATGTCTCTCTCCTGTTGCCCCCCACTACCCCGCTCATGCCCCCTGTCTGTCTTCTGTACCCCCCACCCCCCGCTCATGCTCCGTGTCTGTCTCCTGGTCCCCCCACCCCCCGCTCATGCCCCATGTCTGTCTGCTCTTGCTCCCACCCATGCCCGTGTCTGTCTCCTGTACCCCCCACTCCGCGCTCATGCCCGTGTCTGTCTCCTGTTGCCCCCCACACTCCCGCTCATGCCCCGTGTCTGTCTCCTGTTCTCCCCACCCCCCGCTCATGCCCCATGTCTGTCTCCTGTTCCTCCCACCCCCGCTCATGCCCCATGTCTGTCTCTTGTTGCCCCCCAGCCCCCGCTCATGCCCCGTGTCTGTCTCCTGTTCTCCCCACCATCCGCTCATGCTCCGTGTCTGTCTCCTGTTGCCCCCCACCCCCCGCTCATGCCCCGTGTCTGTCTCCTGTTGCCCCCCACCCCACGCTCATGCCCCGTGTCTGTCTCCTGTTGCCCCCCGCTCATGCCCTGTGTCTGTCTCTTGTTGCCCCCCACCCCCGCTCATGCCCCGTGTCTGTCTCCTGTTCCCCCCACCCCCCGCTCATGCCCCGTGTCTCTCTCCTGTTGCCCCCCACCCCCTGCTCATGCACGTGTCTGTCTCCTGTACCCCCCACCACCCGCTCATGCCCTGTGTCTGTCTCCTGTTGCCTCCCAACCCCCGCTCATGCCCCGTGTCTGTCTCCTGTTGCCCTCACCCCCCGCTCATGCCCCGTGACTGTCTCCTGTTGCCCTCACCCCCGCTCATGCCCCGTGTCTGTCTCCTGTTGCCCCCCACCCCCGCTCCTGCCCAGTGTCTGTCTCTTTTGTTCCCCCCACCCTCTGCTCATGCCCTGTGTATCTCTCCTGTTGCCCCCCTGCTCATGCCCCGTGTCTGTCTCCTGTTCCCCCCACCCGCTCATGCCCCGTGTCTCTCTCCTGTTGTCCCCACCCCTCGCTCATGCCCCGTGTCTGTCACCTGTACCCCCCCACCCCCGCGCTCATGCCCCGTGTCTCTCTTCTGTTGCCCCCCACCCCCTGCTCATGCCCCGTATCTGTCTCCTGTACCCCCTCCCACCCCCCGCTCATGCCCCATGTCTCTCTCCTGTTGCCCCCCACTACCCCGCTCATGCCCCGTGTCTGTCTTCTGTACCCCCCACCCCCCGCTCATGCCCCATGTCTGTCTCCTGTTCCCCCCACCTCCCGCTCATGCCCCATGTCTGTCTCCTCTTGCTCCCACCCATGCCCCGTGTCTGTCTCCTGTACCCCCCACTCCGCGCTCATGCCCGTGTCTGTCTCCTGTTGCCCCCCACACCGCTGCTCATGCCCCGTGTCTGTCTCCTGTTGCCCCCCCCTCGCTCATGCCCCGTGTCTGTCTCCTGTTCTCCCCACCCCCCGCTCATGCCCCGTGTCTGTCTCCTGTTCCTCCCACCCCCGCTCAGGCACTGTGTCTGTCTCTTGTTGCCCCCCACCCCCCGCTCATGCCCCATGTCTGTCTCCTGTTCTCCCCACCCCCCTCTCATGCTCCGTGTCTGTCTCCTGTTGCCCCCCACCCCCTGCTCTTGCCCCATGTCTCCATGTCTGTCTCCTGTTGCCCCCCACCCCCCGCTCATGCCCCGTGTCTGTCTCCTATTGCCCCCCGCTCATGCCCCGTGTCTGTCTCCTGTTGCCCCAACCCCCGCTCATGCCCCGTGTCTCTCTCTTGTTGGCCCCCACTCCCGCTCATGCCCCGTGTCTGTCTCCTGTACCCCCCCACCCCCGCTCTTGCCCCGTGTGTCTTTCCCCCTCCTGCCCACCACCGCTCTTGGCACGTGTGTCTTTCCCCCTGTACCCCCCCACCCCTGCTCTTGCCCCGTGTGTTTGTCTCCCTCCCACCCACCCCCGCTCTTGCCGCGTGTGTCTTTCCCCCTCCCGCCCACCCCCGCTCTTGCCCCGTGTGTCTTTCCCCCTCCCCCCCACCCCCGCTCTTGGCCTGTGTGTCTTTCCCCCTCCCGCCCACCCCTGCTCTTGGCCCTTGTGTCTTTCCCCCTCCCGGCCAGCCTCGCTCTTGGCCCGTGTGTCTTTCACCCTCCCGCCCACCCCCGCTCTTGGCCCCGTGTGTCTTTCCCCCTCCCGCCCACACCCGCTCTTGGCCCCGTGTGTCTTTCCCCCTCCCGCCCACCCCCGCTCTTGGCCCCGTGTCTCTTGCCCCCTCCCGCCCACCCCCGCTCTTGGCCCCGTGTCTCTTGCCCCCTCCCGCCCACCCCCGCTCTTGGCCCCGTGTCTCTTGCCCCCTCCCGCCCACCCCCGCTCTTGGCCCAGTGTCTCTTGCCCCTTCCCGCCCACCCCCGCTCTTGGCACCGTGTCTCTTGACCCCTCCCGCCCACCCCCGCTCTTGGCCCCGTTTCTCTTGCCCCCTCCCGCCCACCCCCGCTCTTGGCCCCGTGTCTCTTGCCCCCTCCCGCCCACCCCCGCTCTTGGCCCCATGTCTCTTGCCCCCTCCCGCCCACCCCCGCTCTTGGCCCCGTGTCTCTTGCCCACTCCCGCCCACCCCCGCTCTTGGCCCCATGTCTCTTGCCCCCACCCGCCGACCCTCGCTCTTGGCCCCGTGTCTCTTGCCCCCTCCCGCCCACCCCCGCTCTTGGCCCCGTGTCTCTTGCCCCCTCCCGCCCACCCCCGCTCTTGGCCCCGTGTCTCTTTCCCCCTCCCGCCCACCCCCGCTCTTGCCCCGTGTGCCTTTCCCCCTCCCGCCCACCCCCGCTCTTGGCCCGTGTGTCTTTCACCCTCCCGCCCACCCCCGCTCTTGGCCCCGTGTGTCTTTCCCCCTCCCGCCCACACCCGCTCTTGGCCCCGTGTCTCTTGCCCCCTCCCGCCCACCCCCGCTCTTGGCCCAGTGTCTCTTGCCCCCTCCCGCCCACCCCCGCTCTTGGCCCCGTGTCTCTTGACCCCTCCCGCCCACCCCCGCTCTTGGCCCCATTTCTCTTGCCCCCTCCCGCCCACCCCCGCTCTTGGCCCCATGTCTCTTGCCCCCTCCCGCCCACCCCCGCTCTTGGCCCCGTGTCTCTTTCCCCCTCCCGCCCACCCCCGCTCTTGCCTCGTGTGCCTTTCCCCCTCCCACCCACCCCCGCTCTTGGCCCGTGTGTCTTTCACCCTCCCGCCCACCCCCGCTCTTGGCCCCGTGTGTCTTTCCCCCTCCCGCCCACACCCGCTCTTGGCCCCGTGTCTCTTGCCCCCTCCCGCCCACCCCCGCTCTTGGCCCAGTGTCTCTTGCCCCCTCCCGCCCACCCCCGCTCTTGGCCCCGTGTCTCTTGCCCCCTCCCGCCCACCCCCGCTCTTGGCCCCGTGTCTCTTGCCCCCTCCCACCCACCCCCGCTCTTGGCCCCGTGTCTCTTTCCCCCTCCCGCCCACCCCCGCTCTTGCCCCGTGTGCCTTTCCCCCTCCCGCCCACCCCCGCTCTTGGCCCGTGTGTCTTTCACCCTCCCGCCCACCCCCGCTCTTGGCCCCGTGTGTCTTTCCCCCTCCCGCCCACACCCGCTCTTGGCCCCGTGTCTCTTGCCCCCTCCCGCCCACCCCCGCTCTTGGCCCAGTGTCTCTTGCCCCCTCCCGCCCACCCCCGCTCTTGGCCCCGTGTCTCTTGACCCCTCCCGCCCACCCCCGCTCTTGGCCCCGTTTCTCTTGCCCCCTCCCGCCCACCCCCGCTCTTGGCCCCGTGTCTCTTGCCCCCTCCCGCCCACCCCCGCTCTTGGCCCCGTGTCTCTTTCCCCCTCCCGCCCACCCCCGCTCTTGCCCCGTGTGCCTTTCCCCCTCCCACCCACCCCCGCTCTTGGCCCGTGTGTCTTTCACCCTCCCGCCCACCCCCGCTCTTGGCCCCGTGTGTCTTTCCCCCTCCCGCCCACACCCGCTCTTGGCCCCGTGTCTCTTGCCCCCTCCCGCCCACCCCCGCTCTTGGCCCCGTGTCTCTTGCCCCCTCCCGCCCACCCCCGCTCTTGGCCCCGTGTCTCTTGCCCCCTCCCACCCACCCCCGCTCTTGGCCCCATGTCTCTTGCCCCCTCCCGCCGACCCCCGCTCTTGGCCCCGTGTCTCTTGCCCCCTCCCGCCCACCCCCGCTCTTGGCCCCGTGTCTCTTGCCCCCTCCCGCCCACCCCCGCTCTTGGCCCCGTGTCTCTTTCCCCCTCCCACCCACCCCCGCTCTTGCCCCGTGTGCCTTTCCCCCTCCCGCCCACCCCCGCTCTTGCCCCGTGTGTCTTTCCCCCTCCCGGCCACCCCCGCTCTTGGCCCCGTGTGTCTTTCCCCCTCCCGCCCACCCCCGCTCTTGGCCCCGTGTGTCTTTCCCCCTCCCGCCCACACCCGCTCTTGGCCCCGTGTCTCTTGCCCCCTCCCGCCCACCCCCGCTCTTGGCCCAGTGTCTCTTGCCCCCGCCCGCCCACCCCCGCTCTTGGCCCCGTGTCTCTTGACCCCTCCCGCCCACCCCCGCTCTTGGCCCCATTTCTCTTGCCCCCTCCCGCCCACCCCCGCTCTTGGCCACGTGTCTCTTGCCCCCTCCCGCCCACCCCCGCTCTTGGCCCCGTGTCTCTTGCCCCCTCCCGCCCACCCCCGCTCTTGGCCCCGTGTCTCTTGGCCCCTCCCGCCCACCCCCGCTCTTGGCCCCATGTCTCTTGCCCCCTCCCGCCGACCCCCGCTCTTGGCCCCGTGTCTCTTGCCCCCTCCCGCCCACCCCCACTCTTGGCCCCGTGTCTCTTGCCCCCTCCCGCCCACCCCCGCTCTTGGCCCCGTGTCTCTTTCCCCCTCCCGCCCACCCCCGCTCTTGCCCCGTGTGCCTTTCCCCCTCCCGCCCACCCCCGCTCTTGCCCCATGTGTCTTTCCCCCTCCCGGCCACCCCCGCTCTTGGCCCCGTGTGTCTTTCCCCCTCCCGCCCACACCCGCTCTTGGCCCCGTGTGTCTTTCCCCCTCCCGCCCACCCCCGCTCTTGGCCCCGTGTCTCTTGCCCCCTCCCCCCCACCCCCGCTCTTGGCCCCGTGTCTCTTGCCCCCTCCCGCCCACCCCCGCTATTGGCCCCGTGTCTCTTGCCCCCTCCCGCCCACCCCCGCTCTTGGCCCAGTGTCTCTTGCCCCCTCCCGCCCACCCCCGCTCTTGGCCCCGTGTCTCTTGACCCCTCCCGCCCACCCCCGCTCTTGGCCCCGTGTCTCTTGCCCCCTCCCGCCCACCCCCGCTCTTGGCCCCGTGTCTCTTGCCCCCTCCCGCCCACCCCCGCTCTTGGCCCCGTGTCTCTTGCCCCCTCACGCCCACCCCGGCTCTTGGCCCCGTGTCTCTTGCCCCCTCCCTCCCACCCCCGCTCTTGGCCCCGTGTCTCTTGCCCCCTCCCGCCGACCCCCGCTCTTGGCCCCGTGTCTCTTGCCCCCTCCCGCCCACCCCCGCTCTTGGCCCCGTGTCTCTTGCCCCCTCCCGCCCACCCCCGCTCTTGGCCCCGTGTCTCTTTCCCCCTCCCGCCCACCCCCGCTCTTGCCCCGTGTGCCTTTCCCCCTCCCGCCCACCCCCGCTCTTGCCCCGTGTGTCTTTCCCCCTCCCGCCCACTCCCGCTCTTGCCCCGTGTGTCTTTCCCCCTCCCGCCCACCCCCGCTCTCGCCCTGTTTGTCTTTCCCCCTCCCGCCCACCCCCGCTCATGCCCCGTATCTGTCTCCCGTTGCCCCCACCCCCTGCTCCTGCCCCGTGTCTCTCTGTTGTTCCCCCCACCCCATGCTCATGCCCCGTGTCTCTCTCCTGTTGCTCCCGACCGCCCGCTCATGCCCCGTGTCTGTCTCCTGTTGCCCCCCACCCCCCGCTCATGCCCTGTGTCTCTCTGTTGTTCCCCCCACCCCCCGCTCCTGCCCCGAGTCTGTCTCCTGTTGCCCCCCACCCCCCGCTCCTGCCCCGTGTCTCTCTGTTGTTCCCCCCACCCCCCGCTCATGCCCCGTGTCTGTCTCCTGTTCCCCACACCCTCCGCTCATGCCCCGTGTCTGTCTCCTGTACCCCCCACCGCCCGCTCCTGCCCCGTGTCTGTCTCCTGTTGCCCTCCACCCCCCGCTCCTGCCCCGTGTCTCTCTGTTGTTCCCCCCACCCCCCGCTCATGCCCCGTGTCTCTCTCCTGTTTCCCCCCACCCCCCGCTCATACCCCGTGTCTGTCTCCTTTACCCCCCACCGCCCGCTCATGCCCCGTGTCTGTCTCCTGTTGCCCCCCCACCCCCCTCTCATGCCCCGTGTCTGTCTCCTGTTCTCCCCCCGCTCATGCCCCGTGTCTGTCTCCTGTTGCCCTCACCCCCCCGCTCATGCCCCGTGTCTCTCTGTTGTTCCCCCCACCCCCCGCTCCTGCCCCGTGTCTGTCTCCTGTTGCCCCCCACCCCCCGCTCCTGCCCCGTGTCTCTCTGTTGTTCCCCCCACCCCCCGCTCATGCCCCTGTGTGTCTTTCCCCCTCCCGCCCACCCCCGCTCTTGCCCGTGTGTCTTTCCCCCTCCCGCCCACCCCCCGCTCTTGCCCCGTGTCTGTCTCCTGTTGCCCCCACCCCCCACTCCTGCCCCGTGTCTCTCTGTTGTTCCCCCCACCCCATGCTCATGCCCCGTGTCTCTCTCCTGTTGCCCCCCACCGCCCGCTCATGCCCCGTGTCTGTCTCCTGTTGCCCCCCACCCCCGCTCATGCCCCGTGTCTCTCTGTTGTTCCCCCCATCCCCTGCTCCTGCCCCGTGTCTGTCTCCTGTTGCCCCCCACCCCCCGCTCCTGCCCCGTGTCTCTCTGTTGTTCCCCCCACCCCCCGCTCATGCCCCATGTCTGTCTCCTGTTCCCCACACCCCCTCTCATGCCCCGTGTCTGTCTCCTGTACCCCCCACCGCCCGCTCCTGCCACGTGTCTGTCTCCTGTTGCCCCCCACCCCCCGCTCATGCCCTGTGTCTCTCTGTTGTTCCCCCCACCCCCCGCTCCTGCCCCGTGTCTGTCTCCTGTTGCCCCCCACCCCCTGCTCCTGCCCCGTGTCTCTCTGTTGTTCCCCCCACCCCCCGCTCATGCCCCATGTCTGTCTCCTGTTCCCCACACCCCCTCTCATGCCCCGTGTCTGTCTCCTGTACCCCCCCACCGCCCGCTCCTGCCCCGTGTCTCTCTCCTGTTGCCCCCCACCCCCCGCTCATGCCCCGTGTCTGTCTCCTGCACCCCCACCTACCGCTCATGCCCCGTGTCTGTCTCCTGTTGCCCCCCACCCCCTCTCATGCCCCGTGTCTGTCTCTTGTTCTCCCCCCGGTCATGCCCCGTGTCTGTCTCCTGTTGCCCTCACCCCCCGCTCATGCCCCGTGTCTGTCTCCTGTTGCCCCCCACCCCCCGCTCCTGCCCCGTGTCTCTCTCCTGTTGCCCCCCACCCCCGCTCATGCCCCGTGTCTGTCTCTTTTGTTCCCCCCCACCCCCTGCTCATGCCCCGTGTCTGTCTCCTGTACCCCCTGCTCATGCTCGTGTCTGTCTCCTGTACCCCCCCACCCCCCCGCTCATGCCCCGTGTCTGTCTCCTGTTGCCCCCCCTGCTCATGCCCCGTGTCTGTCTCCTGTACCCCCTCATCCCCGCTCATGCCCCGTGTCTGTCTCCTGTACACCCCCACTCCCCTGCTCATGCCCCATGTCTGTCTCCTGTTGCCCCCCTGCTCATGCCCCGTGTCTGTCTCCTGTTCCCCCCACCCGCTCATGTCCCGTGTCTCTCTCCTGTTGCCCCCACCCCCCGCTCATGCCCCGTGTCTGTCTCCTGTACCCCCCACCCCCCGCTCATGCCCCATGCCTCTCTCCTGTTGCCCCCCACTACCCCACTCATGCCCTGTGTCTCTCTTCTGTTGCCCCCCACCCCCTGCTCATGCCCCGTGTCTGTCTCCTGTACCCCCTCCCACCCCCCGCTCCCGCCCCATGTCTCTCTCCTGTTGCCCCCCACTACCCCGCTCATGCCCCGTGTCTGTCTTCTGTACCCCCCACCCCCCGCTAATGCGCCGTGTCTGTCTCCTGTTTCCCCCACCCCCCGCTCATGCCCCATGTCTGTCTCCTCTTGCTCCCACCCATGCACCGTGGCTGTCTCCTGTACCCCCCCACTCCGCGCTCATGCCCATATCTGTCTCCTGTTGCCCCCCACACCCCCGCTCATGCCCCGTGTCTGTCTCCTGTTGCCCCCCACCCCCTCGCACATGCCCCGTGTCTGTCTCCTGTTCTCCCCACCCCCCGCTCATGACCCGTGTCTGTCTCCTGTTCCTCCCACCCCCGCTCATGCCCTGTGTCTGTCTCTTGTTGCCTCCCACCCCCCGCTCATGCCCCGTGTCTGTCTCCTGTTATCCCCACCCCCCGCTCATGCTCTGTGTCTGTCTCCTGTTGCCCCCCACCCCCTGCTCATGCCCCGTGTCTGTCTCTGTTGTTCCCCCCACCCCCGCTCATGCCCCGTGTCTGTCTCCTGTACCCCCCACCCCCGCTCTTGCCCCGTGTGTCTGTCTCCCTCCCGCCCATCCCCGCTCTTGCCCCGTGTGTCTGTCTTCCTCCCGCCCACCCCCGCTCTTGCCCCTTGTGTCTGTCTCCCTCCCGCCCACCCCCGCTCTTGCCCCGTGTGTCTGTCTCCCTCCTGCCCACCCCCGCTCTTGCCCCGTCTGTCTGTCTCCCTCCCGCCCACCCCCGCTCTTGCCCCGTGTGTCTTTCCCCCTCCCGCCCACCCCCGCTCTTGCCCCGTGTGTCTTTACCCCTCCCGCCCACCCCCGCTCTTGCCCCGTGTGTCTTTCCCCCTCCCGTCCACCCCCGCTCTTGGCCCGTGTGTCTTTCCCCCTCCCGCCCACCCCCGCTCTTGGCCCGTGTGTCTTTCCCCCTCCCGCCCACCCCCACTCTTTTCCCCGTGTCTCTTTCCCCCTCCCGCCCACCCCCGCTCTTGGCCCCATGTCTCTTGCCCCCTCCCGCCCACCCCCGCTCTTGGCCCCGTGTCTCTTGCCCCCTCCCTCCCACCCCCCGCTCTTGGCCCCGTGTCTCATGCTGCCTCCCACCCACCCCCGCTCTTGGCCCCGTGTCTCTTGCCCCCTCCTGCCCACCCCCGCTCTTGGCCCCGTGTTTCTTGCCCCCTCCCGCCCACCCCCGCTCTTGGCCCCGTGTCTCTTGCCCCATCCCGCCCACCCCCGCTCTTGGCCCCGTGTCTCTTGCCCCCTCCCGCCCACCCCCACCCTTGGCCCCGTGTCTCTTGCCCCCTCCTGCCCACCCCCGCTCTTGGCCCCGTGTCTCTTGCCCCCTCCTGCCCACCCCCGCTCTTGGCCCCGTGTCTCTTGCCCCCTCCCGCCCACCCCCGCTCTTGGCCCCGTGTCTCTTAAACCCTCCCGCCCACCCCCGCTCTTGACCCCTTGTCTCTTGCCCCCTCGCGCCCACCCCCGCTCTTGGCCCCGCGTCTCTTGCCCCCTCCCACCCACCCCTGCTCTTGGCCCCGTGTCTCTTGCCCCCTCCCGCCCACCCCCGCTCTGGCCCCGTGCCTCTTGCCCCCTCCCACCCACCCCCGCTCTTGGCCCCGTGTCTCTTGCCCCCTCCCGCCCACCCTCACTCTTGGCCCTGTGTCTCTTGCCCCCTCCCGCCCACCCCTGCTCTTGCCCCCTCCCGCCCACCCCCGCTCTTGCCCCTTGTGTCTTCCCCCCTCCCGCCCACCCCCGCTCTTGCCCCTTGTGTCTTCCCCCTCCGCCCACCCCCGCTCTTGCCCCTTGTGTCTCTCCCACTCCCACCCACCGCTCATGCCCCGTGTGTCTCTCTCCCTCCCGCCCACCGCTCATGCCCCGTGTGTCTCTCTCCCTCCCCCCACCCCCGCTCATGCCCCGTGTGTCTCTCTCCCTTCCCCCACCCCTGCTCATGCCCCGTGTCTGTCTCCTGTTCCCCTCCACACCCCGCTCATGCCCCGTGTCTGTGTCCTGTTCCCCACCACCCCCCGCTCATGCCCCGTGTCTATCTCCTGTTGCCCCCCACCCACCCGCTCATGCCCCGTGTCTGTCTCCTGTTCCTCCCACCCGCTCATGCCCCGTGTCTGTCTCCTGTTCCCCCCACACGCTCATGCCCCGTGTCTTTTTCCTGATCCTCCCACCCCCCGCTCATGCCCCGTGTCTGTTCTCCCCACCACCCGCTCAAACCCCGTGTCTGTCTCCTGTTCCCCCACCCCTCGCTCATGCCCCGTGTCTGTCTCCTGTTCCCCCCACCCCCGGCTCATGCCCTGTGTCTGTCTCCTGTGCCCCTCACCCCCCGCTCATGCCCCGTGTCTCTCCTGTTCCCCCCACCCCCCGCTCATGCCCTGTGTCTGTCTCCTGTTGCCCCTCACCCCCCGCTCATGCCCCGTGTCTCTCCTGTTGCCCCCACCCCCCGCTCATGCCCCGTGTCTGTCTCCTGCTGCCCCCCACCCCCCGCTCATGCCCCGTGTCTGTCTCCTGTTCCCCACCCCCCGCTCATGCCCCGTGTCTGCCTCCTGTTGCCCCGCACCCCCGCTCATGTCCCGTGTCTCTCCTGTTGCCCCCACCCCCCGCTCATGCCCCGTGTCTGTCTCCTGTTGCCCCCCACCCCCACTCATGCCCCGTGTCTGTCTCCTGTTGCCCCTCACCCCCCGCTCATGCCCCGTGTCTGTCTCCTGTTGCCTTCCACCCCCTGCTCATGCCCCGTGTCTGTCTCCTGTTGCCCTCCACCCCCCGCTCCTGCCCCGTGTCTGTCTCTGTTGTTCCCCCCACCCCCCGCTCATGCCCCGTGTCTGTCTCCTGTTCCCCCCAGCCCCCGCTCATGCCCCGTGTCTGTCTCCTGTTCCCCCCACCCCCCGCTCATGCCCCGTGTCTCTCTCCTGTTGCCCCCACCCGCCGCTCATGCCCCATGTCTGTTTCCTGTACCCCCTACCGCCCGTTCATGCCCCGTGTCTGTCTCCTGTTGCCCCCCGCTCATGCCCCGTGTCTGTCTCCTGTTGCCCCCCACCCCCCTCTCATGCCCCGTGTCTGTCTCCTGTTCTCCCCACCCCCCGCTCATGCTCTGTGTCTGTCTCCTGTTCCCCCCCACCCCCTGCTCATGCCCCGTGTCTGTCTCCTGTTGCCCTCACCCCCGCTCATGCCCCATGTCTGTCTCCTGTTGCCCCCCACCCCCCGCTCCTGTCCCGTGTCTCTCTCCTGTTGCCCCCACCCCACGCTCATGCCCCGTGTCTGTCTCTTTTGTTCCCCCCACCTCCCGCTCATGCCCTGTGTCTGTCTCCTGTTCTCCCACCCCCCGCTCATGCCCCGTGTCTCTCTCCTGTTGCCCCCTGCTCATGCCCCGTGTCTGTCTCCTGTACCCCCCACCCCCCGCTCATGCTTGTGTCTGTCTCCTGTACCCCCCACCCCCCGCTCATGCCCCATGTCTGTCTCCTGTTGCCCCCCTGCTCATGCCCCGTGTCTGTCTCCTGTTCCCCCCACCCGCTCATGTCCCGTGTCTCTCTCCTGTTGCCCCCCACCCCCCGTCATGCCCCGTGTCTGTCTCCTGTACCCCCACACCCCCTGCTCATGCCCCATGTCTGTCTCCTGTTGCCCCCCTGCTCATGCCCCGTGTCTGTCTCCTGTACCCCCGCACCCCCCGCTCATGCCCCATGTCTCTCTCCTGTTGCCCCCCACTACCCCGCTCATGCCCCATGTCTGTCTTCTGTACCCCCCACCCCCCGCTCATGCCCCGTGTCTGTCTCCTGTTCCCCCACCCCCCGCTCATGCCCCGTGTCTGTCTCCTGTTGCCCCCCACCCCCTGCTCATGCCCCGTGTCTATCTCCTGTTGCCCCCCACCCCCCGCTCATGCCCCATGTCTCCCTCGTGTTCCCCCCACCCCCGCTCATGCCCCGTGTTTCCCTCATGTTACCCCCCGCCCCCTGCTCATGCTCCGTGTCTCCCTCGTGTTCCCCCCCACCCCCTGCTCATGCCCCTTGTCTCTCTCCTTTCCTCCCCACCTCCGCTCATGTCCCGTATGTGCCCTGTACCCCCCGCTCATGCCCTATGTCTCCCTCGTGTTCCTCCCCACCCCCTGCCCATACCACGTGTCTCCCTCATGTTCCTCCCCACCGGCTGCTCATGCCCCATGTCTCTCTCGTGTTCCCCCCACCACCGCTCATGCCCTGTGTTTCCTTCCTTTTCCACCCACCCCCCTGCTCATGCCCCATGTCTGTCTCCTGTTGCCCCCCCTGCTCATGCCCCGTGTCTGTCTCCTGTTCCCCCCACCCGCTCATGTCCCGTGTCTCTCTCCTGTTGCCCCCGACCGCCCGCTCATGCCCCGTGTCTGTCTCCTGTTGCCCCCCACCCCCGCTCATGCCCTGTGTCTCTCTGTTGTTCCCCCCACCCCCCGCTCCTGCCCCATGTCTGTCTCCTGTTGCCCCCCACCCCCTGCTCCTGCCCCGTGTCTCTCTGTTGTTCCCCCCACCCCCCGCTCATGCCCCGTGTCTGTCTCCTGTTCCCCACACCCTCCGCTCATGCCCCGTGTCTGTCTCCTGTACCCCCCACCGCCCGCTCCTGCCCCGTGTCTGTCTCCTGTTGCCCTCCACCCCCCGCTCCTGCCCCGTGTCTCTCTGTTGTTCCCCCCACCCCCCGCTCATGCCCCGTGTCTCTCTCCTGTTGCCCCCCACCCCCCGCTCATACCCCGTGTCTGTCTCCTGTACCCCCCACCGCCCGCTCATGCCCCGTGTTTGTCTCCTGTTGCCCCCCCACCCCCCTCTCATGCCCCGTGTCTGTCTCCTGTTCTCCCCCCGCTCATGCCCCGTGTCTGTCTCCTGTTGCCCTCACCCCCCCGCTCATGCCCCGTGTCTCTCTGTTGTTCCCCCACCCCCCGCTCCTGCCCCGTGTCTGTCTCCTGTTGCCCCCCACCCCCCGCTCCTGCCCCGTGTCTCTCTGTTGTTCCCCCCGCCCCCCGCTCATGCCCCTGTGTGTCTTTCCCCCTCCCGCCCACCCCCACTCTTGCCCGTGTGTCTTTCCCCCTCCCGCCCACCCCCCGCTCTTGCCCCGTGTGTCTTTCCCCCTCCCGCCCACCCCCGCTCATGCCCCGTGTCTGTCTCCTGTTGCCCCCACCCCCCACTCCTGCCCCGTGTCTCTCTGTTGTTCCCCCCCCCATGCTCATGCCCCGTGTCTCTCTCCTGTTGCCCCCCACCGCCCGCTCATGCCCCGTGTCTGTCTCCTGTTGCCCCCCACCCCCCGCTCATGCCCCGTGTCTCTCTGTTGTTCCCCCATCCCCCGCTCCTGCCCCGTGTCTGTCTCCTGTTGCCCCCCACCCCCCGCTCCTGCCCCGTGTCTCTCTGTTGTTCCCTCCACCCCCCGCTCATGCCCCATGTCTGTGTCCTGTTCCCCACACCCCCTCTCATGCCCCGTGTCTGTCTCCTGTACCCCCCACCGCCCGCTCCTGCCCCGTGTCTGTCTCCTGTTGCCCCCCGCTCATGCCCCGTGTCTCTTTGTTGTTCCCCCCACCCCCCGCTCCTGCCCCATGTCTGTCTCCTGTTGCCCCCCACCCCCCGCTCCTGCCCCGTGTCTCTCTGTTGTTCCCCCCACCCCCCGCTCATGCCCCATGTCTGTCTCCTGTTCCCCACACCCCCTCTCATGCCCCGTGTCTGTCTCCTGTACCCCCCCACCGCCCGCTCCTGCCCCGTGTCTCTCTCCTGTTGCCCCCCACCCCCCGCTCATGCCCCGTGTCTGTCTCCTGCACCCCCCACCTACCGCTCATGCCCCGTGTCTGTCTCCTGTTGCCCCCCACCCCCCTCTCATGCCCCGTGTCTGTCTCTTGTTCTCCCCCCGCTCATGCCCCGTGTCTGTCTCCTGTTGCCCTCACCCCCCGCTCATGCCCCATGTCTGTCTCCTGTTGCCCCCTACCCCCCGCTCCTGCCCCGTGTCTCTCTCCTGTTGCCCCCCACCCCCGCTCATGCCGCGTGTCTGTCTCTTTTGTTCCCCCCCACCCCCTGCTCATGCCCCGTGTCTGTCTCCTGTACCCCCTGCTCATGCTCGTGTCTGTCTCCTGTACCCCCCACCCCCCCGCTCATGCCCCGTGTCTGTCTCCTGTTGCCCCCCCTGCTCATGCCCGTGTCTGTCTCCTGTACCCCCCCATCCCCGCTCATGCCCCGTGTCTGTCTCCTGTACACCCCCACTCCCCTGCTTATGCCCCATGTCTGTCTCCTGTTGCCCCCCTGCTCATGCCCCGTGTCTGTCTCCTGTTCCCCCCACCCGCTCATGTCCCGTGTCTCTCTCCTGTTGCCCCCACCCCCCGCTCATGCCCCGTGTCTGTCTCCTGTACCCCCCACCCCCCTGCTCATGCCCCATGTCTCTCTCCTGTTGCCCCCCACTACCCCACTCATGCCCTGTGTCTCTCTTCTGTTGCCCCCCACCCCCTGCTCATGCTCCGTGTCTGTCTCCTGTCCCCCCTCCCACCTCACACCCCCGATCATGCCCCATGTCTCTCTCCTGTTGCCCCCCACTACCCCACTCATGCCCTGTGTCTCTCTTCTGTTGCCCCCCACCCCATGCTCATGCTCCGTGTCTGTCTCCTGTACCCCCTCCCACCTCCCACCCCCCGCTCATGCCCCATGTCTCTCTCCTGTTGCCCCCCACTACCCCGCTCATGCCCCGTGTCTCTCTTCTGTACCCCCCACCCCCCGCTCATGCCCCGTGTCTGTCTCCTGTTTCCCCCACCCCCCGCTCATGCCCCATGTCTGTCTCCTGTACCCCCCCACTCCGCGCTCATGCCCGTATCTGTCTCCTGTTGCCCCCCACACCCCCGCTCATGCCCCGTGTCTGTCTCCTGTTGCCCCGCACCCCCTCGCACATGCCCCGTGTCTGTCTCCTGTTCTCCCCACCCCCCGCTCATGCCCCGTGTCTGTCTCCTGTTTCTCCCACCCCCGCTCATGCCCTGTGTCTGTCTCTTGTTGCCTCCCACCCCCCGCTCATGCCCCGTGTCTGTCTCCTGTTATCCCCACCCCCCGCTCATGCTCTGTGTCTGTCTCCTGTTGCCCCCCACCCCCTGCTCATGCCCCGTGTCTGTCTCTGTTGTTCCCCCACCCCTGCTCATGCCCCGTGTCTGTCTCCTGTTGCCCCCACCCCCGCTCATGCCCCATGTCTCTCTCCTGTTCCCCCACCCCCCGCTCATGCCCCGTGTCTGTCTCCTGTTGCCCCCCACCCCCTGCTCATGCCCCGTGTCTATCTCCTGTTGCCCCCCACCCCCCGCTCATGCCCCATGTCTCCCTCGTGTTCCCCCCACCCCCGCTCATGCCCCGTGTTTCCCTCATGTTACCCCCCGCCCCCTGCTCATGCTCCGTGTCTCCCTCGTGTTCCCCCCCACCCCCTGCTCATGCCCCTTGTCTCTCTCCTTTCCTCCCCACCTCCGCTCATGTCCCGTATGTGCCCTGTACCCCCCGCTCATGCCCTATGTCTCCCTCGTGTTCCTCCCCACCCCCTGCCCATACCACGTGTCTCCCTCATGTTCCTCCCCACCGGCTGCTCATGCCCCATGTCTCTCTCGTGTTCCCCCCACCACCGCTCATGCCCTGTGTTTCCTTCCTTTTCCACCCACCCCCCTGCTCATGCCCCATGTCTGTCTCCTGTTGCCCCCCCTGCTCATGCCCCGTGTCTGTCTCCTGTTCCCCCCACCCGCTCATGTCCCGTGTCTCTCTCCTGTTGCCCCCGACCGCCCGCTCATGCCCCGTGTCTGTCTCCTGTTGCCCCCCACCCCCGCTCATGCCCTGTGTCTCTCTGTTGTTCCCCCCACCCCCCGCTCCTGCCCCATGTCTGTCTCCTGTTGCCCCCCACCCCCTGCTCCTGCCCCGTGTCTCTCTGTTGTTCCCCCCACCCCCCGCTCATGCCCCGTGTCTGTCTCCTGTTCCCCACACCCTCCGCTCATGCCCCGTGTCTGTCTCCTGTACCCCCCACCGCCCGCTCCTGCCCCGTGTCTGTCTCCTGTTGCCCTCCACCCCCCGCTCCTGCCCCGTGTCTCTCTGTTGTTCCCCCCACCCCCCGCTCATGCCCCGTGTCTCTCTCCTGTTGCCCCCCACCCCCCGCTCATACCCCGTGTCTGTCTCCTGTACCCCCCACCGCCCGCTCATGCCCCGTGTTTGTCTCCTGTTGCCCCCCCACCCCCCTCTCATGCCCCGTGTCTGTCTCCTGTTCTCCCCCCGCTCATGCCCCGTGTCTGTCTCCTGTTGCCCTCACCCCCCCGCTCATGCCCCGTGTCTCTCTGTTGTTCCCCCACCCCCCGCTCCTGCCCCGTGTCTGTCTCCTGTTGCCCCCCACCCCCCGCTCCTGCCCCGTGTCTCTCTGTTGTTCCCCCCGCCCCCCGCTCATGCCCCTGTGTGTCTTTCCCCCTCCCGCCCACCCCCACTCTTGCCCGTGTGTCTTTCCCCCTCCCGCCCACCCCCCGCTCTTGCCCCGTGTGTCTTTCCCCCTCCCGCCCACCCCCGCTCATGCCCCGTGTCTGTCTCCTGTTGCCCCCACCCCCCACTCCTGCCCCGTGTCTCTCTGTTGTTCCCCCCCCCATGCTCATGCCCCGTGTCTCTCTCCTGTTGCCCCCCACCGCCCGCTCATGCCCCGTGTCTGTCTCCTGTTGCCCCCCACCCCCCGCTCATGCCCCGTGTCTCTCTGTTGTTCCCCCATCCCCCGCTCCTGCCCCGTGTCTGTCTCCTGTTGCCCCCCACCCCCCGCTCCTGCCCCGTGTCTCTCTGTTGTTCCCTCCACCCCCCGCTCATGCCCCATGTCTGTGTCCTGTTCCCCACACCCCCTCTCATGCCCCGTGTCTGTCTCCTGTACCCCCCACCGCCCGCTCCTGCCCCGTGTCTGTCTCCTGTTGCCCCCCGCTCATGCCCCGTGTCTCTTTGTTGTTCCCCCCACCCCCCGCTCCTGCCCCATGTCTGTCTCCTGTTGCCCCCCACCCCCCGCTCCTGCCCCGTGTCTCTCTGTTGTTCCCCCCACCCCCCGCTCATGCCCCATGTCTGTCTCCTGTTCCCCACACCCCCTCTCATGCCCCGTGTCTGTCTCCTGTACCCCCCCACCGCCCGCTCCTGCCCCGTGTCTCTCTCCTGTTGCCCCCCACCCCCCGCTCATGCCCCGTGTCTGTCTCCTGCACCCCCCACCTACCGCTCATGCCCCGTGTCTGTCTCCTGTTGCCCCCCACCCCCCTCTCATGCCCCGTGTCTGTCTCTTGTTCTCCCCCCGCTCATGCCCCGTGTCTGTCTCCTGTTGCCCTCACCCCCCGCTCATGCCCCATGTCTGTCTCCTGTTGCCCCCTACCCCCCGCTCCTGCCCCGTGTCTCTCTCCTGTTGCCCCCCACCCCCGCTCATGCCGCGTGTCTGTCTCTTTTGTTCCCCCCCACCCCCTGCTCATGCCCCGTGTCTGTCTCCTGTACCCCCTGCTCATGCTCGTGTCTGTCTCCTGTACCCCCCACCCCCCCGCTCATGCCCCGTGTCTGTCTCCTGTTGCCCCCCCTGCTCATGCCCGTGTCTGTCTCCTGTACCCCCCCATCCCCGCTCATGCCCCGTGTCTGTCTCCTGTACACCCCCACTCCCCTGCTTATGCCCCATGTCTGTCTCCTGTTGCCCCCCTGCTCATGCCCCGTGTCTGTCTCCTGTTCCCCCCACCCGCTCATGTCCCGTGTCTCTCTCCTGTTGCCCCCACCCCCCGCTCATGCCCCGTGTCTGTCTCCTGTACCCCCCACCCCCCTGCTCATGCCCCATGTCTCTCTCCTGTTGCCCCCCACTACCCCACTCATGCCCTGTGTCTCTCTTCTGTTGCCCCCCACCCCCTGCTCATGCTCCGTGTCTGTCTCCTGTCCCCCCTCCCACCTCACACCCCCGATCATGCCCCATGTCTCTCTCCTGTTGCCCCCCACTACCCCACTCATGCCCTGTGTCTCTCTTCTGTTGCCCCCCACCCCATGCTCATGCTCCGTGTCTGTCTCCTGTACCCCCTCCCACCTCCCACCCCCCGCTCATGCCCCATGTCTCTCTCCTGTTGCCCCCCACTACCCCGCTCATGCCCCGTGTCTCTCTTCTGTACCCCCCACCCCCCGCTCATGCCCCGTGTCTGTCTCCTGTTTCCCCCACCCCCCGCTCATGCCCCATGTCTGTCTCCTGTACCCCCCCACTCCGCGCTCATGCCCGTATCTGTCTCCTGTTGCCCCCCACACCCCCGCTCATGCCCCGTGTCTGTCTCCTGTTGCCCCGCACCCCCTCGCACATGCCCCGTGTCTGTCTCCTGTTCTCCCCACCCCCCGCTCATGCCCCGTGTCTGTCTCCTGTTTCTCCCACCCCCGCTCATGCCCTGTGTCTGTCTCTTGTTGCCTCCCACCCCCCGCTCATGCCCCGTGTCTGTCTCCTGTTATCCCACCCCCCGCTCATGCTCTGTGTCTGTCTCCTGTTGCCCCCCACCCCCTGCTCATGCCCCGTGTCTGTCTCTGTTGTTCCCCCACCCCTGCTCATGCCCCGTGTCTGTCTCCTGTTGCCCCCACCCCCGCTCATGCCCCATGTCTCTCTCCTGTTGCCCCCCACCCCCTGCTCATGCCCCGTGTCTGTCTCCTGTACCCCCCACCCCCGCTCTTGCCCCGTGTGTCTGTCTCCCTCCCGCCCATCCCCGCTCTTGCCCCGTGTGTCTGTCTCCCTCCCGCCCACCCCCGCTCTTGCCCCTTGTGTCTGTCTCCCTCCCGCCCACCCCCGCTCTTGCCCCGTGTGTCTGTCCCCCTCCCTCCCACCCCCGCTCTTGCCCCGTGTGTCTGTCTCCCTCCTGCCCACCCCCGCTCTTGCCCGGTCTGTCTGTCTAACTCCCGCCCACCCCCGCTCTTGCCCCATGTGTCTTTCCCCCTCCCGCCCACCCCCGCTCTTGCCCCGTGTGTCTTTACCCCTCCCGCCCACCCCCGCTCTTGCCCCGTGTGTCTTTCCCCCTCCCGTCTAACCCCGCTCTTGGCCCGTGTGTCTTTCCCCCTCCCGCCCACCCCCGCTCTTGGCCCGTGTGTCTTTCCCCCTCCCGCCCACCCCCACTCTTTTCCCCGTGTCTCTTTCCCCCTCCCGCCCACCCCCGCTTTTGGCCCCGTGTCTCTTGCCCCCTCCCGCCCACCCCCGCTCTTGGCCCCGTGTCTCTTGCCCCCTCCCGCCCACCCCCCGCTCTTGGCCCCGTGTCTCATGCCCCCTCCCGCCCACCCCCGCTCTTGGCCCCGTGTCTCTTGACCCCTCCTGCCCACCCCCGCTCTTGGCCCTAAGTCTCTTGCCCCCTCCCGCCCACCCCCGCTCTTGGCCCCGTGTTTCTTGCCCCCTCCCGCCCACCCCCGCTCTTGGCCCCGTGTCTCTTGCCCCATCCCGCCCACCCCCGCTCTTGGCCCCGTGTCTCTTGCCCGCTCCCGCCCACCCCCACCCTTGGCCCCGTGTCTCTTGCCCCCTCCTGCCCACCCCCGCTCTTGGCCCCGTGTCTCTTGCCCCCTCCTGCCCACCCCCGCTCTTGGCCCCGTGTCTCTTGCCCCCTCCCGCCCACCCCCGCTCTTGGCCCCGTGTCTCTTGCCCCCTCCCGCCCACCCCCGCTCTTGGCCCCTTGTCTCTTGCCCCCTCGCGCCCACCCCCGCTCTTGGCCCCGTGTCTCTTGCCCCCTCCCGCCCACCCCTGCTCTTGGCCCCGTGTCTCTTGCCCCGTGCCTCTTGCCCCCTCCCACCCACCCCCGCTCTTGGCCCTGTGTCTCTTGCCCCCTCCCGCCCACCCTCGCTCTTGGCCCTGTGTGTCTTGCCCCCTCCCGCCCACCCCTGCTCTTGCCCCCTCGCGCCCACCCCCGCTCTTGCCCCGTGTCTTTCCCCCTCCCGCCCACCCCCGCTCTTGCCCCTTGTGTCTTCCCCCCTCCCGCCCACCCCCGCTCTTGCCCCTTGTGTCTTCCCCCCTCCCGCCCACCCCCGCTCTTGCCCCTTGTGTCTCTCCCACTCCCGCCCACCGCTCATGCCCCGTGTGTCTCTCTCCCTCCCGCCCACCGCTCATGCCCCGTGTGTCTCTCTCCCTCCCCCCACCCCCGCTCATGCCCCGTGTGTCTCTCTCCCTTCCCCCACCCCTGCTCATGCCCCGTGTCTGTCTCCTGTTCCCCTCCACACCCTGCTCATGCCCCGTGTCTGTGTCCTGTTCCCCCCCAACCCCCGCTCATGCCCCGTGTCTGTCTCCTGTTCCTCCCACCCGCTCATGCCCCGTGTCTGTCTCCTGTTCCCCCCACACGCTCATGCCCCGTGTCTTTTTCCTGATCCTCCCACCCCCCGCTCATGCCCCGTGTCTGTTCTCCCCACCACCCGCTCATCCCCCGTGTCTGTCTCCTGTTCCCCCACCCCTCGCTCATGCCCCGTGTCTGTCTCCTGTTCCCCCTACCCCCGGCTCATGCCCTGTGTCTGTCTCCTGTTGCCCCTCACCCCCCGCTCATGCCCCGTGTCTCTCCTGTTCCCCCCACCCCCCGCTCATGCCCTGTCTCTGTCTCCTGTTGCCCCTCACCCCCCGCTCCTGCCCCGTGTCTGTCTCCTGTTGCCCCCCACCCCCCGCTCCTGCCCCGTGTCTCTCTGTTGTTCCCCCCACCCCCCGCTCATGCCCCTATGTGTCTTTCCCCCTCCCGCCCACCCCCACTCTTGCCCGTGTGTCTTTCCCCCTCCCGCCCACCCCCCGCTCTTGCCCCGTGTGTCTTTCCCCCTCCCGCCCACCCCCGCTCATGCCCCGTGTCTGTCTCCTGTTGCCCCCACCCCCCACTCCTGCCCCGTGTCTCTCTGTTGTTCCCCCCACCCCATGCTCATGCCCCGTGTCTCTCTCCTGTTGCCCCCCACCGCCCGCTCATGCCCCGTGTCTGTCTCCTGTTGCCCCCTACCCCCCGCTCATGCCCCGTGTCTCTCTGTTGTTCCCCCCATCCCCTGCTCCTGCCCCGTGTCTGTCTCCTGTTGCCCCCCACCCCCCGCTCCTGCCCCGTGTCTCTCTGTTGTTCCCCCCACCCCCCGCTCATGCCCCATGTCTGTCTCCTGTTCCCCCCACCCCCTCTCATGCCCCGTGTCTGTCTCCTGTACCCCCCACCGCCCGCTCCTGCCCCGTGTCTGTCTCCTGTTGCCCTGCGCTCATGCCCCGTGTCTCTCTGTTGTTCCCCCCACCCCCCGCTCCTGCCCCGTTTCTGTCTCCTGTTGCCCCCCACCCCCCGCTCCTGCCCCGTGTCTCTCTGTTGTTCCCCCCACCCCCCGCACATGCCCCATGTCTGTCTCCTGTTCCCCACACCCCCTCTCATGCCCCGTGTCTGTCTCCTGTACCCCCCCACCACCCGCTCCTGCCCCGTGTCTCTCTCCTGTTGCCCCCCACCCCCGCTCATGCCCCGTGTCTGTCTCCTGCACCCCCCACCTACCGCTCATGCCCCGTGTCTGTCTCCTGTTGCCCCCCACCCCCCTCTCATGCCCCGTGTCTGTCTCTTGTTCTCGCCCCGCTCATGCCCTGTGTCTGTCTCCTGTTGCCCTCACCCCCCGCTCATGCCCCGTGTCTGTCTCCTGTTGCCCCCCACCCCCCGCTCCTGCCCCGTGTCTCTCTCCTGTTGCCCCCCACCCCCGCTCATGCCCCGTGTCTGTCTCTTTTGTTCCCCCCCACCCCCTGCTCATGCCCCGTGTCTGTCTCCTGTACCCCCTGCTCATGCTCGTGTCTGTCTCCTGTACCCCCCCACCCCCCCGCTCATGTCCCGTGTCTGTCTCCTGTTGCCCCCCCTGCTCATGCCCCGTGTCTGTCTCCTGTACCCCCCCATCCCCGCTCATGCCCCGTGTCTGTCTCCTGTACACCCCCACTCCCCTGCTCATGCCCCATGTCTGTCTCCTGTTGCCCCCCCTGCTCATGCCCCGTGTCTGTCTCCTGTTCCCCCCACCCGCTCATGTCCCGTGTCTCTCTCCTGTTGCCCCCACCCCCCGCTCATGTCCCGTGTCTGTCTCCTGTACCCCCCCACCCCCCTGCTCATGCCCCATGTCTCTCTCCTGTTGCCCCCCACTACCCCACTCATGCCCTGTGTCTCTCTTCTGTTGCCACCCACCCCCTGCTCATGCTCCGTGTCTGTCTCCTGTACCCCCTCCCACCCCCCGCTCATGCCCCATGTCTCTCTCCTGTTGCCCCCCACTACCCCGCTCATGTCCCGTGTCTCTCTTCTGTACCCCCCACCCCCCGCTCATGCCCCGTGTCTGTCTCCTGTTTCCCCCACCCCCCGCTCATGCCCCATGTCTGTCTCCTCTTGCTCCCACCCATGCCCCGTGGCTGTCTCCTGTACCCCCCCACTCCGGGCTCATGCCCGTATCTGTCTCCAGTTGCCCCCCACACCCCCGCTCATGCCCCGTGTCTGTCTCCTGTTGCCCCCCACCCCCTCGCACATGCCCCGTGTCTGTCTCCTGTTCTCCCCACCCCCCGCTCATGCCCCGTGTCTGTCTCCTGTTTCTCCCACCCCCGCTCATGCCCTGTGTCTGTCTCTTGTTGCCTCCCACCCCCCGCTCATGCCCCGTGTCTGTCTCCTGTTATCCCCACCCCCCGCTCATGCTCTGTGTCTGTCTCCTGTTGCCCCCCACCCCCTGCTCATGCCCCGTGTCTGTCTCTGTTGTTCCCCCCACCCCCGCTCATGCCCCGTGTCTGTCTCCTGTTGCCCCCACCCCCGCTCATGCCCCATGTCTCTCTCCTGTTGCCCCCCACCCCCTGCTCATGCCCTGTGTCTGTCTCCTGTACCCCCCACCCCCGCTCTTGCCCCGTGTGTCTGTCTCCCTCCCGCCCACCCCCGCTCTTGCCCCTTGTGTCTGTCTCCCTCCCGCCCACCCCCGCTCTTGCCCCGTGTGTCTGTCCCCCTCCCTCCCACCCCCGCTCTTGCCCCGTGTGTCTGTCTCCCTCCTGCCCACCCCCGCTCTTGCCCGGGCTGTCTGTCTCCCTCCCGCCCACCCCCGCTCTTGCCCCATGTGTCTTTCCCCTTCCCGCCCACCCCCGCTCTTGCCCCGTGTGTCTTTACCCCTCCCGCCCACCCCCGCTCTTGCCCCGTGTGTCTTTCCCCCTCCCGTCCACCCCCGCTCTTGGCCCGTGTGTCTTTCCCCCTCCCGCCCACCCCCGCTCTTGGCCCGTGTGTCTTTCCCCCTCCCGCCCACCCCCACTCTTTTCCCCGTGTCTCTTTCCCCCTCCCGCCCACCCCCGCTTTTGGCCCCGTGTCTCTTGCCCCCTCCCGCCCACCCCCGCTCTTGGCCCCGTGTCTCTTGCCCCCTCCCACCCACCCCCCGCTCTTGGCCCCGTGTCTCATGCCCCCTCCCGCCCACCCCCGCTCTTGGCCCCGTGTCTCTTGCCCCCTCCTGCCCACCCCCGCTCTTGGCCCCAAGTCTCTTGCCCCCTCCCGCCCACCCCCGTTCTTGGCCCCATGTTTCTTGCCCCCTCCCGCCCACCCCTGCTCTTGGCCCCGTGTCTCTTGCCCCATCCCGCCCACCCCCGCTCTTGGCCCCGTGTCTCTTGCCCCCTCCCGCCCACCCCCACCCTTGGCCCCGTGTCTCTTGCCCCCTCCTGCCCACCCCCGCTCTTGGCCCCGTGTCTCTTGCCCCCTCCTGCCCACCCCCGCTCTTGGCCCCATGTCTCTTGCCCCCTCCCGCCCACCCCCGCTCTTGGCCCCGTGTCTCTTGCCCCCTCCCGCCCACCCCCGCTCTTGGCCCCTTGTCTCTTGCCCCCTCGCGCCCACCCCCGCTCTTGGCCCAGTGTCTCTTGCCCCCTCCCGCCCACCCCTGCTCTTGGCCCCGTGTCTCTTGCCCCGTGCCTCTTGCCCCCTCCCACCCACCCCCGCTCTTGGCCCCGTGTCTCTTGCCCCCTCCCGCCCACCCTCGCTCTTGGCCCTGTGTCTCTTGCCCCCTCCCGCCCACCCCTGCTCTTGCCCCCTCGCGCCCACCCCCGCTCTTGCCCCGTGTCTTCCCCCCTCCCGCCCACCCCCGCTCTTGCCCCTTGTGTCTTCCCCCCTCCCGCCCACCCCCGCTCTTGCCCCTTGTGTCTTCCCCCCTCCCGCCCACCCCCGCTCTTGCCCCTTGTGTCTCTCCCACTCCCGCCCACCGCTCATGCCCCGTGTGTCTCTCTCCCTCCCGCCCACCGCTCATGCCCCGTGTGTCTCTCTCCCTCCCCCCACCCCCGCTCATGCCCCGTGTGTCTCTCTCCCTTCCCCCACCCCTGCTCATGCCCCGTGTCTGTCTCCTGTTCCCCTCCACACCCCGCTCATGCCCCGTGTCTGTGTCCTGTTCCCCCCCGCTCATGCCCCGTGTCTATCTCCTGTTGCCCCCACCCACCCGCTCATGCCCCGTGTCTGTCTCCTGTTCCTCCCACCCGCTCATGCCCCGTGTCTGTCTCCTGTTCCCCCCACACGCTCATGCCCCGTGTCTTTTTCCTGATCCTCCCACCCCCCGCTCATGCCCCGTGTCTGTTCTCCCCACCACCCGCTCATCCCCCGTGTCTGTCTCCCGTTCCCCCACCCCTCGCTCATGCCCCGTGTCTGTCTCCTGTTCCCCCCACCCCCGGCTCATGCCCTGTGTCTGTCTCCTGTTGCCCCTCACCCCCCGCTCATGCCCCGTGTCTCTCCTGTTCCCCCCACCCCCCGCTCATGCCCTGTGTCTGTCTCCTGTTGCCCCTCACCCCCCACTCATGCCCCGTGTCTCTCCTGTTGCCCCCACCCCCTGCTCATGCCCCGTGTCTGTCTCCTGCTGCCCCTCACCCCCCGCTCATGCCCTGTGTCTGTCTCCTGTTCCCCACCCCCCGCTCATGCCCCGTGTCTGCCTCCTGTTGCCCCGCACCCCCCGCTCATGTCCCGTGTCTCTCCTGTTGCCCCCACCCCCTGCTCATGCCCCGTGTCTGTCTCCTGTTGCCCCCCACCCCCCGCTCATGCCCCGTGTCTGTCTCCTGTTGCCCCTCACCCCCCGCTCATGCCCCGTGTCTGTCTCCTGTTGCCTTCCACCCCCTGCTCATGCCCCGTGTCTGTCTCCTGTTGCCCTCCACCCCCCGCTCCTGCCCCGTGTCTGTCTCTGTTGTTCCCCCCACCCCCCGCTCATGCCCCGTGTCTGTCTCCTGTTCCCCCCGCCCCCCGCTCATGCCCCGTGTCTGTCTCCTGTTCCCCCCACCCCCCGCTCATGCCCCGTGTCTCTCTCCTGTTGCCCCCACCCCCCGCTCATGCCCCATGTCTGTCTCCTGTACCCCCTACCGCCCGCTCATGCCCCGTGTCTGTCTCCTGTTGCCCCCCGCTCATGCCCCGTGTCTGTCTCCTGTTGCCCCCCACCCCCCTCTCATGCCCCGTGTCTGTCTCCTGTTCTCCCCACCCCCCGCTCATGCTCTGTGTCTGTCTCCTGTTCCCCCCCACCCCCTGCTCATGCCCCGTGTCTGTCTCCTGTTGCCCTCACCCCCCGCTCATGCCCCATGTCTGTCTCCTGTTGCCCCCCACCCCCCGCTCCTGTCCCGTGTCTCTCTCCTGTTGCCCCCCACCCCACGCTCATGCCCCGTGTCTGTCTCTTTTGTTCCCCCCACCCCCCGCTCATGCCCTGTGTCTGTCTCCTGTTCTCCCACCCCCCGCTCATGCCCCGTGTCTCTCTCCTGTTGCCCCTGCTCATGCCCCGTGTCTGTCTCCTGTACCCCCCACCCCCCACTCATGCTTGTGTCTGTCTCCTGTACCCCCACCCCCCGCTCATGCCCCATGTCTGTCTCCTGTTGCCCCCCTGCTCATGCCACGTGTCTGTCTCCTGTTCCCCCCACCCGCTCATGTCCCGTGTCTCTCTCCTGTTGCCCCCCACCCCCTTCATGCCCCGTGTCTGTCTCCTGTACCCCCCACCCCCCTGCTCATGCCCCATGTCTGTCTCCTGTTGCCCCCCCTGCTCATGCCCCGTGTCTGTCTCCTGTTCCCCCCACCCGCTCATGTCCCGTGTCTCTCTCCTGTTGCCCCCAACCACCGCTCATACCCCGTGTCTGTCTCCTGTACCCCCGCACCCCCCGCTCATGCCCCATGTCTCTCTCCTGTTGCCCCCCACTACCCCGCTCATGCCCCATGTCTGTCTTCTGTACCCCCCACCCCCCGCTCATGCCCCGTGTCTGTCTCCTGTTCCCCCACCCCCCGCTCATGCCCCGTGTCTGTCTCCTCTTGCTCCCATCCATGCCCCGTGTCTGTCTCCTGTTGCCCCCCCACCCCCTGCTCATGCCCCGTGTCTGTCTCCTGTTGCCCCCCACCCCCCGCTCATGCCCCGTGTCTCCCTCGTGTTTCCCCCACCCCCGCTCATGCCCCGTGTTTCCCTCGTGTTACCCCCCGCCCCCTGCTCATGCTCCGTGTCTCCCTCGTGTTCCCCCCCCACCCCCTGCTCATGCCCCTTGTCTCTCTCCTTTCCTCCCCACCCCCGCTCATGTCCCGTATGTGCCCTGTACCCCCCCGCTCATGCCCTATGTCTCCCTCGTGTTCCTCCCCACCCCCTGCCCATACCCCGTGTCTCCCTCATGTTCCTCCCCACCGGCTGCTCATGCCCCATGTCTCTCTCGTGTTCCCCCCACCACCGCTCATGCCCTGTGTTTCCTTCCTTTTCCACCCACCCCCCTGCTCATGCCCCATGTCTGTCTCCTGTTGCCCCCCCTGCTCATGCCCCATGTCTGTCTCCTGTTCCCCCCACCCGCTCATGTCCCGTGTCTCTCTCCTGTTGCCCCCCACCACCGCTCATGCCCCGTGTCTGTCTCCTGTTCCCCCACCCCCCGCTCATGCCCCGTGTCTGTCTCCTCTTGCTCCCACCCATGCCCCGTGTCTGTCTCCTGTTGCCCCCCACCCCCCGCTCATGCCCCGTGTCTCCCTCGTGTTCCCCCCACCCCCGCTCATGCCCCGTGTTTCCCTCATGTTACCCCCCGCTCATGCTCCGTGTCTCCCTCGTGTTCCCCCCACCCCCTGCTCATGCCCCTTGTCTCTCTCCTTTCCTCCCCACCCCCGCTCATGTCCCGTATGTGCCCTGTACCCCCCCGCTCATGCCCTATGTTTCCCTCGTGGTCCTCCCCACCCCCTGCCCATACCCCGTGTCTCCCTCATGTTCCTCCCCACCGGCTGCTCATGCCCCATGTCTCTCTCGTGTTCCCCCCACCACCGCTCATGCCCTGTGTTTCCTTCCTTTTCCCCCCACCCCCTGCTCATGCCCCGTTTGTACCCTGTTCCCTCTCACCCCCTGCTCATGCCCATGTGTCTCCCCTGTGCCCCCCCAACCCCGCTCATGCGCCGTTGTGTTCTTTATACACCCCACCTTCCCTTTCCATGGTGGCCATCTTGGTAAAAGATTTTCCTTTCTACACCGAGACGCCGCAGGCGTCCCGGCGTAGGAAGGAAAATCTTTTTGTTTTTTTTACCACCCGGCATTCCCACTTTGAGGACATAAGATGTTAGTGGTCTTCATCTATTGAAAAGGATGTTATGGTCACGTTGTACTAATAAAAACCTTTAAAATTTAGTTAAAAAAAAATGTTACAGGGACGTTATGGTTAAGTTGCACTAATAAAAACCTATGAAATTCAATGAAAAAACTTTGTTAAAGGGACGTTATGGTAAAGTTGCGCTACTAAAAACCTATGAAATTCAGTGAAAAAACTTTGTCAAAGGAACGTTATGGTTCCAAGTAAAACCGAAAAACCCTTGAAATTCGCCAGTTATGGTAAGCTAAGTAACCATAACTCGCGCCACCACTGTGCACTGCTAAGACTAACACCCAGGACATCAAAGATGACATCACAAATGTCATTGATGACATCACTGATGACATCACATGTCTGGCTCACTCTTTTTTTCTTTTGCTGACATATCTAGGCCACATGGTTTTCTTCAGTAACAGTCAGAAACTAAACATTTTATTTTATTTGTAGATGTATCCTTCAAGTAGGTTCTTACAGTAATTCTGTTAGAGTCCAGTCACATCATATGAAACATATACCTACGGGAAGACACAAGATTGAAAGACAGCAATCCTTTTTGTGCATAAAGATAATCAATAGACTTATGAGCACTTTCTGATAGTTCTGTTTTTTTTTTTTATGGCTGTACTTTCCCTGTGGGTCCAATCACATCAAGTGATACATATACATAGGGTGAATAGCAGCTTTGAAACAGAGCAATCATTTATTTGCATGAAAATAATCAGTTAAGTTATGAATTGTTTCTGCTACTACTTGTGCCTTTTTGCTAACTTCACTTTCCCTGTATATACCCATATTGGTATGTGTTCTTGTGTCTTTGTGTTTTGTCTATAGTAATGTTTTATTAGCTACGTATTACATATTTCACAGTACACAAAAATCTATTAAGAAAACAATTATCATTTCATTATTCAACATATTAACATTACGAATATTATACCTTCATCTTGTACACTGCACACCATGTTATGTTTCTGTATCAGTAGCTTAGTATACTAGATAGAACTCCATAATAGAATGCTATTTATATCAATGTATCGTTCAATGCACTAATTAGGGTATGATATTTATTGCAATGATCCTTGACACTTGTTTCGCAACATTATAATAAGAATCCCTTGTACACATATTTCATGAAAAGTACATACACATGTGATGTCATCAGTGATGTCATCAATGACATTTGTGATGTCATCTTTGATGTCCTGGGTGTTAGTCTTAGCAGTGCACGGTGGTGGCGCGAGTTATGGTTGCTTAGCTTACCATAACTGGCGAATTTCAAGGGTTTTTCGATTTTACTTGGAACCATAACGTTCCTTTGACAAAGTTTTTTCACTGAATATTATATTTTGAAGTGTAACTTCACTCTCCTTTCACATAATGAGTAATATTACTCTTGTTTTACTTATTTTCAACCGCTACTACAGCTGGCCATGCCCACTTACCCAGCATTCATTTAAACTTGGAGGGCGCGCACATTTGCGCACGTGCGTTAAGCAAGTCTGTTTACAAGTGTGCTGCTGTCTTGCTGTCTGACTGGAAGCTAGGAGTGGGCGCGCTAATATACGGTTAAGTCTTCATTCTCCTCTTTGCTTATTTGTGACTTGTGATTCATATAGTATTTTTGCGAGTTTTGTGTGCCTTTAGTTGGCAAAACTAACTGGCGAGTGACACGTCAATAGCAATCAGTATGCCGGGATATATCGGCTTGTAACCGATATACCCGCTGCTGCTGAAATTGCTAGTCGTGTTGCGGACGCTCATTCCAACTCCCAAATCAACGTTGCACACAATTAATGTAACTCGTAGTCTCAAAGCATGTGCGCGTGTGCGAACAATGTTCTTTTCCTCAGATATAAGGAAATATTGTTCTGTTGAGAATATGCCATGCAATGCTAAAAAACTGTCGAATGATAAATGTCTGACACCATCTATGGTAGTTAATGACTGTAATACCAATAACGCCCTTACGGCCACTCAACCTGACTCCATGATAGAGGCCGGCTTTGATTTGCTAGCCACGAATGAAGCGCTGGTAGTGGGCGTTCACCTTTCATCGGCCAATCCTACTTGCTGAATTCCAATTCAGACTACTGCTATGTTCATGCCCACTGATAGCGCTTCTAACGTGATACATGGATTTGTAGTGGATGATATTATGGCTGTTTGTTCTAACATGTTCCCAGCCAAAACTGTTGAAAGTGCCCAAATGGAAACTGGTGATCCTTCTATCATGGAATTATCAACATCTCCGGAGATGCGAGAACTCTCGTAATCTCCCGCCATTTTTTCTCCCACAGCACATGATTCATCAGGACTTTCGCTTTCATTTTCCCATCCTACTCCGATGCGAAATAAAGATCCTTCTTCCATTCATATTGCTGATCATGATATAGGTGCAGTATCTGTGGGTGTTGAATCATCTCTATAAACCATGAATATTGCATTATTTTCTCTCACTAAGCTGTATGAAACGTTAGATAGGAAGTTGAATGATCAGAAAGCTTTGCTCCAGATTTTGATCAGGGATGTCATTTCACCAAAAGGCCAGGGGTAGCGGAAGTGACATCGCACGACCCTTGACCCCCTGATGACATCACAGAAAGTGATGTCATTTGACCCCACCCCAAAGTGATATTGTGGAAAGCGATGGAACACGACCTTTCACCCGTTGACAAAACAGGAAGTGGCATCACATAGCATTGTACACTACGAAAAATATGGTTATGATATCACTATAATGTGATGTACATTTCATACCTGAATGGATCGCCATATGTATCGTTAAGATCACTGTGTATAGGCCCATATTACCAAATTACTGAGATTGAAAGCAGACGTCCATGACCAAATGATAATGATGTGTTATTATATAGCACTTACGCTTAAGCACTTTACAGAGAAGAAACATACACTCAATATCACCCAACCTGTGTTGGTACCCATTTATCGACCTCAGAAGGATGAAAGGCTGAGTTGAGGCCTTTGAGAACAGACTAAATCAGTGACTCACCCCCTGAAGTGTGTCTGAAATAAACCTTTAATGAGTCTAGCAATTATTGTATAGAATTCCAGAAAGAAACATTATTTGGTATTCCTATTCTTTCTTATTTAGGGTCAGTGCAGAAAGTGTTAGTCTTCTGGCCCTCATGTTCTTATTTTTCTTATTTTTTTGAGGGGCCTGAACAAGAAAGCCAGCCACTCCATAACCAGAAGTAAAGAGCCACATGGGGCTGGCCACAGCCCGGGAGCGTGCATTGCAAAAAAAAAAAAGAAATATTCTTAAAAAAAATAATAATTTTAGAGGTCGCAAGGGAGACCACAGAGGTCTCAAGGGAGACCTCAGAGGTCGCACTGGCGACCTCTGGCGACCCCCAAATGACGTCCCTGATTTTGATTAACAAAAATAATCATATTTCTGATGTAACTCAGCCAAATGAGCCACATTTTCCAAAGCACTTCTTAACAGTGACTCCAGTGCAACGTACGAACGATATTCAGAATATATCTTTTCCAATAATTAACCAACCAATTCTGGTCTCTGAAACGCTGTGTTGTTCCTATAGACATTGCACTAAGAAAAGGAAGAGTAAATTTAACAACATTCCTGTAAAAACGCCTCAATTGCAAATTCTCACTCTGATTATGGTAGACTCTCAATCTAGTGAAAATCAAAATCTATATCAGCTACAAGTAAAACAAACAATGGCATGTTTGAAAAAGTGGGCAATTTGCCCCAACAAACTGCTAATAATAAAAAAACATTAATACACAAGCAGGTGATAAGTACCCTGGCTCCCGCAATTTTCTACGACACTTGAAACTATCGAGTCAAAAATTAAATCTGGCAAGTGCGGCAGCTGTTAAAAAATATACCATGAGATTTCAACAAAAAACGCCTCATTTGCACATTCAAAGACTAATATCCAAGATTTAGAATATGAGCCGTAACACTCTTTGGTTGAAATAAGTCGACAACAGAGCTCTATTCCAAGAACTGCAGAACAACTACCTTGTGGAAAAGCTATTGGCTCAATGTTATCAACAACAGATGGAAAAAGGCAAAGTTCTATTGTTAACTCACCTATGAATCTCTCTAAACCTTCCCCATCAGAGAGAAACTAATAAGAGGCAAGCAGTGAAAATACAAGGACACCTATGGTCAATCCCGCAATTAATATCAATAATGAAGACAAAATGGCCTATATTGATGGCAAAGGTGGTGACAGCTCTTTTCTGACATTAGTGTAGAGAATGGACCAAATTGCAAAATCAGTACAGTTGCATTGCGCCCCTACCCAATACCTAAACTGAGGCACCATATGCAACCCATTGATCAAGAACCTAGGAAACCATTACCTTTAATTAATATTAATTCTCGAGAACCAAAATTTCAGTCTGCAATACTATCACATGTTATCAGTAAAGATCATGAGAGCAATATCAATTTAAAAATTAAATCTCCATATCTTCATCATCTCAGGTTACAGTGTAGGAGCCAATCTTACCCAATGCATGATTTAAATAGAAATAGCGTTTTGAACATTCTAGGTGAAATACCATCCCTTGAAGATCTATGATCGGGAGATATCGATCTGGTAGAATTCACCTTTGCTAGGATCTGGATGAGATCTGGCATAGTCATGAACATGATATGGCAAGCAAAATCTCAACTGTTTGAACTTAGATTTTTACTCATTAAGGAGTCTTCCATAGACTATTATTCCGTTATACTCTAAGATACACATACCGACCTCAACATTCAATCTCACACACCCTAAAACTGACCTGCAGTATTATGGCAGACCATTCACTTTTACAAATAGACAAAAAGTCATGAATTTTAAGTTGCAGGAGGGTTCCATCTAGGATCTGAAACAATCCGGTCATATGTATTAACCACCCGCCCTGCCCTCTACGGTCTCGTGGTCACTTGCCACGTGGAATACAAGGGGCCACAAGCATCTGACCTTTGATGAAGCTAATCCCCTTCTGAATTTTGACATTATTGCACTGCAATAAGTATGGTTGATCCCTCCTCCTTTGTGGGAGAACCATCAGCTTGCTTTAATTTCTGCCAAACTTGGCATTGGAGGCAGACTGATGGCCGGACTCATGGTCATAGTGAATTCCAAGCAGGCATTTTCTGTTTATCCGTAGGCATCCCCCAACATGTTCTCACAGTTGGTAAAAATCAAAACTCCCTGTCATACCATTGCATTGATCAATACATATTGGAACCATGTTGCCATCCAAGATGATGATCATGTTAATGATTTGGAAACTCTTCTAGGTCTTATCATCATGGATCCCACCATCGATCACACCATTTTGGCAGGAGATGTAAACATCAGATGTATCCAACTTTCTTCAAATATCTTGACTGCAACAGCTATTCGATGGAATGGCTTAATGTAGGAGTGTTCGCTCTTTCTAGCAACGGCTCTATAGCTGGTGATATACCTCCTGCAATTACTTGGCATGGAGGCAAGCAAACAGCATTAATAGATTACATCTACATGGATAGTTTTTTTCTTATGGATAACTTTTATACTATCCCACAATCTTCTAGCAATCACAATCTTTTGTGGCTCACATGGCACTGAAACAATATACAGAAAGAATCAATGACTTCGATAGCATCGAATCTTACCATCTTGATTGCTAACAATAGATTCAGATGAACGCCTACTTTATTGATGGACCTTAATCTGCATCTAACATATTCATTACATATATTATATCCAAATATGAACATCTATGACAACTCACATGTTCCTATCCTACCGATTTTTAAGACCTCCTCTGGCATCAGTGCCAATTCATATAAGTCACATAATTTCAAACAGTATGTGTATGATCCAGAGTTAGAGTTGAGAAATTCTCAATATCGGGCTGATTGACAAGCATTACCATCTTGCCCACTATCTGTGAGAAAACGAAAACTTAAAACAATTAGGTGTAAATACAAAATTGGATCAAATCAAGAAAGGCATTGATGTACCAACATGATGCTGAACAAATGATAGCTGCCATCCCATCTAGGAAATCGGCCCTTATATGGGGTCTTCTAAATAATGCTAATGGACGGTCGCAGTTGGAAGCACAAATCAATGCCATGCCAGAAAAAGTCTTGTTCTTATATTATAAAACAGTACATGACAGTGTTCCATCAGATGGTAAATTGGATGAATCTGCTTGGGCCGGAATGGTCTCTGTAAGTTTTGACATGGAAGATATTATTCATCTTATTATGAAACTTAGCACCCCCTGCCGTGCAAACGACCCGGATGGATTATCCAATTATATGATTAAAACTAATCCTAATGCGTGGGCTAAAATCTTGTTGACTACATTCATTCAAACTATTCAATCCCGTCAGATCCCTCCATCTTGGAGGAAATCCATCATTATTCTGATTTATAAAAAAGGATATGTTTGGCCCCTGAAAACTACAGACCCATAGCCCTATTGGATGTGCCTGGCAAGCTTTTTACCAGGATCATCCTCAGAGACTTTCAGTCTTGGCTTGTCATCACGGACTATTCAGATCCCAATGAAATGTTTTTTGTCTCTGGTCTAGGCACTACAGTAAATCTGCCTGTCCTCCACTCAATCAAGATGCACGCACGCCAACATAACTAAACCTTTCTATATGGCCTCTACAGATTTTAAAGCTGCTTTTGATTCTGTTTCAAGAGAGATGCTATTTCAAAAACTTCATGGAGCAGCCTGTCCCGGTTATCTGATGTATTGGATTAAACAATTTCAATCCAAAACATCTATACAGATACGGTTATCTCTAGACGACACTTTATCGTCCTCCATTACCACACAGAGAGGATTGAAGCAAGGATGCAATCTTGCATCCTCTTTATTCCATTTTTTCATTGCTGACATGAGGCGTCGATTTCGGGAGGTTGTTTCTGATTCACCGAAGTTGGGTGGGCTTTGCATTCCCTAGTTGTTTTATGTGGATGACCTTGTGCTTCTTGCTAAGACAACCAGGGGTTTGCAGGCCCTCTTAACTCATCTAGGTCTATATGTGGACATGGATACCTTGATTATTAACCAGGCCAAATCCAAGATTTTCATTGATAGCAAAAACCAATATAGGATTGCACACACACCCAAATGGTCATTCCAGCAGAGATCACTGGAGTTCGTTAATGAGTACAAATATCTTGGCGTACTCATCAGTAACCATGCTTCTGACATACCTTATTTTCAAGACCTTTGAACTAAGCTTAAAACAGCTATTTCTCAAGCCATAATTCTCCAAGCAAAATATGGCAAATTTACATTAATACCGGCCATGACCTTCTATAAGCAGAAGGTCATTCCAATCTTGGTTTATGGTGTTGAAACCCAAACACTTAGCCTTGGGATATTTTGGCTTAGAACGTTGTGCATCTTTTGGAGGAAACTCTTAAAATTACCTAATTCTACCCCGATGTGTGCTATTAGGCATGAGTTGGGAATTGTTTCCTTATATGCCAACTATATGTGGAGACTTCTATCTTCATACAGGAAATACCTAGTAACAATCTAGTAAAAACTCTCTTATGAGCACAGTGTCAAATGATGTTATCTCCTCTCAAGATCAAAAAATGCAAAGTTGGAGAGAAAAAATAAATGCAACTATGGAACTTATAGAAGTTTTGTAAGCTACACTGATTAACAATCCAGTAAGGGCTAAGACAAAACCCTGGCCGCATGCCTGGATACTCACAAGGGAAAAATGTTTCAAACTACATTTCTTTAAGACACACTATTTTCTAATAAAAAGCCTTGATAAAGCATGACCCTATAGAAATAGGTTTCCTGCTCCAGATGTGAGAAATTCATTTATGAGATTTGGTCTAGATATGTGGAAGACAAATGATGTCCTGGCCAGACGAAAACAAATGAAGGCAATACAAAATATATGTAGGTTTTGTTTGAAAAATAATCAGGGTGAAACTATCAAGCATTTTATTTCAGACTGTTTGCTCTAATTCAGATAAGGAAAACAGGTTTTCATCGGTACTTAGTTGATTATTGCATTACCATAGCAGATATGCTGTGGGAAGTCATATTTCACTCTCATCAGATTATGATTAACATAGCAGTTGTTCAATTTCTACCAAGTCTAATGTTAGAGAGCATTGACGTATAGCAGTATATGATTGCTTGAACTGGTAAATACAACCTGTAGTATGAATATCAGTAATAAATACTTTATTTTTTGTTTGAAGGATAAAGGACCTTAGGAAAATGCATTTCATGTTAGGTGCTTATATGAATGAAATGGAATAGGCATAACGTTTTTTGTTACTTTTGGAAACATGTATTGCATCAACTATTTTGTTTTGCCATTTTATTCTTTTGTTAATGGGTTTTATGTGACATCTTTGATGTAAGTTCATTGATTTGAATTTGTTTTTAATGGTTTATTGTTTCAAAGACCTCTTGCTAAGGCCGGATAGTAATGTGTCGATTTGTATTTGCACTATATGTTTATTATCATAATGTTGTGTTAATGAAATAATTTGTAAAGTTGATTGCAATCAGCTATAAAAAATGTAAAAATGTTTTTTTTTAAAAAAGAGACATGGAGAGAAAGGAGGGAGGGAAAGCAAAAAGACAAAAAAGAGCATAGTTCAACACTGATCAGCAAAATCCCTGTATTGCAGTGGTATTCAAACGTTCTCATACCGAGCCTCCGCCCCTTGAGCAAAAACATGGTTTCTGGCCCCCCATCTAGGGATGCCCCAGGAACCCCAAAAGATGTCTAGGGTGGCCATAGGCTTTTTAAAATATAAGCAGAACACCCCCCAGCATGAAGACCGCTGTTGTAGGGAGAGGCACAGATGTGTGGAGAAAATGGAGAGAAATCCAGAGCTGTGTTAAAGAGCAGACAGAATGGGTGAATATATTGTCACTGTCCTAAATCCTTTTATATCTCTGCAAGAAAAGTAACATTTATTTTCTTCCCTGCCATTATTCCAATCATCAAATCCTCCTGTGTGTTGTCTCTCAGGGATCGGTCATCTCATCAGTCCTCTACATATAACCATGTCATCCAGCTCTACTCATTCACTGTTTTGGCCCCATAATCTATTTCTGGTCTTACAACACCCAGAATCTGGTATGAATGGGCAAATATTTAGTTTCCATGACAGCCTTGGCTGATGCACTATGGCCATACACAGCTTGTAGGATGTTTTAATAGGGAGACATCTAATTCAGGGAAGATTTGCACCCACCCCACACCAGGTGTACACAATTTGTATTTATTGAATAACGTTCTTTTTATAAACATGTGATGCTACATTTAATAATATTTATTCCCAACAGCCTCCCTCCCCTTTAGGGACAAGAAACACATAGGGTTCCACAGAAGGTCTATTTATTAATAAACTAGAAATGAAGGAATCAATTTAAATATCAACCAATTATGCATCAATGAACTTCCACTGTCAAGTAGTAACTACAGTGAAGAATGATCAATACACTGGTCGCATTACTTTTCTATGCTACATTTTCTTGAATGTGGACTTTTAAAACACATACATCAGATCCATATGTACATTTCATTTATCCTGAGTGCATATCCACCATGCTTTGAACAGTGCATGAGAGTGTGGGATCAAATTAAATCAGAATATGCCTGCCTATCTAAATCTCTCTACTGCAAATAAACATTTTCCGCATCTGAATCATTTACAAAATGAAAGTGTATGTTTGCCAAACTCCGCTTAGTGGTGTTTCTATTGCATTAATGTGTAAAAGTGTACAATTTTCATTTTCAATGGGTAACTCAAAGGCAAGAAATGGGGTGAGGTTAATCACCCTTTCACCTTACCACTAAATCACTAAATGGATCAGCACCAGTGACAGGCCTCTGCCTGGTGATGTAACCAAGAACTGACTTCAATTAAACTATTTTGCTCAGCATGCAGTGTTTAATCATTATACAGAGAAGGAGTCAGGCACTCTGACTCATGGAAGTGTTTTATAATGGCGCAATCCCATAGGAAATTGTTCCATGAATCAGGCGCAGGATATCTCCCAGTATATGCACCATAGGACCTATTCTATCACATCAATAATTTCGGAAGCAATACACTTCTGAATTATTGCTAGCTTCTCAGGATGTACAGTCAATTTATATACTACCATCCCTCAGTACAAATGAAAGGGGCATTGGATTTAATCTATCCCCCTTTATAGCATGTTTAATGGTGATTTCTTTTGGCTGTCCACTGGGCATTCACTCTACCCCTCTAGAACAAGTTGGCATCAGTCAGTAAGGCAGTGTAAGAGTCCCTCAACGGTCTGGTCCCCTTCTTTCTGTCAAAAGTGTGGGTAAAGGGAAGCAATCTATTCCATTCTCCTTTCTGTGGTTATCAATTCTCCTTTCTCTCCTTCTTCCATTACATCAGCCAGCAAGTCAGTGAGTAAGCGAGTGAGTGTCCGTCCAGAATCTATGGGTTTGTAATTTTATAGAGCAGACCAAACTCCCTTTAGAGCTGTGTACAATTTCTCTAATCTAATTGGTCAATCCATGTTTCCAAAACTGACATCACACTAAGCTACCCCCTTTGTACTCATTTGGTATATTAATGAAGAGGGCAGTCTAATAGGAGTAACTTATAAAACCACTTTTCCTCCCATTTGATGTGGTGTCATCTTGCAGATTTCTACATTACTACATGAAACAATTATTACTTTCTAAAACACCATATTCCTCACATTTGATCATGTTACTAATCAGTATGAATTACTGGTAGGAACTATTTCTGTACACATATGCCCAATTTACATAATCAACATAATGTCACAAAAATATAATTTCACATTCCACTGATACAGAGTTTCACCCTGTTTTTTTTTAAAAAAACATTTAACTCTCTAGGCCCTTCTATTCAACAGTTACAAGCGATAAAGTGGTTCCAAATGCAACATCCAAAAGACATTTTTTCTCTACTTACACAATATCAAGTGTCATCTCCAGTTACTCTTCATGGTAACAAAACAAAAACAAAACATCTAGTGTACCATACCCTCAGTTTCTTATTGCTCAGGGCTGGGAGTAGTTAGGACTGCTAACAATGCTGGCTGCCATAGTGCAATGTTCTTTGACATTAGGAAGGCAGAGCGATTTACAACTAAGGGTGGGCGAAAATCCAGCATGCAAAACAGAATTGTCAACATTCGCCAACAATTCCATTATGCCATTGGTGGTTTTTTTTCAGGTGGAAGTTGTGTTTTATGCTGAAATTTCATTTTTGTTTTCACACACAAAAAAATGAAGTTAAGTTTAAAAACAACAACATTTAAAGGGTTGCAACACTCCTTTCCTGCCTGAAAGTTAATCTAAAAAAAATATATTGCAAAAAAATAAATTTCAGGAGGGAAAAACCCCCAAACGGGCAGTCCGTTCTAAGGGTGACATTGACAGATTGGGTGAAATTTGCCAATGATCTATCAAGTTACCTTTGGAACGGGATTGGTCATTTTTGCCCATGAGTGTTTATGAGTTCAGTCCCAACACCTTCAGTGATCCCCAGCCCTGGCTGTCCCTTTCGTCAGACATCCAGTCTCCAAAAGTGTTGAGTTCCTTTCCTGTGAAAGATAAGAGCATTTGATTTCATGAGAGCGGACTGCTCCAATGGGCTATTTCTTGTATTTGTAAGCTCTTTAGCACAGAGCATGTGGCAGATGGACGTTGCAAATGGGCAGCTTTTGTTTTGATTACCTTATTATTTCTCTGTGAACAGGGATGCAAGCAAAGTCATACTATTTTATGGTGAACTTCTAAGTCCAGTGTTCACACTATTCTTATAAGAAAGCAAATCATCCTCCTTCCTGCAGTTTGTTGGGGATGGTAGGAATACCATTTGGCAGTTCAGGCCTACCGTGGGTTTCCTTCACAAATGTCACCTTTAAAATATATTTTTTCGTGTTGCAACTGTCACCTAAATCAGAACGAAATATAAACTTTTCTTGGCAATCCAACTCCTTTGCCAACTTATTTTAGATATCTCAGTGTATTGGTTTATATAAAGCTGATTTTCAGTCCTGTAAAGAAAGTCTACACAATAGAGGGCCTACATTTTTTTTTTCTCCTGTATTGTGTTGTTCTTATCATTGGTCAGTTCTCCATTTTAATAAAAGTTTTCTGGATTCTTCCATGTAACTAAGCAATTTCTTTTTGTCCCTTGCCAAATAATTTTGGACATATACGTTTATTGTAGATGGCAGCGAATATCTCACATTTTCTATGCACCTGTCATCATTTTGCCCAGGCTGCTGTTCACATGTGTGTTTATAAACTGCTGCTCTGCTTTCTTTGCATACTTTTCTTTGTTATAGATTTCTATTCAGCTTGAATGCACAGGAACTGCTCCAAACTCAACCATGACAAAACAGAGGTCTTCATAAGTAACCACCACCCACACCTCTGTCCTTACTTCATTGGCCCTCTTTCCCATGCCTCTGTCCTCCTCAGCCCTTGGAAATGGTAATAACCTTGGATTTCTTCTGGATGCAGAGCTTGGTTTATCCTCACAAATACACTTGTTTGTCAGCGCCTGCTTCTTTCGCCCGTGCAATCTCAGGGAGTTTACCCTTACCATGTGTTCTGCCACAAGTTGACTGTGACTAAAACCCCAGGTTGGATTACAGAAACAGTGTCTACGTAGGCCCTGCTGCCTGCTCCCTATCCTCTGCTTCATCATATTCTGATTGCCAGGTTGTGCATGTGTTATACGCACCACAAGACTCTCGCCTGACACTAGGGATCACAAAAGACCTAGTCACACATCCTTCTGACAAACCCTAAAGACTTGGCTGGTTCAACAAAACAGATTCCCTGGATTCCTCAGCATTGTCCTCATCATAGTGCCAAGAGACCATTGTGGTGCTTAACCAAGCGCTCGACAGATTCTATGAGGAATAAAATATCAATAAATGTGCCTCATCATATGAAAAGAGGGACACACCATATGGATAGGGGAACAAGTGTAGTAAGAAGGACACACCATATGGAAAGGTGGAAATCTCATATAGTATGAGGGACACATAATATGGGATGAGAGGGACACATCACATGGAAAGGTGGGCACACTATATATAGCAAGAGGGGCACACTACACGGAAATAGGATCGTGTCATATAGAGCAAGCGACTCACCACATGGAAAAAGGAACACACCATATGGAAAGGGGGCACATATAGTGAAAAGGACACATCATATAGTAAGGGGGGGGGGCACAGCATGTAAGGCAGACGCATCACGTAGTAAGAGGGGCACACCATATGGAAAGAGGGACACTTCATATAGTGAAAGGGAAACACATATAGTAAGAGGGACACACCATATGGAAAGAGGGACAGTACAAATAGTGAAAGGGACACTTCATATAGTGAAAGGGACACACCATATAGTAAGCGGGACACATCATATGGAAAGAGGGACAGTTCATATAGTGAAAAGGACACACCATGTGTCATACTATATGATGTGTCTGTGGAAAAGCAGACACATCATATAGTGAAGGAGACACAACATACAGTAAGAGGGACACACCATATGGAAAGAGGGACAGTACAAATAGTGAAAGGGACACATCATATAGTGAAAGGGACACACCATATAGTAAGAGGGACACACCATATGGAAAGAGGGACAGTTCATATAGTGAAAGGGACACATCATATGGAAAGAGGGACAGTTCATATAGTGAAAGGGACACATCATATAGTGAAAGGGACACACTATATTGTAAGAGGGACACATCATATGGAAAGAGGGATAGTTCATATAGTGAAAGGGACACATCATATAGTGAAAGGGACACACCATATAGTAAGAGGTACACTTCATGTAGTGAAAGGGGCACATCATATCGTGAAAGGGACACATCATATAGTGAAAGGGACACATCATATGGAAAGAGGGACAGTTCATATAGTGAAAGGGACACACCATATAGTAAGAGGTACACTTCATGTAGTGAAAGGGACACATCATATAGTGAAAGGGACACATCATATAGTGAAAGGGACACATCATATGGAAAGAGGGACAGTTCATATAGTGAAAGGGACACTTCATATAGTAAGAGGTACACTTCATGTAGTGAAAGGGACACATCATATAGTGAAAGGGACACATCATATGGAAAGAGGGACAGTTCATATAGTGAAAGGGACACATCATATAGTGAAAGGGACACACCATATAGTAAGAGGGACACACCATATGGAAAGAGGGACACTTCATATAGTGAAAGGGACACATCATATGGAAAGAGGGACAGTTCATATAGTGAAAGGGACACATCATATGGAAAGAGGGACAGTTCATATAGTGAAAGGGACACTTCATATAGTAAGAGGTACACTTCATGTAGTGAAAGGGACACTTCATATAGTGAAAGGGACACATCATATGGAAAGAGGGACAGTTCATTTAGTGAAAGGGACACATCATATAGTGAAAGGGACACACCATATAGTAAGAGGGACACACCATATGGAAAGAGGGACAGTTCATATACTGAAAGGGACACACCATATAGTAAGAGGTACACTTCATGTAGTGAAAGGGACACATCATATAGTGAAAGTGACACACCATGGGCCTCATTAGGACCCTGGCGGAGAGGGTATTACGCCAGCGTAGTGCATGGCGTACCTCTCCGCCATACTACGAGTTCCCGTAGCGCCATGGAGGTTTTCTCCGCCTGGTTTTACCAGCCGGAGAAAACCATGGCGCTACGGGACCTCGTTGTTAATTACGCCACCGTATTTTACGGTGGCGTAATTAACTCCTTCCCCACTCCCATTATACCCTATGGGGCAAAAATGGGAATGGGGAAGGGCAGAATGGGGATTGGGGATTTACCGCTCCGCCGAGGTCGGAATGGGGCGGTAAATCCGCCAACCCCCATGGCGCTATCGGCGGCTTTCCGCCATGCTTCGCGGTGCATTTAGCACCGCGAAGTCCGCCTGGGTCGTAATGAGGCCCCATATAGTGAAAGGGACACATCATCTGGAAAGAGGGACAGTTCATATAGTGAAAGGGACACATCATATGGAAAGAGGGACAGTTCATGTAGTGAAAGGGACACACCATATAGTGAAAGGGACACACCATATAGTGAAAGGGACACATCATCTGGAAAGAGGGACAGTTCATATAGCGGTGCACTGCACATGGAAAGAAGCACGCAATCTGTTTAAAGAAGTGCACTGTGCATGTTAAGGGAAACGCGCCATATGTCTTGTTTCCATGTGGTTGTGCTGTGAAGTATGCCCTGTAGTCCTGGCTGGGGGAGGGGCGGAATGCTGGGGCCCCCGCCAGGAGCTCATTCATATTTCAGATGCCAGTTAGAGCTACAAAGCAAGGCCCACAGAGGCAGCGGGAAACGTGTTTGTCAAATGAAAGGAGCTCCAGCAGGGCCTCGCTATGCCCCCCTGTCTTCATGGAGTGATCCGGGCCCGGCGAAGTGCAGGGGGTGGGGGGTGCTGGGTGGGGGAGCTGATGGTGCAGTCCGCTTGCCCGAGCCCGGGAAGGGAAGCGTGTAATTACCCTCCCAGCCAATGCCCTGGTGGGAGCTGCCAGGCAGATGAAAGACCCCCATCTTCCTGCGTAAGATACTGTGGGGGTCTCCTGGACAGTAGCGGGGGCAAGGGGCCTGGGAGGAGAGAGGGGGAATTAATTTATAAAAGAAGGGGTGCTCACATATTCTTAAATACAAATACATGTGCATGTGAGGGCTGATTACATGAAGAGGGGTGCTCCAGGAATCGCACAGTATTGCCACAGAAATGTGCCAGAAGAGAGGAAGCCCAGGGGCAGATGGCAGGCCTCCAGCTGACGTGGGGCCAGTGGGAGCTGTGATTGGGCCCAGCGGCACAGGAGGGTGTACATCTAGTGACACGGTGGGGTTGGGCGTGTATAGGTGCAAGCGCAGATGGAAGGAGAGAAGCGGGTAACCTCCATCCTCTAGGCGCTATAAATGGGCCAGGACGAGACGGAGTCCACATTTCACATGGTGGGAGTGAAATGTAGTGGAGCAACTTGGAGCTGCCTGTCCATTTCTATGAACATTTCCCGTTCTATATCGTTAACACAGACCTTGGACTCCTTGCACAGGCTCCGGTTTCAGTGGAAAGAGGGCGTTCCTCCCCCGTCTAATCCACGGAGTCAGACATCATGCGTGGGAATTAGCATAAGCACAGGCATGGGGTAGTGCTGGGCACACGCGCGCTGTTTGAAAGGTAGGGTTTGAGCAAACAATGTGATCAGAAGAGCCAGGGACGTCATTTCACCCGAAATGCCAGGGGTAGCGGAAGTGACATCACATTACACTTGACCTCTGATGACATCAAAGGAAGTGATGTAATTTAACCCCAACCCGCAGTGATATCACAGGAAGCGATGGAACACGACCTTTCACCCCTTGACAAAACAGGAAGTTTCCTCACATAGCATTTTCTAAGTGCACTACGAAAAATATGCTTACCATATCACTATAATGCGATGTACATTTCATACAAGAATGTATGGTTAAGATCAGTGTGTATAGGCCCATATTACCAAATTACTGTGAATGCAAGCAGACGTCCATGGCCAAATGATAATGATGTGTTATTATATAGCACTTGCACTTAAATGCTTTATATAGATCAAATGTACATACAATATCACCCAACCTGTGTTGGTACTCATTTATCAACCTCAGAAGGATGAAAGGCTGAGTTGTGGCGTTTAAGAACAGACTAAATCAGTGACCCACCCCCTGAAGTGTGCCTGAAATAAACCTTTAATGAGTCTAGCAATTATTGTATAGAATTCCAGAAAGACACATTATTTGGTATTCCTATTCTTTCTTATTTAGTGTCACAGACTTGTGGAAGCCCTGTTCCTTTTTTATTTTTTATTTTTTAAGAGGCCTGAAAAAGAAAGCTAGCCACTTCAGAAGCAAAGAGCCACATGGCACTGGCCACAGCCCAGGAGCTTCCATAAAAAAAAAAAGAAATAAAAGTTTTTTTTATTGTTTTTTTTTTTTTAGGGGCAGCAAGGTAGACCACAGGGGTAGCAAGGGACACCTCAGGGGTCGCATTTACGACCCCTAGCATCCCTTAAATAACGTCCCTGAGAAGAGCCTGGGAGCGAAACGTGGTCCTCTTTATGCGAGTGGTGGTAACAGTTACAAAAAAGTACCCTTTTTGCCACTTGCTTTTAAAATAGCATCTAATTATGAGATGGGATGGCTTTGCATATTGACTCCATGGGAATATATGAAGTACAGCATGACATGAGGAAAATAGGAGTTATTTACAGCATGCCATGCTTACTATATGCCCGGGCTGTAAATATCCCTTGCCAAAAATTAGGGGATTTTGAAAATAACAAGACCCTATCTTTTTATCATTACTACCATACTCATAATGCAGTCCATATGGGTCAAATTCGTACATCTCCAGACTCCATACAAGAGGACATTTTGTATTCTTTATTGCATTGTTTAAAGCGCTGACCTGCCTCGAGAGCAGCAGAGCGCTGTACGGAGTGTGGGTGGCCAGCATTTCGGTTGACATCTTTTAATATTAGCGCAGTACTGTGAGTTGAGGTCTCTGAGTCAGGCTTAGCGTCCTTTGGAATTTGTCCTTGGTCGGGTGTTGTTGAAAAAGCCATGTTTTGAGAGATGTGCGAATTTGGAAAATTGAGGGTGCATTCTGAGCTGACACCGGGATCGAGTTCCAGAGGATGGGTGCATGACAAAAGGAAGATTGTTTGCGGGTCCTCTTTCTCCAGACGAGTTGTGATTCAAGCCGGTTAGTCCTTTTACTGCACGAAGGGGCAGCGTGTGCCACCAGATATGTGTAGCTTAGCCACCAGGTATGCTTGTGTGCTTCTCGTGACTGCTTTCGAGATGATACCTGCAGTCTTGAGCAGTATCCTGGTCTGGGAAATGGGCTAGTCCCACCTTTGTGTAGCTGAACCCTGATAATTATGCCTACCTGTGAGTAATTCGACAATCCGCACGGTGGGTGAGCTTTTTCGATATTTGTTTTCGAAATTGAATGATGGCAGAACAATGTGTGGGGCTCTTGTGTACACATTTTCCTATGCTCACCGCACGACAATCCCAAAGACCTACCTTTCCTGTTGCAAAGCACTCTGCTTTTGACCTCACGCATAACAGAAGATTGTTGGTGGGAACCCAGGATTGGTTCATTAAGGTAGGCTTAGCATGCACCAATCACTGGGGACCATTTGGCTTTAAAAGACGGATGAGCCCCTCTCTTAGCAGATCACCTGAAGACTTTGAAATTAGTAAAAAGGACTCATTTGGACACTGGCTGAAGGTACAGTCTGACTTGCAGCTTCTGCCAGTGAAGGCAGGCCAGGATTTCCAAGAGGGAAGCAAGATCCCTCCTCTAAACTTCTCCCAGGGAACAGAAGGAGATACTTAACCCAGAGGACCCTCCAGCAGGTCCATAACTGGTACCCAGCTAGCACACAGCATGCTCTGCTAGACTCTGCAAACAAGTTTCCTAGGTGGGAAGTGCCAGAGAGTCTCTGAACCAAACAAAGGACAAGGCAGTTGCCTGCAACACTCCTCAGCTTTGGGCCATCTGCCTTAAAGGACGACACATGCCGAACAAAGAAGCTAGGAGGAGTGCACTGACAATTATCAACCAGTGTCCACTTTTAAGGAAATTTTCGGGCAGTTGAGCCCCTCGAGCTGCAACAGACTGCACCACTGACTGTTGTTACGTCACTGAAGCCGTCCGAGAGGCCTCGACCAGTGCTTTAGACCCGCCAACCAGCATTGAGACAACAATTCCTGACCCTGAGCTGCCGGGTAGGCCAGCCTGCAGCCGTGAAGCCAGTCTCGCTTACCGAACTGCCTGCTGCTGATACCCACAGCTGTTTCCCATTTTGAACTCTGTTGCAGAAGCTGCAAAGTGCCCTGAAACCGATCGACGATGTCGAGCACCAATAACTTCAACAAGCACAAGGTGCATTGTGGTTCTGTTCCCCTGGTCCTTCCCCAAAGGCCACTAGTGATATTTTATGAACCATTACTCCCTTTGAGTGGAAACCAAGTATCATTGAACTATTGCGATCAATTACTTTGCCAACTACCCTCCGGTCAGAATCCAGAGTGCATAAATCAATAAACACAAGATCCCCTTCCCTTCTTGGAACTGTCTATCCTTTGCATTACTTTACAGGGTGGCTTGTAGTTTGTAGTGTGCTATAACTGTCTTTTGTGATAATAATAAAGTAGATAGGTGTATACAACCTTGACTGGACATTCCCTTTTATTATTGGGTAACTGTTGTATTTTCACTGTGTTGCAAAAAGCCAACAATCCATGACCTTGCAGAGATTAGCCTGCCGTTCTGACCACGTTACCAAAATTGGACAAGGAAGTTTATAATTTGCTTGTGTTTCAAATCAGTTTGTATCCTTATGGTGTACTAGAAGTGTGGGGCTGATTGATGGTTTAGAAACTGATATGCATCTCTGGACCACTGGTGCCCCAGAAGTTGATTCATCACATTGCTGGAAAGCTGTCGGATTCGTTGGAACCTTGCGCACAGCTTAGTCACGCAATGATAAAAGTGCTGTTGCAGGCAGCCTTTAGAGAAGGCTTGGTTGTATCAATTTCACACCCACTATCCATCAAACAGGGTACTATTATGAAAACAGCAACGCACCCCAATCTTTTGACAGTATATTTCATGAAACCTTCAGAACACGCATATTTCATGAAGCAGTAGAATAACATATCCTTTAGCCATAAGTCTCCAGGAATACGCCCCATATATCATTACATTTATCAGATTCTCTTCTGAATTTGGAAATTGCCCTGCTAGGCTCTGCAAGCAAGCTTCCTAGGTTGGAAGTGCCAGAGGCTCTGAACCAAACCAAAGACAAGGCTGTTTCCTGCAACACTCTTCTCAGCTTTGGGCTTTCCGCCTTAAAGGACTACACAAGCCCAGCGAAGAAGCTAGAAGGAGTGCATCAACAAGCATCCACCAGTGTCCACTTTTAAGAACATTTTCGAGGCAGTCAAGCCCCTGGAGCTGCAACTGACTGCACTGCTGACTGTTGTCATGCCGCAGTCACTCACGCCATTTGTGACGAATCGACCAATGCTTCGGATCAACCAACCAGCACAGAGACGAATCCTGACCCTGAGCCGCCATGTAAGCCGGCCTGGAGCCGTCTATCCAGCCTCGCTCGCTGAACTGCCTGCTGCCCTATACCTGCATCTGTCTAACATTTTAAACTCTGTTGCTGAAGCTGCAAAGTGCCCTGAAACCGACTTAATGTTGTCGAGCATCAAGAACCTCTACAAACACAAGGTACATTGTGGTTCTGTCCCACTGGTCCTTCCTTGAAGGCCCCCAGTGACATTTTAGGAGCCATTGCTCCCTTTGTGCAGACACCAAGTATCGTTCAACCGTTGAGATTAATCACTTTACCAATGACCCTCCTATCATTATCCAGAGTGCATCCCTTGTCTGTCCTCTGCATTCCTTTACAGGGTGGGTTGTATTTCGTAGTGTTGCTAAAACTGTCTGTCGTAGACATTTGTATACAACCTTGACTGGACATCCTTTTATCATTGTGTAGTAATTGTATTTTTTGCTGTGCTGCAACTAACCAATGATCCACAACCTTGCGGAAGATAAACCTGCCGTTTCGTCCACGTTACCAAAATTGGACAAGGAGGTTTATAATTTGCTTGTGTTTCCAATCTGTTTGGATCCCTTCTGGTGTACTAGAGGTGTGTGTCTAGTTGATGGTTTAGTAAACGATATTCATCCCTAGACCACTGGTGCCCCGGAGGATGATTCGTCACACCACCTTACATGTTTGATACACTTTTTATTGATAAATGTATATACACACTAAGTACTTTCATTGGTTATAATCCTTAATCTGGTCATAAAACAAGCCTTTATTATGTTTACGTCATAGGGCTATCTGCTACCAGGACTGTTCATTTCTTGAAAGTACAATTGGACACATGAGAGAGGAGTATAGAAAGTGGGGAGCAGGGAAGGGTGTGACAGGGATCGGCTAGACATAGGGAACCGCTCACTTAGACCCAGAGAGGCATTTAAATTGCATATGTAAGTCATTAAATGCTTCCCAAATCAGTACATGTTCATCAGTGCATTCCTTTATTGCAAAGTCCATGTTCTACAGTGCTGTGCGGGATGCCATCCCCTGATGCCAGTCTTTGCGTTGAAACTCATTGTTACTTTTCCATGTTCTCAAAATCAGCTTTTTTGCAACAATAAGAACTCTGTAGATCAATTTTTGAAACTCTAGTGAGCAGTGGGCATTGGGGTAACAGCCCCAATGTGCAGATCAGGTTCTATTTGCGACTCTGCCATTTACCGTAATTTCAATCCTCCAGAGTGATGTAATGTAACCATATTTGTAAAGCGCGATCTATGGTCCGAAGACATCTGAGCGCTAATGAGCGAGAGAGGCGAGATTGAAAAGGAAAGACCTAATGTGAAACTGAGGAAAAGAGAAGGAAAGCTCAGAACCAAAAGTGTCTTCAAAGCTTGACGTAAATTGAGGGAGCTCTGCCCCCTGCACTGGATCTCTGAAATCTGGGCACTACTGACAACTTCTGTGAAGCGGAGCCAAGTAATCGGGCTGGAACATAAGGAGCCAAACGACGATTTGAGCTCTTGATATTTCCTCCACATTAGGCACAAAAACTGGAGAAATGTTCCTGGCTCAATTAGCACCCATATCTATGCCTGCAAAATCCCAATGGAATCCTATGGACGTGTAGAGGACGTCCCGGAAATGGCCTGCGCCCCATCCCCTCAGCTCGAGGTACCAGGAGCATACTCGCCAAGGTATGTGATGTATGAGGAGCAAATGAATCAACAAAGAGCTGCACTCGGATTCTGCCCAGTATACATCAGAAGATCCATACCTGTTGAAGCGCTCATAACCAGACAACCCTGGTCAGCACGGTACCCCATCAGACAGCCGTACCAGCCGCTGATACGAAACGAAGAGTACCTACAGACGGTCCATGAAGAGACCCAAATAGCCCTCATGGAAGGCCAGTGGAAATGACACAAGGGCCTGAACAGACTTGTGAATGAACAAAAGTGTCTATCAAAGACAAGCACGCCAGTGCGAGTGACTACGAAAATAAATGTAATGGACACAAAGAAGAGACAATGTTAAAACATGAGGAAGCGTTGCTATGAGACAAGATGGAAGCAACCGACCTGTTAAACGTGTGTAAATAGGCTTGAAACGCAAGAGGCTAAAGAAACGATACTGCTTGCAATGCTTAGTAGAAGATTAGAGCGGCAAGCGCCAACTATATATCTACCTCAATAAGGCACATTCTACAAGTGCGACTCCATTTTGTAAAAGCAGAAATGTACCCAGGTTGCCTGTGGCCCAGCCAGAGGCAAGAGAAGGCGCGGAGTTGAAACTCAATAAAGAGCGGCACATGCGTAGGAAATCGAGGTCATCCAGAGGAAGGGAGGAGAGCGTCAGCTAACAATACTAAAACTTCAAAGCATACCAGCCTGCCCCATGAAGGTCTAGATAAGGGGGGCCCATGCAGATGGCAAGGCTGAAACAGAATTAAATGCACTAAAAGCTGGAGACTGAAGCAGATTCATGGTGAACTAACATGTGACCAGCCAGGTGTGAAGGAGTACCACCGCCTGATGTCATCCAGGACCCGAGGATGCCATAACTTTTCCCGATAAGAGGCTACATTTTCAAGGCCATAACCAGCCAACTAATTGACACATAGCCCTAAGATACTGATTGATGGAAGGGAGGCAGGGTGAAACTTGGGACACCAGGCACATGGGTGTCCATTCTGCATACCGCTAATTAAAATGGGATTTTATGTCTAGCGGTGTAACCTGCCCAATCACAATGGACCAAGTTATCTGGAGTCCTATAGATAGATATTAGAACCAATAAGACGTCGTACTTGTAGTGACGTCAATCACGTGTGATGTAGTGGGATGGGCGTAGACGCCCACCCGATAAGAATGATCCAATCCGCATGCTCTATTATCATACACAGATATAGCACCTATACTTAAGTTACCTTTCCTAACCCATTATATTGCATGTCGAGTTTTGTAGAGTTAGATGTCAATGATGACGAATATTGCCTATAAAAATTGCTGTTCAACTGAAGTTCGAGGAAGTCGGAGCGAGACAGGTGATCGCAATGCTGCTGATTTCCTTTTATTTCTCTGTTTGATGTACTTGTCATTAAACAGACTTCCCTTTGCCAACCTACTGAGTCCTCATTATTGAGTCGTGTTGGAGTAAGTGAATCCTGCACCCCCAGTCCTCTAGAGGGTGCACACTGATCTATGGGCCCGTCAGTGTAACCACGCTCCTCTGTACACTTGGTAGCGTGAAGATGGTTTCGGCCATTAATTATTGAATATATAATACTAAGACACCTTAGACCGACGGCACGAAGTAACTCCGGGCCTTTGGCAACATCACGAGACCTTTCGCCATTCCGGCTGAGTAGACTGAGAAGCTTCCCGTGGACAATGATTGAGTAAAACTTCAAAAACTACAGTTGGTCTGAAGGAACCTGCCTTCCAAGCATAACCCTTCTCATTCCCACGGGCAGCCAATTGGACGAAAACCCTTAAAAGGCTGGAAGAGGAAGGGGCGGTGATCCCGAAGCTCCAGAGAGGAAAAGATGCGATCGGTGAGTCAAACAACAAACTTGCTACTTGGGCAAATGTCTTGAAGGCATTAGAGCAAGTAAGGGAAAGGTAACAGTGGGTGGCGGAGAAAAATAAATTAAAATAGTTAGAGGTAGAGAAGACTGTATATATATATAGCGGGTAATGACTCCAGCATAAGAAAAACAAGGGGTACAATGGGGACACCTGAGATAAAAATGAAGGATTACTGGGGGGACACCTGAGAGAAAAACAAGGGGTGCCAGGGGGACACCTGAGAGAAAAACGAAGGATTATCAGGGGGCACCGGAAATAAAAACATAAGGATTCGCCTTGTTCCTGCGCTTTAATACAGCCATCAGAAGAAACGTGAACTCATAGCCCATATAATAAGGGACAAATAGACTATGGTGACATTTAAAGACGCATCAAAGGAGTTTGTTTAAACTCCATGACGGGGTATTGATTAGAAGGCAGGGATATGTATGACCAGCTGGTGTCCGTCTAGTCTGTCAAGTGTCTGTCACATGTGTTTTGGTGTACGTTGAATGTAAAATAATTGTATTATTGATTGCGTGAAATGTAATTTGGCTTTACGCGATTCTGTAACTAAGAGGGAATCGCCAACGAATTGATAGTTTTCTGAGCAAACTGATATTATACATTTTGGCGGGAAAAGATTGGATCAGAGCTTGCGTATTTGGTGCTTGCTCCTACTATTGGAAGGATAAAATACTGTATAAACATTGTTGGTGACAAAATCAAAATGGAGGAAGTTACTCCACTTGCACATTTGTGCAAGCAACTACCCAAGCATGCACCAAAACTCAAGAAGTATAGCACAGAGTGGGTTAAGGGTACCGCCCACAAAATGTTCATGCCTTGGCCACAGATTGGGTCCCTTTCTAAGACTGTTTTACAGCATATGACAACCTTCTTACACGCCACATATACAGGCAAGAAGCTAGAGAAACGTCTTGCTGTTCTAGAATTGTCGAAGATGTTTGAAGAAACGAAGGTGGAAGAACCACCCACAGACTGGATACTGAATGTATGTACAGAGGGGATTGAGACGCCCACCGCGCCACCAGCCCCACCTGAGTCAGTCATTGAAAGGAGTAAAACAGAGGGGCTTTACCCGCTAAGAGAATTTAAGACAGTCACAGGGTATAGCAACCCTGCATATGAGTTTATTGCCTCTGCGGTCCCGAGGGACAAGGAGAGACACGAAGATGAAGGAAAAGATTGGGCACGGAGTTGTGCACCTCCAGATAAGGAGAAAGAGGGAAATAAACGTAAGGGAAATGAAGGTAGAGTTGATGAGATAGCATTCGTGAAAGACGAATGGTTGGGAGTTCAGATATTACTGAAGTTGGATGGAAAAGGAAGTGATGATTTGAGGCCAAGGGAGAGGTCTAATGAGACGCAAAGGAGAGAGAGAGTGAAAGAGATGGAAGTAAGGGATGAAAGGACAAGAAAGAAAGATAGGCTAAGGCAAGAACAACTATATCGCGAAGAGCAAGAGAAACAGCTCGATCGCAGACAAGCGTTAGCCTGCGACCGATACAAACAGACTAAGCAAAGGATGGAAGAAGAGCAAAGGGTACGTGAGAAGAGAGTGAAGAGACGAGAAGAGGAGGAAATTAGAAGGGCAAAGGAATGTAGAAACAAAAGGATGAGGGAAGTAGACAAAGCTAGAGAAGAAGCGAGGAAGCGCAAGGAAGTAGATGAGGAAACAGATCAAAAGCGCAGACAGAGGGCACGGGATCTTGAATATCTGGAGCGGGAAGTTAAAAAACCCAATGCTGTCGTAGAATGGGAAGACGTAGAAGAATTCTTTCCTGCGAGCGACTCAATGCAAGGTATAAGTGGGACAAATATTGAAGATGACTTTGAAACCAGAAGCATCGGGGAAACGATTGATAAAATACACAATGAGATGGAGCTAGAACAGATATCCGATGGGGGAAGGGAAGATGAGCGCTTGGAGAACACTCAACTATATGACACTGAGGATGTCACTCGAAGTAGTGGGAGCAGGGGACTGTCCCTAGACAGGCTGGAGATTGGGCAGAACGAAGAAGATGCAAGGAGTTGCATAAACTGGGAGTATTCAGTATCTGACTCCGGTGGGGAAATGGAGGATGTGGCACACGAGGAAGGGAGACAGTGTGAAAAATGGCACCCAGGAGACTGAGGGGTACGATGGTCAGGCACTAGTGAGTCCACAAGTAGGACACCGAAGTCTGCCGCGCAGTCCAGCCAACATGAAGGAACACCCCACGGTCAGAGGGGGGTGTCAGCACCTACTTATGCAGACAGATTAAGGGCATTGCCAGGAAGACAGCAAGGTGGGAATGCCACCCCCGCGGTAGACAGAAGAGCTATGGGGAAGGAAAAGGAAGACTGCGCATTCCAATTCCCATTGCTAGAAAAGGGGGGAGCAAGACCACAATATATTCCATGGCCACACATGAACCGAGAGAACCTAAAAAATAAGCTTCCAATGCTGACATCAGGAGCCGGGTAGTAGATACATGAGTTAGAGAAAATGACGGGGATTGTCACCTTAGCTATAGGGGACATTAAGGGCCTCCGAATCACCATACTTGGTGAAAGAGCAAACGATGTATGGAAACGGGCATTCTACCCTAGGGTAACCATAATCGAAAATTCCCATGATGGAGCGCCATTTAATATTTGTAGAGTAGCGGTGTGGAAAGACACTTCAGATATGGGCGCTATAATGACTCGGAAAATTAAAGAGTCAGAGGATCCGTTGATTTATATCCAGAATTTACAAGACGCGTGGGTGCTCGAAAAGCATTAGTCGTGGACAAACTCTATCCCTGTATTCTACCATATATTATGCCAAGGGTTGCCTGAACCAGTGCAGAAGCAGCACAAAAAATTGGTCGGAGTAGAAGCAAAACCATGGGCCGACAATTGACAGTTGACAATTGCACACTACTGCAGATTGTTGCAAGAAAAGAACCGGAAGAAGGAGGCAACTCGTAAGGGTGAGGAAGCAAAGCTGGTGCAAAAGCAACTAAAAAAAAAATGCTCCCAAGGGAGCCATGCTGACAAGCCCAGCTGAACCAAGCATGCAATCAGTAGCTAACCCATCCCAGAATAACCAAGGTAGCACAGTATTTTACCTGAGGGGAAGGGGTTTTGGAGGAAGAGGATGGCAGAGTAATCAGGATGGGTTTCGAGGTAACCAGGGAGGCTTTCAGAATACTCAAAGTGGCTTTCAGAACGTGCAGATGGGCAGTCCAGCTACGCCAGATGGACAGATGGCCCGACCACCGCCAGTGTGTTGGCTGTGTGGAATGACAGGACATGTGGCACGCGTGTGCAGAAGCCAAAGCATGTGGCAAAATAGCAAAAGGATGGGGGCAGGCATGGTGAATCAGCCTGCCATCCTGCAGCAGGGCAGTGCACAAAATCACACAGTGCAGCAGCAGGTGCCAGGCCTGCAGCAAGGTGCACAGCAAGTGGTTCAACCCCCACACATGGGGAACATACCGCTGGGACAAACCCAGCAGACACCACCGCAAATGTCACAGGGCACTAGCTCTGGAGGGGGAGTCAACCCTGGGGTTGGGGGAAATCAACAAGTATACAGTGGGCCGAACTTATATATGAAATAGGACAGCTCACATAGGACTCTGATGTGTTCTATCCTATCAGTGACACCAGACCCTAATAGGGAACATAAGGTGAATGTCATCATAGGGGGTAAAGAATATTCCTTCTTAGTTGACACGGGTGCAACGCGCTCGTGCATCGAGAAGGATAATTTTCCTTGTCCGGTGAGGCCATAGATACTCAGAGTTTCACGGGAGCTCACAGTAGAGTTCCCTTTACAGAGGCACTCTGTGGGAGAGTGTGAAATGAATGTACCCTTATTATATTCACGTCAGACCCAGTAAACATCCTGGGTCGGGACTTAATGACAAAGTTGAATATGACAATCTCGTTTACCGAGAACGGTATAGTGTGCTCCACTCCAGAAATGCATTATTCGAACGTGTGCGAAATGATTAGAGCATACTCAGGGCGCATAGCCATGAGAGCTATACCATTAGAGCCAGAAGTCTTCCCATATGGGATGCGGGTGCTCATGGCAGGATTGCCAGGCCTCCCAGATAGAACTATGAGGACACCAGATGAGTTTCTATTCAGACCCAGAATACCTATGCACGAAGAGGAGGGACAGTATTTACCTAAATGGTACAATCTGCCGCAGTGCGAGCTAAAATGATCAAATGAGAGGTGCCACAGAGAATGATGTTGGCGCTGATATGTCCAGAATACTTTGATGATGACATGGCCCAAGTGCCTGCTGCGGTATGGACTACAGGGCCATTTGACATAGGCCGCCTGAGGGGGGCAGGTGAAGTGAAAATTAAACTGAAACCAGGAGCAATTTTACCAAGAGCACAACAATATCCCATGTCCAGAGAGGCAGATGAAGGAATCGCTAAGACAATTTCCACCGTGATGGAGCAGGGCATTCTAGTGACGTCAGAATCACCTTGCAACACAGTGATTTACCCTGTCAAGAAATCAAAGGGAGGGTCTTGGCGTTAAATCCAAGATTTACGAGCATTAAATGATATAGTTGAAGCCGAATTCCATCTAGTCCCTAATCCATCCACAATTCTGTGCAATATACCAAATGAGGCAAAATATTTCACAGTGATTGACCTGAAAAATGTGTTTTTCTCAATCCTGTTGCACCATGACTCTGAAGATCTGACGTCATTTACTTTCAGACAAATGCGCCTGAAAATCACGAGGTTGCCACAGGGGTACTGCGAGTCTCCATCCATTTTCAACAGAGTCCTGCAGATGGACCTAAACAATATTGCAGTAGACAGTGTTGTTTTGCAGTATGTGGATGACATTCTCATCTGCAGCATCACTGAGGAACAATGCAGGCACGACTCTGTCCAGCTATTAACTATCCTGGCTGAGAAAGGATGTATAGTTGATAAGGAAAAGTTACAATACTGTCAGCGAGAGGTGCTGTACATAGGCCAGCTAATCTCTCACGAAGGGCAAAAGGTAACCCCAGAAAGGGCTGAAGCTATCATGAACACGGCTAAACCGCTCATGATAAAACAAATGCAAAGCTTCTTAGGCCTGTGCAACTATATCAGAGCATGGGCCTTCGACTACAGCTCGTATACCAAGCCCTTGCTTCAGGCACTAAGACGTGGAAATAAATCAAATGGACTGAGGCAAAGGAAAAGGGGTTTGCAGAACACAAGGGGGCGAATCATAAGGCCCCAGTTCTCGGGATTCCTAATTATGCAGAGGAATTCTACCTGTTCTCACACACCGATGGTAATTTTATGACGGCAGTGCTCGTGCAGCAAATCTAGCTGGGGTACAAGCCCCTAGCATATTACAGTGGGAGTCTGGACACGGTCATGAAGGGCCACTTCCCACGCGAACAAAATCTAGCTACTGCCGAGTTCGCCATTGAATCATCTATTGTGATGGGGTGCTCCATGACATTGTACATCGAGCACTCGTTATTCGCCATACTAGAGAAGCCAAAGGGCACGCTGACATCACAGAGAGCATCTGCCTATGAGGTGATTATCTCCAATCCATCAATCAAAATAGTTTGATGTAAAACTGTAAACCCTGCTACGTTCATAGCTGAGCCAGTCACAGAAGGAGAACCTATACACGACTGTGCGAATTATGAGGAATTCAATGATGAAATCCCCAGGGTAAAGGAAAACGCCCTGGTGGGTGGTGAAATCGTGTTCATTGACGGTTCATCAAGAATCGACCAAGAAGACGGACAAAGATACACGGGCGAGGCCGTAGTGAAACACCTGGCGAATGGGGAGTTTCAAGTACTCGTCAGTGCGCGAATACCATCTTACTATTCAGTTCAAGCTGCAGAACTAGTGGTGCTCATACTCGCCATTGATAATCATGCAGACCAGGAAGTAACGGTGTACAGTGACTCTGCCTATGTGACATCTACCGTGCACGCAGGCTTAGCACACTGGAAAAGGAGGGGCTACCTTCGAGCGGACGGCACGCCAGTGCAACATGCAGCCTTATTGGACAGGCTGATAAAAGCACTACAGTTCCCAGTGGACATAGCTGTCGTGAAATGCGCCGCCCACACCAAGGTGACAGATTTCGTGTCACGTGGAAACCATGAAGCGGACACGTAAGCCAAGAGCATGGCATCCAAAAATGAAACAATCATGGACGTGGAGGCGGCACGTACCCATGAGAGGATGATGGTAACGCGAGCCACACCTGAGGCCTATATTAACATGGGCAGACTCAGCTAATGGAACTCCAAGGGGAGGCACCTCAGGAGGAGAAAAATTTGTGGAAGCGTCGAGGGTGTTCTTTAAACCCCTCTGATGGGTTGTGGAGGAAAGACAACACTGGTAAACCAGTAATCACTGTCTCCCTGCTAAAAGTAGCATTAGAACAACTACACTACCCTATACACATGTCTAAAGAAAATATCGCTGCAACGCTCGCAGAAGACTGGTTTACACCGAATTTAGCAGAACACATTGCGTTCTTTATGGTGAACTGCATAATCTGCCAGCAATTCACCGCTGGGCACACATTAAAATTAATGAGAGGAGTTATGCCTCCGCCAAATGGCCCATTCCAGCATTTGCATATCGACTATGTCGACATGATTCAAGTATGCAATGGGTACAGGTATTTAATTGTGGTGGTGTGTCCAATTCTCTAGATGGATAGAATCAGGTCCCTGTACACACCCAAATGCTACCTGTGCTGCCAAATTTCTAGTGAGGGAAGTGTTCCCTAGATGGGGGGTGTGCGAGGTAATGAGATCAGACAACGGGGCTCACTTTGTTAACGCAGTTTTCGAACAGATCAGCCTATTACTTGATATAAAGCACAAGTTCTCGTCGGCGTATCACCCGGAGGGAAATGGGATATGTGAGCGGCTCAACAGCCTGTTAAAGGAGAGGATAGCCAAGTTGAAGCTCATATTAAGAAAGGGATGGCTGCACTGTCTAAAACTGGCATAGTATGCACTTCGGTACCAACCCAGCTCCGACCATCATCTTACGCTGCACGAGATAGTTACAGGCAGAAGGATGAGGACCCCTCTCACCCCCTGAGATAGAGCTAGATGTGATGCCTAGCCAACTAGAGAGATTCTGGGAACAGAGATGCAGGAGTACCTTAACTGTATGACATCCAGCGCCTCTGTCATTTCAGGCCAGCTGCAGCAACAGCGAAAAGGGGACAGTGCAGCACAAAACACATCAGGAAGTGCTGAAGCTAACCCCACACAAGGTCTACATGTACCCCTCGTCTTCCCTGGAGACAACATGCTTGTGAGGAACTTTACCAGGAAGAGGTGGGATGAGCCACGATTCAATGTCCCTTTCATCGTAGAGGACTGCACCCCTTCCACCATCAAGCTCCAGGGCAGAAGGGCATGGATCTTCCTAAATGACATTAAACCCTACATTGGAGAGAGCCCTCCTGCTGCATCCAACTGAGAAGAAACCACAGACAACGGGGAAGAACCTCAGCATGTGCAGACAAGATCCATGGCGAGGAAGAAGGACGCATGAGCAGCACAATAAAGGCGAAAGGAACACTAATTTAAATTGTGGCTTATAAACAAGACATTTTCTCAAACCAGTGAAAGAATATAAAGGTCATAAAACAAACACTCTGTGCATCCCAGTTGCAGGGCAAAGAAAAGCGCATCCAAAGCCAGAACAACATTGATAAAACGAACTTTTGAAAGCATGTCATGCCCAAGTAATACAAAGAATCAAGACTCTGATAGACAGCAAACAAAATATTTTTGAGAGTGTAACACAGTATCCTGAAGCAACCAATATCGAGACTTTGTTCACAGAATTTATGGTACATTCCAGCAGAAGTCTCAAGTGGGATGTACTCACCTATTTTCAACTCATTGTCACTCATAGGGAGAGAAGCCAGTGTCACAGACTTTATTCAAGATCCAGCCAACAAAAAAGTAATCAGCCGACTGCTGACTGTCATCACGGAAGCCTTCGCCGAGCTACCCGAGCACAGCGAGGAGGACACAAATGCTTCCACCACCAGTAGACATTGATGAACTCACATTTAATTTGTTCTTTCAAGTAATCGAGAAATGCCCAGGACTTGTCGGGAGAACAAATGACACACACACTTTCATCAGAGACCCAAGAAATCTAGCTAAGTTGAATCAGCTGTGGACTTAACTAAATCACCTCGTGGTAGTCCACGCAACAGGAAGGTGCAGAGACTGTGCGGATCAAAAGAAAAGCCCATGACCAGGACCCAGCCAAACAGGACAAATGTCCCTATCCCCCGAGGACACCCGGCTGGTTCACAATGTCCTGCTTAGACTAGTCACGGACTATCCGGAAATGGTGGGGAGGCCTGCAGATGTTGACATCATCACCTTTCTTAGAGATCCGGCCAACACCCCACACATGGGCACACTCCTCCACGGCATAATGCTCCAGGTGGAGCTATCCAACTTCCAGCGAGAGTACCTTAGGAGATTCCAGTAAGACTTTCTACCGTGGAACAAACCAAGGACAGAGACACAGTTCTTCAATTTTCAGCCGCAGGACAGATCGAGGAGAGCAAAGACAAGAACTACACCGTCCTATTTTCTTTGTACTTATTCACTACTTTTCCTTATTTTTATTTTTATTTTATTTTTATTTTTATGTTATTTTTGTTTTTATTTTTTCATGTTCACTTTTGTTTTTATTTTTACAACATGTTATTTTTGTGTGATTTTTAGAAGTTCCATCTTTTCATTCCTTCGCATTGAACAGGTTCCAGCATGTCCTCAGGACCAAAACAAATTCGAGGAGAGCACTGGGACCTCACCTACTATAGATATGCATAATGAATGTGATGTACCAAAGTTCTAGCCTAACCCTTTTCCATAGTCTAGCACAGGAATTGTACTGCATACCCAGAGACTACCGTCATCACCCACAAGAGGGGGGACATTTGGAAAGCACTTGTCACTTTAATAGTAATGAACTCTCGAACTACAAGATCAGAGCAAGAGAAGGAATAAATAACTGACTATGAACTCATTCAAAATGGGGGCCCAGAACAGTAACTTGGTTTTACCCCCAGCAGACGGGCACCCCCACTTCCCTGGAAGAAAATGTTGCAAATTGTCGTTCATAACGATTATGTGTATATGTATAATTATTATTATTGTTTTTCTGTCATTGACAATCAGAACTGCTTTCTTTATTGGTGAACGAACTGTCCCAAGTTTAGTGCATCCATCAGATAATGAACGCCTGGGGCCTACGAAAGCACCCAGACCCTATATAGTCATTCCAGTCCCAAGAAAACCTGATGGTAAAATGAACAAACTAAAATTAAGGGGCCGATTCATGGAACAAGCGTGCGCCGAAAATCTTCGCGCAAGCAGGCGCAAGCAGGCGCAAGCGGAAAAAAACAGGCGCACGCATGCGATTCATGGAAGTCCCTGCGCGTGTTCACCTCGGGATGTGCGCCAAACCCGTGCATGGCGCTCAAGTCACTGCAACATCCCGAAAGGCGTGCGCGACGCGCTCAGTGAAAGCGCACAACCTCGCCGCATACACTAGAAAGTGGGCGGGACACGGGGCGTAACACGCGGAATGGGGAACGCGCGAAAATAAGGGCGTAACTGGGGATGTACTGCAGGGAAGCAGACGGAACGCCCACACGCACTCGAACCACACATATTCATGGAAGCGATTAGGGCAAAGCCACGCACAGCCAAAGACACGCACAAGCTGAAACACATCCGCCACACGAAGGCAGGCGGTAGAGTCCCAGCGCATCACAAAAGTGGCAACATACAGCAATTGGGCCTGTGCGAGCGGGGCACGTGTATTGCGGGGGTGCGCGGGAAGCAACACACGCGATCGAGCGGGCTACGTGTATTTCGGGGGCGCGCGGGAAGTTACACACGCGATTGAGCAGGTACGTGTATTTCGGGGGTGCGCGGGAAGTTACACACGCAATTGAGCGGGTACGTGTATTTCGGGGGTGCGCGGGAAGTTACACACGCGATTGAGCGGGGTACGTGTATTTCGGGGGTGCGCGGAAGTTACACACGCGATTGAGCGGGGTATGTGTATTTCGGGGGTGCACGGGAAGTTACACACGCGATTGAGCGGGGTACGTGTATTTCGGGGGTGCGCTGGAAGTTAGATACGCGATTGAGCGGGGTACGTGTATTTCGGGGGTGCGCGGGAAGTTAGATACGCGATTGAGCGGGGTACATGTATTTCGGGGGTGCAGGGAAGTTAGATACGCGATTGAGCGGGGTATGTGTATTTCGGGGATGCGCGGGAAGTTACACACGCGATTGAGCGAGGTACGTGTATTTCGGGGGTGCGTGGGAAGTTACACACGCGATTGAGCGGGGTGCGTGTATTTCGGGGGTGTGCGGGAAGTCACACACGCGATCTCATCAGGGTATGTGTATTTCGGGGTGCGGGGTAAGTATCCCACGCAACATCAGCAGGGTACTTGTATTCCAGGGGTGCGCGGGAAGTTCCACACGCAATTCCATCAGGGTACGTGCATTACAGGGGTGCGCGGGGAGCAGCACACGTGAATTGAATGTGTGGGTCCTCCCAGGTGTCCCCTCTACACCCTCCACGGCCCCTGCAGGTGGCTCACACCACAGGGGCCTACCCAGCACATGTCCTGCAGGCACCCCATCCACCATGGCCATGCCCACCAGCCAACCCACATGTCAACTTGCACTACTGCCCACCAACGCATGTCCCCCTGCACCCCCAGCCACCAGGGGCACCCTCCACCAGGCCCCCACCTATGTCTCCCACCACCCCCACCCCACAGCAGTGCAGGGGCACCCACCACCAGGCCCCCACCCATGTCTCCCAGCACCCCCACCCCCCAGCACTGTGGGGCACCTGCCAGCAGGCCCCCACCCATGTCCAACTCATGTTCCCCACCACCCCCACCTCCCAGCACTGTGGGGCACCTGCCAGCAGGCCCCCACCCATGTCCAACTCATGTTCCCCACCACCCCCACCCCCCAGCCACCAGGGGCAGCCTCCACCAGGCCCCCACCCATGGCTCCCAGCACCCCCCCCAGCCACCAGGGGCAGCCTCCACCAGGCCCCCACCCATGTCTCCCAGCACCCCCACCCCCCAGTCACCAGGGGCAGCCTCCACCAGGCCCCCACCCATGTCTCCCACCACCCCCACCCCCCAGCCACCAGGGGCAGCCTCCAACAGGCCCCCACCCATGCCTCCCACCACCCCCACCCCCCAGCACTGTGGGCCACCTGCCAGCAGGCCCCCACCCATGTGCAACTCATGTTCCCCAGCCAACATGTCATCACAATATAGATCCCTGGTCCCTATGGTCAGCCTCCAAATGCAAAACACCCACCCGAGTATTGCATCCACCCACTCATAATTTGCAATTACATCACAGAACACCAATTGCAAGTTCCGAAACAAACACATTTCCCTCACATACACCCAATGGGTGTCAGTGAATCTCAAAACACATATCATGAAATGCATGAAACCAATGAGATACCACACATTGAAGTTCACCAAAAAAATATGTATTTAAGGAAACATAAACAGAATAAAAAATGAAGAAACAGAAATGTGAATGTACAAAAATTAAAAGAAGCATGTCCGTGAAAAAAAGCAAAACCAACAATAAAAATCCAAAGTAATGTTGTCCAAAGTCAATATCCACAAAACAAAATCCAATGGGAAATAAAAAAAAAGCCATTGCTCCATGGTTAAAATGTGAAAAAAAATAAAATACAATCCAACAGTGAACTATGTACATGGGAAGAAGCCAGGGTCCATTATCCCAACAAAAGAAAGGAAACCTATCTAACTACACTAACTAATTAAATAAACTATATACAAAAATGCGGCCAATGTCCGAAAGGACCAAATAAAATCAAAACAAAAATGAAACCTAACACTACCTACATAACTATGTACAAGGGCAGCGGGCTAGTTTCACGGCTCACTTGTGGATGTCCCGGGCCAGGGCATCATCGAACTCCTCCTCAATGTCCCGGAGGCGGTCCTCCTCCATGTCCCCGAGGGTCCGCAGGGCTGTCGATGTATCCACCTCCAAACCCCTGCGGATTGCCTCGAGGCACTCGGCCCGCCTCAGGGCCCTCCGCATGGAGTTCCCCGCCCTGACCATTGTGAGCCGTGCCTCTTCCGCCCGCTGCGCTCCGCATCTATGGCGTGGCCCAACCGCTGCCACACGGAAGACACTCTATGTCCTGGGTCCTCCTGCCCTCCGGCCGATGCCTGCCCCTCCGATGTTGAAGGCCCCAAGCCTTCATGGCTCCCACCACATTGCTGCTGCTGCTGTGCCTCTGCCCGTGCACTGCCTCCTGCTGCCTGCACATCCTCCGCCGGCTGGGGTGCAGTCGTAGATGTGGCCACCCCTGCTGGACGTCCGACTCCTGACTGTGGCAGGGATGTGTCCTCCACCAGCCTGGCCGCACCGTCAAAGGCAGCTCCACAGGGCACCCAGATGACTGATGGGTGGGAAGATGGCACGGAGGACGACTGGCGCGTAGGGGGCCAGTTGAGGATGGGGTCGTAGCAAGCCCCATCAGACGGAGGAATCTGGCCTGGGTGACCTGTCCCAGCAGGCTGACGTGGTCAACGAGCCATTCGAGATGACGTGCAGTCTCCTCATGAAAAGACTGCAGGTCACCTCGCATGGCCCGTTGACGCAACGCCACACCAGCCAGGACAGGCTCAACCCGGACCCGGATAGCCACGTCCACAGGCAGAGGAAGGCCAGTTGACGTGAGCTCATCCCCTGCCTGAAAACGGGTCTGGACGTAGGCATCCCTGCTGGTGCAAGATAATACAGGGACAGGATTGCACACAGGCACCTCCGCGGCGGCCTGTGCTGCCTCCTGTCCCTGGTCCTGCACTGCACCACTAGCACCAGTGGGATCCCCACCTCCAGACCCCGTCTCTGGTGCTTGCACGGCCACCTCCTCCACCAAACCCCCCACCAACCTGGATGACTCCATGCCATCTTCCCCTGTTGGGCCCTCTGGGGTCCCAGCCACCCCTTCTGCTGCCGAGGAGTCCAACTCCAACCTCCGCCTCTTGGACCTCCCCCCGGCAGCTGCGGCCTGGGACGCGGCACCGGACTCCTCACTCCCCGACGAGATCACAACATGGGAGGGGAGCCGGGCCTTGTGTCTCCGGCTGGGGGTGGGATCCCCGCCGCTGTGCTCCACAGCACCTTCTCCGCCCTCTTCATCAGTTGACGCTGCAGACCGGGAGAAACAAGACACAGGCATCAGGGCACTGTACAATGACACATACACACATGACAGTTGTACATGAGTGGCATTAGCAAACCTCAGACATGTCATCACAATCCCCAACACACATGTCATTACAACTCGCACACATGAGCCATACCACAGCCATATCGCAACTGCCACCACCATCCATACACATACAACAGCATGAGCAGCCAAAGGTGAGCCAGACATCACATGCAACACAGGAAGTGCACCACACATGTACACACACCACCACACTTGCATGCATGTGTACACCTCTGCCAAGTGTCGCAGTGTTCAGACGGGCATCCATGTCACATCTGCCAATCAGGCTTCCACATACCGCTGTCACATGCATCCATGTTGCATCACTGTTGAACCCTTGTCAAATACACACACATGCACATGTACACAGTGCCGATACATGCAGCCGAAAACAACATACATGCGTGACATCACAGACATGTCTACTTACATACACATTCATCCAAACATGTGTGCCCACACAACTGCATTTGGCATGCAAGCCTACACACACAAGCACCATCCATGTCTCACACATTCCAGCCCTCGCATGTGTCAGCCCCACAGCCCTGTACACCCCCACCCATACTCGACCCCATACAAACAGATGTGCAACCTGCACACTACTGAATAATCACCACACGCACTGCTCACAATAAGGATGCATGTACACTCACCGCTCGACTCCAGACGGGTCTGCCTCTCAAGGACCTGGATGTGGAGCGCTGGGGATATGCGTTCCAGGACCCTCATCTGTTCTTCCGACAAGTGGCCCCGGCGCCCCTTGGCATCCGCTGCCTTCAAGAGGCGCCGGGCCTTGTTCAGGGTCCTGGACCTGAAGTCCTCCCAGCGCTTCTTGACATGTTGTAAGTCGCAGACTGCCACCCCTTCCGCGTTGATGGCAGTCACGATGTCAGTCCAGATCCGAGTCCGTCCTTCCTTGTCGGCGCGGGAACTTCCGAAGAGGGCATCATACTGCCCCAGGACTTGCTCCACCAGGAACCAACTTCGGTGGCACTGAAGCTGGTGCCCCTCTGCCTCTCTGGCTGGGGGTTGTCAGTGGTCTCAGATGGTGTTTGCCCCGACATGACAATCCCAGAGGCAGGAGTGGGTGGGCAACTGGGTCCTGGGGCTGGGCTGTGGAGCGATGGAGTCCCAGTCGGGAGTCTTTGGTTCCAGCAGTGGTGGTCACAGCAACAGCACCCCTGGCTGATCTGCAGGCAGCAAATGGCAGGGCACGTGGGCAGCAGGCAGTCAGGCAGCAGCAGATGGCAGGTGGGAGCGTGCTCGGGGCTTTGGGGGGCAGTAGTACGGCCTTCTGGGCAGGAGCGTGGTCTTCCGTGTGCTTACGCGTGGCCAGCGGAGTGATTTGGCACGTGAAAAATCTGCACGTCAGCGTGTGATTCGAGGAAAGGCCCTTAGCGCGTAAGCGCGTCTGCACGCATAAGCATTTTCATTGGACAGAAGGCCCCTCAAGCGCAAGCGCCCCTGTGACGTGACGCGTACAGACATGCATGGGCATTTCAGCACGCAAAAAAATGCACGTCCGCGTGTAATACGAGGAAAGGGCCCATGCGCGTAAGCGCGCGTGGAAAACTGCACTTCCGCGTGTAATACGAGGAAAGGCCCTTAGCGCGTATGCACGGCAGTACGCATATGCGATTTCATTGGACCAAAGGCCCTTCGCGCGTGAGCGCGTCTGTGACGTGACGCGCGCGGGTGTTTCCCTCATTGCACGTGATGACAGAACACACGTGGATTTCCACCAATCGCGTGTGAAAGTTCCCGGCACACCGGAACACACGTACCCAGGCTAATTGCGTGTGGAACTTCCCGCGCACCCCGAAACACACGTACCCAGGCCAATCGCGTGTACGCTCACTCCCCTCCGATCACACGCGATGACACTCGGACCTACAGTCTTACCACGTATCCGAATACGGGAAACCCACGCACGGCAAAAGACGTGCACAGGCGTCAACGCGTCCGCCCACACGAAGGCAGGCGGAGGCGTCCCTGCGCACAGCATAAAAGTGCGCGCAAACAACAAACGCGTATATACAGCTACGATGAATGCCCCATTTGTCGCTGCACTGATCGTGGGACACCGCAGGAGGAGGAGAATAGCCAGGGCACGCATTTTCGCACCACGGACAAGCCTTTTTGGGATGCCTGACGACCAGGTCTACGGCAGGTATAGGTTTCCACCCCATATCATCCTAGACCTGGTCAGGGAGTGGGAAGATGACATCACATCCCCCACCCTTTGCTCCCAAGCATTGAGCCCCTTGGAGAAGCTGCTCAATGTCCTGCATTTTTTGGCCACTGGGTCATTTCAGCGGACCACTGCCATAGTGGGGGGGGTCTCACAGGCCACGCAGTCACGCTGCCTACACCAGGTACTGGCAATCATGACAGCGCGCCCCTCAGTCCGCAGGCACATATACATGCCCAGAACACCCGCAGAAAGGCAAGCAGTTGTCCTGGATTTTTTCAGGGTGGCACACTTCCCCAAAGTGCTCGGTGCCATAGATTGCACCCATGTGGCCCTACGTCCACCTAGGGCCATTGAGCACATCTACCGAAACCGCAAGCACTGGCATTCCATCAATGTACAGGTGGTATGTGATGCAAAGGGAATCATCACCTCTGTCTATGCAAACTACCCTGGCTCCACCCATGACAGTTTCATATACAGAATGTCCGCCCTGAGCCGGGCCCTGGAAGCTGGGCAGCATGGTCGACACATGGCTTCTAGGTCAGTACAAATGCCCTTGCACATGCATGCAAGTCACACACAGACAAATATCCAAACCCTATTAATCTCAACTATTATCACCTCCCCAGGGGACAGTGCCTACCCTCTGAGCAACCACATGATGACGCCAATCCGGAACCCCACCACACCACCCCAGGTAAGATACAACGCCGCCCATATTGCAACCAGGGCCATAGTGGAGCGCACATTCGGAGTGCTCAAGTCACGTTTCCGCTCCCTTGACCGCTCTGGTGGGGAACTACTCTATGCACCACCAGTAGTGTGCAGGATCATTGTGGCAGCATGTGTCCTGCACGATGTTGCAACATGGCAGGGCGTCGCGGTGGACATGGTGGTGCCCCCACATCCCCAACCACAGGCCAGGCGCTGCCCATGGGAGGGGACAGGGCACGTGGCGAGGAAGCCCGGACCCAGCTTGTGGCCACATTTTTCACCTAAACTCCCACCCCTGCGGAGTGCACACAGGCCTGGCACATACCAGGTAACAATCGATGATGACAAAGAGACAGTCAACTGTCACAACCCTACCACCCTGAGATAGTTGCCATGGAAGTGCCACATCGTCTGCATCCCTAGCTACTGAAGGCAAGCGTCCCCCGCCAGCACGATCCTCCCCGCAATGAGAGACAATAAAGGACTCTCCCAAGTCGGGAATAAAGCCAGGACAGAGTGCGGGTGAGCTTAAATGGGAGTTTATCAATCAAAATAGGGCATGCAAAGAACTCTGCAAACTCCGAGAGCGCTCTGTCTGACAATAGCAAAGACAGGCGTATATATTTACAAAAAAGTCATAAGAACCTACATACTATAGGGGGCACAAGTTCAATGGGATTGGGTGGCGATGACTAACTATAGGTGCTGCTGCGATGTGGTTGGCCGTGGCTGGAGAACGTCACCGGTCAGCCTCGTGGGTTGGGCTGGGCCTGGCAGGTTGGCAGGGTTCATCCGGGCGGTGTTGTTGTGCCATCGCGGCCAGTGTCAGAGATGAATGTCTTTTCCTGACTTATTTCCCTAGGCCATGCACACCGCAGTCATTCAGTCATTGCAATATTATCTTCTTCAGTAAGTCTTCCAATAGGTTATTCTACAGGTTAATGCAACACAGGAGGAATGCACCTTGTGAGGGGTCTAATGGTCATTAGTCAGGGCATGGTTACCAGTGTCCTGTTGACCGGAGCCATAGGTTGAGGGGCTAAGCTTCAGGGCATGGGACGGACGGTACAAGCCTCCCTGTCTTGTTAGATGTGGTTATAAATGTGCCGCTGTGTGTTGCCACAGTGTTGGGTGTCCTGATTGCACAGGGCCATAAGTCTAAGATGATCTGGTGGGTTGTGGGGTTTACGAGGGGGCGCCTTTGGAAGCGTGGGTTCAGGCAGAGGTTTACTGCTGTGCTGTAAATAATGCAGGTGGCGGCCCGTGGCCTTGGGTGCTGCAGAGGGGACTACACATCTTTGAAGCGGCTCCAGTCTAGTTGGGGGAGGTGGGGCAGCGCGGTGCGGGCCTCTGCTCTCATGCTTGGCAGTCTCCGCAGGGTGGGAGGGGAAATGGCCTTGCACATACTTACAAAGGTATTTTCCTCGCGTGTTGCCGGTTTTTGGAGGCGAAAACATCACAATCATTACAACACTTTATATTTGTTTGAATTACTTGAAAACATACATTTCATTTCGCTAGAGGCATTTCAATTATATCCAGTCTGAGCACCTTATTCGTACACTATGTTTCAACAATTACAGTATTTAGCTATATCCATATACAGTTGCAGTAAGTGAGGTAGCATTGAGGTTGGTGGAGAACATAGAAAATGACCCACCACCGTATGTGACGGTGGTGGCATATAAGGGGCTTAGACATACACACGTGACGAGTACGTTCTCGCACAACCTTCACATGTGCCCCTTGTATGGTTACATTTGTTTTCTTGTGTACTCTAGCAGCATTAGTTCAGTTATGGTGCGGGATCGCGGGGTGTACGGTTTTCAGTGATACATATAAAGAATAATTCCCCTGAATGCTTTTATCATTTGCACACCCCTGCAGGGGTGTGGGTCCTTCAGGGCTGGTGTCATGTACAATAATTACACAGTTTTGCAGGTTTCTTTAGTAAAAGTGGTTGTATGGAAAGGATATACGTGTTAATAGTGGTTTTTGACATTCATATTTGGGTACCTTTCTGTTTTCATCGGATGACCATTCTACAGATCTTCCCATTGCCCAGGCCTTGCTGACCGGGTCATTCTGGGAGCAGTGATACACTGCGGACGGTGAAATGTTACAGTGTTAGTATCTTATGCTAGCTCATGTCCGTCCTGTTCGTGGGAACGTGCTCACAGCGGATCTGCCAGGTTGCTGCGGCAACAGGGATAATTGAAACTCTCCGAGGGTGGGGGCCGCGCTACAGTGCGCTACGCTCACACCATTTTTATTAGACAAAATGGTTTCTGAGGCCTAGCTAAATTCAATACGTGTGGGCAATGTCTTCAGCAGGTGAGCCATCCACCACCTGGGCCCGGGTGGTAAGGAGGGGACGCCCGATGAGCCATGGCCCTCACCTGGGGTGGAGATGTGGGCCAGGGGGGTCTTTTGGACCACTCCTCCCCTACATTTCCCCCCTTTCGTTACTTAAGTAACGAATACTTTAACTCCTCCAGCCTTCTGCATTCTGCTTCGTCCATCACTGCCTCATCCCATGCAGGTGTGCCTTTTATGGGCATCCATGCTCTACACACCCCCCGTAAGCTTTCCCCTCTTCTGGCATATTCATCTGGGGTACAGGTTTGGTATATACATCCGCCATCTCCCGCCAGATCTACCCACACCTCTTGGTACCATTCTAGTACACGGGGCTCTCTAATGGTGGTGTGCCATGCTTTATCTACGATATCTTTGTCGTGATAGATAGGCACCAGCTGATATCTTGGTGTGTTATCTGTTCCTGTTTGTACCTGCACTTCCTGCATGTTATGCATTGCCCCACGGGTGTTGCCCATTGTCACCATCATCATTGCACCATTAGGTACTGCGTTAGCACAACATCGAAGACCCACCTGGCACAGGCAAAAAACAAAAAGGAGGAACACCACAGCTGGCATCAAAAATTTCACAGTTGTTCCAAGCCATGAGGGGACCCAGGAGAAAATGTTATCGAACCACGTACTGTCTTCCGCTCCACCTTCCATTTTCATCTTTTCTCCTAGGTTGTGTACTGCTTCGATCACATGGGACAGGGAGCCGTTTTCTGCATCTTCGGAAGGTACGAAAGTGCAGCAGGCACTTCCAATTTTTCGGCAAACACCTCCATCCATCGCCGTCAACAGGTCCAAGACATACCTGTTCTGCATGGTCATCAGCCGTAAAGCCCTTAGTTCCACTTTTATTACGTTGAACCCTTCTTCAGTGTCATTGGCCAACTGAATCAGTTCCCAACGTGTTATCTGGAGCCATTTTGCGTTTGCCCTTGCTTGGACACTTGAGATGAGTGAGGCAAAGAATGTTTCTGCTGAACTGAATAATCGATATCTGTCTGGGATCTGAGCCAACAGTTCTGATGATTTTTTATTTTATTTTTTTTTAATTTTATTTATTTGTTACACGCCCAAACCCTCAGGTGTCACGGCGAGGATATAAGATGCCTTAGGAATTAGTCATATTCATACATTACATTAGTTGCTTTACATGATATAGGTTACAAACATATTCACAAAAATATACAGTGGCCTAAGTATTCACAGCAGTATCCGGTGGGAGGGGACCTATCTTTGGGTGCTAATATTGGTTGAATAACCAGGTTTTTAGCTGTTTCTTAAAGGTCGTGAAGGAGGATGCTTTTTTGATGGTGGTGGGTAGGGTGTTCCAGTGTTTGGGGGCTAGAGTGGTGAAGCTGCTGCCCCCTGCTCTTGCGGTTTTGAATCGGGGGGGGGTCCAGGAGGAGTTTGTCATTGGATCTCAGTAGTCTTATATTGGTTTTAGGATGCAGAGTGTTGTTGAGGTAGATGGGTCCTTTTTTAGTGATGCATTTGTGGGTGATGCATAATGTTTTGAAAATGATGCGGGCTTTGATGGGGAGCCAGTGGGCATATTTCCTGGTCTTGGATATATGGTCTGATTTTTTTATACCTAGCGCTGCCCTCAGGACTTTGTTTTGCAGAAGTTGCATTTTGGCTAGGTTGGTGTTGGAAGTGCCCAGTAGTAATACATTACAGTAGTCCAATTTCGATAAGACCAGTGCTCTGGCCAGGGTGAGGCAGTTAACTGGAGTCAGAAATTGGCGGCTGAGTGCAATTAATTTGGAAGTGTAGGCCGTGGAGGAGGAAAGTACATTGATCTGTTTAGTCATGGTCAGGCTAGCATCGAAGTACACGCCCAGTGTTTTTACTTGTTTTGATACTGGAATATTGGTGCCGTCGATGTTGATGGTTGAATATTCTGGCTGAAGGGTTGCTAATTTGGCTGGAGCTCCTACGATGAGGACTTCCGTCTTCTCATCGTTAAGACATAGGCTGTTTAATGCCATCCAGTTTTGTATGATGGCGTAAATTTTATTGATGGTTGAAGTGTCCTGGTCATAGTTGCCTGTAAGGGGTATAAGGATCTGAGTGTCATCCGCAAAATTTGTGTATATGACACCCATATCGTCGAGTGCTGAGAACAGGAGCTTGGTATATGCGTTATACAGCGTGGGGGAAAGGCAAGAGCCTTGGGGCACTCCTATGGGGACTGGGATGGGGTTGGCTGCTTCTTTGCCTATGGATACTCTGGAGGTGCGGTCAGTTAAGAATGATTTCACCCAAGCAGTGGCTGCCCCAGAGAAATTAAATTCACGGGCAAGTGAATTACAGAGTTTGTCATGGTCCACCAAGTCGAACGCAGCTGAGAGGTCCAACAGCAGGAGAATGCAGAGTTTCCCTGAATCTCTAATGGCATCCATCTGGATTTTGAGGTCCAAGAGAGCTGTTTCAGTACTATGGTTGGGCCTGAAGCCTGATTGTCTGGTACCGAGGAGCTGGTTAGATTCTAAATGGGCTTGAATTTGGTGGTAGGCTAGTTTGTCGATGATTTTGAGTAAGAATGGGACCGTGGTTATGGGGCGATAGTTGGTTGGAATGGTGGGGTCTAGATTTGGTTTTTTTAGAAGTGGTGTGACCCAGGCTTCTTTAATGCAAGTCGGAACTGTATTGGAGTTGAATGAGGCATTGACAAATTTAGTGATGAGGGGGGTCAGGGTGGGTGCACAGGCTTTGACTAGTTTGGCTGGGACAGTATCTCCTTTGCAGTTGGATGCTTTTAGTTTGGAGATAGTCTCGAGTACGAGATTGTGGGTGACTGGTGTGAATTGGAAGGGGGGGTTGGAGTTGTCACTGGAAAGGGTACAGGGATTAGAGGAGGGGGGGGTTTTTGTAGCTAGGAGTAATTTTTTGGAGTTGATTTTGTTTTGTAACATAGTGATTTTGGAGGCAAGAGCATCTTGTATAGTGGTACACCATTCTTTGCTTGTGTTAATGGGAGTGTCGGTCGGAAGTGGGTTTTCAAGTTCTCTAAGGATAGAGAAGAGCTCTTTGGAATCAGATGCTGCATTGCTAATGCGAGCATTGTAGGCGTTAGCTTTATGTGAGATGATAGCTGATTTGTAGAGGGTATTTGCGTCTTTGAATGCTTTAGCTGAGTCTGGGGAGGGATGTTTATTATGGGCATGCTCAAGAGAGCGTTTTTTCCTTCTAAGGGCGATTAGTTCCTCGTTGAACCAGAAGTTGGATTTTTTATTGAGGCGCCTTAGTTTGGAGGTTACCGGTGCTATGGTGTTAATCGCTGTGGAAAGGCATGTGTAATAGTACTCAGCGATAGTAGTTGGGTCATTACTGAGGATAGATTGGGTATCTAGCAATTTATTCAAAGTGGGATCGAAGTTCTCAGCTGTGAGCTTTTTAGAATTTCTACTTTCGATGATGTCCATAGGTATGTTCTTGGGTATGCAAGGTTCGTCACTAGTGATTGTAAATTCTATGCAGAAGTGGTCTGTCCAATTCAGTGCGGTAATCGGGCCTAAGGTGATGTTGGTGTTGAGGGTGAGGATCCAATCGAGGGTTCTGCCCTTGGTATGGGTGGGGGCATTGACGTGTTGGCAGAAGTTCATGTCATTTAGTGCCAGGAAGAGGGCGGTTGCTTTGGAGTCTTGGTTATCATTAAAACCTAGATTCAAGTCACCAATGATGATACATTTCGTTTTAGGTTTGAGGAAGGGCGCCAGTATTAGTGGGATGTCTGTTTCTGGGTGGCTGTTTGTGCTAGGGGCTCTATAGATGACAACTATGTTAATTGTGGTGTTTTCATTCAATGAGAGTTTGGCGAGTAGTAGTTCGTACCCTGAGATCATTTCAATGGAACTTGATCTAAGTTTGATAGTGTTTTTTGCAATGATGGCCACACCGCCTCCTGGAGTGGTGGTTCTGTCAGATCTGAGAATGGTGTAATCTGGTGGAATAGCCAGTGCTAGCAGAGGGCCTGAAGCTTGGTGTAGCCAGGTTTCTGTAATTACTAACATGTCAAGGTCAAGTTCGATGATGAGGTCATGAATATCAATGGCGTGGGCTCCAAGGGAGCGGGCGTTAATGAGTGCATTTTTGAGACTAATGGGGGGGTTGGGCTCCTTAGAGGGTGTATTTATGGTTGGTGGGCCACCTAGTGGAGTGGTTTTAGTTGCTCTAGGCTGGGTGTGTTTGTCGTTGGTTGTGTGGGCCGTGGGTTTGGGTGATCTAGGAGGCTGCGTCTTGGTGGTAGGGTTGTGGTATGGTGGTCTAGTGCGAGTTCTTAAATGGGATGTTCTTTCATATCCTAGGATAGGGTGTGTTTTACCATTGCTTGAGGGGTTGGGGTATACATGTGGATCATCAGTGATGGTCGAGGTGGGATGGTTTTCCTTACTGGTTGCGTAGGTGTCCTTGAGCCTGGAAAGGAGGATGGAGGAGGATGGGAAGGGAGGTGTGGTAGGGAGGAAGGGGGTAGGACAGGGGATGGGATGGTGTCTTGGGCAAGCTAGTTTGGAGAGCCCATTACTGAGGGCGAGGAAGTGAGTGCCAGTGCACGGGGTGTCCGCTCGGACAAGGCAGAAGGGGAACATGATACACAATATCCAACTTAACATAGCTAGGGATATAGGGAGGCGGTGTAAAGAGAGGCTCGGCTCGCTTTATTAGCACCAATTGGGCTAGATACAGTAGTCAACAGTAAAATCCTGTTAGGCTAATAGCAGAGATCCTAGGAGGGCCTGTGAGAGGTCAGGGGCGACAATAAGGCACTGCACAATATCACAGTGGTCTCTAGGCGACCATAGGGCACAACACAATATCACAGTGGTCTCTAAGCGACCATAAGGCACAACACAATATCACAGTGGTCTCTAAGCGACCATAAGGCACAACACAATATCACAGTGGTCTCTAAGCGACCATAAGGCACAACACAATATCACAGTGGTCTCTAAGCGACCATAAGGCACAACACAATATCACAGTGGTCTCTTAGCGACCATAGGGCTAGATTTCTATAAGCATGGAGAGCTGGATAGTCTATTTCGATTGGGCGTACTGGATGGAGAATAGCAAATGCATAGTAGGCCACAGTAGCTGAGGTTCAAGTAGCATAGGGGAACACCTTATTGAAATAGTGCGGACATTATGGAAAGTCGAGCCTCATGCTTTGGGACTGTGCGAGTTGCACGATAGTGGGCCGAGGTATATGAGCGCAGCTCGCTGCAGCGCAAGAAATGTTACAGAATGGCTCTATGTCATTAAGTAGGGCGTAGTTACTGGATCACAGTTTCAAGGTTTTTTGTTTCCCTGCTAGCAATGCAAAATAAGGCCCCAGGGCTTACCGTGATGGGGGCCCATCGTAGAGTAGGACGAGGCTCCCTCCGAGCTACCTTTAGGAAACAGAGGTGAGGGGATGGGCACTTCCTCGCCTTCCAGTCGCCAAACAGGCGCAAACAGGGCCTTTATACGGCCTTCATGCAGGCCGCCGGCGCATCCGCCTGCCGGCGGATACTGCAAGCCAAATATGGTGCAGATCGAGGCTCAGCCTCGCTGTGGTGCCGCGTCGCGCCCGGCATGGGCGGGTCAGGCGGAAGAATAAGACACGGTCAGGCAGGCCGTGTGGAGCTGGTCTGCGCTGGCTGAGGGATGCAGCCTGGTGTCCGTGGCTGCAGGATGGGAGGGGGGCTCCTGCCCGCTACCCTCGAAGGTCGTCTTGATGAGGGGGACCTGGGCGCAAACAGGGCCTTTATATGATGCCTTTGATATGTAATTTGATGCTCTTCTGTTACGGGTCAGCACCTCTCCCTTGTTCCCGGAAGACAGGACATACATTTGTGACTCCGCAGTCGGCTGGGCTGCATTCTGTTGTATGCGTCCCTGTGTTCTTTTGCTTTCATCGATGTGGCTTTCTGGTATTACCATTAGGGCTCAGTGCAGAGTGGCCATTGAGCAGCTGCCACTCCATGATGGGGGAAGGTGCAGGTATGCCTGATTGCCGCATACCCAGTACGTGTCCATTAGGGCCGCTGTCCCTTTTCTAAGATCTGGGATGGTGAGGGTCTTGTTACAGCTCTTGTTTGTTCCCATGGCGGTTTTCCCATCTCCTTTGAAACATAGTTCATAGTCTATTTCACTCTGTAGTTTGAAGGGTTTTTCAATGGCGGTTACCCAAGTTAGTTTTGAAATGTGTTCCTTCCATACTGGTGTGCATGTTTCTTCTATCCACTGCAGTTTCTCTGGTACCACACCTCTCAGTGCTTAGGCTTTACACATTACTTCTTCATCCTTCCACTTGTTGTCTGAAAAGAGTGTCCCTTGTATTACAAAAAATGGTTCCTCCAGACATATCACCCCTGCCGTTTTGGGGTAGCACGTTTTCTCGTTCTGCGGCATTTCAAAAGTAACTTCATGTGCCTGGAAGGTGTTCTTAATCCTGCATAACGTGAGATGAAGGAGACGTTGGGCATCTATAATTGGCAACTCTTTGGGTAGCAATACTTTGGGTGTACCTGAAGCATGAGGAATAAGGGAGCAGACATAACAGCTCTCATTTGTTGTTTGTTTCGCGGTGGCACTCATATCTGCATACCACTTATTTGTCTGGTGGGGGTGTCGTGGGTCTTCCATTTTATCTAGTCCTAACCCATAGTACTCATCATACTTCCTCCTCCCGGTTTCCCTTTTCCGTCTGTTATTCTTGTTCCTCATGTGCTTCCCAGCCTCCTGGGCGAGGGACAAAATAGACCCCCCTTTCTCATCCCTGTCCCCCTTGGCCCATTCATCATATAGGATTTTGTGTGCTGCTAGCATCTTTTCCTTTTGGTACCTGAGTTTATCTTGCAGGTTCTTTTTTAAGATGGGGGCAGGTTGACTGGTGGGGGTGTCATACAACCACGATATGGCAGACGGGTTGCGGTCATTTAAACTGCGAGCATTATACCTGTACATCACTGGTGGAGACACTGTGTTGTTTTGCATTCCACCCTGTGGCTCTTTCTTTTCTGATATGACAGCATTGGATGGTGTGGTGTGATAACCCCATACAAGTTTAGTTCCGTCCCATACCAGAAAATCACCTTCCCTCATATTGACACTCGCAGTTACATTGGTCCCAGTGGTGCTGTTAATCCCAGTGCTGTTAATCCCTCCCCCCTCGTTCATCTCGATAGAGATGAACGCTACAAACCAATATGTAACCAGACCAAACATTAGCATAAAAAACATTGTAATGCACACAGATAATCCACACTCATACGAATATCTGCATCTCTCATTTAATAATTCTCTCATTCTACTAATTCTATCAGTTGCAGGCTGCCTGTTAGATGCCATGGTAGCTCCTGTTTGAGATATAAAAGTGCATTAAGTGCATGCATGTAAATATTTTTGTTGGCACCATTATATATGCCAATATATATTGACGGGTAATGGAAGCGGCTAGGGTTGTAGGGAAGGGTATTCACAGACAAGGGTGTCGACATGTCATAATTCGATCACTTCATTAATTACATATAAGTAAAAAAAAAAGTTTTTTTTTTTTCTTTTTTTTCAGTAATATATAAAAGAGAATGCAGGGATACTTTATCAGTCACTTTCCCATTCACGTTCATTGCTGACGCACATACACAAGTTAATATTCAGACATTCTGTTTGGTTGAATCGGTTGCTGTTGTCTGTGCCTCCTCATCTGTCTCCTCTTGCACATTACTATATGCTCTTCGTACATCTGTCAAGTGTACCCAGTACCTCAAGCCCTTCACTTTTACAGCTGTGGGCGTGCAGAACACTACCTCGTATGGGCCGTGGAACCGTGGCGCATTCCATCGACGCACAAAACTCCTGACATAAATTAACTCGCCCGGCATTAGCTGTAGCTGTTCCTCAGGCTCTGTGACGGACCTGTTGTGTTCCCCTCCTCTCTAGTGAAGGGTGGGGAGAGCTGCTTTGATATTGCGCGCGCTGCCCTTGTTAATTTTTTCAAATAGTCTGTGAATTCTTCTCCCAATATCGCGGCGCTCCTGTGTGCATCTGAGTGTTCGCGCAGTGGAGAGTGTGCTGTGTGCATTCGTCTCCCAGTCACGATTTCGTGCGGGGACAAATGGTGATCTTTACTAGACTGATTCCTCAGTTCAAATAGCGCGAGGGGCAGACAGTAGATCCAATTCTTCTTCAATGAAAAGCATAGTTTTGATAACCTGCTCTTTAACAGTCCGTTCATCTTTTCCACTACGCCATTACTTTGAGGATGATAAATCGAACACAATTTATGTTTTATTCCCAATAATGTAGTGACTTCCTTGAAAAGTTAATTCCAAAATGAGTGCCGTTGTCTGAGCGAATCACGTCACAAATTCCCCAGCGCGGGAACACTTCCCTCACTAGGAACTTGGCGGCGCTTTTGGCATCAGGTCGTGCACATGGTCCTGCTTCCACCCACCTTGAGAATGGGCACACAATCACGATCATGTACCGTGCGCCATTACACCTTTCCCCCATGTCTGCGTAATCAATATGCAGTTCTCTGAATGGGCCAATGGGTTTAGGAATTGTTCCCCGCAGCGTGCGTAATGTCATTCATGAATTGTAGATCTGACATTTTGTGCATTCCATTGCTAATCGAGATACGTGCTCCTGGAGACAGGGCACGAACCATTCTTCCTGTATTTCTGCTGCAATGTGCTGTTTGGTATTATGTGCAGGGAAGTGTAGTTGTTGAAACGCAATTTCTAGTAACTTGATTGGCATTACCACTTTCCCTGAGTTATTTTGCCGCCACAGTAAGTCGGTTCCCGACTTGCTGCACCCTCGTTTTGTCCACATCAATTTTTCGTCTGCACTAGCTCCTTCCTGCAATTCTAGTATTTGTGATATGGGCATCATGTTGTACCCTTCTGGGGGCTCTTCGTTTGTCTTGTGCTGCAGCATGTACTCACCTGTTTCATATTTCTGAAAATAGGAAGCCTCCTTGGCGGCAGCATCTGCTGCCGTGTTCCCCAAAGATACAACGTCTGTGTTGGATGTATGTGCTTGGCACTTAACTATTGCTACTGCAGTAGGGTTTTGTAGGGCCTCAATTAACTCTTTCAACAATTCTGCATGCTGTTCTGGTGTTCCGTCTGCCCGTCGAAATCCCCTCCGCCCCATCTCGCTAGACCTCCATGTACTGTCGTCGTCATGTAAGCTGAGTCTGTGTATATTGTCACTGCGCAACCTTTTGCAGCATGTAGTGCTTCTATGAGCGCAATCAGTTCTGCTGCTTGTGCGGAGTAATGTGATGGGAGGCAGTATTGCACTAATGTTTCATACTCACCGTCTTCTAATCTCACCACCGCCATCCCAACATGCCTTTCTCCCGTGTACACATCAATGGATGCAGATCCATCCACGAAGTACACTTCCCACTCGCTCAGAGCGTTCTCACACACCACTGTGTCCTCCCCTCTTTCTCCTGTGTATGTTGCGCAATCGTGGTCCTGCATGTCCTCTAGTGCGCATGCTTCTGTAATGAATGTCGCGGGGTTTACTGTTTTGCATCTCACCACATGGATGCTGGTGCTGGACAATATGATTTCATAAGCTGTTGCCCGCTGTGTTGTCAGTGTGCTTTTTGACCTCTCAAGGATTGCAAATAATGAATGTTCCACAAACAATGTTACTGGGCAACCCATTACTTTTGTGGCACTTTTCTCAATGGCGAACGCGGCTGCAGCGAGTGATTGCTCGCACGCGAAATGGCCTTGCATTACGGCATCCAAAGCACCACTATAGTAAGCCAAAGGCTTGTGTCCTAGGGACATCTTTTGTGTCAGAACAGCTATCATGAGTGTTCCCTTGCAGTGTGAGAATAGGTAAAATTTGCATCCATAATCAGGGTTGGCTAGCACTGGAGCTCTTGAAATTAACCTTTTTAATGATTTGAATGACGTGCTCATTTCTTCTGACCATTCGATCTTTTTATTTTCCTGTTGTGCTTCTTTGAGTGCTTGTAGTAGAGGTCTCGTATATGCTGCATAGTCTAATATCCATGCTCGGCAATAGTTGCACATTCCAAAGAATTTCTGCATCTCTTTCACTGTTGTGGGTTCTGCTACTGATCTTATCGCTTCTACCCTGTCGGGAATTATTCTTTTTCCATCTTTTGATATCAACTGTCCCAAGTATAAGACCTCTGTCAGGCAGTACTGTAATTTCTCCTTGTCTACCTTGTACCCCTTATTGGCCAATAGAGTCAGGAGCGTTGTTGAATCCTTTCTACATGTTTCTTCGTCTTGTGCACATACTAGTAAATCGTCTACGTACTGAATTATTGTGCTCACAACAGATAGGTTTCCCAAGTCGTCATGCAATATGCGGTTGAATATGCTCGGGCTCTCACAGTATCCCTGTGGTAGTCTGCAATGTTCATACCCTTTCCCCCCTAGTGTGAATGCTGTAAGGTATCTACTCTCTTCAGCCAGGGGTATTGAGAAAAATGCGTTTTTCAAGTCTACTACTGTGAAATGTAATGCCAGTTTCGGGATGCTGCATAATATTGATGCAGGGTTCGGGACCAGAGGGAACTCTTTCTGAATTACATCATTTAGAGGGCGTAAGTCCTGTATCATCCTCCAAGACCCTCCTTTTGCTTTTTTGATTGGATAAATACATGTGTTACATGGGGAGGTTGAAGGCACTATTATCCCTTGTGCTAGTAGTGCATTTAAGGTCTCTTTTATCCCTTCTTCAGCCTCACGGGACAATGGATACTGTTTTACTCGAGGTAAAATTGCTCCTTGCTTTAGCTTTATTACCACATGTTGTATTCCATGCAACAGCCCTACATAATGGGGGCCTGTCGTCCACAAATTATTTGGTACGAGCCTCATGTCGTCATCAAAAAATTACGGCGGTGCTCCTACCACTGCCATCAATTGGACGGGGGTTTCCCTGGCTTGAATCAAAATGTCACAGGGCATTGCTATTTCCATTACTATCTCACCATCCCCTTCTGTGTCTGAAAAGAGATCCTCATCTGTTAACTCTCGTAGGGCGATGTTGGCATTTGTACACATCACTGTACGCCACTCACATCCTTCCCTATCCACTCCAATCACAGCGATCCTTTTCGCTGATATCTGTACAGCGTGCAAGTCTAATGATACCACTGATCCAGGTGCTGTGTCAGGGCACACTATTTGGCGGAAGAGGAACTCCGCTGGAATTCTCCAGTCCATTCTTCTTAGCTCTGGAATTATGAGGGCCAATGTCTTTAGCCCTTTAATAAACATTTCCTCATTTTCCGGCAACCCTCGTACTTCTTGTGTGGTTGTATATGCTTGCACTACCAACATTGCACGCAAGGGGCATATCCCGGGTGTAGAACACACTATTCCTCTCTCGGTAAATGATATGGTCATGTTAAGTTTACTAAGGAGATCCCTCCCTAATAAATTTATGGGTGAGTGTTCGTAATATAGTAAGGGTGTCTTTACAGTTTTACCCCCCACTGTTACATCCAAAGCTTCTGTGTAAGGAACTTCAATTACAGCCCCAGAGAACCCCTGCGTCTCTAACTTCCTGTTAGATAACGGGAACCGGCCCTCCCGGATACATGATTTCTCGGCTCCCGAATCAACCATGAATATGAACTGCTTGTCTCCTATCTGCGCCCCTACCAATGGTTCCTCTGCTGCATTGTAGGTTGTAGATAGAACTGGACACGCAAGTGTTCTCTGTGGGCTGTCCCATGCGGGGTGTCTCATCGCCCCCCCTGATTAAAGACACTTCCTGAAACCACTGACATGTCGTTGTAGGGTGCTGGTGCGGAGGCCCCGGTTGCTGTTGTTGCGAAAGGGTTGCCTGGTGTGTACTGCATATTGTCATTATTTTGTGGGTGGTTCTGTGTTCTATACTGGTGCCCCTGTTGCTGCTCATTATTACCTTGGCCTGGGTTTCTCAGTTGTTGTTGTCCCATCGGAAGGCCATATGGGCTCTCCGGGTGGGGGTGGCCATATTGTTCTACTTCTTGGAACCCGTTGTTGGGTCTGGCTCTGCACTCCCTAGAGTAATGCCCCCATCTTCTGCAGTTCCAGCAACTCCCTTGTGCACCTCTAGGGCCCTGCCATCCATTTCCTCCCATTCCTCCGTATCCCGGTCCACCTTCTCTTCGGCCCCTGTACCCACCTCGTCCCCCTCGAGGGGTCCACTCTTGCCACTGCGGACCTCCGCCTTGTTCCTGCTCGTTCCACTGCCGCTGTCCTGCTCCAACCCAATTAGTTGCCACCCTTCCTTGTATTGCTATCGGCCCCTCCTCTTCCTCATCTCCCTCCCTGCTGTGGGGGAGTGCGGCTACTGCTGCTGCGACCTTCACCAACTTTGTCTGCACTAGTTTTGCTTCGTCTGCCAATCTCTTCTGCGCCACCTCCTTCTCCCTTTCCTTTATTCTCTTACAATGGTGTACTATTATACTCTGAATCTCAGGCCATCCCTTCGCTTCAATACCTGCTATCTTGTCGAGCGCCTTTTGCACTTCTTTGGGGAGCCCTCTTTTTATAATGAAATAAAATAAAGATGTCGATTGATACCAGGGCGTGCCCGTTTCCACTCTCCACATCTCTTGGACCCAAAAAATGTAATCCATAGCCTCCTCCCCATCATTCATTGTACACTGCATTACTGACTGTAAGTCTGGCGTGTCTGGAAACGTTTTTCGCAAGTCATCCCACACCCTTGCACGCACTGTGTTAAAGGAGGCCCCATCATGGCGGTTGCAGTCTAATGTTATTCCCGGGAAACCGGCCTTGACCCACACTCTCTCAGCCTGGTCCCCCACTGCTGATACAAGCAAGCTCTTCACATCTCCTATCGCTAGGGGTACCCCGGCAGTGTGTTTCTCAAAGGCGTATATCCACTTACTTGCCCCTCCTGACAACGGGGGCAATAGCTTTAATAAATTGGCTTTATCCATCTGAGCCCATGGGATATAATTCGGCCTCCCCCCTCCCCTATGTATCAATGGGAGCTGTAGCCTTCCTTTTATCGTTGCATCCGGACCCGTTTTGGCTGCTGAGGTCCCCAGTGATGCCATTTTCCCCACCCTGTTCCTTAATCGCCCCGTCCACTCATCATCCAATGTTCTCATTGAACATGTACCATCCCCCCCTTCGCTTCCCCCTCCCATTGCCATACTCAACCTGTCGCTTTCTTCTAAATCGTCCCTTATATCACATAGTAATTCCTCTCTGTCCCCCATAGGCCTTTCTTCATTATCAATATCTCCTTCTCGTGTCCCTACTTCGATTATTCGTGTCGGTTCTTCTTCAATTCTGAACAGTATCTCGCCTTTTTTCCACCCGTCTTCAAGTTTTCTATTCTCACCTGGCGCTCTAGACGTGCGCCCTGATCTTGCTGCATTAAGTGCTGTTTGTTCACATATGTCTTTTATTCTCGAGAGCTCATCTTTTGCTATTGAGAGTCTTGATTGTAAATCATCTGTGAGCTTCTCTATGTCCACCCTTTGTGTACCTGCCTGGGCTAGCTCCCTTGTACTTTCATATGGCGGGGGTGCCGTAGGCCGGCGGGGTGTAGTAGTTGTCGGGGGAGGCACGTAAGTGGGATCACTGTACCCTTCTGCAGGTACAGGCTTGTTTAATATCGGGTACAAACTTATTACCTCTATTGGTGGCGCTACACTTGACAATTCTTTAACATCTTTCTTTATCATCAGCGGATTGTCGGTGGTGGACGGGAGGTCAGGATTTAATGCTGGTGCTTTAGGCGGTGGTATCTCTTCAAATAACCTCCAGAGATCTAATACTTCTCTCCTATTTTGCAACTGTTTCCCCTTGTACTTCAAACAAATGCATGTGGCCACCATATCCAGAACACTTTTATCAAATGACCCTCCCTCGGGCCATATCTGGGGTAACCCCTCTCCCTTCAACTCGGTTATCCATTGGTCATGATATTTCTTAATTCGCTCCGCGTAGCCTGGTAGGTTCTTACATATATGTGATAAGGGTGTTTCGGCCCCCATCTTGTGTATTTTCCTAGTACTTGTTTCTCTCTGTGTGTCCACAATTACAATGTAAACCTCTTACCAATATGGGTTTCGTCTTTTACTTCACATTCAACAATGGGCTCCTTGGTGCTCTGCCCCCTGCCTGCGCAATACAAAACTGGCTGTACACAGTCTCTACTCTCTTCTCTTTGGGGGGCACATACAAGAGCAAACCATCAGTTATTTCGACAACATTAACCTGGAAATCAAATAGGTACACACTCACTCCATCTTGTTGTTTTTCTCTTCAAAAAGTTCTATCCGGTCACACTCACCATGACCATTCCATTTCTATACATTTATAGCCATTTTACACACTTACAACATCAAATTGTCGTCTGACACATACGAGGTGCACACACCTCCCAGTAACACTCTATTCACAATTCAAGCTGCCCTCCCTTTCCTCCCTAGCCGGCTGTCCCTGTCCTTCTTATTCGGATATATGGATGCGCATATATATATATATATATATATATATATATTGGTCTGCTCTTCCCTCTTATAATAGGACTCTCTCTCTCTTACTTTCTCCCTGAGTTTAATGCTAATCTCACTTTTTATTTTCCCCCTAACCCTAAAGAGAAGAAAAGAAAGAAGTAATAGCGGTCACTAATATATTCGCAGTGCCCCCTTTTGCTGGACACTTTTATCTTATATTCCACTTCTTCATATATTCCCAGTACTAGTCAAGATAGCACTATGCGGCGCCGCCTTCCACCCCCTTTCGGAGCTAGGTTCCCATCTCTTTTATCTCGTATTCACCTCTTAATCCTAATGGCCATATGCAAAGAAAAAGCAAGGAAATTTTAAGATGATCCTTAGTAGATCTGCATACCCCCTCTTCGTTCCCTGTCCTACACTTCTTCCCCCACTCCCTTTACAATCGTTCGCACTCAGTACTCACGTGCCCGTCTTGAACCGATAGTCTCCGAAACTGGGTCCGTCCAGGCAGTGTTGCCGTCAGCTCAACAGTCAGCCCTGGCTCCGGCGAGCGGTACTCAAAGGGGATTTTTCAACTGGGATCCCGTACCCTCTCTCTTTTGAGTGCGCACTTCTTAGTGTACTGGTCGCCGTTGGCGGCCAGCCTCCCGGAGCCGCCTCACCGTGCGTATCCCTTTTCGACCGGAGATTCTCGTGCCAAAAGGGGACGGTAATGTTAGATCAGGAAAAAATAATAGTAATAATCACGCTTTCGGGGTCACCACTGAAGGCAAGCGTCCCCCGCCAGCACGATCCTCCCCGCAATCAGAGACAATAAAGGACTCTCCCAAGTCGGGAATAAAGCCAGGACAGAGTGCGGGTGAGCTTAAATGGGAGTTTATCAATCAAAATAGGGCATGCAAAGAACTCTGCAAACTCCGAGAGCGCTCTGTCTGACAATAGCAAAGACAGGCGTATATATTTACAAAAAACGTCATAAGAACCTACATACTATAGGGGGCACAAGTTCAATGGGATTGGGTGGCGATGACTAACTATAGGTGCTGCTGCGATGTGGTTGGCCGTGGCTGGAGAACGTCACCGGTCAGCCTCGTGGGTTGGGCTGGGCCTGGCAGGTTGGCAGGGTTCATCCGGGCGGTGTTGTTGTGCCATCGCGGCCAGTGTCAGAGATGAATGTCTTTTCCTGACTTATTTCCCTAGGCCATGCACACCGCAGTCATTCAGTCATTGCAATATTATCTTCTTCAGTAAATCTTCCAATAGGTTATTCTACAGGTTAATGCAACACAGGAGGAATGCACCTTGTGAGGGGTCTAATGGTCATTAGTCAGGGCATGGTTACCAGTGTCCTGTTGACCGGAGCCATAGGTTGAGGGGCTAAGCTTCAGGGCATGGGACGGACGGTACAAGCCTCCCTGTCTTGTTAGATGTGGTTATAAATGTGCCGCTGTGTGTTGCCACAGTGTTGGGTGTCCTGATTGCACAGGGCCATAAGTCTAAGATGATCTGGTGGGTTGTGGGGTTTACGAGGGGGTGCCTTTGGAAGTGTGGGTTCAGGCAGGGGTTTACTGCTGTGCTGTAAATAATGCAGGTGGCGGCCCGTGGCCTTGGGTGCTGCAGAGGGGACTACACATCTTTGAAGCGGCTCCAGTCTAGTTGGGGGAGGTGGAGCAGCGCGGTGCGGGCCTCTGCTCTCATGCTTGGCAGTCTCCGCAGGGTGGGAGGGGAAATGGCCTTGCACATACTTACAAAGGTATTGTCCTCGCGTGTTGCCGGTTTTTGGAGGCGAAAACATCACAATCATTACAACACTTTATATTTGTTTGAATTATTTGAAAACATACACTTCATTTTGCTAGAGGCGTTTCAATTATATCCAGTCTGAGCACCTTATTCGTACACTATGTTTCAACAATTACAGTATTTAGCTATATGCACATACAGTTGCAGTAAGTGAGGTAGCATTGAGGTTGGTGGAGAACATAGAAAATGACCCGCCACCGTATGTGACGGTGGTGGCATATAAGGGGCTTAGACATACACACGTGACGAGTACGTTCTCGCACACCCTTCACATGTGCCCCTTGTATGGTTACATTCGTTTTCTTGTGTACTCTAGCAGCATTAGTTCAGTTATGGTGCGGGATCGCGGGGTGTACGGTTTTCAGTGATAGATATAAAGAATAATTCCCCTGAATGCTTTTATCATTTGCACACCTCTGCAGGGGTGTGGGTCCTTCAGGGCTGGTGTCATGTACAATAATTACACAGTTTTACAGGTTTCTTTAGTAAAAGTGGTTGTATGGAAAGGATATACGTGTTAATAGTGGTTTTTGACATTCATATTTGGGTCCCTTTCTGTTTTCATCGGATGACCATTCTACAGATCTTCCCATTGCCCAGGCCTTGCTGACCGGGTCATTCTGGGAGCAGTGATACACTGCGGACGGTGAAATGTTACAGTGTTAGTATCTTATGCTAGCTCATGTCCGTCCTGTTCGTGGGAACGTGCTCACAGCGGATCTGCCAGGGTGCTGCGGCAACAGGGATAATTGAAACTCTCCGAGGGTGGGGGCCGCGCTACAGTGCGCTACGCTCACACCATTTTTATTAGACAAAATGGTTTCTGAGGCCTAGCTAAATTCAATACGTGTGGGCAATGTCTTCAGCAGGTGAGCCATCCACCACCTGGGCCCGGGTGGTAAGGAGGGGACGCCCGATGAGCCATGGCCCTCACCTGGGGTGGAGATGTGGGCCAGGGGGGTCTTTTGGACCACTCCTCCCCTACACTACTTAAACACAAGCTACCCTGTGTGACCAAAAGGCACACATATGACATATGACATGATATGGGCCATACACAAGTATTCCAAAGCGCAATGAGGCAGGGAGGGGGGAACAAGGGAACACAGAGAACGGTACTACTAGGCCAGGTGTCATTGAGATTGTGCAAGTGCAGGGGTAGGGGGAATGGGAAAAGTGCAAGGGTAAGGGTGGGGGGGGGTCCAGTACAGGGGAAGTAGCCCAATAAAATAATACATAGGTCGCCTGGTGGCAACTACAAAGGTAAGTGCAGACAAGTGCTGGGAAGGGAGGGCTGTAGGGATAGAGAGACAGTACTGCAGTGCAGGGGTTGCCAGGGAGGCAGTGCAAGTGGAGAGTGGCTGGGCCAGGGACCGAGGTCAGTGAGAGTGGCCCAGTTGCAGCTCCTGTGCAGTTCCAGTGAAGAATTCTGCAAGGGAGAGGCAGAGAGTAAGCAGAAGCAAAGAGGAAGGTCTTGAGGTGCTTCCAGAACTGGAGATGGTTCCCCTCAAGTTCAAGTCAGGCCGGAAGTCTGTTCCAGGGGGAGGGCCCTGCTGCGGAGAGAAATCTACCCCCAGCTAGTTGCTCTGAGAAGCGGATGACCCGGACATGCAAGGTGTGCATCACACACACCTGCAAAACAGGCCATGGCCATCACTGTCATGTCACTCAAACCCTCCCAAACATCAACATGACATGGCAAGCAATACCCATACACCAACGCAGTAACGATAAGGTACACATTGCCATGTCCTAAATGTACAGTGGCATCGGACACTGCTGCCTGACCCGGAATCAGATGAAATGACAGACCAACAAAATCTCCCACCCAAAATAAGTCATTTCCAAATGCATTACAACAGTCGTAGACGTAACATCACAATGAATGCCTGTCTACATGCACATTATGCATTGCAAAATCAACACTGCAGCTCATGTGTGCAGTGTCCTACTCCTGCATCACACTGCTCAGCGCACAGCACAGTGAACAGCCATTGTGTGTGATGCACACCCTGAGCATCACATCTAAGTGACAGACCACGTCAAACATCAAATTAGGCATGTACTGGATCCATAATCGGTCACAGAACATGTGCTGCCGGGACACAGTGGGCACCAGAAGGCAAACAGTGTACACGTGGATATGCAAGGGTGGGAGTACATGTAGTGCATCAGAGTGCAAGTGTGTGGTTCTGCAAGGACATGCACTCCACATATGCATGTGCACTCAAGTGACCATCAGTGTTCCCTACACATCACATGTGAACATCCACCATGTGTACACCCCAGCATGTCAAACCACAACTATCCCCTCGCACCTGAAAGGAAAACACAACACATGAACAGGCATTGATCAGCAGAACACAACATGTACATAGGATACCACCATTACTATGTCAGAGTTCCCATCACACTGCAGGGCAAGGCAACTATCAACAAAAACCCCGCCCCCTCCCTCACAAATGACCATGACCCACTGAACAACTGCACCTGGGTCATGGAGCCTCCAAACCTCAATTCCACCTGGCCACAGGATCACCTTTACCCTTCGTCACCATCTCCCACCTTGTGTGTAAAAAGATGCCTGAACCCTCAGAATCCACACTCATTTCCAAAATCACAAAATCCAAGGCATAAAAACGAACCCGAACACCCTCCAGTAGATGACCTGACGTAGCAGTACCTCACAAAGGCCAAGTACTACCACAATGATGCAACAACCAAGGTAGCACAGCAAAACAATGTCACGACAGGATGTGAGACATGTGTGGTACATGACATAGGATGATGCACCATGAATGGATGTGTACTGTCACAGGTCCCCTGTACAGGCGCGGGAGTGTCACGAAACAACCATCCCCACCATGTCCCGGGTGCCTGCAAGGTCAAACTCACACAGGCCCCTGAGACCCTGGTGGGGAATGAGGTTCAGGGATATGCAGTCGGGACAGGTGTTGACACACTGGATGACTGGAATGAGTGGCAGGAGAGGGGAGGAGGAATGACACATGAAACTAGGGAATGCACGAAAATGTACAACCTGCATGAACACATACACAATCCAAACAAACTTGGACATCATTGTCATGGCCTTCTGTAGTCCAGGCTCAGGAGTGGTACGAACCAACCACCCCCTCTAGGGTTTTGGCGCCTGCAAGTTCAGGGCTTACACAGGCATCCGCAACCCCAGTGGGGAAAGAGGGTCAGGGAACGTTGCTTGAATAGGCACGGGAAGCAGGAACACCGGGTAGAGGGTACAGGTTTCAAAATTGCATAGGATCACGGGTGATTAGGGAGAAAAAAACATACCAAATTGAACCACACATACATCCATGCATCAGTACACTCCCCAGCAAGCCTATGCAGAGCAGTTCGTAAGAAAAACAACAAGACACTTTGCTCTGGTTTTGAGTGCTGGCTTCCTGCCTGCGCACTCTCAGGTCCGGTTACAGGAGCACTGCAATGCTGCAAAGAGAGCCACAGTCAACAACCTGTACGTGCCAATTACACAAAAACACAACACCAAACATGCCGCATAGCAACAAACTACTCTACAAACAGACAATCTGTGCTCAATGCTTCATACCCATATATAACATCACCCCTGTGACGGGTCATACACAGTCAATGCAGTAAGTCAGCCGCTGGTGGGTGCGTGGCAAATGGAACACCAATGTGTCACAATTCACACAACATGCAATGTTCCCTGGGTAAGCAGACAGACCCATATAGCAAGCCATGACTACAGAGCAAGTTGCGTACCACCATGACCAAAACAAAGTTGGCAGTGCATTTATCATGAAGTACGTGGAAAAGACATGCACTGCACCCGAGTATGTCCCTTGCTGTATGTCCCTGTGAGCTGCCCCTTTCCATGTCTCGGAAGGCTACATGGTTGATACAAGTGCCTCAATGGACCTTGGTGTACCGGAGGGTATGTGCTACTGCCCCTCCATGTGTCCCAGACAACCCTACTATCAACAGCCATCAGTCCACAAACACATCTGAGCTGCATTGTGTGCTTCAACACCAATATTCGTCTAAGCTCACCCTCAGTGCTGTGACTAAGCCTGCATGTGCAACTCGCCTGGTGCAAGCTTTGCTGTGTCGTGGCCCCCCTGTGATGCTCACCTTGCCTGGAGTTCCTTGGAACATGTCAGCAGTTCTAGGATGTGGGTCTGCAATCACTGTGCCTCTGCTTGTGCACACATGTGCATGTGGGCACCAATAAACGGGTCCAGAATTCCGTCGTCCAATGGGCCATGTCTGCTGGCAAAGGTGCTCTGGAGGCTCATCCCCCTGCAGAAAGGGCATGAAACACATGATTAATGCTTCAAAGTCATCTGTGTGTGTCTCATCGGGCATCTCATTACTTGACCATGTCAGAGAGTCACATCACAAATCACACCATCAGTCCGTCTTTCACCTCCAAAGTGTGGTGCACTATCTACAGCATGAATTGCAACAAGTACATGTACAGGAAAGATATGAAACATACTACACAATGCATAGCAATCAATGTCCACATTAATCATGACACACCCCATCTAGCAATAGCTGAACAGTGGACAATGACACCTAAATCATCCCCACTAGGGGTGTCAACACAAGTCACACAGCACCAGACATGCCACAGATATGACAGTCCAAAGCCCTTGTGTAAAATGCTGTAACACCGAACCATCCTTGCGAGCCCATGGATAAGGGAGGCAGGAGTGGCATATGTGAGTCAAGGACCCCAAGCAGCAAACACATACACAAGACAACCATGAAGGGCCCAGCTGGAACAGACAGTGGATGCCTTCAAAAGCCACAAAGCACCGCACCTTCACATGAAAGCACAATAGACTAGCAATTTTAAACTAACTCAACTATTAACTAATTACACTAACTATGGAAAACCTACATTACCTATTTAAACTAACTATCAAACAGAAACTTAACTAACTAAACTAAAAGAAAAATCAAAAATGGCCACATACGACCCGGGGGGGGAGGGGAGGCACCCAGGAGGGGGGAGGTACAGGGTGCTGTTCAACATCCACATGCGATGATGCTGAGCCAAAAAAAAAATCCTCCATGGGCTCAACGCCTGCACAGCACGACCTATGTGGGAGATAGATGGTCGTCCAAGTCTGGCTCATCTTGGAAAGGAGGACGTGGCACAGTAGCCTGGCCACGCCTAGCCGCAGCTTGCCCCTCGTCGGCAGTAAGTCTGCCGGACGGGTGAGCCTGGTTCTGTGTGGCGATGTGACGTAGGTCTGCATGCAGAACCTCACGTGATACACGTGCTTCCTCTTGCAAGGTAGCACGTGTAACACGGAGTTCCTCCTGCAAGGCCTGGCTGGACAACCGCTGCACCTCCCGGCAAGCCTGTAGCTCAGCCGAGATGGTACGCTCAAGCTGTGCAAACCTCTCCTCTGCCTGCTTCCTCTGGGACATCATAAGGACAACCAGAGTGGATCTGAGGGAAGCATACTCCTCCCTCAGGGCATCCATGTGTGCCTCTGCGTGAGCAGCAATTGCTTGACGCAGAGACGACATTTCAGCCTGGCGTGCCCTGTCTGAGGCCGCCATGCCCAGCCTGAGCGAGCGGGCCGTGGACCATGCCGCCTGCTGCTGGAGAAGCACCTGCCTAGCAGGGGGGAGCACAGATCGGGCCACACGCTCCATGCTCTCAGCGATGTTCTCCATTGCTGCCCCCTGCCGTTCAGAATTGGCAGTCATGTCTTGCTCCCACTCAGTATACAGCGGTTGCGCACGGCGACCGCGTTGCCGGGCTTGACCCCTGCAGGACCCAAGGACCGGGGGTCCTCGCTGTGTTGGCACCGCCTGCGGCTGCACGACTACATGCCCCCGTCGACGTGATGTCCCAGGCACATCAGTGACTGGTGTGGAGGGTGACCCTGCGTCCCGATCCACCACGGGCGGAGGAACCAAGACTGTCTGATCCCTCAGTGCAGGTGTCGCAGACAGAGGAGTGTCCACATCAGAATCACTCACCCCTGACACATGGACTTGATGCTCATCCAACTCAACATGGACGTCAGAGTCGTCATCAAGGCTGGACTCATAGGCAGCCAGAGACAAGATGGACTGCAGCACTTGGAGGTTTTCGTGGCCTACCACCCCACGACCCCCACTAGTGCCGGGTTGATGTGGTGTTACCAACCCTGTGTCTGGCATGACAACACCATCCTCCGCCTCCATTGCGTCATCACCTGAAAAATAGAGAGAAAAAGGTCAATACACATGTCAGAAGCACACGACACACACACACACCGACAGCAAAGGCATCCGGCAGACATGTGACACACAACATATGACCTGGCATGCATGCTGGGTCTACTTTAAATAGCTTCTATGATCAGACCTGATGAAAGGTGGCAGTTTCCATGGAAGTGGGTCTATGCAGTGCAGAGAATGTGTACGCCACTCACTACCTACATGTACAAGCACTACATGGTGTGTGCCAGGAAATGTGAAGGCAGTGCAATGTCAAATTCAGACATCACGTGCATTGTGCATTCAATGTGTACCATGTCTAGAAGCCAAGCACCCCTCCACCCCAGTACCAAAGCAGGGATGCCTAGCATGGTATCAAAAGGCTGACCATACACCTGTGTATTGACAGGCAGTGTTGACTGGCATCAACAGCTTAATGTGATTCAAATTACAACACTGCAAATGATGCTGGGACAGTGGGCAGGACACATGATGAAAACTCCGGAGGCCGCCCAAGTGTGAAGAAGACACAAGAGTTGGACAGAGTCATTGGCCATTGAATAGGCTGAGGCCTGTGAGCCACACAGATTGTCAGGGCCTAAACATGTGTGCAACGCAGGACTGAGCCACAGTTGACATGGGGAGGCCGATGAGATGGCAGGCAATGTATGTAACCAAGGACTCATATTACAGTGATCATCCAGTCAAGGACACATAGGGGCATGCGTGCAATGCACATGGAGCATGAATGGGCACTCATGTCCCTGCGGGACATCTGACCCATGCACAGTACAAGTGAGATACCCTGCATCGGGTACTAAGGCTGTACCACACGGCATATGTCTGGCAGTTTCTACGCTGGAAGTTAGCATCTACACAGGACACATGAACAAGAAACTACACATTGGCAAGATTGGAGCAGACCAGTGCAAAGGTGGAACTGGAGTGCAGAGTGGCAGAGGAGGGGCAAGGGAGCATGCTCACATCACATGGAGTCCCGCATGCAGGCAGAGGAGACATGCATGACGGGAGCATTGCATTACTTACACATCAGAACCATGTACACGTCACATGTAGCAGCAATCATGCACAACACATCCCACAAGTGAAACACACACGTCCTCAACAAACACGCATCAACACTCACTGGACTGGGCATCAAAGTCCAGCATCTCTCCCACTCCTTCGACCAATTCAGGTGGTATGAACTCCGTAACGAGAGCCTCATGCGGAGTGAGTTATTCCTCCTCTGGTGCAGGCCCTCCGCCAGTCACCAGAGTCAAGTTGTAATTTGAGGCACGCTTGGCCTTAGTGCTGCGCTTGATGTCATTCCAACGCTTTTTGCACTCCTGCGCCGTGCGTACCTCATGGCCGAATGAACTGACATGTTCCGCAACATGCTTCCAGTGGGTGTCATGTTGGGCAGCCGTAGTCTGACTATTGGCACCCACTAGCATGTCACGGCTGTGGCCCCGCACGTAGTCCACGAGGAAGTCCAGTTCCTGCTTACAGAAAGGCTTCTTCCTCGATGTGAAGGAGGTTGTGGCTGTGTGTGGGGTCCCAGCCTGTGCTGCAGGTGCAACCTTCCTCATCTTGGACTGTGGCGCAGACCCTGGCTGGCTAATGCCGTCCTGACCAGTATGGCCAGTGGGTTCGGTGGATTGAGCCAAGGGAGTGGCAGGTGGAGGGATGACCAAAGGCCTGACTTGTGTCAGTGGCAGCTGGGTGCCCACTAATGCACCCTGCGCAGCAACATCAGCTGTGGCAGGGTCATTGACCGCAACGGTCCTGGTTGGCAGACTCACAACCGGGGTGCTGTTGGGTGCATCTGCCCCTGCACTTGCCAACACCCGGCTGTTCGGGGCAGCAGATGACATGACTGCCCCAGGGACACGTGTCTTGGTCTGAGCAGCCCGGCCTGCCCCTATGGTTTCCCCCCTGGCCTGTTGGAGATCTACCAAGGGCTCTTCAAGTGCCAACGCAGCCTGCGCTGGCAGACCCTGAGCCTGGGTGGCGGTGTCCACAGCTGCACCTGCAGCTACCACTACCCTTGGGCCCGTGGCAGTCGATGGAACGGACTGCCGGGTCATATGGGTGCCAGTGCAGGAGCTGCATCCCCCGGAACCACAGGGTGTGGTGGCATGGCTACACCGAAACATGGCACAACATTGTGCTCAAATGGTGCACCCCTGCCTCTTCCCCCTCTGTGGCGGCCCTGGACACCCTGGAGTCCCCCTACTCCCTGGTCACCACGGCCACGTCCCCGACCACGCCCGCCACGAGGAGTACGCCCAGCTGAGGCACCCCTCACCTTTGGTGGCCTCCCAACCATGGCACAGATGTAGTAGTGCTGGCACAGATGGAGTGGTGCCAATGGGAGGTGTACACCACAATTGACCTGGGCAATTGGGGTAAGGGGGTGGGAAGCAAGATGTTAACAGCCCCCCTGCACCTGCAAGGCTGTATGTGACCCCGGTGATGTGGTGACAGGTCACGCAACGCTCAGGCACCCCAAAACTGCAGTAAAACCGTGCACGCAACCCTGCAGCCTACGTGCGTGGATTCAACCTCCTGCAGTACGCGGTGGCACCCAGTAACATGAATAACGCGTACACGTGGGACACGCAGGCTACTATGACATCGAAAATGGGTGTGATACACAGGGGCACCCGCAGTGGGAAAAAGAGCGTGTGCGACTCACCGTCTGACTAGCGCGATGCAGAAAAACACGCGTAGCCAATACCCCCACCAAAAGAAGAGATACGTCCTTGATAGCTGTGAAGTTGTGATGGCGCGCGAAACAACAGGAAGCAGCAACACACGTCGGTCTCCACGAAAGGCACATACAGCGAACTGCTGGGCCCGCTCACCTTTAACCCGTGCTGAGGGAAACGCACGCGCGTGTCACGTCACTTTTGCGCATGGGCCCTTTCCTCGCATTACACGCGGACGTGCAGTTTTTCACGCGCGCTTACATGCATGGGCCCTTTCCTCGTATTGCACGCAGACGTGCAGTTTTCCACGCGCGCTTACGCGCATGGGCCCTTTCCTCGTATTACACGCGGACGTGCAGTTTTTCACACGCGCTGAAATGCCCATGCACGTCTGTATGCGTCACGTCACAGGGGCGCTTGCGCTTGAGGGGCCTTCTGTCCAATGAAAATGCGTATGCGTGCAGACGCGCTTACGCGCTAAGGGCCTTTCCTCGAATTACACGCTGACGTGCAGATTTTTCACGTGCCAAATCACTCCGTATCAAGCTGGCCACGCGTAAGCACACGGAAGACCACGCTCCTGCCCAGAAGGCCGAACTACTGCCCCCAGAGCCCTGAGCACGCTCCCACCTGCCATCTGCTGCTGCCTGACTGCCTGCTGCCCACGTGCCCTGCCATTTGCTACCTGCACATCAGCCAGGGGTGCTGTTGCTGTGACCACCCCTGCTGGAACCAAAGACTCCCGACTGGGATTCCATCGCTCCACAGCCCAGCCCCAGGACCCAGTTGCCCACCCACTCCTGCCTCTGGGGTTGTCATGTCGGGGCAAACACCATCTGGGACCACTGACAACCCCCGGCCAGAGAGGCAGAGGGGCACCAGCTTCAGTGCCACCGAAGTTGGTGTCCTGGTGGAGCAAGTCCTGGGGCAGTATGATGCCCTCTTCGGAAGTTCCCGCTCCAACAAGGAAGGACGGACTCGGATCTGGACTGACATCGTGACTGCCATCAATGCGGAGGGGGTGGCAGTCCGCGACTTACAACATGTCAAGAAGCGCTGGGAGGACTTCAGGTCCAGGACCCTGAACAAGGCCCGGTGCCTCTTGAAGGCAGCGGATGCCAAGGGGCGCCGGGGCCACTTGTCGGAAGAACAGATGAGGGTCCTGGAACGCATATCCCCAGCGCTCCACGTCCAGGTCCTTGAGAGGCAGACCCGTCTGGAGTCGAGCGGTGAGTGTACTTGCATCCTGATTGTGAGCAGTGCGTGTGGTGATTATTCAGTAGTGTGCAGGTTGCACATCTGTTTGTATGGGGTCGGGTATGGGTGGGGGTGTACAGGGCCGTGGGGCTGACACATGCGAGGGCTGTAATGTGTGAGACATGGATGGTGCTTGTGTGTGTAGGCTTGCATGCCAAATGCAGTTGTGTGGGCACACATGTTTGGATGAATGTGTATGTAAGTAGACATGTCCGTGATGTCACGCATGTATGTTGTTTTTGGCTGCATGTATCAGCACTGTGTACATGTGCAGGTGTGTGTATTTGACAAGGGTGCAACAGTGATGCAACATGGATGCATGTGACAGCGGTATGTGGAAGCCTGATTGGCAGATGTGACATGGATGCCCGTCTGAACACTGCGACACTTGGCAGAGGTGTACACATGCATGCAAGTGTGGTGGTGTGTGTACATGTGTGGTGCACTTCATGTGTTGCATGTGATGTCTGGCTCACCTTTGGCTGCTCATGCTGTTGTATGTGTATGGATGGTGGTGGCAGTTGCGATATGGCTGTGGTATGGCTCATGTGTGCGAGTTGTAATGACATGTGTGTTGGGGATTGTGATGACATGTCTGAGGTTTGCCAATGCCACTCATGTACAACTGTCATGTGTGTATGTGTCCATTGTACAGTGCCCTGATGCCTGTGTTTTGTTTCTCCCTGTCTGCAGCGTCAACTGATGAAGAGGGCGGAGAAGGTGCTGTGGAGCACAGCGGCGGGGATCCCACCGCCAGCCGGAGACGCAAGGCTCGGCTCCCCTCCCATGTTTTGATCTCGTCGGGGAGTGAGGAGTCCGGTGCCGCGTCCCAGGCCGCAGCTGCCAGGGGGAGGTCCAAGAGGCAGAGGTTGGACTCCTCGGCAGCAGAAGGGGCAGCTGGGACCCCACAGGGCCCAACAGGGGAAGATGGCACGGAGTCATCCAGGTTGGTGGGGGGTTTGGTGGAGGAGGAGGCCGTGCAAGCACCAGAGACGGGGTCTGGAGGTGGGGATCCCACTGGTGCTAGTGGTGCAGTGCAGGACCAGGGACAGGAGACAGCACAGGACGCCGCGGAGGTGCCTGTGTGCAATCCTGTCCCTGATCCTGTCCCTGCATCATCTTGCACCAGCAGGGATGCCTACGTCCAGACCCGTTTTCAGGCAGGGGATGAGCTCACGTCAACTGGCCTTCCTCTGCCTGCGGACGTGGCTATCCGGGTCCGGGTTGAGCCTGTCCTGGCTGGTGTGGCGTTGCGTAAACGGGCCATGCGAGGTGACCTGCAGTCTTTTCATGAAGAGACTGCACATCATCTCGAATGGCTCGTTGACCACGTCAGCCTGCTGGGACAGGTCACCCAGGCCGGATTCCTCCGTCTGATAGGGCTTGATACGACCCCCTCCTCAACTGGACCCCCTACGCGCCAGTCGTCCTCTGTGCCATCTTCCCACCCATCAGTCACCTGGGTGCCCTGTGGAGCTGCCTCTGACAGTGCGGCCAGGCTGGTGGAGGAGGCATCCCTGCCACAGTCGGGAGTCGGACGTCCAGCAGGGGTGGCCACATCTACGACTGCACCCCACCCAGCGGAGGATGTGCAGGCAGCAGGAGGCAGTGCACGGGCAGAGGCACAGCAGCAGCAGCAACGTGGTGGGAGCCATGAAGGCTCAGGGCCTTCAACATCGGAGGGGCAGGCATCGGCCGGAGGGCAGGAGGACCCAGGACAGAGAGTGTCTTCCGTGTGGCAGCGGTTGGGCCACGCCATAGATGCGGAGCGGCAGCGGGCGGAAGAGGCACGGCTCACAATGGTCAGGGCGGAGAACTCCATGCGGAGGGCCCTGAGGCGGGCCGAGTGCCTCGAGGCAATCCGCAGGGGTTTGGAGGTGGAGACGTCGACGGCCCTGCGGACCCTTAGGCCATGGAGGAGGACCGCCTCCGGGACATTGAGTAGGAGTTCGATGATGCCCTGGCCCGGGACATCCACAAGTGTGCCGTGAAACTAGCCCGCTGCCCTTGTACATAGTTATGTAGGTAGTGTTAGGTTTCATTTTTGTTTTGATTTTATTTGGACCTTTCAGACATTGGCCACATTTTTGTATATAGTTTATTTTATTAGTTAGTGTAGTTAGATAGGTTTCCTTTATTTTGTTGGGATAATGGACCCTGGCTTGTTCCCATGTACATAGTTCACTGTTGGATTGTATTTTTTTCACTTTTTAACCATGGAGCAATGGCTTTCTTTTTTATTTCCCATTGGATTTTGTCTTGTGGACATTGACTTTGGACAACATTACTTTGGAATTTTATTTTTGGTTTTGCTTTTTTTAACGGACATGCTTCTTTTAATTTTTGTACATTCACATTTCTGTTTCTTCATTTTTTATTCTATTTATGTTTCCTTTAATACATATTTTTTTTGGTGAACTTCAATGTGTGATATCTCATTGGTTTCATGCATTTCATGATATGTGTTTTGAGATTCACTGATACCCATTGGGTGTATGTGAGGGAAATGTGTTTGTTTCGGAACTTGCAATTGGTGTTCTGTGATGTAATTGCAAATTATGAGTGGGTGGATGCAATACTCGGGTGGGTGTTTTGCATTTGGAGGCTGACCATAGGGACCAGGGATCTAGATTGTGATGACATGTTGGCTGGGGAACATGAGTTGCACATGGGTGGGGGCCTGCTGGCAGGTGGCCCACAGTGCTGGGGGGTGGGGGTGGTGGGGAACATGAGTTGGACATGGGTAGGGGCTTGCTGGCAGGTGCCCCACAGTGCTGGGGGGTGGGGGTGGTGGGGAACATGAGTTGGACATGGGTGGGGGCCTGCTGGCAGGTGCCCCACAGTGCTGGGGGGTGGGGGTGCTGGGAGACATGGGTGGGGGCCTGGTGGTGGGTGCCCCTGCACTGCTGGGGGGTGGGGGTGCTGGGAGACATGGGTGGGGGCCTGGTGGTGGGTGCCCCACAGTGCTGAGGGGGTGGGGGTGGTGGGAGACATGGGTGGGGGCCTGGTGGAGGCTGCCCCTGGTGGCTGGGGGGTGGGGGTACTGGGAGCCATGGGTGGGGGCCTGGTGGAGGCTGCCCCTGGTGGCTGGGGGGTGGGGGTGCTGGGAGACATGTGTGGGGGCCTGGTGGAGGCTGCCCCTGGTGACTGGGGGGGTGGGGGTGGTGGGAGACATGGGTGGGGGCCTGGTGGTGGGTGCCCCTGCACTGCTGGGGGGTGGGGGTGCTGGGAGACATGGGTGGGGGCCTGGTGGTGGGTGCCCCACAGTGCTGGGGGGGTGGTGGCGGTGGGAGACATGGGTGGGGGCCTGGTGGAGGCTGCCCCTGGTGGCTGGGGGGGTGCTGGGAGACATGGGTTGGGGCCTGGTGGAGGCTGCCCCTGCACTGCTGGGGGGTGGGGGTGGTGGGAGACATGGGTGGGAGCCTGGTGGGGGGTGCCCCTGCACTGCTGGGGGGTGGGGGTGGTGGGAGACATGGGTGGGGGCCTGGTGGAAGGTGCCCCACAGTGCTGGGGGGTGAGGGTGGTGGGGAACATGAGTTGGACATGGGTGGGGGCCTGCTGGCAGGTGCCCCACAGTGCTGGGGAGTTGGGGTGGTGGGGAACATGAGTTGGACATTGGTGGGGGCCTGCTGGCAGGTGCCCCACAGTGCTGGGGGGTGGGGGTGGTGGGGAACATGAGTTGGACATGGGTGGGGGCCTGCTGGCAGGTGCCCCACAGTGCTGGGGGGCGGGGGTGGTGGGGAACATGAGTTGGACATGGGTGGGGGCCTGCTGGCAGGTGCCCCACAGTGCTGGGGGGTGGGGGTGGTGGGGAACATGAGTTGGACATGGGTGGGGGCCTGCTGGCCGGTGCCCCACAGTGCTGGGGGGTGGGGGTGGTGGGGAACATGAGTTGGACATGGGTGGGGGCCTGCTGGCAGGTGCCCCACAGTGCTGGGGGGGTGGTGGGGAACATGAGTTGGACATGGGTGGGGGCCTGGTGGAGGGTGCCCCACAGTGCTGGGGGGTGGGGGTGGTGGGGAACATGAGTTGGACATGGGTGGGGGCCTGCTGGCAGGTGCCCCACAGTGCTGGGGGGTGGGGTGGTGGGAGACATGAGTTGGACATGGGTGGGGGCCTGGTGGAGGCTGCCCCTGCACTGCTGGGGGGTGGGGGTGGTGGGAGACATGGGTGGGGGCCTGGTGGAGGCTGCCCCTGATGGCTGGGGGGTGGGGGTGCTGGGAGACATGGGTGGGGGCCTGGTGGAGGCTGCCCCTGGTGACTGGGAGGGTGGGGGTGGTGGGAGACATGGGTGGGGGCCTGGTGGAGGCTGCCCCTGGTGGCTGGGGGGTGGGGGTGCTGGGAGACATGGGTGGGGGCCTGGTGGAGGCTGCCCCTGGTGACTGGGGGGTGGTGGTGGTGGGAGACATGGGTGGGGGCCTGGTGGTGGGTGCCCCTGGTGACTGGGGGGTGGGGGTGCTGGGAGACTTGGGTGGGGGCCTGATGGTGGGTGCCCCTGCACTGCTGGGGGTTGGGGGTGGTGGGGAACATGAGTTGGACATGGATGGGGGCCTGCTGGCAGGTGCCCCACAGTGCTGGGGGGTGGGGGGGTGGGGAACATGAGTTGGACATGGGTGGGGGCCTGCTGGCAGGTGCCCCACAGTGCTGGGGGTGGGGGTGGTGGGGAACATGTGTTGGACATGGGTGGGGGCCTGCTGGCAGGTGCCCCACAGTGCTGGGGGTGGGGGGGTGCGAGACATGAGTTGGACATGGATGGGGGCCTGGTGGAGGCTGCCCCTGCACTTCTGGGGGGTGGGGGTGGTGGGAGACATGGGTGGGGGCCTGGTGGAGGCTGCCCCTGATGGCTGGGGGGTGGGGGTGCTGGGAGACATGGGTGGGGGCCTGGTGGAGGCTGCCCCTGGTGACTGGGAGGGTGGGGGTGGTGGGAGACATGGGTGGGGGCCTGGTGGAGGCTGCCCCTGGTGGCTGGGGGGTGGGGGTGCTGGGAGACATGGGTGGGGGCCTGGTGGAGGCTGCCCCTGGTGACTGGGGGGGGTGGTGGTGGTGGGAGACATGGGTGGGGGCCTGGTGGTGGGTGCCCCTGGTGACTGGGGGGTGGGGGTGCTGGGAGACATGGGTGGGGGCCTGGTGGTGGGTGCCCCTGCACTGCTGGGGGGTGGGGGGGGTGGGGAACATGAGTTGGACATGGATGGGGGCCTGCTGGCAGGTACCCCACAGTGCTGGGGGGTGGGGGGGTGGGGAACATGAGTTGGACATGGGTGGGGGCCTGCTGGCAGGTGCCCCACAGTGCCTGGGGGTGGGGGTGGTGGGGAACATGAGTTGGACATGGGTGGGGGCCTGCTGGCAGGTGCCCCACAGTGCTGGGGGTGGGGTTGTGGGAGACATGAGTTGGACATGGGTGGGGGCCTGGTGGAGGCTGCCCCTGCACTGCTGGGGGGTGGGGGTGCTGGGAGACATGGGTGGGGGCCTGGTGGTGGGTGCCCCTGGTGGCTGGGGGGTGGGGGTGCTGGGAGACATGGGTGGGGGCCTGGTGGTGGGTGCCCCTGCACTGCTGGGGGGTGGGGGTGCTGGGAGACATGGGTGGGGGCCTGGTGGAGGGTGCCCCTGGTGACTGGGGGTGCAGGGGGACATGCGTTGGTGGGCAGTAGTGCAAGTTGACATGTGGGTTGGCTGGGGGTCATGGCCATGGTGGATGGTGTGCCTGCAGAACATGTGCAGGGTAGGCCCCTGTGGTGTGAGCCACCTGCAGGGGCCATGGAGGGTGTAGAGGGAACACCTGGGAGGACCCACACGTGCAATTCACGTGTGGTGCTCCCCGCGCACCCCTGTAATACACGTACCCTGATGAAATCGCATGTGGAACTTCCCGCCCACCCCTGAAATGCGCGTACCCTGCTCACACGGGCCCAATCGCGTGTGGAGCTTCCCGCGAACCCCTGGAATACACGTACCCTGATGGAATCGCGTGTGGAACTTCCAGCGCACCCCTGGAATACACGTACCCTGCTGATGTCACGTGTGAAACTTCCCCCGCACCACGGAATACACGTACCCTGATGAGATCGCGTGTGGAACTTCCCTCGCACCCTTGAAATACACGTGCCCTGCTGATGTCGCGTGTGAAACTTCCCCCGCACCCCAAAATACACGTACCATGATGAAATCGCGTGTGGAATTTCCCGCGCACCCCTGAAATACACGTACCCTGCTGAAATCGCGTGTGGCACTTCCCGCGCACCCCTGAGATACGCGTACCCCCAATCGCGTGTGGAAATTCCCACGCACCCCTGAAATACACGTACCCTGCTGAAATCGCGTGTGGCACTTCCCACGCACCCCTGAGATATGCGTACCCTGCTCGCACCAGCTTAATCGCGTGTGGAAATTCCCGCGCACCCCTGAAATACACGTGCCCTGCTGAAATCGCGTGTGGCACTTCCCGCGCACCCCTGAGATACACGTACCCTGCGGAAATCGCGTGTGGAACTTCCCGCGCACCTCTGAAATACGCGTACCCTGCTCGCACGGGCCCAATCGCGTGAGGTACTTCCCGCGCACCCCAGTGATACACGTAGCCCGCTTGCCGTGCTGGTACAGGGTTAGCGCAGCCCTTTGCGCTGGATTGGGTATATTGATGGCTTTTCCCTGCGCGAGAGGCGTTCTTGGGGGCGTAACTGGCGCTGCTGCAGGGTCGCTGCGCCACTGTGCGCCACGGCTGGTTTTGGTGGCTGGAATCCATGAATACGATGTGCGCGGAAATGGATTTTAGTGCACGCAGCTGGCACAGGGAATCGCACGCGCACACTGTGCGCCAGCCGCGTGCGCCACTTGTGCGCTGAATTCTATGAATTACCCCCCATATGTAATTAGCAGTAATTTAGACACATTTCGGGTTTCAAATGAAGAGAAAAGCTGGAGACAGTGTCAGCACGGAATGAATGAAAACACAGCACTTACCACTGCACGCACCCACACACTGGGTGCACGCAGACACGGGCAAGTGTCAATGGCTACAGGGCCTCCAACGAAGGCTGCAGAGAAGGGGAGACAGCCTGCCGAGTAATCGGTTCCAGATAATAGTGAAAGTGACCAAGAGAAGTCAAGTAAGAAACCCAAGAGAGAGGGCATAGCAAAATCCCTCGAAAGAACAGAAGTAGCCACAACGGAACTCACAGAGAAAGCACACACACTGATAGATTATTTGTTCCCACTCATAGTCAGAGCAAAGAAACTGCATGAGGAGCTGAAACATAGAACTGTAGAGACTATAACGACAAGCACGTCAGCTCGAACACTGCAAACAAGCACCAGATCTATGACTCAGCCACATGTTGAGGAGATGGTGAGCCAATGGCGGCCAGAGATTCTCGATGAAAACCTACAAGTGGAGAGGAAGAGAAACGAAAAACCTTTTCCCACCACAGCAATGCAGCAAAAGAACCCTGCTCCACCAAGACGCACAGAGTGGAAAAGCAGCACAGATGCATTTAGAGACATAGTCATAGCAAACTATAGAAAAACGCTGAGAATCAAGAGAAGCCCGTACGAAGATGACAATGAGCTCAACGATTACCTGGACAGCACAGCCCATCTCGGAACTAACATATGGTACCAGCACATGAAGGAAGTAGGACAAAGGCAATCGGAAGGAGAATGCTTAGTCTGTGCACTCCTACCATACAGAATGGGAAAATCAAAGATCTTTGTGGCTGTAGAAATTGAAGTCCAGACAGCACACTGTATGTCACATGTAGCAATGTGCAACACCAGAGGACAATTTATGGGGGGAGATGCCTCATTGATATGGGCCAACGAAAAGAACTACCCGGAGGAAGACGGCTACGTCCAGGACATTAAGACAAGAAACAGGGCTCACACAAGGAATCACGTGATCAGATACAAGAACCCTGGCGTCAAAGGATCAGGGATAAGATGGGAAATAAACCCAAGACTGAACGTTCAAGGAAAAACTGCAGACGAAACTCAAGTCTGGAAGAACAGAGGCCAAATGCAGATTTGGGGAACAGTGGTATCCCCAAGTGGATGGGAAGAAGGAGTAGTAATCTGCCGAGCTGGGATGGTGTTTGGAGCCTGCCGAGAAGCAATAGAGAATTCGCAGAAATTGTGCAAACCCCTATGGCCAAAGCTAGTAAAGTTACTAACATGGGTCGAAGATAGAGGGGGACCCCTGCAGATAGTGCCACTGGAGAGCCCCAAACTATGCTTCAGAAACAATGGCACAAGGAAGATGGGAGAGAATCTAAACTGCGGACGAATCTTTGAAGCCCCAGGAATGACACAAGGAACCGCAGTTATTATGGACCATTACTGGGCGTGTGGATCCAAGGCATGCATAAGGCTGCCGAAAAACTGGGGAGGCATATGCACACTAGTGAACGTCCACGTTTCCGCGCTAATGATCCCTAAGAATGACCTGAAGTTGGACAGTTTTCCGAAAGCAGATGCTCATCTAAGAAGAAGGAGATCTGTGGAACTGGTATCCAGAATGAAGAGAGAAAAATACTTTTCTACCAAATCAGAAGAGGCATTCCATGCAATCCCATACGAACACAGGCTGTTCAGCCTCACCTCAACTTTATTCACCACGTTGCTCTTGCCACACATCCAAATTGGATTGAATGCTAAATGGTTGCAGATAACCAGATGGGAGTTATTGCAGACCATCAATACCACTATAAAAGGATTTAACGCAATCAAGGAAGAGTTTAGAGAAATCAGCCTAATGACCCTCCAGAACAGATATGTGCTTGACATGATCACAGCAATGGATGGAGGTGTTTGTGCAGAAATTGGAGAATCATGTTGCACATTTGCACCATCACACGTTGAAGAAAATGGAACCTTAAGAGAAGCCATAAGTATGTTGACAAACTTGAAAAACCAGATGAGCGATGAAAGTGATGAAGTGGACGATGACAGCTGGTTTGGAGACCTATTCCCATAGGTCCCACAATGGATGGCAGATGTATTCAAGATCTAGGAGCCCTACTAGCAATGGTGTTGCTAGGATCCTGTGTTATCAAGATAATCATCACACAATGCCAGAAAACGGCAAAGAAAGCCATAGGGATGAAAATAATGGTTGATGTCGAACCAGGGTGAAAGCCCAGAGACCTGACTGATGAAGAAATAAGAGACTTTGCCAGCAAATTTGCACCAGAAGGAACAAATTTCACATATCCTAAGAAACGAAAACGATATGAATGAAAATTGATCTACAGCAGTCCAAATGGACAATGTCAGCTAATGACATGGAACAAAGATGAACATGTGAAAACAGCAGGGAGTTTGAAAGGGGTGATAAAAATATGGACTCCAAAGACTCACACATTCACACCATCATGTACAAACCCTGATGATGATGAACATGACACTGAAGAACCAAAGGAAATAAGTGCAAAAGAGATCGCAGAAGTGGTTGACGAACCGACCAGAGGGGGGAGTGTAGAGGAGGTCCCGGATATGGCATGCACCCCATCCCCTCAGCTCGAGGTACCAGGAGCATACTTGCCAAGGTATGTGACGTATGAGGAGCAAATGGATAAAAGAAAGAGCTGCACTGGGACTCTGCCCAGTATACATCAGAAGATCCATACCTGTTGAAGCGCCCATAATCAGACAACCCTGGGCAGCACGGTACCCCATCAGACAGCCGTAACAGCCGCTGATACGAAACGAAGAGTACCTACAGATGGTCCATGAAGAGACCCAAAGAGCTCTAATGGAAGGCCAGTGGAAATGAAACAAGGGCCTGGACAGACTTGTGAATGAACAAAAGCGGCTATCAAAGACAAGCACGCCAGTGCGTGCGGGTAACTATGAAAATAAATGTTATGGACACAGAGAAGAGACAATGTTAAAACGTGAGGAGACGTTGCTACGAGATAAGATGGAAGCAACCGACCTGTTAAACGTTTGTAAATAGGCTTGAAACGCAAGAGGCTAAAGAAACGATACTGCTTGCAATGCTTAGTAGAAGATTAGAGCGGCAAACGCCAACTACATATCTACCTCAATAAGGCACATTCTACAAGTGCGACTCCATTTTGTAAAAACAGAAATGTACCCAGGTTGCCAGAGGCCTGACAGACCAAGTTTCATAACCCAGCCAGAGGCAAGAGAAGGAGCGGAATCGAAACTCAACAAAGAGCGGCTCATGCCTAGGAAATCGAGGTCATTCGGAGGAAGGGAGGAGAGCGTCAGCTAACAAGACTCAAACTTCAGAGCATACCAGCCTGCCCCATGAAGGTCAAGATAAGGGGGGCCCATGCAGGTGGCGAGGCTGAAACAGAATTAAACGCACTAAAAGCTGGAAACTGAAGCAGATTCATGGTGAACTAACACGTGACCAGCCAGGCGTGAAGAAGTACCACCGCCTGATGTCATCCAGGACCCGAGGATGCCATAACTTTTCCCGATAAGAGGCTACAGTTTCGAGGCCATACCCAGCCAACTAATTGACACATAGCCCTAAAATACTGATTGATGGAAGGGAGGCAGGGTGAAACTTGGGACACCAGGCACATGGGTGTCCGTTCTGCATGCCGCTCATTAAAATGGGGATTTATGTCTAGGGGTGTAACCTGCCCAATCACAATGGACCAAATTATCTGGAGTCCTATAGATAGTAGAACCAATAGGACGTTGTACATGTAGTGACGTCAATCACGTGTGATGTAGTGGGATGGTGTAGACGCCCACCCGATAAGAATTATCCAATACGCATGTTCTATTATCATATACAGATGTAGCACCTATACTTAAGTTACCTTTCCTAACCAATTATATTGCATGTCGAGTTTTGTAGAGTTAGACGTCAATGATGATGAATATTGCCTACAATAATTGCTGTTCAACTGAAGTTTGAGGAAGTCGGAGCGAGACAGGTGATCGCAATGCTGCTGATTTCCTTTTATTTCTCTGTTTGATGTACTTGTCATTAAACGGACTTCCCTTTGCCAACTTATTGATTCCTGGTTATTGAGTTCTGCTGGAGTATGTGAATCCTGCACCCCAGTCCTCACATGGTGCAGCTATCTTGTCTTACAAGTACTAGAGGGTGCGCACTGATCTATGAGGCCATCAGTGTAACCGCGCTCTTCTGTACAGACTCCGAAAATAGGAATGAACACTGCCCTTCTGCCACTTCCAATTGGGTGGATGTTACTGGTCATCAAGTTTGGCAGTAATAACTCCTAATGGGGCTAAAAGACTTTAGCCTAGTGAAGCAGTGCCCAATTGGTTGATCGCCACTGGTCCAGGGCCATGCGTCTTATCCTACGAGTCCTTCAGGCTTGAATCCTTTTGCTCCTAAAATTGTTTGCATTTATACCTCACAGCAAGCAGAGGAAAAGTAACCACATAATTAACTCCACTTTCTCGTCATCACAGCTGTGCATGCCCTGGGAGGCCTTTTCCCAGCTCCTCCTGCCTGCTACCCCCTGCATGTGGCCAGTCAAGCAAGCCATCTCTCTGGCTGGGGATCCCGGGTGGCTCGGATCCCTCAACATCTACAGCATTGTCGATAGTCACTGCAAGAACCTTTTAACTTCCATAGACTCAAATCTGATTCCAGGCTTTCTGCTTAGAAAAATGTGTTACCTAAAGTTTCAATAGACATCTGAGGTGCTGGGTAACATTCTCATATCCAAACCAATGACGGAACATTGAGCCACCCTGGATTACCCCCCTCTGGCTTCCTTCATGGCTAAGTAGAACAGGGGGTGCAGTAGACTGTACATTGTACCACCCGGGATGACCCCCCTATAGCTTCCTTCATGGCTAAGTAGAACAGGGGGTGCAGTAGACCGTACATTGAGCCACGCGGATAACCTCACCTGGCATTCCTTTGCAGCTCAGAGGAATAAAGCATACAATTCATCATGCATTGCGTCACCATGGATAACCACTTGCTCAGCATTCCTATGTGGCTAAGTAGATCATACGTGAGCACCCAGACTCCCCTCTGACATTCCTTAGTGGCTAAGTAGAATCAGGGGTGTGATGGAGCACAAATGGAGTCACCCAGGGTACAATGCACTTAGCATTCCTTTCTGGCTAAGAAGAGTAGGGTGTGCAGTTGATTATACTCTGAGCCACTCTGGATGGACCCCTCCCCAGCAGTCCTTTGTGGATGAATAGAATGGGGCGTGCAGTAGATTACACACTGGGCCACCCTGGATGGACCCCTCCCCAGCAGTCCTTTGTGGATGAATAGAATGGGGCGTGCCATGTAATATACATTGCACGCCCCAGATACATCTCTCTGGCAGTCCTTAGTGGGTGGGTAGAAAATGCAGGGTTCTTGGGTGCACATGGAACCACCCTGGAAAAAACATCCCTGCAATGTCATAGTGGCTAAGTAAAATAGGGCCTGTGGTGGAGTTGTCATTGAGCCCCCATCGACACAACCCTCGTGGAATTCTTTGTGGCTAATTAGAAAATAGGCGTGCAGTGAAGTGCACACTGAACTGCCCTGGGTAACCCCGCCCACCCCCCTGGAATAGGGCATTTGGTGTAGGGCACATTGTGCCACCCCAAATAAAACCACCATGGCACTCCGCTAGGTGATTTACTTCCCAAATCCATTGCCACTTTTTATGTTTCAAAATTGTTGGGAAATAAAAACGAATGACATGTTTGTAGAATGAAAACCGCTGCTTAGGTGTAAAAGGGAAAAGCAAAGCTAGAGTGGACTTTTCTCCGTCGCTGGCCTGCTCGTCTATCTACCACCATCCTCTTTAGCTCTCCCGGGCTATCCCCATCCCGGCTGGCCTCCATCTGGCAGTCACGCACCTCAAGGGCTGCGGCATTGATTTTATACTGCCCACCTCTGTTTTAATGTGCCCTGCTGGGATCTGACATTGAATGCTGGCCTCGCCATCTCGCTTAGCTCTTTTAACGTGTCCCTCCCCATACCAGGTGCTGGCAGGCCCTTGATTGGTCACTGTAGGGTGATATGCAGGGTGATATGTTTGTTGCAGGTGCCTCACCCCGCCTCCAGAGGCGCCTGCCTCTCCATCTTCCATTTAAAGATAGTGTGTGAAAGCCAAGGTCCCAGTGTTTACCTTGTAGAATTTGACCTCAGAGCCCAGGCAGGTTCACAAAACCTGAAGATTCTGCTGGACGAGCTTGCCTGAAGGACCTCGTGTATTAGCCTGTCAGCTGGCAAACGGTAAGATATCTCAGAGGGTGCAGCACCTGCCAATGAGAACTACGTGAGAGATCTGGTTTTCATTAATTGAGTACCAATTTTGGTTGGGTAGTATGAATTGTATGTTAAATTGTTCTATGTGAAGCGTTTTGGTGAACATGCTATATAAATGCCAAATACATATTTGTAATCACGTGCTACTATTCTGACCTGCGTGGCTTTGAAGAGACTTTCTGCTGGTAACAGTTACTTCATTTTGGGGCATAGACTGGTGACTGTACCCGATGTTGATGCCCACTGGCCACTCCACTCAAATCCAGGGAGTCACCTAATTGTACTCTCTTACCCCACAAAGCAGCATGAGTGACTGAGACAAAGCAACATGAGTGAATGAGACAAAGCGGCATGAGTGAATGAGACAAAGCGGCATGAGTGAATGAGACAAAGCGGCAAGAGTGTCTGAGACAAAGTGACATGAGTGAATGAGACAAAGCGGCATGAGTGAATGAGACAAAGCAGCATGAGTGAATGAGACAAAGCGGCATGAACTGCATGAGTGAATGAGACAAAGCGGCATGAGTGAATGAGAAACAGCGGCATGAGTGAATGAGACAAAGCGGCATGAGTGACTGAGACAAGGCAGCATGAGTGAATGAGACAAAGAGGCATGAGTGAATGAGAGACAGCAGCATGAGTGAATGAGACAAAGCGGCATGAGTGAATGAGACAAAGCGGCATGAGTAAATGAGACACAGCGGCATGAGTGAATGACACAAAGCGGCATGAGTGACTGAGACAAAGTGGCATGAGTGAATCAGACAAAGCGGCATGAGTGAATGAGACAAAGCAGCATGAGTGAATGAGACAAAGTGGCATGAGTGAATGAGACGAAGTGGCATGAGTGGCTGAGACAAAGCAGCATGAGTGAATGAGACAAAGTGGCATGAGTGAATGAGACAAAACAGCATGAGTGACTGAGACAAAGCAGCATGAGTGCATGAGACAAAGCGGCATGAGTGAATGAGACAAAGCGACATGAGTGAATGAGACAAAGCAGCATGAGTGAATGAGACAAAGCGGCATGAGTGAATAAGACTGAGCGGCATGAGTGAATGAGACAAAGTGGCATGAGACAATGCAGCATTAGTGAATGAGACAAAACGGCATCAGTGAATGAGGCAAAGTGGCATGAGTGACTGAGACAAAGCAGCATGAGTGCATGAGACAAAGCGGCATGAGTGAATGAGACAAAGCGACATGAGTGAATGAGACAAAGCAGCATGAGTGAATGAGACAAAGCGGCATGAGTGAATAAGACTGAGCGGCATGAGTGAATGAGACAAAGTGGCATGAGACAATGCAGCATTAGTGAATGAGACAAAACGGCATCAGTGAATGAGGCAAAGTGGCATGAGTGACTGAGACTAAGTGGCATGAGTGAATGAGATGCAGTAGCATGAGTGAATGATACAAAGTGGCATGAGTGAATGAGACAAAGCGGCATGAGTGACTGAGACAAAGTGAAATGAGTGAATGAGACAAAGCGGCATGAGTGAATGAGACAAAGCAGCATGAGTGAATAAGACTGAGCAGCATGAGTGACTGAGACAAAGCACCATGAGTGAATGAGACAATGCAGCATCAGTGAATGAGACAAAGCGGCATCAGTGAATGAGGCAAAGCGGCATGAGTGACTGAGACGAAGCAGTATGAGTGAATGAGACAAAGCGGCATGAGTAAATGAGACAAAGTGGCATGAGTGAATAAGTGAATGAGACAAAGCAGCATCAGTGACTGAGACAAAGCAGCATTAGTGAATGAGATAAAGTGGCATCATGGAATGAGGCAAAGCGGCATGAGTGACTGAGACAAAGCGGCCTGAGTGGATGAGACAAAGCGGCATGAGTGAATGAGGAGAACCTACTCTCCTGCCAGAAGATGTCCATTCCAACAAGAATGGGGATGGTTTACTCAGGGAGAGAGAGGATAGGCATGAGAGTGAGTGCGAGACAGAGAGAAAGAACAAAAGAGAGACAGAGAGAAAGACCGAGAGAGAAAGTTAGAGGGAGAGAGAAAGGGGGGAGACAGCGAGAGAGTGAAAGAGTGAGGGAGAGACCAAAAGATAAAAATATAGCGAGAGAAAGCGTGAGAGGGAGAGAGAGAAAGATAGAGAGCCAGAGAGAGAAAGAGAGCGTGTGCAAGAGAGAGAGAGAGTGAGGGGGCGAGAGACAGAGAGACACAGAGACAGAGAGAGAGAGAGAACGAGAGTGCTTGTGAGAGAGAGAGGGGAGAGAGACAGAGAGACAGAGAGTGAGAGTGAGAGAGCGAGAGACAGGGAGAAATATATAGAGAGACAGAGAGAGGAGAAAGAGTGAGCGAGAGACAGTGATAAAGAGAGTGTGAGGGACAAAAAGAGAAAGATAGAGAGATAGGAGGGAAAGATAGAGAGAGTGAACGGGAGACAGAGATACAGAAAGACAGAAATTGATAGAGACACAGAGAGAGAGAGAGAGAGAGAGAGAGAGAGAGAGAGAGAGAGAGAGAGAAATAGAGAGTGAGAGTGAGTCATAGACTGAAAGATAGAGAGGCAGAGAGTGAGAGACTGAGAGAGAGAGCAAGAGGTACAGAGAGAAAGAGAGAATGCGAGTGAGCGCGAGACAGAGAGAAAGACTGAAAGCGAGACAGTGAAAGAGAGAGAAAGAGGAGAGAGGGAGAGAAGGAGCGAGCGTGAAAGAGAGAGTGAGGGGGGGAGAGCAACCCCTGATGTTCAGCCTCCACCACCTTGGCTCCATGAGCCGCACAGAACAGACTATTCGAATACTAAGTATGGTTATGACCCTCCCCAATGCCGGAGCGAACCCTGTGATCTGAGCAGGTCTTGCCTCTAGTCCTTGTGCCCCCCTCCCCCCGGCTCCACAAGCTCCACCCCTGATGTGGGCTGTTGCTCTGCTGTGGCGTTCTCACACGGGATGGCCCTTGTCTGCAGTTCCCTGCCTGGGAGCCTCCAAGTAAGAATGCGGGCTATCACGGTCAGATAGTCTCCCTGCACAGGGTGCCCTAAGACTTCAGAACCTAGGACAGAACGTGCGCTGCTGTCTATGGTGCTGACATGAACCCAGGACAGTATGTGCGCTGTCTATGGTGCTGACATGAACCCAATGCAGCATGTGCGCTGTCTATGGTGCTGACATTAACCGAGGACAGCATGTACACAGTCTATGGTGCGGAAATGAATCTAGGACAGCATGTGCACTGTATATGGTGCTGAAATGAGCCTAGGACCGCATGTGCGCTGTCTATGGTGCTGAAATGAACCCAATGCAGCATGTGCGCTGTATATGGTGCTGAAATGAGCCTAGGACAGCATGTGCGCTGTTTATGGTGCTGACATTAACCCAGGACAGCATGTACACAGTCTATGGTGCGGAAATGAATCTAGGACAGCATGTGCGCTGTCTATAGTGCTGAAATGAGCCCACGACAGCATGTGCGCTGTCTATGTTGCTGAAATGAACCCATGCGCGCTGTCTATGGTGCTAACATTAACCCAGGACAGCATGTACACAGTCTATGGTGCTGAAATGAACCCACGACAGCATGTACGCTGTCTATGGTGCTGAAATGAACCCAGGAAAGCATGTGCGCTGTGTATGGTGCTGAAATGAGCCTAGGACAGCATGTGCGCTGTTTATGGTGCTGACATTAACCCAGGGCAGCATGTACATAGTCTATGGTGCGGAAATGAATCTAGGACAGCATGTGCGCTGTCTATGGTGCTGAAACGAACCCAGGACAGCATGTGCACAGTCTATGGTGCTGAAATGAACCCAGGACAGCATGTGCGCTGTATATGGTGCTGACATTAACCCAGGACAGCCTGTGCGCTATTTATGGTGCTGACATTAACCCAGGACAGCATGTCCGCTGTCTATGGTGCGGAAATGAATCTAGGACAGCATGTGCACTGCCTACGGTGCTGAAATGAACCCAGGAAAGCATGTGCGCTGTCTATGATGCTGAAATGAACCCACGACAGCATGTGCGCTGTCTATGGTGCTGAAATGAACCTAGGACAGCATGCGTGCTGTCTATGGTGCTGAAATGAATCTAGGACAGCATATGCGCTGTCTATGGTGCTGAAATGAACCCACGACAGCATGTGCGCTGTATATGGTGCCGACATTAACTCAGGACAGCATGTACACAGTCTATGGTGCGGAAATGAATCTAGGAAAGCATGTGCGCTGTCTATGATGCTGAAATGAACCCACGACAGCATGTGCGCTGTCTATGGTGCTGAAATGAACCTAGGACAGCATGCGTGCTGCCTATGGTGCTGAAATGAACCTAGGACAGGATGCGTGCTGTCTATGGTGCTGAAATGAACCTAGGACAGCATGTGCGCTGTCTATGGTGCTGAAATGAACCCAGGACAACATGTGCACATCTATGGTCGCAATGAACCCAGGACAGCATGTGCGCTGTATATGGTGCTGACATTAACCCAAGACAGCCTGTGCGCTGTTTATGGTGCTGACATTAACCCAGGACAGCATGCACACAGTCTATGGTGCGGAAATGAATCTAGGACAGCATGTGCACTGCCTATGGTGCTGAAATGAACCCAGGAAAGCATGTGTGCTGTCTATGGTGCGGAAATGAATCTAGGACAGCATGTGCGCTGTCTGTGGTGCTGAAATGAAACCACGACAGCATGTGCGCTGTGTATGGTGCTGACATTAACTCAGGACAGCATGTACACAGTCTTTGGTGCGGAAATGAATCTAGGACCTCATGTGCGCTATGATGCTGAAATGAACCGCGACAGCATGTGCGCTGTCTATGGTGCTGAAATGAACCTAGGACAGCATGTGTGCTGTCTATGGTGCTGAAATGAACCTAGGACCGCATGTGCGCTGTCTATGGTGCTGAAATCAACTCAGGACAGCATGTGTGTGCTGTCTATGGTGCTGACATTAACCCAGGGCAGCATGTACACAGTCTATCGTGCGGAAATGAATGTATGACAGCATGTGCGCTGTATATGGCGCTGAAATTAACCCACGACAGCATGTGTGCTGTCTATGGTGCTGAAATGAACCCAGGACAGCAAGTGTGCTGTCTATGGTGCTGAAATGAACCCAGGACAGCATGGGTGCTGTCTATGGTGCTGACATTAACACAGGACAGCATGTACACATTCTATGGTGCGGAAATGAATGTAGGACAGCATGTGCGCTGTCTATGGTGCTGAAATGAACCCACCACAGCATATGCGCTGTCTATGGTGCTGAAATGAACCCAATGCAGCATGTGCGCTGTATATGGTGCTGAAATGAACCTAGGACAGCATGTGTGCTGTCTATGGTGCTGAAATGAACCTAGGACAGGATGCCTGCTGTCAATTGTGCTGAAATGAACCTAGGACCGCATGTGCGCTGTCTATGGTGCTGAAATCAACTCAGGACAGCATGTGTGCTGTCTATGGTGCTGACATTAACCCAGGACAGCATGTACCCAGTCTATGGTGCGGAAATGAATCTAGGACAGCATGTGCGTGCTGAAATGAACCTAGGACAGCATGTGCGCTGTCTATGGTGCTAAAATGAACCCATGACAGCATGTGTGCTGTCTATGGTGCTGACATTAACCCAGGGCAGCAGGTACACAGTCTATGGTGCGGAAATGAAACTAGGACAGCATGTGCGCTGTTTATGGTGCTGAAATTAACCCAGGACAGCATGTGCGCTGTCTATGGTGCTGAAATGAACCTAGGACAGCATGCGTGCTGTCTATGGTGCTGAAATGAACCTAGGACAGCATGTGCCCTGTCTATGGTGCTGAAATGAACCCAGGACAGCATATGTGCTGTCTATGGTGCTAACATTAACCCAGGGCAGCATGTACACAGTCTATGGTGCGGAAATGAATCTAGGACAGCATGTGCGCTGTCTATGGTGCTGAAATGAACCCAGGACAGCATGTGCACAGTCTATGGTGCTGAAATGAACCCAGGACAGCATGTGCGCTGTATATGGTGCTGACATTAACCCAGGACAGCATGTGTGCTGTCTATGGTGCTGACATTAACCCAGGGCAGCATGTACACAGTCTATGGTGCGGAAATCAATGTAGGACAGCATGTGCGCTGTATATGGTGCTGAAATTAACCCACGACAGCATGTGTGCTGTCTATGGTGCTGAAATGAACCTAGGACAGCACGTGTGCTGTCTATGGTGCTGAAATGAACCCAGGACAGCATGGGTGCTGTCTATGGTGCTGACATTAACACAGGACAGCATGTACACATTCTATGGTGCTGAAATGAGCCTAGGGCAGCATGTGCGCTGCTTATGGTGTTGACATTAACCCAGGACAGCATGTACCCAGTCTATGGTGCGGAAATGAATCTAGGACAGCATGTGCGTGCTGAAATGAACCTAGGGCAGCATGTGCGCTGTCTATGGTGCTGAAATGAACCCATGACAGCATGTGTGCTGTCTATGGTGCTGACATTAACCCAGGGCAGCATGTACACAGTCTATGGTACGGAAATGAATCTAGGACAGCATGTGCGCTGTATATGGTGCTGAAAATAACCCATGACAGCATGTGTGCTGTCTATGGTGCTGACATTAACCCAGGGCAGCATGTACACAGTCTATGGTACGGAAATGAACCTAGGACAGCATGTGCGCTGTCTATGGTGCTGAAATGAACCCAGGACAGCATATGTGCTGTCTATGGTGCTGACATTAACCCAGGGCAGCATGTACACAGTCTATGGTGCGGAAATGAATCTAGGACAGCATGTGCGCTGTATATGGTGCTGAAATGAACCCACGACAGCATGTGCTCTGTCTATGATGCTGTAATGAACCCACGACAGCATGTGCGCTGTCTATGGTGCTGAAATGAACCCAGGAAAGCATGAGCGCTGTCTATGGTGCTGAAATGAACCCACGACAGCATGTGCGCTGTCTATGGTGCTGACATTAACCCAGGGCAGCATGTACACAGTCTATGGTGCGGAAATCAATGTAGGACAGCATGTGCGCTGTATATGGTGCTGAAATTAACCCACGACAGCATGTGTGCTGTCTATGGTGCTGAAATGAACCTAGGACAGCATGTGTGCTGTCTATGGTGCTGAAATGAACCCAGGACAGCATGGGTGCTGTCTATGGTGCTGACATTAACACAGGACAGCATGTACACATTCTATGGTGCTGAAATGAGCCTAGGACAGCATGTGCGCTGCTTATGGTGTTGACATTAACCCAGGACAGCATGTACCCAGTCTATGGTGCGGAAATGAATCTAGGACAGCATGTGCGTGCTGAAATGAACCTAGGGCAGCATGTGCGCTGTCTATGGTGCTATAATGAACCCATGACAGCATGTGTGCTATCTATGGTGCTGACATTAACCCAGGGCAGCATGTACACAGTCTATGGTACGGAAATGAATCTAGGACAGCATGTGCGCTGTATATGGTGCTGAAAATAACCCATGACAGCATGTGTGCTGTCTATGGTGCTGACATTAACCCAGGACAGCATATGTGCTGTCTATGGTGCTGACATTAACCCAGGGCAGCATGTACACAGTCTATGGTGCGGAAATGAATCTAGGACAGCATGTGCGCTGTATATGGTGCTGAAATGAACCCACGACAGCATGTGCGCTGTCTATGGTGCTGAAATGAACCCAGGACAGCATATGTGCTGTCTATGGTGCTGACATTAACCCAGGGCAGCATGTACACAGTCTATGGTGCGGAAATGAATCTAGGACAGCATGTGCGCTGTATATGGTGCTGAAATGAACCCACGACAGCATGTGCTCTGTCTATGATGCTGAAATGAACCCACGACAGCATGTGCGCTGTCTATGGTGCTGAAATGAACCCAGGAAAGCATGAGCGCTGTCTATGGTGCTGAAATGAACCCACGACAGCATGTGCGCTGTCTATGGTGCTGAAATGAACCTAGGACAGCATGTGCACTGTCTATGGTGCTGAAATGAACCCAGGAGAGCATGTGCGCTGTCTATGGTGCTGAAATGAACCCAGGACAGAATGCGAGCTGTCTATGGTGCTGAAATCACCTGGAGAGCATTGCTGCATCCGAGAACATGAGCGTGCACTTGTCATTCAGTGGCAACCCCGCCTGTATTATTATTGTATGCGTAGAGGCCTCACCTACACCTTGACAACGCTCGGTCCTGTCCCAGTGCCACTGCTTGCAAAGATAGCAGCACGCCCAGTGCCTTAAGTGGCACTAAAAATGAGCAGGGGCTCATCAAGGGGGCGTGGCCTAACAGCGGGGGTCACCTGCTGGCCCCTTAGGCCATGCCCCCCTGACGAACCCGGCTCAATGGGCTACTGTCACCGTTGCCAGGCATCCTTTGAAGAGATCAGCACCCTCTCCCCTATGGGGAGAGGGTGCTGATCTCTGCATTTATTTTCTATTGTGTTGCCTGGCAGGGGATAGCGCTTCGCCTATTCACCCTTAATGGTGGCGCTGCCCCCCTCGCCAGCTGGGGAGCATTTCATGAATACTGAAACTCTCGCAAATGCGCGGGAGCTCCAGGATTTAGGAAGCAAGGCCTCTGCTTCCAGCGGCGTCACGTTTTCTCCATAATGGTGGCGCCGGCCCAGGGGCATCTCTTGCTTAAAGGGATGCCTCGCATGTGTGGCACCACCATTATGGCTGAAAGGCATTTTTTCTGAAGCCTGAAGCTCTCGCACACGAGCAAGAGCTTCAGGTTATAGAAAAACAAGCCTTTCCGTGTAGTGGCTGGGGCTGCCATGGGAGATTAGTGGGCCCCGGCAGGGCGCCGCCCAAATTGAGATTTTGGAGCATGCCGGGGCCCAGCCCCGGTAGGCCCCGACTCACTTAAAGCCTGAGCACTCACATCCCTAACGCCACGCAGCTGACGATACCCCACATGACGACCCTTTCCATGTGAGAGATTGGGGCGTTGTGCGAATAATACGACTGGTGGCGGCAATAGGTAATGCGCAGGCGCCAAAGAAGGATTCCGATGGAAGGTGGTGCAGTATTGCAAAGCTACACGAGTAGGGAGACCAGAAGTTCAAAAGGAAAATCCTAGACGGGCTAGGAACATAAAAGTAGGACTAGCACACTAAGCACATTTAACCCCCCAGACCCACATCCCCAACGCCCCCTCCATTGGCAGCCCCTCCACATGGGGTCATGCATTACAATAAATATTTACAGCACTTCTCATATATATTCAGTAAAAAAAACTTTATTAAAGGGACATTATGGTTAAGTTGCGCTACTAAAAACCTATGAAATTCAGTAAAAAAACTTTGTTAAAGGGACGTTATGGTTCCAAGTAAAACCGAAAAACCCCTGAAATTCGCCAGTTATGGTAAGCTAAGCAACCATAACTCGCGCCACCGTGCACTGCTAAGACTAACACCCAGGACATCAAAGATGACATCACAAATGTTATTATAGTTAAATATTGTCACCCCTTTTCCAGGTCTACCCAATATTTTAATAAATTTAATAAATGTTCTTCTAACTTTTTACTATCTACAATGTAGATAACTACTGACCATTACTAGGAACATAGAATCTGTGCGTTACTGCAGCGCGATTTCGTCACGCAATGTGGCGACGCAGTGACGTCACATGTTTACATGTGACATTACTACGTGCATGACGTCATCGCACTCATGAAGCTGATACGCCCCTTTCTTTAAAACACGCTGCCTTTGTGCTATTCACACAGCAGGATCCAGTGAATACGAGCGGTTTTCCACTGATTTGTTACCCCAGAAGGAGCTAATGCCACATCATTACAAGTGATCTTTAAAAGGTAAGCCTCATAGCTGGTCCCTAAACTCTGTTAGTCCTAAACCCCAGATCATGGCATTTAGCCGGACGACTTACCATTTCCCACCACTTGTTATCTGTCCACCATAGGAGACTGACTTTATCACAGAGTGGGCCTTCTGATGGTAGGTAAGCTGCCTCAAACCTAACATCCATTATTTATACAAAATTATTTCTTCACTATGCAATTAGAACACATTTGGGTTTCTCATTTTCTTTTACTCCTCACAGCTCTTGGGTAGGTTACCCGGAAATACCGGAATCTGTGACCGAGAAGCTTTCTAGTAGGAACCCCAGAGACCCTGCAACTGAAGGTACTTCTCTTTACATCCCCTCTCTTATCCCTTCCAGTACCAGCGCATACGTGTGTAATTCCCTTGCACTAAGAAGATTCACTTTTGAATTGCAGGTGATACTCTTACCTTAACAAAGCTACTATCAAGCTATCAGGAACAACTGCTACATTATAGCATTAGAGACAACCTCGGGGCACCATTCCGAGGTAGGAACCTCTAAATTATATAGCAAATTAAAGTAAAAATAAGTAGCTGTGCAATGTGAATTAGATACACTCTGAGAATTATGCTATATGATATATTATAGATATCCTGTAACATCAAAATTGAAGCTTAGAAAAGTGAAGACGTTCTATGGACATGAATATACATTCAGAAACCCTAATATCCACTCCTGATGAAGGGATTCCTTCCCGAAATGCGTTGAGTTTATGAGCGCATTGTATCATTACCTTTGAAAAAGAACAGAGACTGTTACATACCTTTATAACTTTGTATCACATACAATTTACCTGTTGATGAATGTTGATGTACATTAATATGTGAAATCGTACAATTGCAGAGAAAATAATATTTGTGAATAAACAAATATCTGCTTTTTAGAAATCACAGTAAAGACTATCTATTTAAAACACTGATGAAAAAGCAGCTGGTTATGGAAGTTATCATTTCTTCCTTCTTTGTAGACCATCTAATATGCATTATACTAGCAAAAAAATTATTTCTAGAACTACTCACCTGAATTTTTCTCAAAATAACCTTTGTTTAAAAAAAAAATATTCCTAACATGTTGATCTATATCTTGTTACAGAATCTTACCTTTAACAGTATACCTATTGACTGTCTATTGACAGTAACTTTGAGCGCGCAGGGGACGCGAGGGGTCCACAACCTGTGGATAAACTTCCTTTTTCTTAATGCCAACTCTTGCAAGCTGTTTCAAATTCAATGAAACAATGTTAAAAAAGGAAATGCAACCAATAATTGAAATTAGTGCCACAGACAAACTAGACATACATGGTATGACACCACCCATGTGTGAACAAGCCACAGCGAGACTAAATAGTTTAGAAAATTCAATCTCCAACACAGCTGGATTGGTAAAACTATTTAAATTATCCTTAAATTGCAGAATAATGCTTAAACGTAACCTTGACGTGGATCAAGGACTAGTTAATGGAGCACTGGGTACAGTTGTTGGCTTTCAAACATACCCACGTGACAACAACATTCAGTTTGTCAATATTCTCTTTGACAAACTTTCAGAAGTGAAAAGGATAGGACACTCAACAGCTCGATTCCTTCTCTTCAAAGACATGTATGTACGCAGATAACAATTTTCTCTAACTCTTGCATACGCAGTCACCATTCATAAATCACAAGGTCTTACCCTAGACAAAGCATTGATAGACATTGGTAACACAGTCTTTAAAGAAGGCATGAGCTACGTAGCACTATCACTGTTACGTACACTTGACGGTCTATTTCTAATCAACTTTGATGCAAGTAAAGTAAATGCTGATATTCCTTGCATTTTAGAATACAATAGACTTCGTTCACTATCTAAAAACATATCCTGTACCACAAAAAGTAAAATGTTCTAAAAGGAAAACTAAATCAAACAGAAATGCAACAGGATGTAACTGCAAATCCCCCAAAGAGAATAAAAAAATGAATACTTCATCAAGTACCACAAACAAAAAAGAAACTATTAGGGAAAGTAAACCAGGTACTTCTTCAAAAAAGGAAGACAAACTCAAAAGAAAGCACTTAGATACAGAACTACCAGGTCCATTTAAACTTTCAAATGTAATTAGTGTAAGTTGCTATGCAAATGTAGCAATGAATATTCTATTTCAATTACCACCAATTGTTGACAACATTTACTTACACAGTAGAGACCAATTGTGTTTGCAAATGTTAGTACTTAATAGAAACGCAACAAACAAACCTGACAACACGTATAGTGTTTATGGAATAAGACAACAATTGGACTACTGTGCTGGCAAGGTGAAATTCACTATAAACTCACAGGAAGATCCACAAGAATGTCTAATGTACTTACTACAAGTACAGGAAAACAAAAACATCTTCCAGATTTCATACATGTGGAAACATACATGCACTCTCTGCAACAATGTGACACAAGAACAAATCCCCAATGAGCGCTTCGTCTATGTATCAATACCTAATTGTGAATCTGTTCCATTTCAGCAACTTTTTACAAAATGCAAACCATGGTAGATTATGTACTACCTGCAATTCGGATAATCGCTCTACCTTACTAATACAAACACATAGTAAATACCTAATACTAATGCTTCTACGTTACAATGCAGATGGTACCAAAAACAACTGCAAGCTGACTGGATTAACACATGGTCAAGTATCACTTGGTAAGAAAACCTTCACAACAATAGGTATAATCTACCACACAGGAGCCATAACCAATGCAGGTCACTATAATGCATATATATAAAAAAAATATGGATGGTTCGAATGTAATGATAGTACCATTACTCTAAAGCAGAGATTACCTGCAAATCTTACAAACGCTTATTTAATCTTCTTAAAACCAAAATTTATTAACTAAACTGTACTTAAACATTAACTAAACTTCTATTAAAAAAAATGTAAAACTATAAATTGTTACAATATGCCAACAGCTATATAACTGCCCCGAGATTCTACAACAACTAAACAGATAAATGAATACTACTAAATTATATCAAAAAACAGATAGTTAGAATATGCCAACTGGTATCTAACTGCCCCAAGATTTTACAATTACCAAACAGATAAATCAATACTACTTCATTATAAAAAAAACTATAAACAGTTAGAATATGCCAACAGATATCTAACTGCCCCAAGATTCTACAACAACTAAACAGATAAATGAATACCACTAAATTATATTAAAAACAATAGACAGTTAGAATACGCCAACTGGTATCTAACTGCCCCAAAGTTTTACAATATCCAAACAGATAAATCAATACCACTTCATTATAGCAGAAAATAGACTATTAGAATATGCCAACAGGTATCTAACTGGCCCAAGATTCTACAACAACTAAACAGATAAATGAATACCACTAAATTTTATCAAACAATAAACAGTTAGAATACGCCAACTGGTATCTAACTGCCCCAAGATTTTCAATAACCAAACAGATAAATCAATACCACTACATTATAACAAAAAAATAGACAGTTAGAATACGACAACTGGTATCTAACTGTCACAAAATTTTACAATATCCAAACAGATAAATCAATACAACTTCATTATAACAAAAAATACACAGTTAAAATAAGTCAACAGGTATCTAACTGCTCCAAAAATCTGCAACAAGCCAATATATAGAGCATTAGCCAGAAACAACAAGTGAACACTGAAAACAAACAAACAAATAGACAGTAGCAAACAACATTTTTTTTAAACCAGCATGGATTTTTTTCTCTCCCAAAGACCCAATGATTTGAGCAACAAACACAGAAACTGAGCAAATTGCACAGTACACTGGTTTCTAATCTACTAAATACGAGGGTAAAAAAAAAGAAAAGGTTGATTATTCAATGTTATAAATCGTTACAAAATACCAATACTAACATGATCTTTTCTTTTATCACAGAAATTAACAAGGAATACATGTACTCCAGTTACTAAACCAAACAGTAAGTATATTATAATAAGTACAAGCATCGCAGCAAATCACACCCATAGTGACTTATAACTTCGGTGCTTATAAATCTGGTCTTGTCCATGCACCCAAGACTATAGGCCCTGCCCACAACCACCACAGCATATCACACCCATAGTGTCTTATAACTTCGTTGCTTATATATTCGTTCTTGGATCCCAAAGTTATAAACCACTATGGGTGTGATATGCTGCAGTGGTTGTGGCCAGGGCATAGAGTCTTGGGTGCACCAGGCCACAACCACCGCAGCATATCACACTCATACAGTCAAACATTTTAACTATGCCATATGGGCACTTTTAATGTCCGCGGACATGATGAGTGTTCTTAGAACTTGCCTACGAACACTACGGACAGGCATAGCGCCCTCAGCACACCCCCATTTCGTTTATTTAGAACATTTCAGGACATCCGTGTAGTCCGCGGACAAAGCAAACACAACAGGGGGGACTACCACCTAAATAAATACAACATTTAACCCATCTCTTACTCCCCCACCCTCCCCAAACAGTCTTACACACCAACACACTCTACTAAATAGTATTTTACCACCAAGTTTGACTGCGCTGTCCGCGGACGTATGCGAATCCAAGATGGTGGGCGTTCCCGAAAATCTGACGCGCTTCACGCTCCTCACCGTCCAATCAGAGAACACGTTGCATGTCCGCGAACATGACGCAAGCCGGTTGGCCAATCAGGACACTGTCCGTGGAGTGAACAGGGAAGTGTGTCCGCGGACCGAACATAGATATCACTAATTCTTTGAGACCTACTTTTTGGTCATTTAAAAAAAAAATACTGGACGGATTTTCACCAAGCCGCTGCTCCTGTTCCAAATTTGGTGAAAATCTGTCCAGCGGTTTGGGCTGTAGGCGTGAGCAAAGTTTCTTCCCCATTCAGTCTATGGGAAAAAAAGAAGTTTTGGGACCCCCCCTTATAACTTTGCCCCCCCTGGACCAAACCTCACCAAACTTTGCAAAAATTCAGAGTGACCCATATACTTTTTTTGCAAAGTTTGGTGAGGATTCGTCAAGGGGGAGTGAAGTTATAAGCCACCCAAAAAGGTCTCTTCCTATGGAAACAGCAACTTAACCATAACTACACGGCCACTATATATATTATCATACGTCACTATAGTGCTTTGAGGAGCTTTTGCTTTGATTGTTGTTGAAGACTTGGCTACACTCTTTTTAGCCAACGTCAGTGGCGCAATCATTAGATGCGTGTAGTTATGGACAAAAAGGTTAGAGGTGCGAAGCTAACCTGGGGTTTCTAAAAATGGTGACGTTAGAAAACAGTTTGTTATGTAAAAAGGTTAGCTTGAATTGTTGCATTACAGCAGCGGTAACCCTCCGATTCCCAAAAGCGGGACATGTATTTTAAACATAAAACTCTTGCGACGGGGGAGACAGGGTTCCTCATTCCAGGATGGTCCTAGCAAAACCGGGACGCCTAGTCACCCCTATGCACGAGGGGAAAAAACGATAAGGATCCGTTACAGTATATATTGAAAATAGACAAGTAAAACTGCATATAAAAATATGCGCAAGGGGGCCAGCATCATCAAATATAATGGAACACGCCCCCCTGAATGTTTATAAAAGAGAAGATGAGGACCACAATATCTTTAACATTCAGCCGTCCATTTAGTTCCTGACACGTGGGGGTGCACGGTTTCTGCACCCAGAAGCGCTGTCTAAAGGAGTCGAACTGCCCTCTGCCTGGGTGCTCTTGGAACTGGGTAACTGGGTATTGACTCACCATGTCACCCCTGCTACCTACCTCCCAGGTGCTTCCGCCCCCAGCTCCCCATGTCTCCCCGTTTTAGTTACCCCCCCTGCACCTCATTTTAGCCCGGCTATTTCATAGCTGTTACTTCGCAGCAGAGATTGGGGCCCAGTGGCTGACAGGGGTTCAAGGGAACCCCAGATGTCACGCGCATCTCTCTAGAAACAACCTTTAACAGATACAATCCCTGTTTGTAGACAGAACTCTGGGGATATGTTCTTCCAGGATAGTCATCCTAATGGCTTGCATTTCCTGTTATGTAATGAAAGGGCTATTTTCTTTTAAACTAAATACCTCTGACTCCGCCTCATATGTATTTGATTGTGTAATACTGATATTGATATCGATATTGATATTTTATTTATATTGTGCTCATACACAAGTGTTTTAGAGCGCAACGAAGCAAGGGAGGGGAACAAGGGAGAACTAAACCAACGATCTTACTAGGCCCAGTAATATTGAGAACACGCAAGACAGGGGATAGGGAAGGGGGAAAGTGCAAGGGAAGGAGGGGGAGCTGGAAAGTACTGGACAAAAGGAAATACAGATAATGAATAAATGCATAAAACAAGAATAAATAAATAATCAAAGCAGCAGACTGTGGATGTGCAGCCAACAAGAGGCAAGTGCTAGGTTGAGGGCACAGGGTACCCGAAATGGTACCTGAAGGCACCCTGCACAGGCTTTCTGCAGCGCGTGGGCCTATAAAGCTAATGCAGTGCTACCACAGGTGAGCCCAGAAAGCTGCACAACTCTGCCACAGAAGGAGTAGGCAGCACCACTGTGCGCAGAAAGGCCACCACTATGCAAGTTATCAATGGATGTTCTACGAACGCTGGCCAATCGGGAGCCTTGCTTACTCGTCCTACGAGACGGGCCTGCTGCCTGCCTTCGAACACTATGACCATGAAAGCCCCCACAATAGCCTCACCAAGCGCATGAGTTTGAAGGGCCAGTGCTGCAGTGGTTTGCGTCCCACCTCTCCAACAAAGACCAGCTCGTCCAGACGGGCGACAACAGATCTCACCACTATCTAAAGTTGAAAACTGTTCTTTTTGGGTAATCTCCCTGGGATGATTGTTCACCTTGGTCTTCCATGTACCCTGCTGACATCTTTCTGTTTTCCGTTTCTTTGTTTTGTTGCAGCACTTCTATGCCTCAGGGCCTCTTGTCTGCAGCGCTTTAGAAATTCATTAAATAAATAAATAAAGCGAGTAACCCAGAATTGCACAAGGCTCCTCCAAGCCCACAGTCATCTGGTTCTATGTCTAGAGGCTGTGCAAAAGGCTGCATCGCACGTGGTGTGACCTTTTGTGTGTGGCCCTCCCCCGGTCCCTGTCGGGGGTTCCTCCACTGACCCTCCGGCTGCTACACGGTACCCTACGCCCGTTCCCGTGCCCTCCGGCCCCTTACCTGCTGCAGGCTCTGGCCTCCAGCTCCCTGCTTCCATGTTCATTCTGCACTCTGCAGAGCGCTGCTCCAGGAGCCTGGGGCACAGCACAACCTTTTGTGCCCCAGGCTTCCGGCGCCACGCTCTGCTTACTACCAGCATGTCATCTTCAACATTTACATTGATCCTTTGGGGGGAGTTCCTCATGAACACTTACATCTAGGTACACAAATACACAGATTACAACCAGCTTTACCTAAAGATGATTTACATCGACAACGTCCTCCGCCTCGAGCACTGTCTGTCTTTTATCCAAGCATGGATGTCAAGTGCGTGCCTGAAACTCAACCCAACAAAGACTAATCCATTCTCCTAGGAACCCTCATCAAACATGCCCAAGTCAAAAATTCGCTGTCTCGCATTAAGCTCGAAGGATTCATGCCTCAACTCTCACCCGGTGCAACATCTCTCTACTATCGACTGCGACCGATAAGGGACATCGCAGAGAAGACCCAAGCAGCATGGCACCAGAATGCCCTCCTTCACCAAGTCAACTCTTTCATCCTTGCCTCAAATTTCAGAACAGTTGTCCAACCCTTGCCCTTCTCCCACCTGGACGGTGGAAACACCCGAATCGCAGAAGTGGCACGTGCCATTGTGGCCAATCTGAACGAGGGAGCTGATAGTCTGCTACTCCATTGTCCAACTAGCTCTGCATGGAGGGTGCAATCTTATCACATTGATTCTGACTGTAGGGCCCACTGTAGATGTTACATTATATTGATCCCCGGATATAATGTCATCATGCTGCTGATGCTGCTATAAGGTACCCCGCTGTCATTCTAAATCTGACTGACAGACGTCCCTGGGGAGGGCGAAGTGAGCCGAATGCCCTCCCTACACACTGCTTTGCAGAACCTAATCGGAGCTCTGCCTCTCATCGCCCTAATGTACAGCAGTCTCTTGGTTTGCTTAGCCTGTCCTTTCATCTAGCCTGAAGCAGCCACCGCAGGAATAGATGGGCCATGAATGTCATTGGGGTGGGGGACATCTATGTTAAACGCAGGCTTCCCATAGGCTGGACACACAGCGTGCTACATCTGCTGCTTAAAATGCAACAAGGCGCAATCAAAAGACGTTTTCAAAGTGTGTGTGACGTTTCTTTAGCCAGATTTATTTGTATCTGTGTTTTTGTGTGCATTCGCTTACAAAGAACCGTCCATTTGTGTGACCCTTCCTTTTAGTTTTGTATTGAAAAGTTTTGTATTGAAAAGTAACCTTATGTCACAGGTTGAACAACTGCAAGCAGCTTGCTAAAATATATCTTTGCTTAAATCAGATGGGCCTGTTCCCCCTTCTTTGTTTGTACCCCACCCTGCCGCTCCTTTGTTTTTCTGGGGTCTTCAGCCTTATGCTGCCACAATTATGCTTTGCCAAGCGCCATCCTCAAGACAAAGCAAGCACCTAGCCCTGGCATAGCTGGAACCTCTCGGACATATCAGCTTCCAGCCACTCTGCCTATCCATGTTTCCCCGTGTTGCTTTGCAATCTTAACACTGTAAACCTTTGCGCCATTTGCTTACACGCGCACGTTCCCTCTCCTTCGGTAGGCCATTGTATAATACGCATCATATATCAGGCAGCCAGGAATCACATTTCTGTATAGAGCAGAGATGCCCCTCCTGTGCCCTTTCACAAGGCTGCCCTAAACGTTCTATATTCTGACGTCAAGCTGCTAACCAACGAGACCTGTCTTTTGATCAATGCACTATTGTCAGCCACCTCCAGTGTAATGCACCAGGGCCTTCTGCATAATATTATAGTAGCTGAAACATGACTGATCCTGCACCTACTTGCCAGAAAAATCTTGGCAATTCATTTTTCACCTCTGTCTGATCACACTTGACCTTTGCTTGAGTCTTTCTGTATGCACTATTTTTTTAGACTTTCTTTATTATGTCTTTCATCATCGTTATTTTCTGGTTGGGCTCAGTCCTTTTTTTATGTTCACGCATTAAACAGAAATGGCAATGTTATGTGTCTATCTGTTCGTTTTTGCTTTGTGCTAAGTGTATTTGCAACAGCTGGTTCAGAACTCAGCTGTAGTGGCAGCTTTCACAATTGTGTGATGTGCGTGGAGATGGTGGTAGCGTGTCAATGCGCAGGGGTTCCTTCTGCATTGATGGGCATTGATGAGGGGTGTGAAGGGAAAAGATCGCTTTTGTTGTCAGGTTGGAGGCATCACTAACAGAATCAATATCTAACTCTTCGGAGGGACAAGGCGCGCCAATGTCTAAGAGACTGGAAGGAGTTCTTCTGCTGCCGCTTCAATAGGAAATCCATTATTCATGCCTGGATTTGCAAGGCAGGCGAGCGGTGCAGGAGGTTCAAAGGTTGGGCGAGGAAGGATTCACGAATGTGTGTCACATCGTGACTAGCTCTTACTAAACATTAGGAACCCTTCCCCGTAAATCGGGGCAATGCACCCCAGAATAAAACCAATTTGGGGCAATAATGTCCGAGGAAGGCAACAGGACGAAACAGCCAGATGACCCCTTTCTTGCTTCCTGTCGTCTAACCTAAGCCTGTTTCCTGCACCAGCTGCCTCCTCTACAATCCTTCCCCAGCTGAACCCTCACCATTGTAAGTGAAAAAGAATTGCTTCCAATTGCCCCGGAGGCCTGTGCTGCACCTTCCGTCCGTGGTAGTCCCTCCAACCTGAAGAGCACACGTCGTTCAGAAGCTTTGTACTTCTCATCTCCTAAGGGCGGAAATAGGTGGAGAGGTGGGGTGGGCTGTAGACCTTTGATTTTCCAAATTCGGAGTGAAGGCAGCTTTTTTCCCCATCAGATCTCGAGGAGAAACTTTATCTCTGAGAACCATTTTGAATACCCCACGATCCTCCTGCCAGCTTTCTGGGTATCCCACCTTTTTGTAACCTTGCCTTTTTTATTCTTCTCTATCTATTAGGACCCCAGCCAGGCTGACTACTCTACGATAGAGCTGACATTGAGCCTTCTTGCCAAGTTGTGTCCTAACCTAGCAATTTCACTGATACTCAGGGCAGGGTCCCTAATTGGGCGGTTACATGTGCCCGCAATGTTATACCCTTATCCATCTTCCCAAAAATGCCCTGATGATTCCATCACCTTCGCTCGAAACAATGTTGTCCTCTTTGATTCTGTTGAAACCCCTCTTGTAATAAGCACGGTTCTCATATGCAAGCCACTTGTATGGTTTCAGACAAACCTGTGTTCACACACATTTTCCTGAGCCCTCTGTCCACTTCCTTGCAGGTTTGTGTAGCTGACACATTGCCCGCTCCCCAGCGACCTCCGTAATATGGTATGATAGTTTATTTATAACCCGCTTAATATCCAGAGGTTTCGAAGTGCGGTCCCGGGGATCGAATCATCGAACCTGTGGTGCTCCGTGTCCTCTTGCTTCCAAGGCGAGCACGTTGCCCCTGAGCTACCCTCTCGAGACGGTGGTGGTGTCATGTCGGATGATGATGGTGTCCACATCCACCTGGACTCTGATGATCTCTATCATGTGGTCCCGTTATCACCATCACCAGGCAACATCCACTTACCAACTACCGCCCAATGTCCAACCTGTGCTTTCTGGCACAGCATAGGGATAGCGTGGCTGCCTCCCAGCTGCATCACTATACCGCCCAATGTCAAACCTGTGCTTTCTGGCAAAGCATAGGGAAAGCGTGGCTGCCTCCCAGCTGCAACCCTATACCGCCCAATGTCCAACCTGTGCTTTCTGGCACAGCATAGGGATAGCGTGGCTGCCTCCCAGCTGCAACCCTATACCGCCCAATGTCAAACCTGTGCTTTCTGGCAAAGCATAGGGAAAGCGTGGCTGCCTCCCAGCTGCAACCCTATACCGCCCAATGTCCAACCTGTGCTTTCTGGCACAGCATAGGGATAGCGTGGCTGCCTCCCAGCTGCATCACTATACCGCCCAATGTCAAACCTGTGCTTTCTGGCACAGCATAGGGAAAGCGTGGCTGCCTCCCAGCTGCAACCCTATACCGCCCAATGTCCAACCTGTGCTTTCTGGCACAGCATAGGGAAAGCGTGGCTGCCTCCCAGCTGCAACCCTATACCTCCCAATGTCAAACCTGTGCTTTCTGGCAAAGCATAGGGAAAGCGTGGCTGCCTCCCAGCTGCAACCCTATACCGCCCAATGTCAAACCTGTGCTTTCTGGCAAAGCATAGGGATAGCGTGGCTGCCTCCCAGCTGCAACCCTATACCGCCCAATGTCAAACCTGTGCTTTCTGGCACAGCATAGGGAAAGCGTGGCTGCCTCCCAGCTGCAACCCTATACCGCCCAATGTCCAACCTGTGCTTTCTGGCACAGCATAGGGATAGCGTGGCTGCCTCCCAGCTGCATCACTATACCGCCCAATGTCAAACCTGTGCTTTCTGGCACAGCATAGGGAAAGCGTGGCTGCCTCCCAGCTGCAACCCTATACCGCCCAATGTCCAACCTGTGCTTTCTGGCACAGCATAGGGAAAGCGTGGCTGCCTCCCAGCTGCAACCCTATACCTCCCAATGTCAAACCTGTGCTTTCTGGCAAAGCATAGGGAAAGCGTGGCTGCCTCCCAGCTGCAACCCTATACCGCCCAATGTCAAACCTGTGCTTTCTGGCAAAGCATAGGGATAGCGTGGCTGCCTCCCAGCTGCAACCCTATACCGCCCAATGTCAAACCTGTGCTTTCTGGCACAGCATAGGGAAAGCGTGGCTGCCTCCCAGCTGCATCACTATACCGCCCAATGTCAAACCTGTGCTTTCTGGCACAGCATAGGGAAAGCGTGGCTGCCTCCCAGCTGCAACCCTATACTGCCCAATGTCCAACCTGTGCTTTCTGGCACAGCATAGGGAAAGCGTCGCTGCCTCCCAGCTGCAACCCTATACCGCCCAATGTCCAACCTGTGCTTTCTGGCACAGCATAGGGATAGCGTGGCTGCCTCCCAGCTGCATCACTATACCGCCCAATGTCAAACCTGTGCTTTCTGGCACAGCATAGGGAAAGCGTGGCTGCCTCCCAGCTGCAACCCTATACCGCCCAATGTCCAACCTGTGCTTTCTGGCACAGCATAGGGAAAGCGTGGCTGCCTCCCAGCTGCATCACTATACCGCCCAATGTCAAACCTGTGCTTTCTGGCAAAGCATAGGGAAAGCGTGGCTGCCTCCCAGCTGCAACCCTATACCGCCCAATGTCCAACCTGTGCTTTCTGGCACAGCATAGGGATAGCGTGGCTGCCTCCCAGCTGCAACCCTATACCGCCCAATGTCAAACCTGTGCTTTCTGGCACAGCATAGGGAAAGCGTGGCTGCCTCCCAGCTGCAACCCTATACCGCCCAATGTCCAACCTGTGCTTTCTGGCACAGCATAGGGAAAGCGTGGCTGCCTCCCAGCTGCAACCCTATACCTCCCAATGTCAAACCTGTGCTTTCTGGCAAAGCATAGGGAAAGCGTGGCTGCCTCCCAGCTGCAACCCTATACCGCCCAATGTCAAACCTGTGCTTTCTGGCAAAGCATAGGGATAGCGTGGCTGCCTCCCAGCTGCAACCCTATACCGCCCAATGTCAAACCTGTGCTTTCTGGCACAGCATAGGGAAAGCGTGGCTGCCTCCCAGCTGCATCACTATACCGCCCAATGTCAAACCTGTGCTTTCTGGCACAGCATAGGGAAAGCGTGGCTGCCTCCCAGCTGCAACCCTATACTGCCCAATGTCCAACCTGTGCTTTCTGGCACAGCATAGGGAAAGCGTCGCTGCCTCCCAGCTGCAACCCTATACCGCCCAATGTCCAACCTGTGCTTTCTGGCACAGCATAGGGATAGCGTGGCTGCCTCCCAGCTGCATCACTATACCGCCCAATGTCAAACCTGTGCTTTCTGGCACAGCATAGGGAAAGCGTGGCTGCCTCCCAGCTGCAACCCTATACCGCCCAATGTCCAACCTGTGCTTTCTGGCACAGCATAGGGAAAGCGTGGCTGCCTCCCAGCTGCATCACTATACCGCCCAATGTCAAACCTGTGCTTTCTGGCAAAGCATAGGGAAAGCGTGGCTGCCTCCCAGCTGCAACCCTATACCGCCCAATGTCAAACCTGTGCTTTCTGGCAAAGCATAGGGATAGCGTGGCTGCCTCCCAGCTGCAACCCTATACCGCCCAATGTCAAACCTGTGCTTTCTGGCAAAGCATAGGGAAAGCGTGGCTGCCTCCCAGCTGCAACCCTATACCGCCCAATGTCCAACCTGTGCTTTCTGGCACAGCATAGGGATAGCGTGGCTGCCTCCCAGCTGCATCACTATACCGCCCAATGTCAAACCTGTGCTTTCTGGCACAGCATAGGGAAAGCGTGGCTGCCTCCCAGCTGCAACCCTATACCGCCCAATGTCCAACCTGTGCTTTCTGGCACAGCATAGGGAAAGCGTGGCTGCCTCCCAGCTGCATCACTATACCGCCCAATGTCAAACCTGTGCTTTCTGGCAAAGCATAGGGAAAGCGTGGCTGCCTCCCAGCTGCAACCCTATACCGCCCAATGTCAAACCTGTGCTTTCTGGCAAAGCATAGGGATAGCGTGGCTGCCTCCCAGCTGCAACCCTATACCGCCCAATGTCCAACCTGTGCTTTCTGGCACAGCATAGGGAAAGCGTGGCTGCCTCCCAGCTGCATCACTATACCGCCCAATGTCAAACCTGTGCTTTCTGGCACAGCATAGGGAAAGCGTGGCTGCCTCCCAGCTGCAACCCTATACTGCCCAATGTCCAACCTGTGCTTTCTGGCACAGCATAGGGAAAGCGTCGCTGCCTCCCAGCTGCAACCCTATACCGCCCAATGTCCAACCTGTGCTTTCTGGCACAGCATAGGGATAGCGTGGCTGCCTCCCAGCTGCATCACTATACCGCCCAATGTCAAACCTGTGCTTTCTGGCACAGCATAGGGAAAGCGTGGCTGCCTCCCAGCTGCAACCCTATACCGCCCAATGTCCAACCTGTGCTTTCTGGCACAGCATAGGGATAGCGTGGCTGCCTCCCAGCTGCATCACTATACCGCCCAATGTCAAACCTGTGCTTTCTGGCACAGCATAGGGAAAGCGTGGCTGCCTCCCAGCTGCAACCCTATACCGCCCAATGTCCAACCTGTGCTTTCTGGCACAGCATAGGGAAAGCGTGGCTGCCTCCCAGCTGCATCACTATACCGCCCAATGTCAAACCTGTGCTTTCTGGCAAAGCATAGGGAAAGCGTGGCTGCCTCCCAGCTGCAACCCTATACCGCCCAATGTCAAACCTGTGCTTTCTGGCAAAGCATAGGGATAGCGTGGCTGCCTCCCAGCTGCAACCCTATACCGCCCAATGTCAAACCTGTGCTTTCTGGCAAAGCATAGGGAAAGCGTGGCTGCCTCCCAGCTGCAACCCTATACCGCCCAATGTCCAACCTGTGCTTTCTGGCACAGCATAGGGATAGCGTGGCTGCCTCCCAGCTGCATCACTATACCGCCCAATGTCAAACCTGTGCTTTCTGGCACAGCATAGGGAAAGCGTGGCTGCCTCCCAGCTGCAACCCTATACCGCCCAATGTCCAACCTGTGCTTTCTGGCACAGCATAGGGAAAGCGTGGCTGCCTCCCAGCTGCATCACTATACCGCCCAATGTCAAACCTGTGCTTTCTGGCAAAGCATAGGGAAAGCGTGGCTGCCTCCCAGCTGCAACCCTATACCGCCCAATGTCAAACCTGTGCTTTCTGGCAAAGCATAGGGATAGCGTGGCTGCCTCCCAGCTGCAACCCTATACCGCCCAATGTCAAACCTGTGCTTTCTGGCACAGCATAGGGAAAGCGTGGCTGCCTCCCAGCTGCATCACTATACCGCCCAATGTCAAACCTGTGCTTTCTGGCACAGCATAGGGAAAGCGTGGCTGCCTCCCAGCTGCAACCCTATACTGCCCAATGTCCAACCTGTGCTTTCTGGCACAGCATAGGGAAAGCGTCGCTGCCTCCCAGCTGCAACCCTATACCGCCCAATGTCCAACCTGTGCTTTCTGGCACAGCATAGGGATAGCGTGGCTGCCTCCCAGCTGCATCACTATACCGCCCAATGTCAAACCTGTGCTTTCTGGCACAGCATAGGGAAAGCGTGGCTGCCTCCCAGCTGCAACCCTATACCGCCCAATGTCAAACCTGTGCTTTCTGGCACAGCATAGGGAAAGCGTGGCTGCCTCCCAGCTGCAACCCTATACCGCCCAATGTCCAACCTGTGCTTTCTGGCTCAGCATAGGGATAGCGTGGCTGCCTCCCAGCTTCATCACTATATCGCCCAATGTCAAACCTGTGCTTTCTGGCAAAGCATAGGGATAGCGTGGCTGCCTCCCAGCTGCATCACTATACCGCCCAATGTCCAACCTGTGCTTTCTGGCAAAGCATAGGGAAAGCGTGGCTGCCTCCCAGCTGCAACTCTATACCGCCCAATGTCCAACCTGTGCTTTCTGGAAAAGCATAGGGAAAGCGTGGCTGCCTCCCAGCTGCAACCCTATACCTCCCAATGTCAAACCTGTGCTTTCTGGCAAAGCATAGGGAAAGCGTGGCTGCCTCCCAGCTGCAACCCTATACCGCCCAATGTCAAACCTGTGCTTTCTGGCACAGCATAGGGAAAGCGTGGCTGCCTCCCAGCTGCAACCCTATACCTCCCAATCTCCAACCTGTGCTTTATGACACAGCATAGGGAAAGCGTGGCTGCCTCCCAGCTGCAACCCTATACCGCCCAATGTCCAACCTGTGCTTTATGGCAAAGCATATGGAAAGCGTGGCTGCCTCCCAGCTGCAACCCTATACCACCCAATGTCCAACCTGTGCTTTCTGACAAAGCATAGGGAAAGCGTGGCTGCCTCCCAGCTGCAACCCTATACCGCCCAATGTCCAACCTGTGCTTTCTGGCAAAGCATAGGGAAAGCGTGGCTGCCTATGTTGAGGCTTTCGCTGCCACCTTTTGCACCCTCCTCCCCCTTCGGCTGACTCCCACCCAGACACAGCCCTCGCCACTCTCCACTCTGCTATATCTGATACTCTTGATTTCCTTGCCCCTGTCATGAGAATCCGCCTGAAGCCCAAAGCCAAATATAACTCCTGGTATGACTCGGATCTCGTCACCCTTAAACGCAAGTGCAGGGTGGCAGAGAGGAAATGGCGTGCTTCATGTTCATCCTCTGACAAACTGGCCTGTCGCCTGCTCCAAAGGCAATACCGGCTCTCCGTTCTCACCAAGAAGAGAGCCCTTATCCAAGCCCGCATCTCTGCGGCATCTAACAATTCGGCCGAACTCTTTAAAATCTGCAAGGAGCTGGCCAACCCTGCTGCAGTTTCTACCTCTCCTGTCCCCTTCCAGGCCCTCTGCACGGCACTGGCCTCTCACTTCATTTCAAAAACTCAGGACATCCTGTCCTCACTCTCCTCCTATAACCTTCCCCCTCTATTCCCTGCCCTTCCTCTGGCTCTTCTGCAGCCACCCCTCCTCTCTCCTTCTCTTCCTTTCCCCTTTTTTCTGCTGACAAGGTTTCAAGACAAGTCCGATCTATGAAAGTCTCGTCAAAACAGGTCCACCCCTGTTCCTCCAAAACTATCAAGGACCACATTGACTCCTTGGCTCCTGCTCTTGCTGACTTCTGCAATCACTCCTTCGCCTCTGGAGTCTTCCCATCCCCTCTCAAGCACTCCCTTGTGCACCCCCTTCTTAAGAAACCCTCTTCCGACCTTTCCTGCCCAGCTAACTATCGCCCAATTTCTATCACTCCCTTCCTGGGCAAGCTCCTGGAGAAACTGGCCATCTCCCAGCTTAATCTCCATGCTGAATGTGTTGGTAGTCTTCATGACCATCAGTCTGGCTTCAGAGCTGCCAGAAGCACGGAAACTGCTCTCCTGAACATCCGTGAGGACCTGCTCTCGAACCTTGACTCTAACATTCCATGTGTTCTCATTTTGCTTGATCTCTCTTCTGCCTTTGATACTGTCAACCATACCATCCTGCTCAACCGTCTCCGTGATAACCTCGGTATCACTGGTCAGGCTCTGACGTGGCTGACCTCTTTCCTCTCAAATCGACCCTCCCAGGTCCAACTGGGGTCTTTCCTCTCTGACATCTTCTTCTCTACCTGTGGTGTCCCCCAGGGATCTAACCTCTCTCCCTGGCTGTTCAACCAGTATCTGACACTTCTCGGCCACCACATCGCCGCTCTCTGCCCCTACTTTCAGTGCTATGCAGATGATACCCAACTCATTTTCAGGCTACCCTCGGCCTCCTCTTCTCCTTCCCTCATCTCTGACTGTCTTTCTGCTATCCAGGAATGGTATGCCGCCAACGACCTCTGCGTTAATGCCAGTAAGACTGAGATTCTACTCATCGACACTCCCACTCCCTCCTTCCCTGCTGCTCTCTGGCCGGCCTCTCTGGGCCCTCTTCCTGCTCCTACCTGCAAGGCAAAAAACCTTGGGGTCATCTTCGACTCCACACTCTCCTTCTCTCCTCACATATCCGACGTATCTAAGAAGTCACACTACCAGCTACACCTCCTCAGAGGTATCCTTCCTTTCCTCTCCGTCCCCCAGAAGCTCACTGTCTCTAGAGCCCTGGTTCTCTCGAAGCTGGACTACTGTAACAGCCTCTATCTAAATCTTCCTGCCTCTACTCTCCGCCCTTTGCCACCTATCCAGAACAGGACTGCGAGACTTGTCCTTGGCCTCAAGCCCAGGGACCGTATCTCTCCAGGACTGAAATCACTACACTGGCTCCCAGTGACTGCGAGGATCAAGTTCAAAACCCTCTGCATTGTCCACAAGGCCGTGTGGGGCCTTGGGCCAAAATACCTTCAACTCTCTCTTCCTATATCTTCCTTCTCGAGCTCTTCGCTCATCCGCCTCCAACTCCCTCAGGGTCAGCCGCTTCTCCAAACAACGAGTTGGGGGCAGATCTCTTTCCACTGCAGGGGCCTCCCTCTGGAACAGCCTTCCTACCTCCCTGAAACTTGAGGAGAACCACCTCTGGTTCCGGAAGCACCTCAAAACCTTTCTCTTTGCCTCCGCTTTCTCTCCCCCTCTCCCCTGCTAATACTACTGAAACTGCACTGAATCTGCAACTGGGCCATTCACCGTTCTCGGCCCAGCCACTCTCCCCTGCACTGCCTCCACGGCAACCCCTGCACTACGGGACTGTGTCTGTATCCATACAGCCCCCCTTCCCAGCACTTGTCTGCACTTACCTCGCACTTGCCACCAGCTGGCCCTTGTTATTTATCCTGTATGCTGTATGCTAATAACCCTGTACTGCACTTTCCCCTCTCCCTTTCCCCCATGCACTTTTCCCTTCCCCTCTACCCTTGCGCGATCTGAATGACACCTGGCCTAGTAAGATCGTTGTCTGTCTCCCCTTGTTCCCCCCCCCTACCTCGTCGCGCCTTGAAACACTTGTGTATAGGAGCGTTACAAATGCCTTATCATATCATATCATATCTCCCAGCTGCAACCCTATACCGCCCAATGTCGAACCTGTGCTTTCTGGCAAAGCATAGGGAAAGAGTGGCTGCTTCCCAGCTGCAACTCTATAACGGACAACACGACCTACTTCAGGGCCTGAATCTGCGCTTCTCTCAAGCCCTGAGGATCTTCACTCAAGGATGGGCAATGAGTTTACCGCTGTTCTTTCCCTCTTGCGCCCTACTTCTATACTCCATAGGGTGGGCCAGACCATTTGTCTGAAGAGACTGAAATGCACGGGGTTTATAAATCTGGTACTATCATGGATTTGGTCTTTTCTTAAGGATCTGCCATCTTCCTGCTTCCATTTCTTTCTGAATTTTACCCAAACACCTGCGGGCTGCTCTGGGGATCAGATCCCGCCCCACTCATTAATATGTGCATGCTTCCCTTGATGAAGCCAATCAGGAGTCAAGGCATGGATTCTTATCATTATGGCATTGACCTGCAATTGATCAGGAAATGGACGGATCCAAGAACGTATCCCTCGCATGAAAGAGGCGCTTCCTATATATGCAGTGATTGAATGATTGGAGACATTTAACTAAACCCAGAGGATGCACAAATGTTTATTGTAGAAGTGGAAGAAACTATTTAACATCCATGGTTTTGCCACCTGAGCTTGGTGCTCGCCCGAGATAATTATCCTAAATATGTGGGAGTTATTCTTGACAATAGCCTCTCTTTAGTTCCCCAGGTGAACACCTTTGTTCAGACAGGATCCTGGAATCTACAAGGTTTGGAAGCTGATCTTCTCAGTGGTCCTGAACCACACAAAACCTCAGTCACTGGTGGCTCTGGTCTGCTTTGGAATCAGCTTTGCAAATGGGCTTTACCGTGGACTCCCGGACCATTAAACACTGCAGCCCGGGCTACAAGAGCTTGGAGATCCCAGTGACTCCAGCGGGCGGACGTTCTTTTCTATGACATAGTGCATGGTTACAGCCACATTTGGTCACAAAAGTTGCGAGTCTTTTTTTCACTGTCTGGTTTCCTTGAAGGAAACATACCCATTGAAGCGAAGAAACCCTTTGGGATAGGCCTGGGACGACTGAACGTTTATGCCTGTTTCTAATTGGTCAGCATTCTGTGCACTCCTCTCATTGGCTCTGACACCCAACCCATCTCATTCCCAATTCCCTTACTAAAGGCTTTGCGCCACATCTCGAAACATGCTGCTGGTGGCGCAAGGTCTTGCAGGTGAAACTAAAGCAAACTGTGATGGGGCAGCTCTGGAGGACCTGAGTGACCCTCTCCAGAAGGGCCTCATGAATGAATTCTGCAGGAATAGCAGTTATCACCCTTCCCAAGTGCTGTACCCGGCCTCTGCCTGCCGGTTGGTCGAAGAGGAGACCACCTCTCTAACAGAGACTGCGTATCTGAGGGACCCACTGTATCCTGGATCAGATGCAAGCAGCGGCATAAAGACGATCTGGGTGAAATCAGGGTCAGGTGAAATGTGAGGTCACCTGCTCTTCTGCGCCAAGAAAGTGAGCTTGAACCCTCAAGTTTAAACTTACCTCCCTGCCAAAAAAAGGGGTTCATCGCTGCTGCTCTGTGCCCTCACCTCCATCCTCAAGGACATATACTAACAGGTCCGAGCAGAACTCTACCCTCATCGTCTGGTTACGGGGATCTGGAACCAGTGCCCACTCTGGAGCAGAAGAGCTGACTGTACCCCTTGACGATGACCACTGAGCTCCCCTGTTGAGCGTTCTGCCTTTGTCTGCATGCCCGCCGTCATATGATACAGGCTGGGTAACCCCTGATTCCTGATCACAGGCAGCCACTCTCTGGCCGGTGACCTCAGACCCTGAAAACTACACCATTGAGACCACTGACCTACCACAATCCCAGGCCAGCTGGGAAAGAAGAGAACAAGCCTTCTGTACGGTGTGTCTATCTTCCACGTCAGAACCTTGTGGTTCTGGCGTATTGGCTAGTGTCGTGGCTCTGTCAGTAGGCCTGTAAAGATCAAGACCTCAAGCCAGCATGGGACACTTGCAGTAATGCATTCCCTCATCACTGAACATCACAGCACATGACCTGCCTATGGGGCTGAGCCTGATTGTAAAGTGCCGTGACACTTTACATTGCGTGAGCTGGCGGCCGGCACTGCTTGTGGGCAGTTGTGAATGCGTGCCTACATGCGTAGTGTGGCGACGGTACCAGCAACACGGACACGTGAGCATGAACTCTTTATTAACTTGGTAATATGAGGTCCTCCACCTCGCCACGCATTTCAGCAGTGGAGTAACATTGCTGGAAATGTTGGGGGGACATAACATCTGAAGAAAAGGTGCCCCAGCCAAATTCATGGGGACAAAATAGTGTGCCATTACAGTTGGGGGGGGACAAACACTCCTGTCCCACCCTAAAATTACGCCCATGCACTTGAGTGACACTGGCCGTCCAAGCATGAGGCATGACGCGAAATAACATGCAGTTGTGTGTAGCTGTGTCATTTTTCCTATTCAGGGAATTCAGGGAAAACGTCCCAATGAATTACACACTGAGGCAATAAAGCTGGTATGTTAACAGCACTCCCGCAGTTTGGGTGAACACTTTCCATTTCTCTAAATGAATTATGGATTCCCACTTATAAACCAGGCGCGGCCATCTTGAGTTCACTGTGCGATCCTGGAATGCCCAATGACAGGAGAGCACGTGCAGTGACGTCAGACGCTGCTTGAAGGCAGCCCGGGACGCCTTCGAGGCCTGGCGCCACGATTGTTGATGCCATGGGGATGCTATCAAAGCATCAAAGCAGAAGGAACAGAAACATGTATGTAAAACAACCCAACACATCTACATAATCTGTTTAAGAAAGGTGGGATTCCATATGTGAGCCATATCCGCCCGCCCCATTAAGAATCGCTCTTAGAAAGACAGGGCCTAGAGCATAAAAACGGATCAATCCACCAGGATTATTTGCCTCTGTTTAAAAAAAAAAGCAAAACTGAGAGAAACGCCCCTGATTTCGAAAATGCATTGTAGCTATTAATATTGAAACTGAGAAAAACAAACTAGAGGTGGTCCCTGTTCAGCATAGTTGAGGCGGTGGGGGAGGGAGGTAGGATCACAGGGTTGGGAATAACCAAAAGACTAATTACTTTAAAAATAATAATAATAAACATGTTCTTAAAAAACACACATCCCAAAGGGCCTGTGCCTTGAATGACATAATACATTCCATCGAATACTATATGCGTAGGGTAGCATGAATTACAAGTAATTACCAAGAAATTATTGTAAGAAAAGCATCATGCGAATACGACGCTGATGTCCAAGATGTGCAACTTTGAAGCACTCTAAACAACAGGTGTTACTTTTGTCCCACTGTACCCACCAACAGCACCAACAATTTCTGCAACGCAACCTACCAGGGCCGGCCCAGCCCTTTAAGCGGCGATCCGGCACTAGACCAGATACCTGTGCTGGTGGAGCCGTAATCTGACCTACTCAGCACCACAGCTAGGCCGGATTCCTGCTCCCGCCCAGGGAACTCACCTCCATCCGGCTGGGGCGGAAGTAATGAGACTTCCACAAGCCAGGAAGCCAAGCACATTCCTCTGACCTCGTGCTCGCGCCGGGCCCTGCGCGCCAAGTCCAGATCCCAGGGTAAAATGTTAGTGTTTAACCTGCTGAAACACCTAGGTCCCGCCCTGGGACCGCCGCGCGCAGAGCAGCGGAGCGAAGACGCTGCATCGCTAAGTGCACTCGCCGCTGCATTTTTTCATATTTTCTGTTGTGTTAACAGAGCATCTAATGTGACTAAATAGGACAACCTGCTCTCCCATCGCCATGAAAAATATATGATGTGTTCCGTTTACTCAGCTCAACATCTCCCCTCTCCTCGACCACTTGCTTCAGCCCTCCTCCAGAGCCCCCGCCCCTCTACACACATGCACAAGCTGACTCTCCGGGGGGCTGTTGCCCAAACTCTTGAGGTGTAATTAATGCAAGCTTAAGTAAAGTTTAGTTGAGGTAGAAGCATCAGCGGATGGGCGTGGGGGGGCGCAGCGATGGGGGCCGCAGAATGGAGGTCATCCATGTGCAGAACCTGCCCAAGCGGCAGATAACCCTCTTAAATATTAATCATTTCTGTTTTTGCAATTTCGGCGCTGTGTCTAGGCCAACCACTCTTGAATTTTTCATTATAGCCACTCGCTTTTAGCAGCACGGCACCCTCTCTTCTGGGGCCCCTCTTCTTGGCACCGCCAATTAGGACCCTGAGATACGCCAAGGCCCTTTGAATGCCTCTACCCCACAAGCTTACTCCGTGGGCCTTGTCCTTGGGTCTCCCTGCTCCATCCTCCCCTACGGAACGAATAGCATGTCAAGCATGGCTAACATCCATCATGAGGCACTAGGCCAGGACATAGGACAGGTTGTAGCCGTGGATAGAAGCTCAGGTGCTACAACCAAAAGGCTAGCTAGCCCAGAGTCCCGCCAGTCCCGACGTTAACTTAGCCCCTGATCTTTTCCAGACCTAGCAACACCCCTGCTCCAAACAGAACATTGTTACTGTCAAAGCAGTCACCCAGGCCCCACCACTGCTACAATTCTATTGTCTGGAAGGCCCTTCGTGATACTAAAGACACTTGCCCATGCCACACTGCCAACACAAATGTACTCTTTGTACTGCATCATTTTTTAGAGGCAATCCACTTAGAACTTCCTTAAACCATACTCTGCAGCATCACTTCTCATGATGGCAACAATCAATGGTTCACTTAAGGTGAGGCATGTCCACTCAACTGTGGGTGTCATCCGATGTTCCTCTGACAGTGCTCCACTTAGGCATGTCCACTCTGCCTTCGGCCCTGCTGCCAGGCTTCTATGGTGGTTTCCATTCAATGTTACTCAGAAGGGGCGCCACTTAGGCATGGCCATGCTGCCCCCGGCCCCTGCTGCCATGCTTCTGTTGTGGGCAGTGTTCCTCTGACAGTGCTCCACCTAGGCAAGGACACTCCCTCCCTGGTCCCTGCTGCCATGCTTCTGTGGTGGGTTACACACTTAGACAAGCGCTCAATTCATTATTCCCTGGAAGGCGCTCTACATGTGCACAGCCACTCTGCCCCCGTTCCCTGCTGCTGTCCTTCTATGGTGGGTTCCATTCAATGTTACTCAGAAGGGGCTCCACTTAGACATGGCCACTCCAGCCCTGCTGCCTTGCTTCTACAGTGGGTTTCATTCAATGGTCCTCAGAAGGGGCGCCACTTAGGCACGGCCACTCTTTCCCTGCTGCCATGCTTCTACGGTGGGTTCCATTCAATGAGCCTCAGAAGGGGCTCCACTTAGGCATGGCCACTCCTGCCCTTCTGCCATGCTTCTACGTTGGGTTCCATTCAATGAGCCTCAGAAAGGGCTCCACTTAGGCATGGCCACTCCTGCCCTGCTGCCATGCTTCTACGGTGGGTTCCATTCAATGTTACTCAGAAGGGGCTCCATTTAGGCACGGCCACTCTTGCCCTGCTGCCATGCTTCTACGGTGGGTACCATTCAATGTTACTCAGAAGGGGCTCCACTTAGGCACGGCCACTCTTGCCCTGCTGCCAGGCTTCTACGGTGGGTTCCATTCAATGAGCCTCAGAAAGGGCTCCACTTAGGCACGGCCACTCCTGCCCTTCTGCCATGCTTCTACGTTGGGTTCCATTCAATGAGCCTCAGAAAGGGCTCCACTTAGGCATGGCCACTCCTGCCCTGCTGCCATGCTTCTACGGTGGGTTCCATTCAATGTTACTCAGAAGGGGCTCCATTTAGGCACGGCCACTCTTGCCCTGCTGCCATGCTTCTACGGTGGGTACCATTCAATGTTACTCAGAAGGGGCTCCACTTAGGCACGGCCACTCTTGCCCTGCTGCCAGGCTTCTACGGTGGGTTCCATTCAATGAGCCTCAGAAAGGGCTCCACTTAGGCATGGCCACTCCTGCCCTGCTGCCATGCTTCTACAGTGGGTTTCATTCAATGGTCCTCAGAAGGGGCTCCACTTAGGCACGGCCACTCTTTCCCTGCTGCCATGCTTCTATGGTGTCTTCCATTCAATGTTCTCCGGAAGGGGCTCTACGAGGCAAGGCCGCTGTGCCCCCAGCCCCTGCTGCCATGCGTCAACTGTGGATTTCATCCGATGTTCCTCTGACAGTGCACCACTTAGGCATGTCCACTCTGCCTTCGGCCCTGCTGCCATGTTTCTTTGGTGAGTTCCATTCAATGTTCCTCAGAAGGGGCTCCACTAGACAAGGCCACTCCTCGTCAAACCAGGGATGATGTTTTATTGCGTTTTTTCTTTACGTTTCTGCTGGGTTTGGCGACACAGAGTTGTATGGACAGAACCAGTTTATCGTAGACCGAAAAAATATCTGCATCAGCAGATTCCATCAAGGAAAGGCGTTCCAGGTGTGGCAAAATAGCACCATAAATGTGTGGTCTTAATTGGGCCAGTCGAGGTCGGACCATTTTATCTGCTGCTTGCATTGGCCCTGCATATAAACGGGGACGCGGGGATTACTACAAGGATCACTCTCATGTCCACCCAAGTCGGAGAGCTTCAAGCACAGTGGCTTCTGATCACTCCCCTCTTTACCCATAACTTCAAAATCTTGTGCACTAGCCCATAGTTTCCATCGCTGTGCCCTGCTCAAAAATGGTGATTCCAAGAGAGGTATTTCCCATGCCTCATCCAAGTCATCCCAAGGCCCCTTTAGGTCTAAGAGGGGCTCTATTTGGAGGTTTACCCACAAGTACAGTTTGATGTTCCAATTCAATTTATCATAGCTCAGTCTTCTCTCGCCAAGATCCCTGACGAATTTGATTGCATTAGTCGAGATTTATTAGCAACCCGATTGTACACATTACAGATGGATATTGGTTGGGCTCCCGGGGAGCTCCGTACCAAGTACTGAGCATCTGGGGAACTAGATTCGGCAATAGATATATGAAAGTCAAGGGCAGTGCTAATCCATAGAGCTTGTCAAGGAGTTCCCCCTTTCTCACCTGGGTCCGGTGTTTGCCGGTGTCTTGTATCGCTGCCTTCTTGCGAACCCTCCTGGTCTTGAACAGCGCTGCTCGAGTCTCGTCTGGTTCCAGGTTGCGTTTAGTTCCGGGAGCGCGGATTCCAGGAATCCGGGAGTCTGGGAAAGGTTAGTAATGCTTGGAATCAGGAAGGGGGAAAGGGTCAGGAGTGGGTAATAGCACTGGGACAAAGGAAACAATACCGCGAGCTACGAACACACGTCTGAGGCTACTCTGCAATAGCATTGAGATGCGCGGAGCTGCGGAAGGCGGGGTCTATAAATAGATCACGCCGCGTTCAGCGCATGGAGCGAGCAAGGGCTTAAGCTCTGGACGGCCATGTTGGAAGTAGTATGGAATGTAAGCCCCGTTGAGACAAGGACCAGGCGGTCTAAAAGGGGCGTGATCTGAAGTTCATGACAGAGCTGGCCCACCGAAGGGCCTACCCTTAGGTCTCTTTACGGCTGGCACCCAGAAGACCTCATAGCCCTGAAAAGAAGTCCAAATCCTACGTATCCCGGAAGCATATCGTGTTGTATCCCTGGACAAAGTTGCACCAATCAGGGTCTACCAGGTGTTTCCTGAGACCAGCTATGTCCCAGGAGATCAAACTAAGTTCGGGACGGCCGTGTGTCGATCTACAGCTTCAAAGTCTGTGTTCGCCCGACCCTTGGGTATGTTCGTCTTCCTCATGTTCTTTGTGGTGGGTACACGAGTGGAGGACACATTATTGATGTTCCAAATGTCATTCAGCTGGGTGTCAACTGTTGGCCTAATTGAAATTCTTGAGCCCGTTGGGGGTGTGTGTTCGTAATTCTATGGAAAGCAGACCATCCTTTTACCATTTCTTTTTTTGTTGTAAAAAACAAAATCATATCGTCACTACCGTTAGGCATACACTGCCTTACACACTTCACTATGTCACTTCTAATGACAGTTTTACACTCTCTTGTGGATCTAAGGTAATGAAGATACTTGTGTACAAGGGGCTCGAGTGTTTCATATGACCCAGATGCGACCCTCCCCAAATTGTGCAGCGTGATAGATGGCCACGTCTGCTGTACTCTTGCACTGGGAAATGTTGTTAGATGTTTAAGGGGGGCCCCACCTTGATCAAATTGTTCACTTCCCATTATCCTGGTCCCCAGGTATATAGTATTTGGTGCTGTGATCTATGGTGGCATATGTTTTTAGGGGCATAGATTTTGGATCTGTGTGTTACCCACCGGGTTATCAAAATACCCATCCCACTCCTTCATAGACCCTCCATGGGTGCTACTAAGAAAATTCATTAGGGTTCCACATGGAAATCACCACGCCCCATATCTGGGGTGTTATACATACTGCCACTGTCAGTTTGAGTCCCCACACTAATGCCAGCAGTAGTAACCTTGTGGTCTGGGATGCCATGCAGTGTTTTGGTGCCCCTCCTACAGGGGTTTCAGCAACACCGATCTCTTTAGGGGCGTTAACATTTCCTCCCTTGGGGAGCACGTTCTCTAGAACCTGGTACCGATTTGAGGTAGCAACCCTGATTTCAATCTCCCCTTCTTCTCTTCGCGAGTGGGCTTTAGGGGTTCCCCCCCACCTCCCGGTGTGTAGGCCTAGGTTATCTCCTATGTCAGTTCTGCCAGTTGGGCTCGATAGAGTTAAAAGATCCTTATTGGTCGTGTGGGGTTTGGGGGTCACATGGTGGATCTACCTGTAGGAAAATGCTGGTGGTAGAACCACCACTTTAACCCCACCTCCTAGTACAGCGATGTGGTAATGCATCCTAAAAGTGGCAGTGAGGGAATTTCTGTCACTTTACCGCCATTTTTACTGCACTCGTAATGAGGCCATTTCCCTGAGAACAGAGCAGTGCCAAAACTGTCTCACAAGTAGCACTACACATGAGCAAAGAACCAGCTATTTTAGTCCCTAAAAACAGGTAAATACGCAAAACAAAAAAAATAGAGGGTAAATATGTCCAACAAAAAATAGGAAAGAATGGACACATAGAAGGCTACCCAATGCTTTCACCTGGATGATTGGTGCCAGAAGAGGAGGTCAATGTTACCTTCTGATCTAAAGAGGGTTTTTAAGGGAAAGATCAATATTTTAATTGGCACAAATAACTAGATGGGAAGAAGTATGGTTTACAGAAACATATCTTTTCTGCAGCTAAAATATATTTCCACTGACCCAACAAGTAATTTGTCTTCTCAAAATCCTTAGTGGTGCAAATTAAGTAGGTTTGTATAGTTACACTCACATAGTACAGTCACACTGACGTAGTGAGGGTAAGGTACACACGGCTGCATCTCGATGTTGTGACTAGGCAGTGAAATGCATCTTTCTTAAGAGAGAAAGCAAATGTCAGAGACCTGCTCTGGCTTTTGCATCGTGAATGCTTGAGAAGGTGGTAATTGCCTGTGTGCCGCTAATGCTCTTGTTACCAGCACCCAGAGGGAAGCCGGGCAAGCGCACGGCGCACACCCATAGCTCAGAGGGAAGCCAGGCAAGTGCACATGCCCATAGCTCAGAAGGAAGCCGGGCAAGCGCACGGTACATGGGCATATCTCAGAGGGAACACAGATAGCACACGCCCATAGCTCAGAAGGAAGCCGGGCAAGCGCATGGCACATGTGCATAGCTCAGAGGGAACACAGATAGCACACGCCCATAGCTCAGAAGGAAGCCGGGCAAGCGCACATACACATAGCTCAGAGGGAACGCAGATAGCACACGCCCATATCTGAGAAGGAAGCCGGGCAAGCGCACGGCACATGCGCATAGCTCAGATGGAATACAGATAGCACACGCCCATAGCTCAGAAGGAAGCCGGGCAAGCGCACATGCACATAGCTCAGAGGGAACGCAGATAGGACACGGCAATAACTCAGAAGGAAGCCGGGCAAGCGCACTGCACATGCGCATAGCTCAGAGGGAACACAGATAGCACACGCCCATAGCTCAGAAGGAAGCCGGGCAAGCGCACGGCACATGCGCATAGCTCAGAGGGAACACAGATAGCACACGCCCATAGCTCACAAGGAAGCCGGGCAAGCGCACGGCACATGCGCATAGCTCAGAGAGAACACAGCTCCGCACCCACCTCATAAACCTCCTGTGAACGTGTCTAGAAAGATTTGTACATACTTCCGGGCATGCACCTTCCACAAAGACATGCTTATGTGTGTATGCCTTCAACAAGCCCTGCTATTTCCACCCGCCATTACACACGAGCTGAGTGCACTCTCCGGGAAGACCTTTGCTCACAGCCGCCTGATCGACCCACAGAATGAGAGTAGCAGATTTTCATGGGGGGTGCTACGCAAAGGAGGTCCCTTAAAAGTCGTCCGTTGCACTCAGATGCAAAGGACCTGATGCAGACTTGGGCCTCAGTACGAGTCTGGCGATGTGGTAAATAACAGTGTGCCGCATTAGGAGTATGGCAGTAAGGCAACAAGGGCGCTGTTATCGCTATCGGCACCATTGATACCGTACCGCCATACTAGGACTTCTGCTCGCGGGTGCCCTTGCAGCCACCTGGTCTGACCAGGTGGCTGTACCGGCACCCGCAAGCAGAACATGATGGTAGCAACGGTACCGTTATGAAGGGTACCGCTGCTACCATCCTCCCCATTCCCATTGAACCCTATGGGGGCTCTAATGGGAATGGGGACGTACCGGCACCAGCACCCACGCAAGAGGAATTGCCTGGTCCGCCGAGGTCGGAATGGCCCAGTGATTCCTCTTTCGCAGGTGCCGGAGCCGGATGCGAGCTTGGGGGTAGCCTTGCCAGTAAAACTGGCAAGGCTACCTCCAAACTTTAATGAGGCTCAGTGGCAATGTGGTGGCTGCATTACCACACCATTGAACTACAGGTTTGAAGGTAAGGCAGAGGAAACAAATCCAGCAGAATGCTAGCAGTAATTCCTCTGCCTTACTGCACCAAAACAGCCAAATTGGCAGTATTACACCAGTGGTATTACTGCCAAAATCTCCATGGAGTCCTATGGCCACCAATTAATGGGGACTAAACCCACCTACCACCACTTGTAATCCAGTGGTAATACCACTGGAGGTAATACTGTGAGACCAAGTGACGGTAATAGTAGTACTGGGCCTCATTATGAGTAAGCCGGTCCGGAAACAATGGTTGCGGTAAATCCTCCACCACCGTTGTTTCCGGACCGGTAGATTCTGAGTTCTGCAGACTGGAGGTGTCACTCCCGCCAGGTCTCACCTGGCGGGAGTAAAGCCACCTGCCTGTAGGCGGAAATGGAAACACCGGCTCCGTCATAGACGGAACCAGTGTTTCTATTGTCCCCATCCACATGGAGTGGGAATGGGAATTTATGGAATTCCGCCTCCGGAATAACCGGGTCACCGGCAATCACAGAGGCGGAATGGTATTTCGGGTCCGGCGGCAGCCTGCCGGTTTTTCCGGCAAGGCTACCGCCGGACTCATAATGAGGCCCACTGTTTAATGATATCTCAGTGGTATTGCCACTGAGATACGCCCAAACTCGTAATGAAGATGTAAGTCTGGGAACACTTACTCATTTATCAAAGTCGTATAAATCTAGAGTCTGGCTGGTCTGGGGCAGAGACAGTCTCACATCAGGACCAAATGACACATGGCTTTGCCTGTCCCAGTGTTACTTGCCTGTGAGCCACTCTGGCAGTCTCTCAGTTTCTCTGTAGGCCAGTCCACCTTTGGATATGTAACCCTATGGGTCTGTGATCTTCAGCAAGAATTACCTACACTCAGAAACCTGTTACGCTGCAATGCCCCAGAGATCAGCTAAATGTGTCTTACGACCCACTCTACATTTCATCTTTCCTGACACTTGAGCTGCATATCATTTTGTTGAGGCGAGAGAGTAACATGAAGATAATTGAGGGTGGCCACTCATCGGTAGTGTAAGAAGCCGACATTTGCTTTAAAATCGTAATAAAGCTTTTGTATATGGCTCCATAGGAAGCTGTCAGCTCGTGTTTACCTGTCTGATGGATGTAGCCTCCTACCCGTACTGCCTCCTGGCAACCCTTGCACTTGGGTCTGTATCTGCAACCCTACAGTCCCCCTCCAGCACTTATTGACACCCGCTGTCTATGGCTTATTCTTGCACTTACCAACTTTTGGCAGCACTACCTGTATTGTTTTGATCACGTGTTCAGCACTTTCCATTCCTCCCCTTTGCACTGTCCCCATTCCCTCTCCCCTGCATGTGCACTTTCTCAATGTCACGGGGCCTAGTAAGATCATTGTTCTTGTTCTCCCTTGTTCCCTCCCTTGCCTCGTCGCGCTCTGAAACATTGTCTATGGGCGTGATATAAATAAAATATCATATCATATCACATCATACTGTATTGTCAGGGCAGAGTAGAATTCACAATGAAATATTTGTATTATATTTTTATTTTATTGTATTGCTTGTAGCACAGATCTAGCTTGAGAGCAGTGAAGCACTTTACAATGGGGGGGTGCCGCCATGGGGTGTGATTTCTTTTTAACAGTAGTGCAGTACTGTTGGTGGAGGGAGAGGGGGATTTTTATTTGTCTGGCAGGTATTGTAGAATGAGCAGAATAGGAATTGTGCCGGAACAAGACCAAGCAGAGATCCAGCAAAGTGTGTCTTGCCAGAGAACTACTGGAGCTGTGCTCTGTCCTGAGGCCTAGGGGCTAGGCCAGAAAACTCCCAAGTCTGTGCCCTAGCCGAGTCTCACGCACGATCAGCCCTCGCTTCAGAAGATTTGGCATGCTAGACAGAATGAAAAAACAGACAAAGCCTCACATTGTGAATGTATGAAAGACTTGTCACATTTTTAGACCAATTCAAAAACATCAGGAGAAGTCAGAATAAAATATCCATTAAGAAAAGCTAATTTAGATGTCCGGAGAACTTAGTAGTAAATTAGTCAAAGATACGATTAACCTCCACTCAGTATAATATTCTTCAAAAGGGCTTATTGTTTGTTCTAAAGTATTCAAGTACATTGACTCAAGAATAGATTGATCTTTTCAGGCCATATCAGGAAAATTAAATTGAAAATATTTATTGTACATGAAGTAGAAGATCAGGAATCGTCAGCTGAGAAACCTGAATATTAGGAATATTCCGTCTAAAGTGCATTTAACCCTGATTTCCAGAATTTGATTTTAGAATCGTTTTATTTAATGATATTCGTACAATCAGTTATAATAAGAAAACAACTGGAGACAATTTATCTCCACAAGGATGCAGGGAAATGCTGCGATTGAGTGTAAATAAGGATATAGTGGTGTGCAAATAAGTATTAAGCCAGCGGATTTAGGGGGTTTTGAAACCAAAATTAAAATATCCATCTTTCCCTTAAAATCCCTCTATAGATCAGAAGGTAACATTGACCTCCTCTTCTGGCAATAAATCATCCAGGTGAAAGCATTGGGCAGTCTTCTATGTGTCCATTCTTTCCTTTTTTTTGTTGGACATATTTTCCCCCTATTTTTTTTTGTTTGGCGTATTTACCTGTTTTTAGGGACTAAAAATAGCTGGTCCTTCGCTCATGTGTAGTGCTACTTATGAGACAGTTTTGGAACTGCTCTGTTCTCAGGGAAATGGCCTCATTACGAGTGCAGTAAAAATGGCGGTAAAGTGACAGAAATTCTCTCACTGCCGCTTTTAGGTTGCATTACCACATTGCTGTACTAGGAGGTGGGGTTAAAGTGGTGGTTCTACCACCAGCATTTTCATACAGGTAGATCCACCACGTGACCCCCAAAACCCCACACGACCAATAAAGATCTTTCAACTCTATCGAGCCCAACTGGCAGAACTGACATAGGAGATAACGTAGGCCCACACACCGTGAGGGTGGGGGGGAGGCCCCTAAAGCCCACTCTCGGAGGGAAAGAAGGGGAGATTGAAATCAGGGTTGCTACATCAAATCGGTACCAGGTTGTAGAGAATGTGCTCCCCAAGGGAGGAAATGTTAACGCCCCTAAAGAGATCGGTGTTGCTGAAACCCAGATAGACCAAATATTGCACACCCTATATTATTTGGGATCTTTTAGCTAAGTATATAGATGGTATTATTCAACCGCCTATCCAAAATAGTAAAACATAAATTAGTGTTTTTTTTTTTAGAAGATTGGATTCTGTTGCATTCAATCTACAATGTGACCTCTTAGTGACCTTAAATGTAGTTCATTTATATACTTTGATACCACACGCTGAAGGCTTGGAAGCAATGTGAGGCTATTGTTGAGATCTGATAACATTGGAAATAATAAAGTGTTTCTACTTACCATCTTGAAACTCGTATTACAGAATTTTTTTTTCTATTTGATGATCATTGTCTTCGGCAGATTTAAGTGACTTCTATGGTCACTAGTATAGCTCCAAAATATACAAATTACTTTATTTTCAATTGAGAACATCAACATATTTTAAAACATAGTGTATGGAAAGGATCCATACTAAAATTCTATAAACAATTTATAGATGATATATTTTGTGTATGGAGAGGCACTTCTATTGATTTGAAAATATTTTTCAAGTACATTAATGAGATCCACATATAGAATGTACTGTAGAATGTAGTAAAACTGAGTTAGATGTAACGATGTACTTGAAATCTTCTAAATTGCAAACGACTATACAAAACATACTGATTGCAACAATTTTCTTTTGGCAACAATTTGTTATCCCCCGAGCTTGATTAGAGATATACCATATTGTCAATTCACTAGATATAACAAATATTTTTGAAGAAACAGAATTGATGAATAAACACCAGGTGTTAAAAGAGAAAGTTGTGGAAAGGAAATTCAAGGATATTGATTTGACAACTACAATAGACAAATTAGGCAGTGAATCACGGGTGAGTATGCTAACAGCTAAACCTCCAAAGAATCCACCATCTATGGCAGATGTGACTACATACTCACAACAAAGCAAATCAATATGTAGGGTCATTTAAAAAAAACTGGAAACTGTTAGATATGGATCTGATTTGAAGTTCATTATCTGAACAGTTGCTAACCTTTGCTTACATGAAGAGCCAGTCTGTAAAGGACAGACTGGTACATGCTACATACACGAGTGGAACATATCACACAACCAAAATAAATAAAATACAGTAATGTCAAAACTGTCAACATTGCAATAACGTATTACGAGGTAATATTGTTATGCTTCTATATCCTGGTCAGAAGATCAGTTTACACCATACATCTACTTATGATACCAGCAATGTCATATTCTGTATTAAATGCCTGTATTGCACACATTACATAGGGATGATGGCAAAGAAGGTGACAATCAGGTGGGGAGAACATAAATCCATCATCAGAAAAAAAACATGCTATCCCCAGTGGAAGAACACTTTAATAAGAATGGATATACTATTTCACAGATCTTTAATCCTAGAACAATTAACAATACCAGCCAGAGGAGGGGATGTGAAAAACATGCTAGAAAGACAAGAGATACAAAGGATCAAGAAACGAAATTCTTTAAAACCGAGAGGAATGAATTAAGAATACGGTTTGTCGAGCTTTATCTGATACGTTAATCAGTATTCAGATTGAAAATATGAAATGATGGTCCTCTTATGAATTAGGAATTGTTAATATTTGGCAAGATTTTATGAAATATTGCCTGTTCTTTATATTTTGCAATATTTGATGATTCAAAGTGTAACAGATAATTGTATGTTGTATTATAATATTCAAAAGATTAGACAAAATTAAGGGGTTGATGGTGCATCATATTGGTAAATCAATTAACTATTTATATGAAATCAATTGTACCGATATTTCTATTACAAATGTGATTTGTTTGTTATGATTTGTATACATACCTGAATGAATGAATGATCATATGAGTTAAAATGTATAATTATATTAAACATATGTTATCTAACTGATCACCAATGGGTGAATGTGAAGATGTATATATTATATGAATCTGACATCTAGAGGATGTTGTTTAAATTAATTACACATTGATGAAATATTGGTGATAATCACCATAAGAAACATATATCTTTATTAGACTTGTTGAATGTGGTAGTTAATCCCCGTTTTGGGATATACACTCAAACCCTTCCAACATGGCACTCCTACCTTATCATCGTTTAACATTAGAACAGCAGACTAGCCCTAATACTCTGTTTACCATTGACACCTTTTTGAGAAGGGATCTATATACATGTGAAATAGTGCTGCTCTGTTTAGAACACTGGAAGCTGATGGTGCATAAAGATAATCTTTGTTTGAGAGCATTTAAGAAGGTAACCATTTTGTAAATAGGCCCAAAACTAATGATTAGGTATTTGTTGAATGTATAGCAATTAGGTGCTTTTACTTAACACCCTGATAGTATTGTAGGAAGTTGCAGGGACACTCTTGGATTTTATGTGAGGGGTAATTACATGCAGGACGGTGACAACCGTAAAGAACAATTACAATTTGTCAGTGAGTATAAGATGAGGTATGATAATATTTGTACATATCTTTCAAAGCATTATGTCCGTACACGCTGTTGGTATTTTTTTGATAGAGTAGCTGAGATTATCAATGGATCAGCATAAAAAGGATTTTTGAAACAGGTTAGTGTGATATGAGTTGAGATTTCGGTTTAAAAATTTTTGAAGTTAGAGATAATCTAGTAAACAACATTGTAATTGAATTTTAGGAATTAAGAATTAAAAAGTGGACAGACCCTTGAGGAAAAATACAAATATTCAGAACGCGTTGGGTGATCTACATCAGAGTTTCACGTTAGGAGCATTTGACTGTTGAAATGGGCTATTTACATCATAGCTTTACAGTGTGTGAAAAAGATTGCTAAAAGAGAAATCTTGGTAATTGTGATTAACTTGTGATCTTACATTTTGTAAACAGAATGAATCACATGAAAAGTATTGATCTTAATATGATTGTTGGCTTGAAAAACGTTTTGTTATGCAAGCTTTAAAAATATTGATGAAGACATCAAATACAACTATTTACAAGTGTGTTTTTTGAAATTGTGTTAATTTATAGGAATAAAGTTTTACTGTCTGATATTCATGTATTTATAAAGGAAAAGTATTTGTACTCACTAAGAGTGCAGTAGGCTCTCAACAAGTGTTTTACTGCGATTGTGGTATTAATTCTCAGGGCCACTGTACTCTGTGCATGGCTGTGGGCTCTGCCCCAGGAGCTGTGCCTATGGGACCTGACCACAGAACATGCCCAATGAGCAAAGTGGCTTTGTTAACAATCAAAATGTCTACAGGGCAGACCAATCTGTGTGCACTCCAGGCAGTAAAACCTAGCAGGTGAGTAGGCCTAGAGACTTTGTTCGGTGCGCAGTACCCAAATGGCAGGGAGTAAGCAATGCCCTTTGGGTGGTGTGGACAGGGTTACAGCACAAAGGGCCCACTGCATGCTGTGGAAACCTACAGGGCATACCTACAGTGATGCCACTTGTGATGGCCATATTTGATGGCATGGATCATGACGTGTGGGTGATCATGAGCAGTTCATGCCACTAGGGTGGTGGTGGATGGCGGATGGAAGTGGAGTTATGGCTGCATGACACTTTACACAGGAAATTGAAAAACACTCCATAGAGCACCATCAAATGTTGCCAACTGTCTGCTATTTCACACTACAGAGTTCATCCCAAACACTTTGGATTTCCTGAATAAAACAATGGAAACACAATGTTTCACTTTTGATGAATTAGGTTCCCAATGCACAAAAGAAATCACTCTTTCAGGAAAAATATCTCAAACATTGTGTCCTTATTTTCTTTTTTTTTTATTTTGGCTTGTACTAGCTCCAATAGGAAGATGGTTCACATTTGTTTTATAAATCAGATAAACAAAATCTGGGTGATGCCATTTTTGAAATTGTCTAAATCTACTTATGTATGAGGTATTCACAAAATGGCTGAACAACACAGACAAGCCCACAGAAATACAAAAATATGCTGTCTTCCAAGACACGCGCAGAGATTTGAAAAATCAGAAATACAAATGTCAAACTAAATATTCTGATTTTAATAAAAAAAAACAATCATAACATTTGTAAAAAGTACACATTCTGCAAAAATGACACATAGGTTCATAAAAGTCAGAAATAGCAGACACATCTCAAAATGGCCTTTGATACACATAGGGGTTATGAAGCTTTTAATTTTTAAAAAACCTGAAAATTCCTTAAAATTAAAAACTTCTAAAAAAACAAATTAAAATCCACAGGTATGAACACTTTTCTTTTTCAACAGAAAGAGGAACGCATAAACACTACAACATTTTTTTTTTTTAAAACACCACTTGGAAATGATTCTCGGATAAAACAGAGGATTCTAAACAAATGCCACGTGTATAAAACTAGACACTTCTGCAACACACAGGATTCTTTGCAGAGGTCAATTGCACAACACTGGGCACCTGTACACCTCAAAGAATTCTGTAGTAGAAAGCAGACAAGAAGGGCCTGGAAAACTGCACATTTCTCCCGAAAATGATGCGCACTGAGAATGACTCTGTGCAAGCCTGCACGCAGAATATAAATGCGCGCCCCTCGTCGTCATGGAATTTACTGCGCAAAGTAACTGTATTCACAAGACTGGCCCGGAACATCCCCGGCATGTCCCGCGCAAACCATATACAGCCAGCTACCTTTGCATGCTCCCCCCGCCGCAAATACATGCACCCTTCAAACAGTGTATGGGGTCCCCTGCCAGCAGGCATGCATCTCAGGGACCCTCCGCAGGGTCCCCCGACAACATGTGTATGAAGATTCGTAATTTGGGTTAAACTCAGAAAATCTCTGTGCGCACCCCTTTAAACTGTTCCTGCACCCCGCTACACTGCATACATGCACCCCAAAGTTAGATCGGAACCCTAGTTGTGTACACGCACTCCTAAATCTGACATGCAAACTCACCTCTGCCCTATGATTCCTGTGTGCAAATGTCTTTATGCCTGCCTTCGGGTGGCGTTGAGATCGAGGGGATTGCATGACCATTTCTATGCTGAGAGGCTGCGCGGGTGGTTCCATGAATACGTGTTGTTTGGCGCAATTGTGGGTGTGCAGGGCACTGCCTGAGGGCCATGCCTTGGAATGCCCACTTTTTGTCATGTTCTTCCACATTTTCTGTGTGCTGCACCCTTTCTAGCATCCTGCATAAACCACGCCCACGCTCTGTGGAGAGTCTCACGCAATGCCCTCGACGGCTTGCAGAGACGTGTCGAGCCTGCACGAACACCGCGCAAGTCCCGGAAAAGTGCTGCGCATTCGATTCCATGAATCGATGAGCACAGATTTGCGCATAGTTTGGTACACAAGTGCCCTATTTTCTCCGCACAAATAATTCCATAAATTGGGCCCCAAGGCAGTAAAAAGGATTCTATACATAGACTGGATGTACAAAACAATATACTTGGACAACCGAGTGCAGTCTAGAAAGGCCAAATGGACACACCTATACCAGTGCAGGATCTGGGCCAGAACAAGACGGAGCAGCGCGCTGGCAAAAAATGTCGTGGAAAACCAAAAGGATTCTATACAAATGTCAAGTGGACGGAACTACGCACTTGGACAACACAAAAGGCCTGATTCGTAAAGGTGTTTTTGAATGTAAAATCCTCATTGGAAAATGCTTGTAAATCAGGACCAAAGTCTTCTATACAAAGGCTGCGTGTTTACAACTTTACACTTGGACAACATATAGAATTCAGTAGAAGGCGATGGTTAGTAAACCAGTGTTTAAAACACAATGGCCCTCATTACGACCCTGGCGGAGGACCATGGTGCAATTTGCACCATGGTCCATGGCGCTAAGCTGCCAACTCCGCCATGGTGGTTGGCGGACTCACCGCCCCATGCCGATCTTGGCGGAGCGGTAAGTCCCCAATCCCCATTTACCCTTCCCCATTCCCATTTTTGCCCCATAGGGTATAATGGGAGTGGGGAAGGCGTTAATTACGCCACCGTAAATTACGGTGGCGTAATTAACAACAAGTCCCGTAGCGCCATGGATTCCTCCGCCTGCAAAAAGCAGGCGTAAAAATCACCATGGCGCTAAGGGAACTCGTAGTCAGGCGGAGAGGTACGCCATGCACTACGCCGGCGTAAAACCCTCTCCGCCAGGGTCGTAATGAGGGCCAATATTTGGAAATATCAAGACGGACTACACTAAACTAAACGTTTGGAAAACCACAAAAGATTCTGCACAAAGGCATAGAGTTTAAAAGTTGACACTTGGGCAACCCAATGTAATCTATATAAAGGTCAAAGGTAAAAAAAAAAAAGAGCCCCTTGGACAAGTAAAAAGGATTCTACAAAAATGCACAGTGTAACTAAACTAAACAACACAAAAGTCGATGTCTGAAGGCCAAGGGCACAAGAGTAGACCCTTGGACATCACAAAGGATTGTATACTTTGTCCCACAGTCAGAAAATTGTCCTGGGGCGGCAAGGAATTCTTTATGTGGGCCAACAGCACATCTAGACACTTTCACTACAGAAAACATTCAATAGAAGCATCGGCCCTATAAAGTTGGCTGTGTCGCCTACACAAAGGATTCTATAGAGAAAATATGAAAGAAACGAGTGGACTGGCCCAGACGATGGAACCCCGCGTGGAGGCCGGGAGTATGACACTAAACACGGGAGATCTGTATGGACTCCAGGGGTTATTGACGCCGTTCATGTGTTCATATATTTTTAATAGCAATCAATGGACGCGTTCTCTTCTTGAGAGTTCGAGTTCGTCTCCATCTCAGGACTTGGCAAGTTGGCAGCTCGCAGGCGTGACGGGGGTTTGAGGTTAGCCGGGGTACGGTTTGATAAGTACTTTAAAAGCATCACAAATTCAATAACACCCACATGGCCGGGAGGCGGAGGAAAGTGGGAGCGGGGCTGCGAGATCTGGGGTGGGTGTCGGCCAGGGAGCGGGCAATCAGACAGCTACGCCACGGAGTTTGCGATGCTGTTTGCGATGCTGTCTGCCTGGGCGCAGAGAGGCCGCCTTTCAAGTGGGAAACCTCTAATGAGCTGCCTTCAACGCTCTGACATGCAGCACGCACGTCCCACTCCCAGGACCGGATCGGCACGCCGAGGTGCTGACCTGATATCCATTTCAAATGCGCCTCTGATCCGGAGCCAGGTTTGTGATGCGCGCTCGACAGCGCCTCAGATACCTGCAGAATGTCAAACCCGAGCGGGCTCAGGGCTGCGCCGGCCCGCGAACTTACCCACGCGAGTCCGCGGACTCCTGTGCCAGCGCAGGCGGGCGCCACCCACCCGGCCTGCAGACTCAACGCAGTCCTATTGCCTGGAAGGTTCATGAAATAAAAGGCCGACACTTGAAATCGCTCACCGTGAAATGGTTGGGTGTCAGATTGACACGAATCTAAAGTCCAGTGTAAGATGCTGCCGTGGAAACAGGTGAAGTGCAGGCAGCAGCAGTGCAGGCTTCCCTGACACACAGACCGGAAATCCGTGACCGCGTCCCACGCTGAGGACATGCACATACAGGCAGGGGAGTTGCTAGGTCTGGAAAAGACCCGGGGCTACGCTGATGTTGGAACGGTTGGGACTGAGGGCTAGCTAGTCTTTTGGCTGTAGCTCCTGAGATTCTATCCGGGGTTACAACCAAAAGATCAGGGGCTACAGTCCCCTCAGCCCCCCCCTAGCAACGCCCCGGCATACAGGAAATATACAGTGCACGCTGCGCCCACAAACAGAACAGTTACCAGGGCAGTGCTTACTGCAATGGAGAGCAGTGTGCTCAGAGACAGAGCAAGCTTCACGCACCCTGAACAGGTAAACCTCGGCTTGCAGTACTGTAAGCTTCTATCACACACACACATTGAAAGAATTGCAGGGGTGGCAGCAGCGAAAAAACTAACCTTCGCCAGGGCTTTAAGTGGTCCGGGGCTAGCTGAGGCCAAGCACTGGAAGTCTCTAAGATGGTCCCGCGAGCAGGGCTCTGCCAGGGCTCTCCCCGACTAGTCCCAGCCAGGCCAACCTCTCAGGCAGCAGTTTAGCAGAGCGCTACACCGTTGCAGGGCTGCCTGCAGGTGTCAGCATTTTGGATTAGAAAAAAGAAAAGGCACCCCCTTTTCTTTTGTCTAATCTGTAAGGTTTACCCCTGAAGTAATCCATATAACCGAGCAGCGCTTTGGTTAAACCTGCTTCGCAATGTCTCTTTATTCAGAAACAAGAGGAGGACTGGGTTGGCCAGCCCCAACTTTTGTTTCTGAGTAAAGAGCTAACATGCGGCAGCAAGCCCATTAACTGTGTTTAGGCAAAGGGCTTCCACTGGGTATTAGCTCTTTACGCAGAAACAAAATGAGTGGCTGGCCAACCCAGCGCTCCCTGTTTCTGAATTAGGAGACCTCAACCAGCAGCCAGCCCATCGCATTCAAGGAGCCATGTGGTTAAAGGGTTACCTGGGTGGGCAAGCGACCCACACAAGCATTTCTTCAACTATGGCTACTTAAATGCAAGGCTGGGCTCTTGTTGGGGGCTCTTGTTGAGGGGCATAGCCTAAGCACTCGTACTTAGGCCGCGCCACCTAACGAGACCCCCTTCCCTCAATTACCACCCCACTTAAAGCACTGCCCTTCACAAAGCACAGGCAGCAATGCAAGCCTGCCACAGTCACATCTATCGGATAGGTGAAGCGCGTGCAGGATCCATGGCTGCTTGACCCACACTCGGAACAAGTAGAGAAGGCAAAAGCACTGGCCAAGTCACCCCGGAACAGAAGAGGTGGAGCGCAGGCACCTTGTGTTCAATCTTCCCTCTGATACACATGCAGCAGCAGCATTGCAAATTCCCCTTTGAGTGGATGCACGTGCACACACAGACACACACAGACACACACACATTGTACCTACCTTGTGGAAACTATGTGTGGAAACCTGCCTTGTGGGCACCATCTTTCCCAATGTTTTAGAAACATGCTAATAGCAGAAATATATTCAGAAAAAACTCATAATTCAGGATCCAGCTTGAAATAGGAAAAAATGCCTATTTTTAATCACGTGTATGGTACCATAAGTGTGGGAACTTGAACATATGTAACCATCCTTGTGGGGTCTTATTTCATTATTGTTATTTGGAATTGAATGCATTCATATGCAAATACCTAAAAATTTGTTTCACATTACTCTTTGTACATTATACAATTCTACTTCTATACCTGCCCGCAGGGAATCACAAGAGATGGATAGTGATGTGTCGTATTTCCCGTAAGATATTCACTTAAAGGTTCTTCATTCTGTCATTAAGCCCTATTATTAACACTCCAAAATGTGGCTGCAAAGAGATCTGGGGAACAGAAAGATGACACAACCGACCCAGGATCACACAGTGTGGTCAAGGAGGGAGCGTGGATTTGTATTCAAGTATTCTTGTTTAACAGTCACTATCTTGCCCACTGAAGTGCAGTACTTTGGTTTTCTAAAGATGTTACGGTCCACTTTGGGACTGTCTGTGATAATATTTAAGTTAATTTCCCTGTGGGGAGGGTGTGTGTTTATTCGAAATGGAAATTCCTCACAAAGATTGTGTGTGAATACTATTTTCAGAGTACCCATAGGGTTGGTGTGTGTTTGTAAAGATGGTAGGTCCTCATAAAGATAGTGTGTGATAATCGTGATGTAAATGTCCCTTACAGGCATTGTCTGTAATGGTGATGTAAATGTCCCTTACAGGCATAGTCTGTAATGGTGATGTAAATGTCCCTTACAGGCATTGTCTGTAATGGTGATGTAAATGTCCCTTACAGGCATAGTCTGTAATGGTGATGTAAATGTCCCTTACAGGCATTGTCTGTAATGGTGATGTAAATGTCCCTTACAGGCATAGTCTGTAATGGCGATGTAAAGGTCCCTTACAAGCATAGTCTGTAATGGCGATGTAAATGTCCCTTACAGGCATTGTCTGTAATGGCGATGTAAATGTCCCTTACAGGCATAGTCTGTAATGGCGATGTAAAGGTCCCTTACAAGCATAGTCTGTAATGGTGATGTAAATGTCCCTTACAGGCATTGTCTGTAATGGCGATGTAAATGTCCCTTACAGGCATAGTCTGTAATGGTGATGTAAATGTCCCTTACGGGCATTGTCTGTAATGGTGATGTAAATGTCCCTTACGGGCATTGTCTGTAATGGTGATGTAAATGTCCCTTACGGGCATAGTCTGTAATGGTGATGTAAATGTCCCTTACAGGCATAGTCTGTAATGGTGATGTAAATGTCCCTTACAGGCATTGTCTGTAATGGTGATGTAAATGTCCCTTACAGGCATAGTCTGTAATGGTGATGTAAATGTCCCTTACAGGCATAGTCTGTAATGGTGATGTAAATGTCCCTTACAGGCATAGTCTGTAATGGTGATGTAAATGTCCCTTACAGGCATAGTCTGTAATGGTGATGTAAATGTCCCTTACAGGCATAGTCTGTAATGGTGATGTAAATGTCCCTTACAGGCATTGTCTGTAATGGTGATGTAAATGTCCCTTACAGGCATTGTCTGTAATGGTGATGTAAAGGTCCCTTACAGGCATAGTCTGTAATGGTGATGTAAATGTCCCTTACAGGCATAGTCTGTAATGGTGATGTAATGGTGGGTGATGATGATGATGGTAAAGTATCCACAGACATGCTGTATGGTAATAGCAATGTTGAAGTCCTCACAGAGATGGTGTGTGATTATCAGGATATTAAAGTCCTATACAGATGCTCTATTGTGCTGAAGTCCCAAAGAGATTATGTGTCATGATACAGATGTTCATGTCCTCACAGAGATGGTGTGTGATAAGAATGAAGTCCTCTCAGCGGAGGTGTGTGACTACAATGAGTGGAAACACTTCTTCTGGAGGATTGGCTTTATGAAGATGCTACGGTCCACTTTTAGATGGGCATGATAATAGGGAAGTTAATTTCCCTGTGCGGAGGGTGCATGATTATTGCAAATGGAAAGTCCCCACAAAGATTGTGTGTTAATACTATTTTTTTAAGTACCCATAGGCGTGGTGTTTGTCCATAAAGATGCTAAATCCTCATAGAGATGTTGTGTGTAAATAGCCATTTTAAAGTCTCAAAAAAGACGGTGTATGATTATCAGGATATTAAAGCCCCCATACAGATGGTGTATGATAATATCGAAGTCCTCCCAGAGGGGGTGTGTGTAATATAATAATGTTAAAGCCCTTGCACAATGCTGTGCAACAATGGTAACGTATAATAATAATGTAGAGTGTAAAGGAAGGAAAATACACTTGCCTTTTACATTCTTGAGTGGGTAAAAGGTCTCTATAAATAGGGGCAGTAAGAACATTTGTTAAATTGTAATGGACTGTCTCATATTCAACTACTGTCTTGTGTTTAAAAAATAAATAGGATTGTTTATAATATTGACATTTCATAATAATCTAATGCAAACTCAGTCAATTGATACTGGTGCTTTAACGGTGTTTGTTTTCCCCTTCTGTCTGTATCATTCTGTAATGTGTGGGGTTTTGAAGCTTTGAAAACATGCTCAGTAAGCAAATTCAACCATCCACACAGCGGGTGTGCAATCGTCTATTTTCTGTGTAGAATGTTTAATTAAATGGAATGATGGAAAGCCAACCTCATGAAAATGTGTGTGGCTAGTCCACATACATATTCCTATGCTCCCAGCACGACAAGCGCATAAACCCATGTAGTCTGGGTGGACTCCGCCTACAGGCACAGTCCCCCCTCTCATATTTAGTTGGGATATGACAGCAGGTGTACACAATGCGTCTCCAGGAGGGGGAAGACCAAACCTTTCCCCTGCCATGACCAACATGATTCTGGAATTAAATCCTATTAAATCATTCCAAATGTGTTAGAAAATATAACTGGGGAACATAAAGTTGATGTGAATGACACAGGATCACACACTGTGGGGTCAAGTAGGAAGCGGCAAACTGAATTCAGGATTGCTTCATGGTCACCATCTTGCACACTGAGCCACATCTCCTCTCTAAGATTGGTGCGATGTTAGGGATGTTACTGTCTTCTTTGGACCTCTGTGTGATGAATGTGAAGTTTCACAACAGGGCTGGCGCATGGTAATGGTAAAATAAAGTCCCAACAGATATTGTTTTTGATAATAATGTTATTGAAGCCACCACAGAGATTTATGTGGTTATAATGATGCTAAAGTCGGTGGTTGGTCAAAATCTCGAAACAAAAATCTCGAATAACAAAAAGGTCGAAAAAAAATCTCGAAAAAAAAGTCGAATTACTCTTTTTTTAATTATATATTTATTTTGGAGTCCGGGATTAAAACAAAATGGTAAAAAAAAAGGGGGGGTTACCAGTGATGTTAAAGCCCCTCTCAGAGATAATAGGTGATACAAATGGTGTTAAAGTTCAAATAGAGATAGTGTGTGGTGTTTATGATGATACGTTTCCCACAATGATGGTGTGTGGCAATAACAATGTCCAGGTCTACACAGAGATGGTGTAAAAGCTTATTTCGCACAATACCGCCTGATAATGAACATTGGCATAAGCGCATTTGCATCGTACTGTAAATCACATTTAAATAAACTTGCAATAATCTGTCTACACCACCATCTTAAAGTTATCCGCCATTTTGATTAACTTCTGCTTTCTGCCCCATGCTAAAAATTGTGTTTTTGGCTCCAGCAGAGCAAAAATAACTTTTTATTATGTCACCGTAGATAAGCATGTTGAAGCTGCTCAGGTGGAATTGTTTGTTCTACACTAAGAACCCTTGGAGCTAAATACGAGCTGTATGTAAACAGTAATCTAGAGACCATCTATATCAATAGTGTCGTCTCTGTTCAAACAGCAAAACAGAATGTTGAATAGCTGAACATGTGCTTTTGCAGAAATCTTAGTTTTCACTCCTTGGAACTAAGCTGACTTTAAACTTAAGAACAAACGGTAGACAAATATGAGTAAATGAAACAAGGACTGTTACCATTGTGTTTTATGTGCAGAAAACCATGTCTAGTGTTTGAGGAAAACATTGAACAATGTATAGTTGTTTGAATCTGTATTAGTTATGTGAACTGGCTACAAACCCAAGTGAATGGGTGACTCAAAGATGGGCTGGACGATGTGACCGGGATTGCGAGAGAAATGTATAAATCTGCATGCTTTGTAACGTCCAGCACTCTCCTAACTCACGGTGTCTGCTGGTACACACTGCGAGGCTTTGAGAGCCAGATAGCTATCTGCCAAATAAACTGTACATGTACTTTTGAACTCATGACTGGTGAATTTCATTTTGGGTGGTATTAAGCCTCAATATTTCTTTAATCTTTCATATGGCTCCCGAATAGGGACCCTCAAGCGTGAAGTCACATCGCTAGACGAAGGCAAGGCTACTGGACTGGAATCGGAGAGTGACGGGGGCCCCTGCAAAGTGAGATGAGATTCCTATACAGTAGTGCATGACCCGATCCCTGGATGGTAAGCAGCGGTTAGGAGGACATCTTGATTAGGGTCCCCATATCGAGGCCTGTTTATCGAAATCGCCAGCCACGATGGTCCTTTGAATTCTGATCGGGTCCCTTTGTTTTGAAATTAGGTGATTCGTGCCCCGATTCCTAAGAATCCTGATATTGGTTTCAGATTTGTAATTGCAAATTCAAACGACACCAGGTAACACCAGTGATCTGATATACCTGGGAAATTGTCATCCTGCTTCAGGGTATTATTCCACAGAGATAGACAATCTTTGGGACAAGGCCAACCGGCGCCACCCGGTGGGTCACCGGCTTATTTTATGTATTGTAAGTACGGCCTAGGAGTTATTGTATTTAATAATATTTGGCACAGACAGATTAGACATGTTTCCGAACTACAGTGGCCAGTCTATTGTAGTTTTGAAATTGCCTGTCTAGGGCATTTAGAATCTGTATTGTTGAGGAAAAAGGCTAGGCCTGCCGCATTTGGTGCATTTAAAGATTGGAGAAAGGAAGCTAGGCAGCAACTCAGAAGTAAAGAAAAGCATGCACGTAGACACATGACGAATGCTGAGAATGCACTATTGCATGATCAGCAGAAACAGTTAGAATCTATTAGAAGTATGGATAGGGTTTTCCAACTTGATGTGCAAAAGATATATCCGTCTCAGGATTTTTATACATTAGATGAATTAATTAATACATTGTTGAATGAACGTAGAACTGTTCAAACTGCACTAACTTCTTATGTAACTCCCCCATTGTTGTACCTCCTCCCACTGTAGTTCCTCCTCTTCCTGTTGTTGTTGTTCTTCTTCTTGTATTTCCTCCTCCTGCACCTCCACCCGTACCGACAGGTGCCGTCCCCATAATTTTGTCTACACTGCCAGAGGTATTACCTCCGCTACCTATTGATTCTTTACCAGGTGGTTCTGCTCCACCTGTAGTGGTTGAAGGGGTGGGAGCTGATTCAAGAATAGTGACTCGTGGTACAGTATCTAAAGATAGAAAAAGAGAATTATATACATGGGCTAAAAAGTATATTGAAGAGGGTTATGAATCGGCTGTTTTAGTTGCGATTCCTGTCCAAGGGGGTATTCCTGAACAGACTATTTTGATAGAACGGATGTGAATGCATTTAGTTGATATATGGAGTGATTTGACGGACATGAATGTCCCAAGGGGTTGAGGGATTTGAATGTCCTTGCCCGCTCAAGGGACACTGCAGAGAAAGTATATGAGTATGTAGTGACGGTATTTGAGTTTAAAAGGGAGCTAGATCGGTTACAGAAAGATTATATGGATGTAAGTGAACAACAACCTTCATATTTGCAGAAGCAATTTCTTCCTCCCTTGAAATCAATGAGTGAAGAAATGTGCATTTGCACAAGAGACACTCTTAGATGGATTTTGGATGTTTCAATTTCTCCCATTGAAGTGCATGGCACGTTTAGTCAGTATGCTCCGGCAAAGCAAAGGAACGTGTGAAATGTGATGGTAGAGTATCTAAAAGATGAATTTATGAAGAGAAAGGTTTGTTGTCCCGCAGATTTGATGGTCATTTATGGGAGAGCATTTTCGCCCGATACTGCTTTGACTACTTTATCACTTGATTTAGCCTTGTTGTTTAATAGACGTTCAGATTTGCCTACTTTACAATTGACGCTGAGGGAGGTTCCTCCGACATTTGTTCCAAAATTAGAGATTCCAGCTGATGCCGTAGCAGGAACACCTGCAACAACTATTGAAGGACATTATGTCTCACAGTTTGTTCGTGTCCCGTTTTCTAGACAGGAAGTAAATACTATTAGACAAACAATTCTAGATATTAGGAAGAATCCAACAGGATTTTTATAGAGAAATTGAATCTGTCTTGGATTCATCAGTTTTCACGCCGGGTGATATAGATTTGTTGTTTCCCGTAATCCTTCCTACAGATTTGTGGAAGCAGATTAGAACTGCAGACAATCAGGCAGGGATGGGTGATACATGGGATGCTTTAGTATGAATAGATAGAGAAAAGAATGCTGGTGAGAAACCAACATAGGTGATACTAGTGTTGCCAGACAGAATAATGACTACATTGAAAACTCTGGTTCCTGAAAAAAAGAATCATATGGGATAAACTTACAGCTTGCATACAATTGAAGTCAGAGGGTGCAACTGAGTATTTTAATAGGTAAACAAAAGTTTCTTATACACCATTTACTGCGCCATAGGTTATACATTAAAACACAACATCTGTTGTAGTTGTTTAACCAAGATTTCATCGTGGCCCTTAATGATGACATGTGTTTCAACACTACTGTGTCTTTTTCAAATCAGGGCATTTCTCGTTCTCCTGGTATAAGTCAATTCAGTTGCTTGGATTGGTAGTTAAATTCCCACCTGGACTAGATGTCTTGTCTGGCGTCGTGCGTCACTCGTGTTTTAATGTATAACCTATGGCACAGTAAATGGTGTGTAAGAAACTTTTGTTAACTTTTTCCTGCAATGGAGCAGAGGAACTCTATGTCTCCGTAGCTTCCCCACCAATGCGACATTTACTTAACAGAAACAAAACACAAATATGGTCGCAGAGGGTCTGAAGTTGATATCCTTCAAAAGTTCATCATCTATCTCTTTGAGTATTTTAATAGGTTTGTGCAAGTGTTTTCAGATTTTAGTGGTCAAGACTCAAGTACAGAGCCAGGAATGAGGTTGTTCGTAGACAAGTTCGTGTGTGGATTGTTGCCTGAAATCCAGTCACAGATTATGACTTCTGAGAGTGCTTGGCAAGCAAAATCACAATCTGAAGTGTTACATACGGCTCAGTACTATGAGAATAGGGTTAATACAGAGAAGGAGAAGGTGGAAAAGCAGAAAGGAGACCTGTAAACTACAGTATTATTGCAGCAAACAGCTAGAGGAGCCAGAGGTGGGAATACACAGTTTAGAGGCAAATTTAAACCACAGGGTAGTACACAACTGGGTCCTGTACACATGAACCAATGTGCATATTGTAGACAGGAGGGTCATTGGTTAGCACAATACCTGAACCTACAGCAGAGATCACATAGCACATATGGCACCATGGGTAGACGATCCAGAGGCCGTCCTGGGATAGGGGCTCCTGGTAGAAGTCAGTTTGCACAGAATCAACATACACCTTCACAAGATAATCATCAACAGATTGTTAACAGTGGGAACATTTTTGATAATCCTTCAACTGTTTATTTTTCTGAGGATCTTGCATTTGATGATATACTGTTCCGTTAGGACAGCCCGAAGCAGAGTCTGGAACCGATACCTATTCCTGTCGATCAGAAAGGGCCCTACGTTGAAATGAAAGTGGGGAATAGGGAGCATCTATTTTTGATAGATACAGAAGCACAGAAGTGTTTTATTGACCATTCATGGATTCCAGATATTCCACTGTCAGGGCAGAGCAACATTTCTGTAGGGTTCTCTGGCTAGTCCGGTCTCTCGGCCGGTACTGATTTCACTGGGACATTTACTGATTCGTGGCCATTTCGTTTGATGACAAATTGTGGCAAAAATGTGTTGGAATTGAATCTATTAAAGAAATGTAATACTGTGATTTACTGTTCTCCAGGTGGAGTATACTTAACGATTTCACCCCAACAAACATCTATTCCGCAATTTTTATCTAGGCCTGTACCAACTGAATTGAATAAGGTTCTGACATGTTTATGGGTGGTTAATGATAATGACGTTGGAATTTTACAAACTGAACCAGTTAAAATTGTATTGAAACCAGGTGTTAAATTGCCACGTATTCTGCAGTATAAGATTTCGGTTGAAGGTGAACAGGCTTTGAAAAGTATTGTCTCTGATTTTGTACATCGAGGTGTAATTCAGGAAATTGCAGGAAGCGTGTTTAATAGTCAAATTTTGCCAGTCTATACTAAAGGGAATAATGCGATTCCTTTTCGTTTTATTATTGACTTATGCGCAATTAATAAGGTTGTTGCTCCACAGTTTCCGATTGTACCTAATGTTACTACAATATTGACTATGGTTCCAGCCACAGCTACACATTTTAGTGTTGTGGATTTGAAAAACGCTTTTTTCAGTATTACTGTACATATTTGTTCGCGTTCACCCTAGGGGGACACTTGTTTACATTCACTTGTGTGCCACAAGGGTACACTGAGAGTCCAAGCATTTATAGTTGAGCGTTGAAGGAACAGCTTGATACGCTTTGCCTTCCACCTGCACGTTGTTGTAATATGTCGATGATCTACTTCTAGCTGCTGATTCTGAGGTTTCGTGTAAAGAAGGCACTGTGTTGCTGCTTATTCATTTAGCAGACCATGGGCATAAGGCTTTGTTGAAGAAGTTTCAATATTGTCAACAGGAGGTTGCCTATTTAGGCTTTCTCCTGTCGAAGGAGGGAAGAAGACTGACACCAGAGCTTTAATAGGCATGGCTTCATACTGTAGACACTGGATCGCACATTATTCCTTGATAATAAAACCTATGTTGGCACTGACAAAGAAGGGTATTTCTTAGCCTTTACCCTGGAACATGGATTGCCAGAACGCTTTTGATTTGCTGAAGACCACGTTGTGTTCAGCACCGGTTTTGGGCACACCAAATTACGAAAAAAAGATCTTTGTGTTGTATGTGCATGAATGTGATGGATGTGCTTTGATTGTTTTGACACAGGAACATGGGGGCAAGAATAGACTGTGCGGTTATTTTTCCTCCACGTTAGACCTTGTTGCTTGCGCTTTGCCGAGATGTTTGAGAGCTGTAGCTGCTGCCCCTGCATCCGTGAAACAAAGTGAGGATATGGTTTTAGGTCATTCTTTAACCATGATGCTACCCCAGTCCGTACCACAAACGCAACATCTTACATCGGCTCGACTAACAAGGTACGAGGTGATTCTATTTGCTCCGCATATCCAAATTAACAGATGTTGCTCATTAAATCGGGCTGAACTATTGCCTCTTCCGCAAGAAATAGACTGTAGTGACAAGATGTCACATGATTGCCTCTATACCATAGAACAAGAAACTAAGGGCAGAATTGATGTAAGGGATACACCCTTAAAGTATCCACAAGGGGAGCTGTTTCGCGATGGCTCCTGCTTTAAACTTCCAGTTGGTACATCCACTGCTGCTTTTGCAATCACCACATTAAGCATTATTGTGGAATACAAAAGAATTCTGCAAAATTCTGCGCAGGCTGCAGAGATTATTGTGTTAACCAGAACCTGTGAACTTTCTGTAGGGCTTATTGTGAATATATTCACAGATAGCCAATATGTGTTCGGGGTAGTTCACAACTTTGGTCGACTATGGGCTGAGAGAGGTTTCTTGGCATCGCATGGAACAAAGATTCAGCATGGTACCTTAATAGTTTGGTTACTTTCAGCACTTGCGCTTCCTATGCAGTTAGCAATAATAAAGTGTGCCGCACACCAGAAAGTGATGGACGAAGTAGGAAAAGGAAACGCTTTTGCTGACAAAATAGCCAAGCAGACTGCCACTGATTTGCATTCAAAGATGTATGTGTTAGATCCAACAAAAAGGGTCACTGACACTTGTATGATAGATGAAGGGATTATCTGTAAAAAAAGAAATTCAGGCAGAAGTTACTCCAGAAGAAATCAAACAGTGGGCTAAGGGTCCAGCAGGTCTAGATGATGAGGGTTGTTGGGTGGATAATGAAAAGCAGAGATGGATGTTACCCAATGCCTATGTTACTGCTATGGTCACTATTGCTAGGCCGTAAAGTCCCCTCATATGGAAACTAAGGCACAATCACCATATGCTAGTGACACGACAGACACAAGGTTTATTTTTCCAAACAAGTCTGGTTTATTTCTAAATATTCTCAGCCGGCCGACTGGGGTCTAACGTCTCGCAACGTGTGAACCCAGACCTCCTGAGAAGCAAGAGAGCAAGCAACGCTCAAGCAGCAATATTTATATGTGACATGCAATCTTTTTGAAGGCAAACCACCCATAATGTATCTTTTAGGCTACGGTTCGATGATTGACAATTGTGACAATTATGACACATTATGACAAGCCCTGCTTCAGTCTAAATATACTTATTCTAGCAATAGTGACAGAGACAGTTCTTTGTTATGGAGAAACTAGAGCTCTTAGAACAGCAAGGCTATCATGTTCGTAGGCGAGACATTCTTTAACACGTTATCTGTGCGGTTCTATTCATGTACCAGAGGTCAGGTAGTTCTGAGGCAGAAATACCATTCTCCGCAAAGGAGTACCGCTAGAAAGTATATAATTCACATTTTAACTGCCTATTGCTACAGAGTATGCAAGACAGGCCGGCACCTGGGCCGCTGATTATATGCAGTTTCTGCTCGCCTCCAAGGATGTCATTAGAGAAGAAAACAAAGTATTTCTGTACCATCTAACATACCTGTCTTTGTTAATCTTTCATCATTCAGGCTGTGGCCTCGCGCCGGCATGAGTATTGAAGCATAGAATATATTTTGGAAAGTGGTTTTACAGAGAAAGCAAATGGCGGGTTATTTGCTGCAATCTATCTTACTATTAAGCATAAGCAAGCCTCACGATTTCTGTGCTTCTTTCAGTTACTTTGCATGTGTACACGTGTAAAATATCTGAATATCTTCATCGTGCCTATGGCATACATTTCTGACATCTTGACATCAATTGTTTCACTTTAGGCTTAGGATGTCACTTATCCATGGTGTTTTGTCTTGTTTGTCATCATTCTCAGGTCATTATATCTTCTATATGTGAGTCAGTGCAGGTTCTTATGATGTCATCATTCATCTTCCTTCAGTATCTTCTTAGTTTCTTTGGGTATTACATTCTGATAATCGTCATTCAGTCTCATTTGTCGATATGGTTTTCTCACTGGGTACCTTACTGTCCAGGTTTTCTTAGGTGTCTGTACTTCAGCAGGTGCTGTTATTCTGATAGGTACTGGACAGAGCCCAACTTCAGCTGGTTTATTTGCTCATCATAAGTCAAATATTTCGGCATGAATTTTCCTGGTACTTCAAAATGGGCTGTTGGAGTGAGAACTGAGCTTGGCACCTCCTCTACACTCCCCCCTCTGGGCGATTCATCGACCACTTTCATTTCATCCTTTGTATCCACCTTTATTTCTTCCTCTGGATCCAAACATAGATGTCTGAATAAATATCTTTTTGGGGTCCATATCTTTATGACTCCCTTCAATCTTCCTGCTGTTCTCACATGCTCATATTTGTTCCAAGTCATTGGTTGACATTCTCCACTTGGGTTACAATAGATCCATCTTCCCACATAATTTCTGTGTTTCCTTGGATACCGAAACTTTGTTCCTACTGGTGCATAAATGTTAGCTTTCACAAAGTCTCTTATTCCTTTATCAGTCAGATCCTTGCGCTTCGATCTTGACTCAACATCAATCATGATCTTCATTCCTATGGCCTTTTTTTGCAGTTTCCGAGCAATAACACTACTAGCAGGGCTCCTAGGAATTTGAATGCATCTGCCATCCATTGTGGAACCCATGAAAACAGTGATGCAAACCAACTGTCATCATCAACTTCGTCAACTTCGCCTATCATCTGATTCTGTAGGTTTGTCAGCATACCTATGGCTTCTGTTAAAGTCCCATTCTCATCATCGTGCAAAGGTATGAATGTGCAACATGATTCTCTGATTTTTGCACAAACACCTCCATCCATAGCTGTGATCATGTCAAGGACATATCTGTTCTGGAGAGTCATTAGTCGAATTGCCCTTAACTCTTCCTTGATTGCATTGAATCCTTTTATGGTCATGTTGATGGTCTGCAGTAACTCTCATCTGGTTATCTGCAACCATTTAGTATTTGCTCCAACCTGAACTCTTGGCATCAAAATCAAGGTGAACACTGAAGAAGTCTGACTGAACAGTCTATGTTCATATGGGATAGCGTCAAATGCTTCTATGGATTTTGCAGAGAAATAATTTTCCCTCTTCGTTCTCTTCATAAGCTCCATAGATCTCTTCTTTCTTAAGTGAGCATCTGCTTTCGGTAAACTGTCAAAATTCAAATCTCATTTTTGAATCACCAACGCCGGAACATGGACATTCACCAATGTGCATATACCTCCCCAATTCTTCGGCAATCTCATATATGCTTGGGATCCACATACCCAATAATGATCCATGATCGCTGCAGTACCATGTACCATTCCTGGAACGTCAAAGACTCGACCACAATTGTGATTCTCTCCCATTTTTCTTGTGCCATTATTTCTGAAACAGAATTTTGGGCGCTCCAATGGTACTATCTGCAAGGGTCCTCCTCTGTCCTCGACCCATGTCAGTAGTTTTGCAAGCTTTGGCCATAATGGCTTGCATCCATTCTGTACTATGGCAATAGTAGCCTGGTAACGCCCAATCACTACCCATGCTCTGCAGATCACTACTCCTTTCTCCCATCCGTCTGGTGAAAGCACTGTTCCCCAAATTTGCATTTGACCTCTGTTCTTCCAACTCCGAGCTTCTTCTGGAGTTTTTCCTTGAACGTTCAGTCTTTGGTTTGCCTCTCTTCTGATCTTTGCTCCTTTAACTCCAAGCTTCTCATCTCTGATCACAATGTTCTTTGTTTTTCCATTGTTTCTTGTCTTTATGTCCTGGACATAATCGTGTTCATTTGGATCAGTTGCTTCAGTTGCCCATTTGAGTGAAGCATCACTTCCCATGAACTGGCCTCTGTTCTTGCACATTGCTATATGTGACAAACAATGTGCTGTCTCCACATATATTTCGACAGCTATGAAGATTTTTGACTTCCCCACGCTGTAAGGTAGGAGTGCACAAACAAAGAATTTATCCTCGGAAGTTTGTCGTCCAACTTCTTTCATATTTTGTTACCATATGTTATTTCCCAAATGTGCTGTGCTGACCAGGTAGTCGTTTAATTTGTTGTTGTCTTCTTGTGTGTTTCTTCTGATTCTTAAGGTATTTCTGTAGTTTGCTATGATCACATCCTTAATCGCATACATATAGCTTCTTTTTGCTGGAAGATTCTCAGGTATCGCCATCCGGGCTCCCTGAGTAGTAGAAAGCTCTGTTAGTCCTTCTTTATCTCTGTGTCTCTTCCTGGCTTTGGCTGTGAATGGCCATATTGATTCTGCTATCACCTCTGCACATGATAGTTTTGTAGGACTTGTACTTGCCCCTTTCATTGCTGGATTGGGGGTGTTTGTCACTGCAGTCTCTGTTGGTTTATTCTCCAACTCCTTTTGTTTCTTTAAAAGTTCAGCTTTCTCCATTTGCCTTTTGACTTCACTTGGCGTGGAACTTCTCATTGCAGGTTGTTCAAAATGTTCCCTTTCTTTGAACTGTGGGTCTGTAGTTATTGTCACTAGACCAGGTGTATGTGCACCCATTGTGTGTGTGTGTCGTTCATTAATCTCCTCTCTTGCATGCTCTGCCGACCCTGTCTCCGGTGGTTCAACGTGTTTGTTACCACAAGTGTGTGTGTTTCATTGCTAATCACATTCATCTCAAGTTCACTCGTTCATCTATCAGACCTTCTAGGGACTGTTATGTTATGTTATAAGAACTTGGTAAAGCACACGTACACCCAAAGGCATCTTGGCGCTGGCTACTGAGGAGGAATCAGGGTCCAGAAACAGCCGACAGCACCAAAAGAGGGTGATGGCCTAAAACAGAGTAGTTTTCAGCAACCGGCGTAAGGTAAGGCGGTCTTCAGTGGTACGGAGAGCAATAGGCAACTTGTTCCAAGCTATAGCAGCCGCCACCGAAAAGGCACGGCCTCCCATACGTAATAGACGATAGTGCGGGGCAATGATAAGACACGCAGACTGAGAGCGCAGCAGGCGGGAAGGAGTGTAATGAACAAACTTTGCTTGGAGATACTCAGCGCCCAAGCCATAAAAGGCCCGATGCACCAGACACAATGATTTGAACAGGATCCGGCTGGCCACAGGAAGCCAGTGTAGTTTCTTGAGCAGAGGGGAAATATGGGATCCAAAGAGAGGACGGAGTACAGAGTGAACAGCAGCATTCTGCAGCAGCTGAAGCCTTTGGATCAGATAGCGAGGCTGGGCCAAATAGAGAGAATTGCAGTAGTCAAGTGTGCTGAGAACCAAGGCTGCCACTACCGGAGCCTGGCATTCAGCAGGAATAAAGGGCAATACTTTCCGCAGAATGCGGAGATTGAAGTGCCCATCACTACGTACACTAGTCACCTGGTTGTCAAGAGACAGAGAGGAGGAGATTTTGACACCAAGATTACGGACCGATTGAACCGGAAGAGGAAGAGGGCCAAGGCTCGATGGCCAGAATTGGGAGGTTCAAAAGAAAAGGGGGGACGAAGTACCCACAACCAGGACCTCGGTCTTACTGCCATTTAATTTTAGCCAATTAGTCATCATCCAGTGCCCCAGATCCTCTAAGCATTTCCTGAGACGTGCAGCGGTCTCAGCTTGAGTGAGATCAAGGCGGATGAGAATCTGTGTGTCATCCGCATAAGCGTAGTAATGGAAACCATGTGAGTGGATAAGAAGCAAGAGAGATCTAATATAAATATTAAAAAGAATAGGAGAGAGTGCAGAGCCCTGAGGAACACCACAGAGAAGTGTAGCCAACTTAGATGGGAATGGGGGAAGAGAAATAGACTGAGAGCGGTCAGACAGAAACGATGTGAACCAATCAAGGACCCAGCCAGAAAGACCAGAGTTGGAGAGACGAGAGAGCAAGATGGAATGATCGACGGTGTCGAAAGCAGCCGACAGATCCAAAAGTAGGACTTCTCCGACACCACCCTTGTCCACCATGGTCTGGAATGACTATGTAAGGTCTGGGTACCTTAGTGGGTTTCATGCGTACATCATTAGGTGGGTGCACTGGAATCAGAACGCTTTGTGCACCAATAAAAAATGCAGTTTGAATCGTCAGTGACAGTAAAACAATAATGCATAGGAAAATGATTCCTCTGTAGGTCAATTTACAGCACTTATTTCTGGGCCAAAACGAGCACCATTCCTCCTGAGGGAGGACAAGATTACTATGTTGGTTGCCCATCTCGATCATCTAAGGATAAACCTAACTCTTATACATTCTAGGTAATGTTACATCTAGTTTCTGCTGTCTCTGCTTGCAGGTTACAGATACTGGAACGATTATCCTCTTTGCCAAAATAATAAAGTGTCTCTTGTCTCTGGAAACAGTTCTCATTTCCATATTCGAAAATGTCAAATAAAGCAATAAGTTCAGCAAGTCTCTAATGTGCGTGTTCAAAATAAACAAGCTCCCAGTCAAGGCCTCTTATATGTTTCACTCCAGACGACATGCCGTTTCGTTGTCAGCATAAGCAGGAGTGAAGTCCTCTGGCAGCACTTTCGTGATCTGTCCCTCGGCGGAAGGTTTACAATCTTCTCCGGTAATTCTGATGATGATTAGAAAGTTCGACTTGCATTACAATACTATTCAGGAGCATGCTCATCTGTGTAGAGTTCGCTGGGTCTCTGATGAAAGTGAGGACATCAACACCGGCAGGTCTCCCCACAAGCTCTGGAAAGTCCTCAATTAGGCGTAAAAACACATTGCTTGCTAATCTGCTATCTTCTGGTGACAGGGACATTTGTCTTGTCTTCCCTGTACTCTGGAAGCAAAAGGAACTGCTAGGCAATCACGATGAGCAGCCTTCTTATTGTCTTTTCGTTTTCAGGGTCCTGAAGAAATTCAGTGATGTTAGTGAGCCTTCCAACTAACGACGGGTATGACCTCAATACTACCTCGAAATAAATCAACACGTCCTTAGTGTTGTCACTACTGCGTGACACCATAAATGAGTCTGAATAAAGCTTCTGTGTTAAAAGAGTCTGGATACAGTATTTACTATCAATTTATGTGTACTCTATCAAAATTTGGCATATATTTTCTTATCAAGGCTTCAGTATGCCTCAGTCCAAAGTTCAAAGTCAACAGACTATGTTGTGGCTCATAATTGTAGCTTTCTTCTTCACCCTGCAACTAGGAGGCACAGAGTGTCCGTGTTTATGTCCTTATACACTTATTTTGCTCAGAGGAAATGTCTAAAATTAAGCTACAACTTTGCACAAAAGTTCCTTGCCTTTGCTTTGCTGGTCATTCGTCCTTCTTCCTCATCATGGATCTCGGCTACATGTGCTGTGGTTCTTCCCCATTGTCTGTAGGCTACACGCGTTGGGTTGAGGGCAGAGGGTCTTCTCCGATGCATGGCTTGATGTCACCCAAGAAGATCCAGGCTCTTCTTCCCTTTAACTAGACTGCAGAGGGAGTGACGTCCTTCACTCTGAAGGGACCGTTGAACCTTGGCTCGTCCCACTTTTTTCTCGTGTGGTTTCTCACCAGGACCGTGTCACCAGGGAACAGTTTTGGAAAAAGTAAACCCTGAACTTGGTCTGTTGTAGTATCTCCTTCTGTGTGCTGTGCTGCCCTGCACTTTTTTTGTCATCGCTGCAGCTGTCCTGAAATTACAGTAAGACAAGATGTCATGCAATTCAAGTCATTTTGCATTTCTGATCCTAACACTTCCGCTGTTAGCTGAGCATCACATCTTGCTCTATCTCGGTGTGTTAGTGGCATGTGCATCCTTCTGCCTGTCATGATTTCACGCGGCGTGAGATGGTGGTCAGAACCAGGCTGGTTTCTGAGCGCATACAGTGCCAGTGGAAGGCAGTGTAGCCATCCCTTCTTTAGAGTAAGCTTCAATTTGGCTATACTTTCCTTTAACACGCCATTGAGCCTCTCGCATATCCCATTTCCTTGACGATGATATGCTGAAGAAAATCTGATCTGTTCAAATACTGCATTAACAAAGTGAGGCCCATTGTCTGACCTCATGACCTCACATATTCCCCATCTGGGAAATACCTCCCTCACCAGAAATGTGGCTGCACAGGTGGAGTCTGGCTGTGTATATGGACCTGCTACTATCCATTTAGAGAATGGACACACCATAGCAATTAGGAACCTGTACCCGTTACATACGAACCATATCGACATAATTGACATGCAAGTGCTGAAAAGGTCCATTGGGCCTTGGGATGACTCCTCTAATTACACGTAGTGTATGCCCAGGCCGTGATCTGTTGGCAGATTATACAGTTCACCATAAAAAATGCAACGTGCTCTGCCAAGTTCGGTATGTACCAGTCTTCGGCAATTGTTGCTGCTAGATTCTCTTTTGTCATGTGCGCTGGATAGTGTAACTGTTCCAGTGCCATTTTCAATAAGGCTATACGCATCACCGGTTTACCAGTGCTGTCTTGTCCCCACAAGCTCTCAGAGGGGTTTAAAGAACACCCTTGCTGCTTCCAGAGCTTCTTTTCTTCCTGTAGTGCCTCCCCTTGGAGCTCGATTAATTGGATTTTCACCATATTACTGTAAACGTCACATTAACTTTGTGCAACAATCGTTCTCTCATGCTCATCAGTTATTTCCACATTCCTTATTATTTCATCCTTGGTCGCCACACGCTTGGCTTCCGTGTCTGCTGCTTTATTTCCTCGTGAGATAAAATCTCACCCTTTCATGTGGGCGGCGCATTTCACGACCACTATGCCCACTGGGAGTTATAGTGCCTTAATGAGCCTATCTAATAAGGCTGCGTGCTGCACTGGCGTTCCATCCACTCAGAGGTAGCCCCTCCTTTTCCAGCATGCTAGTCCTGTGTGCACTGTTGACGTCACATAGGTGGAGTCACTGTACACGGTCACTTCCTGGTCTGCGTGATTCTCGAGTGTGAGTATCAACACCAATAATTCAGCAGCTTGTGCTGAATAATGAGATGGTAATCGTGAACTAATGAGTATTCGAAATTCTCCATTTGCCATGTGCTTCATCACAGCAGTGCATGTATATCTCTGCCCATCATTTTGATCGATCCTTGAAGAACCGTCAACAAAGACGATTTCTCCTTCTGCCAATGCATTTTCTTTCACTCTGGGAATCTCATCATAAAATTCTTCATAGTTTGCGCAGTCGTGTGTTGGTTCTCCTTCAGTGACTGGCTCTGCTATAAACATAGCTGGGTTCACTATCTTACATCAAATTATTTTAATCAATGGATTTGATATGATCACTTCATAAGCAGAAGCTCTCTGAGATATCAATGTGCCTTTTGGTTTCTCTAGAATGGCAAATAGTGCGTGCTCGACGAACAACGCCATTGAAAATCCCATCACAATGGTTGTAGCCTTCTCTATGGTGAACGCTGCGGCAGCTAAACTTTGTTTGCATGGAAAGTGACCCCTCATCACTGGGTATAGATTCCCACTGTAGTATGCCAGTGGCTTGTACCCTAATATGGTTCTCTGGGGAGTACTGCCGTCATGACACTGCCATTCATGTGTGAAAACAGTTAGAATGTAGTTCAACAAACCCTTCTTCCATAGTCTTGGTCCACTCAATTTTTTCTTTCATCACCTTTGTTTTATTTAGGGCTTGTAACAAGGGCTTGGTATAAGAGCTGTAGTCAAAGACCCATGCCCCGACATAATTGCATAATCCTAGGAAACTCTTTATTTGTTTTATTGTGTGTGGCTTAGCTGTGTTTAGTATGGCTTCAGCCCTTTCAGGGGTAACTTGTTCCCCTCATGCGAGATCAGCTGGCCTATGTACAGCACTTCTTGTTGACAATACTGTAACTTCTCTTTGTCAACTTTATTTCCTTTCTCAGCCAATACAGTCAATAGCTGAATAGAATCATGTCTGCACTTTTTTTCTGTCGTGCTGCAAATTAAGAGGTCATCCACATACTGCAAGACAACACTCTCCAATGCAATATTGCTTGTGTCCATCTGCGGAACTCTGTTGAAAATCGAAGGAGACTCGCAGTACCCCTGAGGTAACCTTGTACTTTTCAGACGCATTTGCCTGAACGTGAATAATGTCAAATCTTGCAAGTCTTTGTGCAAGGGGATTGAGAAAAATGTGTTTTTCAAGTCAATCACCGTCAAATACTTTGCCTCAAAGGGTATATTACATAGGATTGTGGATGGGTTAGGGACTAGAGGGAACTCGGTCTCTACAATATAATTTATTGGCCTTAGACCTTGGATTAACGCCAAGACCCTCCCTTTGATTTTTTGATAGGGTAAACTGTGGTGTTACATGACGACTCTGATGTCACTAAAATACCCTGCTCCATCACAGCAGATATTGTTTTGAAAATCCCTTCATCTGCTTCCCTAGACATGGGATACTGTCGTGCTTTTGGTAAAATTGGTCCTGGTTTCAATTTAATCCTTACTTCTCCGACTCCTTTCAACAAGCCTACATCATGAGGGCCTGTAGTCCACACTGAGACAGGCACCTTTGCCATGTCGTCATCAAAATATTCAGGACATTTTTGTGCCAGCATCATTCTCTGGGGCACTTCTCTTTTGATCATTTTCACCCAATAAGTAAGATTAACCTCAACTGTCGTTTCATCTACACCTGTCTGCTCTTCAAACAAATCGTCATCAGTGATGTCAGTCAATCTGTATCCTTCCTCAATGGCGATTACTGTGCACCATTGTCTGCCTTCGTCATCACATCCGTCGATAAATGCCATTTTTCCTCGCACTATTGCTGTGTGTATTGCCAAGGGAAACACTTGTCCCTTTTCCTCATGCATAGGTATTCTTGGCCTAAATAGAAACTCATCTGGGGTTCTTATTGGTTTGTCTGCAAGGCCTGGTAGCCATGACATTAATATACGCACTCAATACGCAAATATTTCTGGTTCCAATGGAACATCTCTCATAGCCATTTGTCGTGTGTATGCTCTAATCATTTTGCATACGTTCAAATAATGCATTCCTGGAGTGAAACATACTATGCCCTTCTCTGTGAACGAGATTGTCATGTTTAACTTTGTCATTAGGTCTCGACCCAATATATTTCCTGGGGTTTGCCTTGAATACAGCAGTGGCACATTCATGTCACATTCTCCTATAGAAACTGGAAGTTCTTTTGTAAAAGGAGCACGACTTGTTGCTCCTGTGAAGCCCTGAGTATTTATGGCATCTCCAGACAAAGAAAACTTGCCTTCACATATACACGAGCGTGTTGCACCCGTGTCAAATAAGAAAGAATACTCTTTATCCCCTATAAGGACATCTACCCTTGGTTCCTCGTGAGGGGTTGGTGTCACTAATAGGATAGAAAATATCAAGTTTCCCAGTGAGCTGTCCTAAACCATATATAACTTTGTCCCATGCTGAGTGAACAGACTTCCTCCATCACCAGTGTTATATCTTATTCCAGAATTCAGTACCTGTCCTGTACTTGTTGTTTGTAACAGTTGCATCGGTGACTGTTGAAAATTTTCTTTGCGGAAAATGTGTCATATTCTGAGGTTTCAAGGTTTGCTGTGCTCCCGGTGCTTGCTATTGCACCGTGTGATTTTGTGCAACTACATTTCCAGCCTGCTGTAAAAACACAGGTGGATTCACCATCCCTACTATCGTACCTTGGTCATTTTGCACCATGCCTTGACTTCTTCATGTGTGTACTAGATGCCCTGTCATCCCACACATCCAATATATTGGCGGTGGTCTGATTATTTGCCTATTTGACATAACTGGATTGCCATTTTGCATGTTTTGAAAACCTCCCTGATTAACTTGGAAACCTCCCTGATTACTCTGCCATCCTCTTCCTCGAAAGCCGCTCCCTCTGGGGTGAAACCCGTTATTGCCTGGATCAACCTGTCTTTGATTATTGACCTGCTGTATGTTCTATCCATCTGTGCTAGTTATCATTGCCCCTTGAATGGCATATTTTGACAATTTCTTCTGTACTAATTTTGCTTCTTCAGCTTTTCGTGCAGCTTCTTTCTTGCGATTCTTCTCTTGCAGCAGCCTGCAATAGTGAGCTATGGTCAACTGTATTTCAGATCACAGTTTGGCCTCTATTCCTACCAATTTCCTGAGCTGCTTCTGTACCTGATCTGGCAGCCCTTGGCATAATATATGGTAAAACACGAGTATGGAATTCCCCCAAGATTCACGAGTTTCCAGCACCCATGCATCTTGAAATTCTGGATGTAAAGCAAAGGATCCTCTGACTACTTCATTTTACGTGTCATTAAAGCTCCCATGTCTGAAGTGTCTGGGGGTGTCCAGTCATTTGGTCGACTGAAAACTAGTCGAATGACATTTGGTCGACGCAATTTGGTCGAAAACCAAATGGTCGAATTTTTTTTTTATTTATATATTTATTTTTCGGGTTTTCGTTTTTTAAAAAAAGGGGTTTTTAGAGAAAAAAAGTGGGTTGGGGGGGACCCCCCCCAAAAAAATAAAAAAAAAGGGGTGAAAATAAAAAAAATAAAAAATTCGACCATCTGGTTTTCTACCAAATTGGTTCGACCATTTGTCTGGTCGACCAATTTTTTTCGACCAAATGTCTGGTAACCGTGTCTGGGTATAGTAATCGTAATGCTTTTCATACCATGGCTCTGCAGTTGATAAACAGCGCTCTTTCATGCGCAGTATTAACTGTAGTCACGCCAGGGTAACCTGCACATGTCCACACATCGTCAGCTCTATCACCAAGTATGGTGATTAAAAGACCCTTAATATCCCTAATGACTAACGTGTTCCCTCCCATCATCTTTTCTAGCTCATGTATCCATTTTCCAGCTCCCAATGTCAAAATTCGAAGTTTATTTTTCAGATTTTCTCTATCCATGTGTGGCCAGGGTATATACTGTGGCCTCGTTCGTCCCTTTTCGAGTAACGGGAATTGTAACACATGGCACTACTTTTCCTCACTCATCATTTTTCTATCCACTGCAGGGGTAATAGTCCTGCATCGCAGTCTACCTGGAAATGTCCTTAGTCTGCTCACATAGGGTGGTTGAGTCACCCCCCTCTGACCGTAAGATTCTCCTTCATGTAGGTCTGATTGTGTGGCTGACTCTGATGCCTTAGGTGCAGACCCACTCGAATCTGACCATCTTATTCCCTTTCCTCTAGAGAAGCGTTTTTACGTATTTTCTCTCATCTTCTCTTTCCTCACATTCCTCTCTTTCTGTGTCTGATATTGTCTGTGCCCAACTCATGCAACTTCTCTCATCCTCCTCATTCCAGTTTAGCATCAACCTATCTAGGGACAGCTCTCTATTTCTGCTACTTTGGGAGACATCCTCAGTGTCGTACAACTGAGTGCTCTCCAGACGCTCGTCCTCTTCCCTCCCTTGGGGTACCTGTTCTAGCCCCATTTCATCATATATTCTATAGATCGTCTCTTCGATGCTTCTGGTGTCGAAGTCATCTTCCATATCTGCCCTAGACGTGCCTGGTACTAAATCGTACTCAGGAAAGAAGTATTCTATGTCTTCCCAGTCTACTGCTGGATCGGGTTTTTTAACCTCCCTTTCCAGATATTCAAGATCCCGTGCTCTCTGTCTTCGCTTACGTTCTATGTCGTCATCAAACTCTATGCGCTTCCTCGTTTCCTCTCTGACCCTATATTCATCTTGTTTCCTTGCAACTCTTCGCTCATTTGCCCTTCGTATTTCCTTATCCCTTTGTCTTTTTATTATCTTCTCCCATATTTTTTGTTCTTCTTATTCTATTCTCCTCTGTTCTTGCCTGTCCTGATCATTAGCTGTTCTCTGTTTATGATCATATTTTCTTTCTTGCTCCTCACGGTATAACTGCTATCGTTTCTGTCTGTCCTTTTTTCGGATTACTTAGTCTCTCAATCCTTTTATCTTTTCCTTCCCTTTCCTTTTTGAATCATCTAGCTCTCCCTTTTGTCTCACATCCTCAATGCCTTTACCATCGAATTTCAATAAAATCTGACCTCCCATCCATATGTTCTGTGTGAATGCCATCTCATCAGTCCTATCCTCATCTCCTCTCCATTTCTTTCCCTCTCTACTCTTATCTAGAGGTGTTCTTGCTTGTGCTGGTTCTCCTTTTTCTTTCTCGCGTCTCTCCTTGTCCCTCGGGACTTTGGAGGAAATATCTCTGTCTCTGCTTTTCTCTAGGCTTTCGTCACTACTTTGCATAGGTGACTCATATGACGGGTTGCTGTATCCCGTGGCTGCTTTAAGCTCCCTCAACGGGTATAATCCTTCCTCTTTACTGGCTTTGTTTTTTGTTTCAGAAGAGGCCGGTGACGCAGAAGGCGTTTCACCCCCCTCTGTGCGTATGTTAAGTATCCAATCTAACGCTGGCTCCTCCTCCTTTTCCTCTTGGTACATCTTCCAAAACCCTAAACTAGCTAGGCGTTCATTTAACTTTTTGCCAGTATACGTGGCGTGCAAATATGTCATCATGTGTTGCAGGACCGTTTCAGATAATGATCCGCCATGGGGCCATGGCATAAAAATTTTGTTGGCGGTTCCTTTAACCCATTCTGCACTGTACTTCTTCAGCTTAGGTGCATGTTTTGGCAACTGTTTGCACAAGTGTACTAACGGTGTAACGTCTCCCATGCTTAAATCTGTTTATATAACACTTTGTTATGCTTTATGTTTCATAAACAAGATCAACAATATGAGCAAACACCAATCGTTGCAAGCTACAATCTCATTTTACTTTTTGAAACAACAACCAACAATTCATATCATACAAAACTGTTTCTATTCAATCGCACAATTTCCATGCTATTTCCCCCAAAAATGTTCTTACCTCGTGATGTCAGAAAAAAGAAAAACACAAGACAGTCATGAGAGACTAGACAGACTAGGGCCAGCTACATAAATCTCATGCCATCTGCTTCCTCAGATGCATTTATGCCCCTATTATTTATTATTCCGACATGGAATGTAAGCCCATTTCTTTCAGATTCGCCTTTAATAGATTCTGTTTTCCTATATTGCCCTATTGCTTCAGGACTTTAAATGCAGGCTTCTTTTAGCGCTATATTAAAACCTAGGTATCTGGGCGTATACTCCTCTCTCTATTTCTTGGGTATCCATCCGTTATATCCTCTCTCTATTGCTCAGCCACCCTTGAGTCAATATTTTCCCCTTACATATATTATACTCTTACTCTGTCGCTTTTTTTGTCCCACCTCCCTCCGTTACCTTCCCTTTACCTGTTCTAAGGCATGCTACTTTTTGCCAAAGTAGTCAGTCTTTTTTCACTCACTGTTCACATTTTTTCCTCTCTGGATGCTCGGGATCACTGCCTTCGTTACCGCCTCTCCATGCTGTTTGTCCGATCAGCTGCTCAACGAAGTGGGAAGGGGTTTATGGGGGAAATCAAAGGTTCCTTCAGACCTAACCTGCAGGCTTTTTACTTAGACTAACCACTATCTACGGGGAGCCTCTCGTTCTACCCAGCTGGAGGGCAAATGACTCGTGATATTGCTGAGGATCCAGAGTTACTTATGTCGACGGCCAATGGGTGTCTTATTTAATCGATTCTAATCGAACCATCAATCTCTGCTACCAAGTGTGCTCGATGGACCCCAGCCAGCCAATAGGACTGGGGGTTTCCAAATAGCACTTTAAGATGAGTAGCAGCACCCTTGAGATGGATGGGAATGCAGATTCATACTCTTGCACCAAATCAATAATGACAACTCAATGGTTTGGTAAAGGGAGTCCGTTTAATGACAAGTACAAAAAACGGCGAGTTCATGAATATCAGCAATTGCTCGATCTTCCTTCTCGCTTCAACTCCAATTAATTTCAGAAAATATATAACAGTTATACCAAAAACTCATCATCACTGACGTATAACTCTTGAAACTTAGCATGTACTTGATTGGTTCTAGGAAGGTAACTTTAATATAGGTACTATATCTGTATATGGTAACAGGGAAAGGGGATTGGAAAAACAATGTCAAAATGACTACTGTAAACGTCACTAAAAGTACGACGTCTCATTTGTTCTACTAACTATAGGACCCCAGATTACATGGTCCACTATGATTGGGTTGCCATCAACCCCACTCATACTTTTCCACTTGTGCTTAGCAGCGTACAGCATAGCCGGCCAGGTGCAGGGAGTTCGTCTGCACCCCAGCTTCCCTCCAATTATTGTTACAATCAATCATCACCTCAGTGGTCATGTGTCAATTATTTCTTTCTGGTTGGCCTCAAGTCTGCTTCTTGGTCTGGGCAAGTTAAGGTGACTGGGCATGGCAGAGGTCCATACATAGCTGTCAAAGTTTTATCCCTTCCTGCTGGTCTGCTCACGTTATTCTGGCACCGTGAAATTGCCCTTTCCTTCGTGCAATTTCATATATTTGGTTTAATTCTGCCAGTCGTCTGCCATCTGTGGCTTATCTTGACCTTCCCTGAACAGGATACTCTGTTCTTCTTCTCATTAATTGTATCCACTGTTGGTCTATTTCAGCTCTCCGTCTTTAATTCTCGATTTGTGTGCTGCAAAACTCTCCTCTTGAGACCTTTAGTGACCTTTGGTTGATTCTGCTCTTGTGTGTAGTGGAGGCATACTTACATAAAGTGCTTTCTTGAGGTAGATATGTACATGTGGCGCTTGCCACAATCTATCTTACTATTAAGCATAAGCAAGCCTCACGATTTCTGTGCTTCTTTCAGTTACTTTGCATATGTACACGTGTAAAATATCTGAATATCTTCATCGTGCCTATGGCATACATTTATGACATCTTGACATTAATTGTTTCACTTTAGGCTTAGGATGTCACTTATCCATGGTGTTTTTTTTGTCATCATTCTCAGGTCGTTATATCTTCTATATGTGAATCAGTCCGGGTTCTTATGATGTCATCATTTGTCTTCCTTCAGTATCTTCTTAGTTTCTTTGGGTATTACATTCTGACAATCGTCATTATGTCTCATTTGTCGATAGGGTTTTCTCAGTGGGTACCTTACTGTCCAGATTTTCTTAGGTGTCGGTACTTCAATAGGTGCTGTTATTCTGATAGGTACTGGACAGAGCCCAACTGCGGCTCTCTGCTGGTTTATTTGCTCATCATACGTCACATATTTCGGTGTGAATGTTCCTGGTACTTCAAAATGGGCAGTTGGAGTGCAAATTGAGCTTGGCACCTCCTCTACAATAAGGATGGTGTGAGATTGCACGTGCAATATAATGAATATCTGCCTAGGAATGGTGTACATTGATTGTGATGTTAAGATTGCCAAAAACATGCATACCCACCCTGTGACACATGTCTACAAACTGCTACAATACATGTAGAGTCATTGCTTAAATCCTGATTTTAAGTGTGCTTGTTTGTAGCACTGTGGAACAGAATTGCATAACAACAATATAGTACAGTGTTCAACTACCATTGTTATTAATTATAAATACTCTTATGAACTACAATTTGTTCCTACAGTATATGCCCATTGTAAAATGCAGTGATGTTATCCAGCGTAAACCCAACTCTTGAAATCTGTGCATAGTAACTGCTGTAATATACCTGTTACTAAAATACAATGCCTACCCACTGCCGATATACGTCAACTAACGAATTCTGAACTGCAGGCACTGTCTCTTCTGTATAACATAGGGCCTCCTTACAAGTCAGCTGGTAAAAATTGTAATTAATGGAATGCCAGGGCAACCGTGTCCGTGAAGCACTGCTGCTGGAATCAACGGTTGATTCCATGTTAACGTGCACGTGCATTCCGACATGCCGGAAACGGTTACACCGGCATGCTGGTAATACCACCAACCCTCCACAAAATCCCCACACCGTGGATGCTGGTGACTCCAAATCTAGCTTTATGCTACTGGACCCGGCACCGGTAACAATGGTGCCGTTATTACTGTGACCGGAAATAACCTGCTCACCGGAACAGGAAATTGACCGCTGCCATTAATAAAACACAATCCATTGCAATCCTCTGTTCACAGGAGTGACAACCACATCCTGAGTACAGATAATTAACCAGAGACATGTCTGCAAGGGTACTTGCAACACGGAGGCACAAGCCGCGGTTCAGCGAGGCTGAATTGAACATGTTCGCAATCACCCTGATAGAGCATGCAGATGAAGGTTACAGCAGCGATCTCAGACGGCAGGAACAACAGCTCAAGAAAGCAATCTGGGAGGAGGTGGCCCAGAAATTCACAGTAGCCGGGACAACACCCCGAACAGTTCGGGACTGCCACAAAAGGTGGGACGTCCTTTGTCTGAGGGTGTGAAACCTCCTGTTGCCCAAAACACCCAGGCTATGGCCACAGGAGGCGGCCCTGCATCTCCCATCCAACTGCAGCCATGGGAGGAGACATGCAATAGTATACTGCATCTAGAGACTATTGAGGCAGTTGGTGCAAGTGGAGGCTGGAGCTACGACATAGGAGGAGGCTGGTGAGTACCCGTAAGCCCAATATCAGATCACACACCATACACCCTGTATACAATAGAGTAGGCAAACATGTCAAGTATGTTGTGCCACAGCCAGTACAGTCCTGCTGGCTCCCCTCCCCCACCTACAACCTGGTTGCACACATCCAGATAGACATTGCACCCAAACCACATTCATATACCACACACACATAGACCATTACACAGGCCCTCTCTATCTCCCTCACAAGATGCACCTGCTGGCCCTTAGACACACATCCCCCTGACACAGCCCAACTTCTGTCACCGCCGTGTTAGCACATCACCAAAGTTACATCAGTGTCAAGCACCTCCACCACCAGAAAATGACCTGCCGCACACAGCAATGATACATGCGGGCCACTCGCCCCATCCACCACGGCCCATCCCGCAAAATCATTAACAAAATCATCCATGTCACAACCAGCCACAACACCATATCATACAGTTTGTGTGGCACACCCATAACACCCAAACCGGGAAACACCAGTACACTATGCAACAGCCACTGCACACACCATGTTGGCACACCACACTTGCACCCGCACAGCATCCTTGACAAAGGCATTTGTGCACCATGCCATGGCGACCATCATGTCGACAACACAGGATTGTCATCAGAAAGTACTAACATTAATGTATGTCTCATCAATCTATACCCATCACTGATGCCCTGCCTTTCTGACCACCTCAGGTACATCATCTGGCAATGAGGCTGAACAGACGAGTACAGCTGGGGCCACCAGGCCACCCCGCAGACGGACCACCACCATGTCCAAACAGGACTCAACAGCGTCCTCTGGCAGACATGAGAGGGCAACAACATTTGCATCCCCCCAGCCACTCACCATCTGGTACCTGCACCCCAGCCACCCCCTAACCAGGAGGCACCTGCACCCCTGCCACCCCCCAACCAGGATGCACCAGCACCCCTTCCGCAAGGACGTCCACAAGGGGGTCCAGATGAAAACACTGGGGAGGATGGCAGAGCCGAAATCATTGAATCAGACCAGAGCTACGAGGAATCCATTGCCTTTAGTCCCGTGGGCCCAATGAGCCCCCAACCCCCACCACTACACAGTGTCAGCGACACTGAAGGGCAACTATCGAGAATGGAGCAAATTCAGGATTCCTTGACTTCACTCATCCAACAGCACCTGCATGAGGCCCAACTCATGCGTGGGAGGGTACGGGCCAGCTTGAGGAGGAGCGCACGGGCACTGGGCAGATGCACCAGTGTCAACTTGCTGATGTCACGCAGTGTGAGGGCATGTCTGGTTCTGTTGTTGGTCCTCAGCGCAGAAGCAGCACGAACACCTACCTCCCCTAGGTGGTCTTGGCATCTGGTTTGTACAAAGCACAGGCCACCTTGACCCCCTGGGGGAAAGAGGGTTAGGGTCCTTGGATTGGATTGGTTTCAGGAAGAGAGGATCACCGGGTAGACGGTTAGGAGATTGATTAGGGACAGGTAGGGGGATTTTTAGGGAAACATGCTCCACGGCTCTTGTCCTGAGAGCCTTTCTACAAACTCTTACAGTTACATACCATTCTTACATTGGTTGAGGTTCAGCACTCAGTTGGGCATCAGCACTGAGTTTGCCCCTTGCCTGTTACTTTATAATATGCAATTTTCACAACTGTAATGTCTAAGGCACTGCACCCAGTTATAGATTGCACTGAGTTTCCCCTTCACAGTTTGCACCTACAAGCGTAACACAGTATTCACATCTACTACACCATAGCATTGATATAACTGTAAAATAGCATTATGCACAGAGTTTCACCAAACATATAACACATAAACAAAAAGTAACACTTAGCTCTGGATGTTCGTGTCCATATGGTTAGTGGCAATGTTCCGAGGTCGGGGCCTTGCAGCCTCAGGGCGCCAAAAGCGGCGTTAATGCCTGCCAAGAAGGAAACAGTTAGTATGGCCTTTCTACCGTGCACCTTCTTAAGCACACGACTTTCACATTAACATAAATGCACATCGAGCGTGCTGCGCCACATGCGGTTAGTTTTATTGGCACCGAGTGTCCCTCATGCGAGAACTCCCTCTGATCTCCCAAGTGTCATGCGGGGTAAGCGGAGTCCCTCCCGCACTGATCCATCCACTGAGGGCTCCGATCGATGTGACTCGGAGTTAGATTACTTATCTTTAGTCTCGCTGGGCCGCAACTGGAAAGTGCAGGCGAGGTCTGGCCCCGCGTAAGATGCTTCAGCCGGAGATCGTCAGCAAAGCGTCCGCCCAGAGGGAAGTATGAGCGCAAACGAATTTGTGGCGTTCGCGCATGCGCAGAAGTTCCAGCGCGCAAGTCTGGGCGTCGGCTCCATTCTTGACAGGCCCCGTGTGCCTGGTTCTTGAAGCAGAGGTTCCTGGGCTGCCGGGACTGTAGTCTTGGGGACTGAGCATGCTGGGAATTGTAGTCTCTTCCTGTTTTGTCCTTTCCCTGGCTCTCCTTTCTGTGTGCTGCACCAATTACACCTGCAATGGGGGCAAGCATGACATCTGGTGCATAAAGTGGCTCCCACCATTCAATTACCCTTCTTTGCCCACGCTTTCTGACAGGGAGGGCTATAGTGTAATGTCCACCATGCCTGAAACCATGTCCATGTTGGTCCAGCTCCTAGTGGACCAAAGGCACCTGACTATACAACTGGCTTCCTCCACTAGTTCCACAACAGGGAGTTTGCTACATGGAAGTCCAAGGCATTGCTGTCTCGGCCTGCAGAAGGCTGCACCCCAGAACCCAAAAGGGGCCATAGATAGGGCATTGCGACATGGCTGCCCTGTCTTTGTACTCTGTCCATGTAGATAGTTGTGCAGGACATGACATGCACATGACATGCACATTGATAGTTTGGTGAGGTGGGTGTTGGATAGGTTGGGTAGGCATTGGGAGGGAAAGTTGGGGAGGCGGTGGGGTGTGGGGATAGTTGGGGGGTAGTGGGAAAGTTGGGGAGGTGGTTGGGGTGTGGGGATAGTTGGGTTGTCGTGGGAAAGTTGGGGAGGGTGTGCAGGTGCGGGGATAGTTGGGGGGTAGGGGTGGGGAGGGAAAGTTGGGTGGGATAGTGTAGTGTGTTAAGGCTTTCCTCAAATGTACATCATTTTTCTCAACAATATATTTTGTGTTGCAAAAGAAATCATGACTGGACATTGATCTTTCAGTGTGACTGCATTTATTCATGTACAGTGCCAAGTGCCTGGTGTGCTAGATGTCCTGTGCCGTGTGCATGACAGGTGCTCAGAAGTAGTGGTGTATGAGGTCTTCACGTACGACATGTCTATCTATGCCATTGCGGCGCTATGCAAAAGCCAGCTCATCGTCACTGTCTTCCGCAGCCTCTGGTGGCTGCATGTCCATGTCTGGGGCCAGGGGGACGTTGCACCTGATGCACATGTTTGCAACACGGCACAGGCAAGCACTATTTTCCCAACCTTTTCAGGGCTGTACATCAGTGCTCCCCCCGATCTCCTGAGGCAGCTGAACCGGGCCTTCAACAGGCCAAATGTCTGTTCTGTGGTGCAGTGACTACGTACATGGGCATGATTGTATGCCTGCCCGTGGATGTTATGAGGTTGCCTAACAGGGGTCATCAACCATGGCATCAAGGGATGCCCAGCATCACCTGCACGGGAGCAACAGAAAGTGCACATGTAAATTTCCTGGTCATTTCATGTTTGCACAGTGTTCATTTGAGGGGACAAACATGCACAATCAAAATTGAGCATGGCTACCATATGGCCATTTTCGGGCCCCAGAACGGCACGTTGTCATAATGCGTGTGGGAGGTGTGCTGTGCAGTGGCATTCACATGGACCATTCACAGACAACATGACCTCAGACCCTTCTTGTGAAACTGACATACATGTAATTGATATATGTTCTGTGCTACAAATCAATTCCAGCTATATGCCCACGTACGACAGTAGGTTTTGCTTTTCTCTGATATGCATGCTTAATTGTGTGGTTGTTACAGGCAGTGTACCTGTCCAATTTGTGTGCAGCCAAAAATGTGTTTTGTCGGTGGGTGATTCAGTATTCTCTGGCTGTGCACCATGAGTTGTGGGTTTGCTTGACTGTGTTTCTGCTTGTCATTCTCACTATGGTGTGGTGCATTCTGGTACATGTAGTTCATTATTGCTTCACTCTACCGGATAGCTGTAGTCATGTATGCACTGGATATTTTCCATACATGGTGACACGCCTGTCAAGGACTTGCACTATGGCATGCTACTATTGTGTTGAACCTTCAGTAACACCACACATATGCACATTTCATGCACTCACAACACTGAGTAGGGTCATCTCCCCCTCAATGTCTGAGGTTTACTTGTTTAACATGTATCAGCAATTATGTTCCTTGCTCTCAATCTTGATCTGCCTTACACTTTTGGTGCCCTATCTGGCCTCTGTGCTCTTACATGGAGGTTTTGTAATTGTTCTGGGAATTGCAGTAGGAGTAATGATGGAATAATGCATGCAGTGTGCACATCCACTGGTCATTGGTGTCATACTGGGCCATTTTTCTACACTGCACATGGCCTTGTAATTAGACTCCCCCAGCAGCAAGTTATAATATGCTGTCTACAGCCCCCCCAGAATTCAACATTGCACATAGCCTTGTAATTAGACTCTCCCAGCAGCAAGTTATGCTATGCTGTCTACAGCCCCCCAAAATTCAACAATGAACATGGCCTTGTAATCAGACTCTCCCAGCAGCAATGTATGCCATGCTGTCTACTGCCCCGCCCCCAAATTCAACAGTGCACATGGCCGTGGAGTTAGATTCACCCAGCAGCCAGGTATGCTGTCATCATGTTGTGCTATGTATTGAGGCAGCGTGGAGTTCTGCAGCACCATGGAATCGTGTGTCTACCCGGGGAATCTTGCACATCAATGGGTAATGGGGTGGCGAGCGTCACACACCATTTGCACGTTCAGTGAATGAAAGAGCTTCCTATTGTGGTACACCTCCTCCACAGCATACCTGACCTCCAGCTCTACATGTGTGCAATCCAAGGCACCAATGACATAAGGCATGCCTGCAAAGGCATGGAAGGCTATTTTTGTGCCATGTACTTGGTCAGTAGTCCTGGGTTGGCTGATGTGGTCTTGTACATGACACAGGGGTGCATCAATCACCTGGAATAGCACACGGGAAAAACAGGGTTGCGAGATCCCAATTGTGTGCTGGTATGTGCCTGTGGCTAGAAAGTGTAGCACACCTTCTGCAAGGGCGGCATGGCTGTGCCGATGAGGCTGACCAGGTCATCGTGGATCAGGTCCTGTTGTGATGGTGTTCCTGTCTAGCCGCTACAGGGTGTGGATCTGATGTTGGCTGAGGTTGAATGGTGTGTCCCTCAAGCGAGGGATTGGTGGCTGCCTGTGGACTGCTACCTACTGGACATTGGGATTTGATGGGTTAGGAGAGCCCTCTTTCTCCTCAAGCACCTCCGCTGCATGCTCCACCTCCATGCCTCTTCAAGTAATAGCTCTGCAGGCATGGTCTCCAGATCCAGTACAGCTACCGCTACTGATAGCATTGTGGTGTTGGAAGGGGTATGGGGTGTGGGAGTGGTACTTTTGTGCTGTTGCACAGCCCATTGGAGCCACCTGTGTGGATTTTGTGCATCTGTGGCATGTTTCTACACACCAGAATCCACTTATCACCTGATCCGCGAGGCTTGCGTTTCTGGCATCGTTTTCACATTGTTACCGGCATGTACATGCTGGTGATTTTGTGTCCGTGTACCTCTGAATGTGCACTTACTGACGCCATGCTGGTATCTCAGACACGGCTGCCGCATCTCTCTGCAGCTCCGGCAATGGTTTCAAATGCTCTAATCCATTGTATACATGCCACTGATATATTTCGTACACCCAGGATGATACATAGCATTCACCCATGCATTATGTAGGGAAATAATGTATCCCTTTTTAACTTGCTTATTCGATTTCTAAATGAAATTGAATTGATGCGTCAAGAAATGAAAGTGAATTGATGTGACTTGAAATGAAGGTTTTAGACATGTAAAGTTTTAAATTAATGCTTTAACCGAAGGAAGAGTCTGATGGTGATGAAGTAATGTTATTGTTGTAGGTCATGTTCTTAATTCTAATGTATGTTTCTTTTTTGTACTTTGTGTAAGGTTTTCTTTTGTAAACTAAATCACAAATAAAACCAAAAAAAAATAAACATATACTGGAAGCGATTAGTAGACATGAAAATAGAAAACATGCCATATTGTCTCTTCTTGAAAAGGACCAAGCTCATATTAAAATCAAATATCTGCTTTTTTTATGAACATCAAGGCACTGTTTCATTGTGCATGCTGCTCACTGATTGGATGGTAGTGTTGTTAAACTCACACATTTGTTACAGCATGCATACACACTAAGAAAGTGACAAAAACTAGAAAATAACATGCAATTGTAGACCATGCAGAAAGTCCTCTTGTTCTTTACAATCTCTTTCAGAACCCTGGCACCTCATCAGAGCCTATTCACGACCCCTCACTTTTACGGTATGGAAAATGCCCCCACAGTGTGATGGCGACCTTGTCACATGCAATGACAATATGTGTGTCCAAATTGGAGTATGGCCCCCATCTCTGGTAAGGCCTCTGTCACTGCTGCTCTCTTTGTAGTTTTAACAATAAAAAAGCACCTACACACCACACTCTCCTTCGAGATATCTGTTATTATTTGCTCTAGCCGTGCTTCTGCCAGCAACTGCTGGGGTGGCTCCAGCAAATGCAACTCATTGGCAATGCAACTCTTACCCACAGCGAAAGAGAGAGAAGGAGCCATAGAGTGATCCAGCTAACCATATATAGAGAGAAAGAGAGAGAGAGAGAGAGAGAGAGAGAGAGAGAGAGAGAGAGAGAGGAGAGCGAGAAAGGGAGAGAGAAAGAGAGAGAGAGGGAAGGAGGAAGGCAAAGAGAGAGATTGAGAGAGAAAGGGAGGGAAAGCGAGAGAGAAGGAGACAGCGAGAGAGAAGGAGAGGGAGAAAGAGAGAGGGAAAGAGAGAGAGACAGCGGCAGAGAGCAATAGAGAGGGAAAGAGAGAGAGAAAGAGAGAGAGAGGGAGGAAGAGAGAGAGAGAGGAAAAGAGAGAAAGAGAGGGGGAAAGAGAGAGAGAGAGAGAGACAGTGACAGAGATAGAGAGGGAAAGAGGGAGAGAGAAAAAGAGAGAGAGAAACAGAGAGGGAGGAAGAGAGAGAGAAAGAGAGAGAGGGAGCAGGAAATAGGGAGACAGAGAGAGTGAGAAAGGGAAGAAAGCAAGAAATATAGAGAAAGAGAAAGGGAGCTGGAGAGAGATGGATCGAGAGAGAAAGAGAGAGAAACGGAGAAGGAAGAGAAAGAGAGAAGGAGAAAGAGAGAAAGACAGACAGAAAAAGAGAGAAAGAGAGGGGGAAGAGACGGGGGTGAGAGAGAGAGAAAGAGAGCTGGAGCAACAGAGAGAAAGAGAGAGGGGGAAGAAAGAGAAATAGGCAAGGGCAAGAGAGATAGAAGGAGAGACAGTGAGGGAGAGAGGGAGAGAGAAACAGAGAGAGAGAAACAGAGAGGGGGAAGAGAGGGAAGAAGACAGAAAGATAAAGAGAGAGAGAGAGAGTAGGAGAGAGATAGGTGGAGAGAAAGAAAGAGAGTGAGAGGGAAAGAGAGTGAAAGGAGAGAGACCGAGAAGAGAGAGGCGGAGAGAGAGAGAGAGAGAGAGAGAAAGAGAGGTGTGGAGAGAGAGAGAGAGAGAGAAGAGAGAGGTGTGGAGAGAGAGAGAGAGAGAGAGAGAAGAGAGAGGTGTGGAGAGAGAGAGAAAGAGAGAGAGGTGTGGAGAGAGAGAGAGAGAGAGAGAGAGAGAAGAGAGAGGCGGAGAGAGAGAGAGAGAGAGAGAGAGAGAGAAGAGAGAGGTGTGGAGAGAGAGAGAGAGAGAGTGTGTGTGTGAGAGAGAGAGAGAGAACTGGACCAGTGTGTGGACCACCGGGTGTATCATACACTGCTGCAGCTAGTTGTAAATATTGTATCACCATGTATGTATCATCTTGTTTACATCTTTGAATAACAGTGTTAATTTAAATATAATTTGTTTTAAATAAGTAGCATGTATGACCTGGAGAGATTATTATCATGGTCATGAATATTTTTGCTCCAATATTTCACACTAGAGTCCGACAGTGTTTTGATGATACTTTTTCCTTTATCCAGATGACTTTTCTTCATTAAAGTCACACTGATCACTGTTTGCCGTGATGTGACCTTTTGACTGAGTGTCACTAAAATACGAGAAATACGTCTTTGCGTTCACTATCTCCTCAGTGAAGAAAGACTTCATGCAACAGGAGCGAGTCTTTCGTCAGAATTTACAATTTATTTGTATCCTCTCGAAACATGTTTTGGATTCTATGTGTTTCCCTTTTATGTTACTAACACAGTTTGGCTACAGATCAGGCGCAACACGCTCGCCTTGGGAACAACATGGACGGATTCTAGCCTGCACTTAGAAGCTGTCAGAGGCCAGCATCAAGCGCAATATAAATGACCAATACAATCAAATCAATACATAAAAAACCTACAGAAACACACACCGGTGAACAACAAGAAGCACAGAAGAACTCTGACACCGCATTTGAGTCGTTCATTCTGGGGATACATTTTGCAGATTTGGCGGGGCCTTCATCTGCCCTCCTTTTTCTGCTTTACACATTTTTATCGAGTCCCCATCTTTTGAAGAATTTAATAAATGTCTAATATATGTATAGCCCTATTTGTGTTCCTATTTTATTTGTGATCTATCAAATAGTCATATTACTAAACTAGCTGCAGTACTAACTCGCACTGGTTAGTAGCTGAAATAGAAGTGAAACTCAACACTGGTTAGTAACAGATATAGAAGAGAGACTCGGACACTGGTTCGTAACAGAAATAGAAGAGAGACTTGGACAGCACTCAATGTGTTTCGTTAAAGATGAACACATGTGTATCCCTTCGAGATACGCTGCATATGATTTGAAAATACTGTTGGGGATGAACTCCCAGGTAGGTCTGAGTGCTACTAGGAGTTTCCGACCTCAGTGAAGGGCCAAAACCTTCCCCTAAAAGGAACATAGACCCAGAGAGACAGCAAGTTCAAACAGCAGTTTATTACAGCCAAAACCAGCAGCGATTAGTACAAGGATAGACACAATCCGGGAACGTCTCAGTGAGCTCTGGCTCGCAGGCCAGTTTTGATGGCACCTTATGTCACACGGACTTCACAATCTGGGCCCCTCTCCAGAAAACCTATCACCCTTCGGAACTGGGTGTTGAGTAGTAGTGTCCCTATAGCAGTCCATATACATGTTAGTTCACTGGATCTCCCAAGTCAGGGGTCAGGCATGACCAGTCCCAATATTGTTGCCACTAAACAATGTTGCAGAGTGAGGGTCTGATTAGTGGTACTTGCCCGTGGCTATCCACACCTAGGGTCCTGAACTGTGATTGTCTAGAGCTGATGCCCCCAGGCCTCTGATCCAAAATGATTCTCAGCTTGAGGTGTACATTTTCAAGGTAATAAGTATAACTATGTGTCTGCATGGTATCGTGTGTCACCACCAAGTCTATGCGAGTGCCCGTTCACATCATGCAACCCATATATCGTGCTGTAATGACTTTGTTGCAAGCTTCTGTCTGGTGGCGTGAGATCGCTCCTCTTTCCCAGTGCCGGTTTCGATTTATCACTCGAGTCGGCTTAACCACGTGCTCAGAGACCATGTTTTGGGCTTCTGGAGCTATCAAGTTACACTGAAATATTTTCATTTACTGCAGCTGGTGTTACTAACGTTCAGGGAATGGAATGTCACTCGTATCTTGGCAGCCTTGGCTGCAGTCACTTGTCCCACATGCTCTTCTGCTCGTTCTGAATTCAGCTCAGCTCAGCCATTACTGAGACAGTTATGGCCTATTGTGATTTTCCAAAACCATGGCATGGCTTCGATATGTTCACGTTATTCTATAGTCCTCCATATGTTAGTAATTCATTGGCTCTGTCAGGTCCCATAGGTTCTCCTGCAGCTCCATTAGGTTAATTGCATGTAAGCATCTGCAAGCTTGCTCAGGATCTCTTGCTTCTTGCGGTTTCTGCACACTGTGATTAAGCTAATGACAAAATAATAAAGCAAGACGGTATGTGTATGTATCTGTCCTCTAAATTATAGAACTGTTCCGCATGTGTTCTTCATGTATTCTGGTGCGTGTCTTCTTTCCCAATGTGCGAATGGCACGTGTGCTTCCTGTCTAACACTGCTATGTATGGTGTCTATCGACATCAAGCATGGCTTCTCATCGCTTTAGTCGAGGCTGTCAGTGAAGTGTCCTTAATGGCACCTAGAGGCTCTTCGTCTACTCTAGGCAGTGTTTGCACTGCTCCTGGGCTATAGGGTTGGCTAAGCGGGTACCTTTCTGTAGGATCAAAAGAAACATCAAGGCTTAGTACCACCAAAGGTGAAATACTCAGGTCACAAGTTCAAAAGTACATGTACAGTTTATTGATCAGATAGCTATCTGGCTCTCACTGCCTCGCAGTGTGTACCAGCAGACACTGTGAGGAGGGAGAGTGCAGGACATTACAAAGTCATGGGTTTTTATACATTTTTGTCACAAACCCGGTTACATCGTTCAGCCCCTCTTTGAGTTACATATTCATTAAGTGTTCATAACCAGTTCACATAACCAATACAGATTCAAATACCTATACATTTTTGAATGTTTTCCTCAAACACTATACATGTTTTCCTGCACATATGATACAATGGTAACATTTGTTTTCAAGCTTAGGGTTAATCCAGTTTCAAGGAACGTACACACAGATTTCTGCAAAGGCACACGGTTTCAGCTATTCAACATTCTGTTCCACTGTTTGAACAAGGATGACGCTATTGGTACAGACAACATCTAAATTACAGTTCAGTTCAACTCTAGTTTAGCTGCAAGGTTTCTCAGTGTAGGACAAACAATCCACAGTCAGCAGCCACAACATTTTTATCTGCGTTGACACAGTGCAAAGTTTATTTTTCTCTGCTAGAGCCAAAAACACAAAGTTTAACATGAAGCAGAAACAGGAGTTTAATCAAAATGGCGGATGATTCTAAAAATGCGGCGTAGTCAGCCTTATTCAGGTTCATTCGAATGCGATTTTCAGTGCAATGTGAATGCGCTTAGGCCAATGTTCGTTATCAGACGGTGTTATGTGAAATATACTTTAACAAACCCTCCTTTTGGCCTAAGCCAAGAGCATTTATTCAAACATCAGCATTATCCAAAAACAATGTATCATTGTCAGAATATCCTGAATCGCTGTCTTTGAAAACATTAATCGCCATTAACTCCTTGATGGTAATATCCTGCATTACCAAGGCATTCAAAATTTTCCCGGGCTTAATTTTCCTGGGATAGTTTAGTCACTATCTTTCACAGAGAAGAAATATCCCAAACATATCAGTCTTTGTCCTGCCCTGGGGCAGTCCAGCACCAAAATGCTAGGCTATTCTCCTCTGAACAAGAGTACCAACAGCATCCCCAGACACATGTTTCGGTCTGGTTGGACCTCATCAGTAGGGAGGAGCTGTGCCTCTCTAAGAATAGTGAGCAAGGGGTTCACGTCTGGATTCCCCTAGTAACTTAGGGTGAGACCCAAAGTTACTTAAATATGCAAATTACCAAGGGGGGTCCTGGGAGTCCCTCTGCCAGACATTAGTCCTGGTTACGAGAGACTTACCCAGAGTCTTTAGCTCACTATCTTTCACAGAGAAGAAATATCCAAAACATATCAGTCTTTGTCCTACCCTTGTTCAGAGAAGAATTGCCTAGCATTTCGGTGCTGGACTGTCCCAGGGCAGGACAAAGACTGATATGTTTGGGATATTTCTTCGCTGTGAAAGATAGTGAGCTAAAGACTCTGGGTAAGTCTCTCGTAACCAGGACTAATGTCTGGCAGAGGGAATCCCAGGAGAGACTTACCCAGAGTCTTTAGCTCACTATCTTTCACAGAGAAGAAATATCCAAAACATATCAGTCTTTGTCCTACCCTTGTTCAGAGGAGAATTGCCTAGAATTTCGGTGCTGGACTGCCCCAGGGCAGGACAAAGACTGATATGTTTGAGATATTTCTTCACTGTGAAAGATAGTGAGCTAAAGACTCTGGGTAAGTCTCTAGTAACCAGGACTAATGTCTGGCAGAGGGACTCCCAGGACCCCCCTTGTTAATTTTCTTAGGTTCTAGCCTACCTATTGCCTGTGCAAAACTTCCACCCATCATAGAACACATGACAAGCAGACATTGTATGCAACAACAGAAAAACAGTATAAGGCCAAGGATTACCATTAAGACTGCAACGATTTTCCAACCCCAAGATCGCAACACATCCCAGAACCATGTACTAATATCCCAGTTTCCCTCTGGAATGTGTACTTCAGTACTTAAGACATGTACATTCTTAATTGCCTTAAATATAGTGGGGGAGGAATGTCAGTGGTCTCATTGATGGTTTTCTCTAACACTCTTGCCCATTTTCGAATATCTTGGGAGTTTATTATTTGTCTCTAGAATGGCACAAAGGATTTTGCAACATCACCCAGAATTTGTAAAGGAGTGTCACCATTCTCATCCCGCCTGGGACGAGTTTTAGAGACTTCAGCAGTGGTGGCCACATATACTCCTGGCAACAATATACCCAAATAACAAGTACCCTCCCAATCTCTGGGTAACCATGGATATGCCTCAAACTAAGTAAACAGGATCTCCTACGTACAGAGGTTTATCCTCACTGATTAGTACAGCAGTATTTGTACATCCCTCAATTTCACCCATTCGTTGGGAACCCTCTCTTTGTATGCAGAATGGAATAGAGTTTGGACTATGGTTGATGGTATAGGAAGGAGGCATGGCATCCCTATTACCTACGGGAACCATTTTGAAGGTAATCAACAAATGTAAAGGTCTAGAGAGTCTGCCAGAAGGCCTAATAGAAGCAACATTGAACTTTCTCCTATTTGCAAACAAAGAACATCCTAAAGGTGTTAAAACTCGCTTTTCAAATTCATTAAGATTAGACCATGACCCTTGACAAGAAGATTTATCATCAGAAAAGTAACAGCATCCTTTTTTGTACGAGTGGCCTGTAAAATAGGCATCGTTTCTCAGTGTCCGTTAAGAAGCCTCACTATTAGGCTTCTTTAGTTCATCCATGGGTGGCACCTGACCACGTGGCCTATGTCGATTGAAGGTAACTTTGCCGGTCCCTGCCTCTTATTGTGTGCAGCAGAGGAATGATGAGGGACTTGCTCAATGGTGGTTTCTTGTGGGTTTCTTGTGGGCACAGCATAGCTGCACTTCCCTATCTTATTTACATTAATGTAATGTCAGCAACTCTAAATCTAAATCCGATTCCGTGGTCACAGGTCATACCTCACAACTCCAAGTACGGAATGATCGGTGAACATAGTGTTGTCATTTCCTGAAGAAATTGAAGAAGCAGAAACAAGATCGGTTGCCGTTGAAGAAGAATATGAAGAAGAAGCAACAATCTCCCCACGCTCCACGAGCTCAGGAAGGACTATCATGACACTCTCAGTGTCAATCAGAAAAGGAATCCTCTTCACATGTGTCGCGTGGATCCAGTGCTTCTTCCCAGCCACTCGAACGGCAGTCTGCGCGGCCATAAGTATTTGATGTGGTCCTTTACATTGAGGTGCAAGGCTGGATCCCCTCTCAAAGTTCTTCAGAAGGACCCACTGTCCAGGTCGGAGTCGATGAACTGGACCCTTGTATTTTGCAGGGAGGGCTACTCGCACCTGTTGATGAATCAAATACAAGTTTTGAGTCAACTGATCACAATAATCAGACAAAGCAAATACTGGATTTCTTTCAACTGCTTGGGTTTGGAACAGTCCATATATTGGCTGGTCTCCCCATGGCGTTCCACAAGACCGGCACTCTGAGCGTGTCTGGCGTAGTGGAACCGTTTATCAATCTGTAATCCAGAACAAACTTGTAGGATGACAGCAAATTACCCTCAGCAAGCCAAACCTAGGAACATATTCCTTCAGCATGGTCTTTGCCGTTGACATTGCTGTGGCATCTTTTAGAGGAAAAGACTCAACCCATTTACTGAAAGCACAGATGATGACTAAAACATATTTGTAGTTTTAACAACATTCCATCTCAATAAAATCAAAATGAATCACCTCAAAAGGCATGGAGGGGTGACCAAAACTGCCCTTTGGTGACGGTTTTCTCTTCCCAGTGTTATGTTGCAAGCATTTCATGCAACTTTGGACAAAACGTTCAGCAGCTTTCTGAATATTGGTATTATACCAGAGAGGATCTAACTGTTTGCAAATCTTTTTAGCACACATATGTGTTGGGCATGAGCCATTGTAACCGTAGCAGTGACATAGGCATTGGGTAGCATCTATCTTTGTTTTTCACTATCCACCCAACAACCCTCATCATCTAGATCCGCTGGACCCTCAGCCCACTGTTTGATTTCTTCTGAAGTAGCTTCAGCTTGAATTGCTTTTATACAGCTAACCCCTTCATCTATCATACAAGTGTCAGTGACCCCCTTTGTTGGATCTAACACAACCATCTTTGAATGCAAATCAGTGGCAGTCTGTTTGGCTATTCTGTCAGCAAAAGCATTTCCTTTCCTACTTCATCCGTCACTTTCTGGTGTGCGGCACACTTCATTATTGCTAACTGCGTAAGAAGCGCAAGTGCTGAAAGGAACCAAACTATTAAGATAGCATGCCTGAATCTTTGTCCATGCGAGGTCAAGAAACCTCTCTCAGTCCATAGTCAACCAAAGTTGTGAACCTCCCTGAACGCATGTTAGCTATCTGTGTATATATTCACACTAAGCCCTTCAGAAAGTTCACAGGCTCTGGTTAACGCAATAATCTCTGTGGCCTGCGCAGAATTATGCGGAATTCGCTTGGTTTCCACAATAGTGCTTAATGTGGTGATTGTGTAAGCAGCAGTGGATGTACCATCCGGAAGTTTAAAGCAGGAGAAATTGCAAAACAGCTCCACTTGTGGATTCTTTAAGGCTGTATCGCTAAAATCAATTCTTCACTTAGTTTCTTGTTCTGTGGTATAGAGGCAATCATGTGACATCTTGTCACTACAGTCTGTTTCTTGCGGAAGAGGCAATAGTACAGCCGGATTTAATGAGCAATATCTCTTAATTTGGATATGCGGAGCAAATTGAATCAGCTCGTACCTTGTTAGCCGAGCCGATGTGAGATGTTGCGTTTGCGTTCTGTTTAATAGTACGTGTATGGAGTGGGGTACCATCACAATTAAAGAATGACCTAAAACCATACCCTCACTTTGTTTCACAGAAGCAGCGGAAGCAGCTACAGCTCTCAAACACCTCAGCAAAGCGCATGCAACAGGGTCTAACATGGAGGAAAAATAACTGCACGGTCTATTCTTGCCCCAATGTTCCTGTGTCAAAACAGCCAAAGCACACCCATCACATTCATGTACATACAACACAAAGATCTTTTCGTAATTTGGTGTGCCCAAAACCGGTGCTGAACACAACGCAGCCTTCAGCAAATCAAAAGCATTCTGGCAATCCATGTTCCATGGTAAAGGAAAAGAAATGCCCTTCTTTGTCAGTGCCAACATAGGTTTTATCATTAATGAAAACTGTGGGATCCACTTTCTACAATATGAAGCCATGCCTATCAAAGCTCTGACCTCTGTCTGTGTATTTGGGACAGACATACTAGAGGTGCTTTGTATCCGTTCAGGTGTCAGTCTTCTTCCCTTCTTCGACAGGAGATAGCCTAAATAGGCGACCTCCTGTTGACAATACTGAAACTTTTTCAATTAATCCTTATGCCCATGTTCTGCTAAATGAATAAGCAGCAACACGGTGCCTTCTTTGCAAGCTACTTCAGAATCAGCAGTAGATCGGCAATGTACTGCAACAACGTGCAAGTAGAGGGTAACTCAAGTGTATCAAGCTGTTCTTTCAATGATCTACTATAGATGCTTGGACTCTCAGTGTACCCTTTCGGCAAACGAGTGAATGTAAACGAGCATCCCCCTAATGTGAACGCGAACAAATATCTGCTTTCAACATGTACAGGAATACTGAAAAAAAGCGTTTTTCAAATCCACAACACTAAAATGTGTAGCCATAGCTGGAATCATAGTCAATATTGTAATAACATCAGGTACAATCGGAAACTGTGGAGCAATAACCTTATTAATGGCGTGCAAATCCATAATGAAAAAAAAGGAAATACATTATCCCCTTTCTTATAAACTGGTAGAATTGGACTATTACTCACGCTGCCTGCAATTTCCTCAATCACACCTACGTGTACAAAATCAGAAATAATACTCTTAGAAGCCTGCTCACCTTCAACCCAAATCTTATATTGCGGAATACGTGGCTTCAACACAATTTTAACTGGATCAATTTGTAAAATGCCAATGTCATTATCATGAATTATCCATAGACATGTCGGAACCTTATTCAGTTGGTAAAGGCCTAGACAGAAATTGTTGAGCAGAAGTTTGTTGAGGTGAAATCGTTAAATGCACTCCATCCGGAGAACAGTAAACCACAGCATTCAATTTCTTCAGTAAATTTAATCCCAACAAATTTTCGGCACAATTTGTCATCAACAGAAATGGGCAGGAATAAGTGAATGGTCCCAGTCAAATTGTTACCAGCCGGGAGATCGGATTAACCACTGGCGTACCAGAGAACCCTACAGAAATGTTGTTCCGCCCTGACAGTGGAATATCTGGAACACGTGAATGATCAATAGAACACTTCGCTGCTCCTGTATCTATCAAGAATAGATGCGCCCTATCCCCAACCTTTATTTCAATGTAGTGCCCTTTCTGATTGACGGGAATGGGTACCGGTTCCAGACTCTGCTTGGGGCTGTCCTAACGGAACAGTATATAGTCAAATTCAAGATCCTCAGAAAAATAGACAGTCGAAGGATTATCAAAAATGTTCCCACTAGTAACACTCTGTTGCTGACTATCTTGTGACGGTGCCTGTTGATTCTGCACAAATTGACTTCTACCAGGACCCCCTATCCCAGCATGGCCTCTGGATCGTCTACCCATGGCACCATACATGCTATTTGATCTCTGCTGAAAGATCGGGCATTGTGCTAGTCAATGACCTTACTGTCTACGATATGCACATTGGTTGATATGTACAGACCCAGTTGTGCATTATCCTGTGGTGTAAATTGGCCTCTAAACTGTGCATTCCCACCTCTAGCTCCTCTAGCTGTTTGCTGCAATAATACTCTAGTCTTCAAGTCTCCCTTTTTCTTTTCTGCCTTCTCCTTCTATGTATTAACCATAGTTCCATAGTACTGAGCAATATGTAATACTTCAGACTGTGATTTCGCTTGCCAAGCACTCTCAGAAGTCATAATTTGTGATTGGATTTCAGGCAACAATCCACGCTCAAATATGTCTACAAACAGCCTTTTTCCTGACTCTGTATTTAAGTCTTGACCACTAAAATCTGAAAACACTTTCTCAAACCTATTAAAATACTCTGTTGTACCCTCTGACTTCAATTGTATGCAAGCCGAAAGTTTATCCCATATAATTATTTTTTCAGAAACCAGAGTTTTCAATTTAGCTAATATTTTGTCTGGCAACACTAGTATCACTTGTGTCAGTTTCTCACCGGCATTCCTTTCCCCGTCTATTTGTACTTATGCATCCCATGTATCACCCATCCCTGCCTGATCCTCTACAGTTCTAATCTGCTTCCACAAATCAGCAGGAAGGATCACAGGAAACAACAAATCTATATCACCCAGTGTGAAAACTGACGAATGCAAGACAGATTCAATTTCTTTATAAAATTCTGTTACGCTCACCTGGCTCCCACAGGGGCGTCGATCGGACCCGGACAGCTGCAACCTCCTCCAAAGTGAAGCGTAGCCCAGAGATAACAGACTGGACTGGACCGCCTAATCTCGTCTGCTTGACCCGTAGAAATATTCTCCTGCAAGTGGAGAAAGGGATTCAGCCACCCGTGGATTTAGTAATGGTGTTGGAATCGAAATAATATTATACCTCCTATTGCATTGTTTGAATGTGTGTTGGCCTACGCCAAGTTGTCTAAAACATCGTGTAAACAGATTCCGCTGCAAGGTCTTGACCTTAATGTACTGTGTAAATCGCCATCTTGGATTTAGCCGCCATTTTAGGTTCTCTTGTAATGTGGAAGTCACCCTGAACATCAAAATGGAGGCCGAATGACATTCCGAGTGGGATTCTGGCCGTTGTGACCTCCGCACACATGAATAAGTAATATGCCTGCAGGCCACTTGTTGGGGTCGTGAATTGAGACCTTGTCCTATCCCTGACCTATGTGTAAATGAACAACTGTATCAGCGAAACTGATCAAAATGCATACATTATGGGATTGACCTGGCAAGAAACCCTAGACCTGTTCCTAAGAATGGTTAATCCGCGAGGGGGTTGGCCAGAGCTGGAAAAAAAGTATAAAAGCACGAGTATCCCAATGTACGGTCTCTCACACTAACGCAGTGAACTCTCGTTGAAGTTCGTTCTGTTACTCTGAGAGCCGAATAGCTATCCGTTTGTCAATTGACTTTTTGGTAATTGTTGTAGCTTTTAAATAAAGCACTTTGTATGTTCTTTGTAACCTGTGTTGGTGTGTTTCCTTTGGGCTTCCCAGCCTCATATCAATTTCTTTGTTTTCACAGTTGGCGCCCGAATAGGGACCCTCAAGATTGATGCCGGATCATTGAAGGTTGACGCAGACTATCGAACCGGGATCGGACGGTGTGATTCTGCGGGCCCGACCGAACGAGACGCGATACCTCGGCAGCGCTGCACGATCCGATCCTTGGACGATAGTCGTGTGGTCTGACACGGCATCTTGACGAGGGTCCATTTTTGAGGCGGGCAGATTTGCCGAAACCACCAAACACAAGGTAAAATTCATTAGGTAAGTTCTTTGATAAACCGTACAGTCCTCCTTAGGTTTGGTCAGGTGCAGTCGTGACCCGGCTCTTAATTTAACCCTGACAATTTGATTTTGGCGTATTGTATCTGCAGACACAATTATTGACCAGGTAACACCAATTCTTTGTGAAATGCCTGGGAAATTGTCTAGCTGCTTTAGGGCTCTGTTCCGCAGCGATCGACAATCCTTGGAATTTAGCCGCCCGGCACCACAGGAGGGGTCGCCGGCATGTACTATGTACTGTAAGTATGGCATTGGAAGTATAGTATTTAATGATATTTGGCACAGACAGACCAGACATGCCTCCGAATTTCAGTGGCCAATCACCGGTAGTTTTGAGATCCCCCGTATTGAATACTTAGAATCGATCTTGTTAAAGAAGAAGGCTAGACCGGCAGCCTTTGATGTTTTACAGAATTAGAAAAAAGAAGCATTACAGCAGCTTAAAAGTAGGGATAAACATGTACGTCGTCATAAAACAAACGCCGAAAAAGCATTATTATATGATAAAGAAAAGCGTTCAGAATCAGTTAAAAATATGGATAGAGCTTTTTCACTCGGGATCCAGAAAATTTACCCCTCTAAAGATTTCCATATTTCTGAGGAATTTATCGAGAAGTTATTAAATGAACGCAGGCCTGATGCCTCAGCGCCACCTCCGTATGCTCCTATTTTGGGCGCTCTGCCCATTCCTGCTGTCGCTCCTGTTGTTATTCCTATTCCCCCTGTACAACCTATTGCTCATAGACCTCTGGTTGTTGTTCCTCCACCTATCGCACCGCCCCTTCCTTCTACACCGATAGTTGCACCTTTATTAAATTTACCTACACCTCCGCTCCCGAGTGGCCCCGTATTGACTGAAATCGATCCAGGTGCAGGATCAAAGATTGTCACTCGTAGTACTGTTTCTGCAGATAAGAAACAGGAATTGTTTGCATGGGCTAAGCATTGCATGGACAAAGGTGATCAAGTTGATGTTTTTTCCACATTATCTAATTTGAATAGTTTTCCCGAGAAAAATGTTTTTATCGAAGGTTTGGGGACTCATTTATGTGTGATGTGGGGTAGATTACAAAATTCAGATCTTCCACAAGGAGTAAGAGATCTGAATGCTTTGGCACTTTCGAGGGACACAGAGCAGAAAGTATATGGGCATGTTGAAAAATTGTTTGAGTTTAGGAAAGACTTTGAAAAGTCACGAGATGAGGACGACGAAGACGATAGAATATATGTACAGAAACGGTTCCTTCCGTGCCGTAGATCGGCACCTGAGGAAGTACGAATTTGTACTAAAGATGCAGTTCGATGGATCTCGGATTCATCGATTCCGCCAGATGAAGTATATGACACATATAGTCAGTATACAGTGGAAATGCAAAGAAAGGTAATTCAGGTGATGGTACAGCACCTGCAAGAAGAATGTGTAAGAAAGAGGGTTAGTTGCCCCATAGAATTATTGGGGATTTGTAAAAGGGCTTTTTCGCCCGATACGTCTACAGCTGCCTTAGCGCTCGACCTGGCCGTGTTGCTTAGTAAGCGGCCGGAGGTACCTATATCTCAGTTGCCTATGAGAGAGGTTCCTCCGACCTTTGTCCCAAAAGTTGAGATCCCCGCCAACGCTGGAACTGGTGCCCCCGCTGTGGATATCCCTGCACATTATGTATCGCAATTTGTTCACGTCCCATTTTCACGACGGGAAGTGAACACTATTAGACAATCAGTTCCCGATATCAGGAAAAACCAGACAGGGTTTTACAAAGAAATAGAGTCCGTCTTGCAGTCCTCTGTGTTCACCTTGAGTGATATTGACTTGTTATTCCCTGTACTCCTACCCGTAGATGTATGGAAACAGGTTCGGACAATAGACGATGTGCCGGGGTTGGGAGATACGTGGGCTAATATGATTAGAATTGATGGGGAAAGACCAGCTGGTGAGAAACCACCACAGGTAATACTTACTTTGCCTGATAGAATTGTCGCAAAACCGAAAACTATAATTCCAGAGAAAAGAATTATTTGGGACAAGCTTACGGCCTGTGTCTAAGGAAAAACTGAAGGCGCCACCGAATTTTTTAACAGATTCGAGCAGGTATTTTCTGACTTCAGTGGACAGGATTTAGGTACAGAGTCGGGGAAAAGGTTGTTCGTGGACAAATTTGTACGTGGATTGTTACCAGACATCCAGTCACAGATTATGTCCTCTGAGAGCGCTTGGCAGGCAAAATCTCAATCTGAGGTTTTGCACATGGCTCAGTATTATGAGAACCGTGTTAATAATGAGAAGGAACAAATTGAAAAGAGGAAAGGAGATTTGAAAACCAAAGTATTATTACAGCAAATTGTTAGAAACCCCAGAGGAGGCACGACACAGACTAGAGGTCAGTATGTCCCAAAAGGAAATGCTCCTTTGGGTCCTGTGAATATTAATCAATGTGCTTATTGCCGCCAGGAAGGTCATTGGCGAGCACAGTGCCCTGTCCTTCGCCAGAGGTCAAACAATGCATTTGGGGGTATGGGTAGACGACCTAGGGGCCACCCTGGAGCAGGGGGCCCTGATAGAGGTCAGCTTTTACAAGATCCTCAGCAACCTTTTTCACGGGAAAATCAGACCTCGAGTGTGGACTCGAGGAACATATTTGATCACCCTTCTGCTGCCTACCTTTCTGAAGAGCTTCCTTTTGACAATACTCTATTTCATTAGGATTGCCCGAAGCAGGGTTTGGAACCTTCACCTATTTCCGTTAATCAGAAAGGCCCCTACGTTGAACTATTAGTAGGGAGTAGGAAACACTAGTTTTTGATTGACACTGGAGCGCAGAAGTGCTCCATTGATCATTCTCGGGTTCCAAACATCCCACTGTCAGGGCAAACAAATGTTTCCGTAGGGTTTTCTGGTATACCAACTGTCTGTCCGGTTTCTTCACCGGTGTCTGTTTCTTTGGGTCCCTTTACGGACCATTGCCCTTTTCTTCTCACTTCAAACTGTGGAGAGAATTTGCTGGGGTTGAATTTGTTAAAGAAATTGAACGCAGTAATTCATTGTTCTTCTGATGGAGTACGGCTGACGGTTTCACCACAGCAACTTCCTAATTCTCAATTTTTGATTCGACCTTTACCTCCTGAGTTTAGCATTGTCCCGGAATGTTTGTGGGCGGTGGACGACAATGATGTCGGGGTGTTACAGATTGAGCCTGTTAAAATAGTTCTGAAACATGGAGTGAAACTGCCACGCAATCCGCAGTATAAAATATCAGTTGAGGGCGAACGTGCTTTGAAATGCATTGTCTCCGATTTTGTGCATCGTGGGGTGATCGAGGAGATTACAGGTAGTTTGTGTAATAGTCCGATCTTGCCTGTATATAAGAAAGGCGACAATGCAATTCCATACCGGTTCTTAATTGATCTTCGTGCTATTAACAGAGTGGTCGCCCCACAATTTCCAATTGTGCCCGATGTGACAACGATATTGACAATGATCCCTGCTATGGCCACGCACTTCAGCGTTGTAGATTTAAAAAACGCTTTCTTTAGTATTCCTATACATAAAGAAAGCAGATATCTGTTTGCGTTCACCTTGGGGGGAGGCTCATTTACATTTACAAGGGCACCTCAAGGGTATACTGAAAGTCCCAGCATTTATAGTAGAGCTTTGAAAGAGTAGCTCGACACCCTTGAATTGCCACCTACTTGCACGCTGCTTCAATATGTTGATGATTTGCTTTTGGCTGCAGACTCTGAGAGTGCTTGTAAAGAAGGCACTGTACTCACAAAGCTTTGCTTAAAAAATTTCAATATTGTTGTCAGGAGGTCGCCTATTTAGGCTACCTCCTGTCAAAGGAGGGGAGAAGATTGACACCTGAAAGAATAAAACACATTTCTGGCATGTCTGTTCCAAATACACAGAAGGAAGTCAGAGCCCTAATAGGAATGGCTTCTTACTGTAGGTTGTGGATCCCGAACTTCTCGCTAGTGTTAAAAACCGATGTTGTCTCTGACAAAGAAGGGCATTTCTCTGCCACTGCCATGGGAATCGGAACATCAATGATCATTTGAGCTTCTCAAAACCGCGCTATGTTCTGCACCGGTTCTGGCTACTCCAAATTATGACAAGGCCTTTGTGTTGTTTGTGCATGAATGTGATGGATGTGCTTTGGCTGTGTTAACACAGGAACACGGAGGGAAGAATAGGCCGTGCGGCTACTACTCCTCCGCCCTTGATCCTGTCGCATGCGCTTTGCCAAGATGTTTGCGCGCTGTCGCTGCTGCTGTCGCGTCTGTAAAACAGAGTGAGGGAATGGTCCTAGGCCATGATTTGATTTTGATGGTACCTCACTCTGTTGATATTTTATTGAACAAAACCCAAACGCAACACCTCACCTCTGCGCGGTTAACAAGGTATGAACTAATTCTGTTTGCCCCTCACATCCAAATTAAGAGGTGTTGTGTTCTTAACCCGGCTGAACTCTTACCTTTCCCGCAAAACACTGTTTGCGGTGACGAAGAATTACATGACTGCCTGTATACCACTGAACAAGAAACGAAGGGCAGGATAGATCTCATAGATACTCCTTTGGATAATGCAAAAGGGGAGCTGTTTTGTGATGGCTCCTGCTTCAAACTTTCGGATGGTACATCTACAGCTGCTTATGCAGTTACTACATCGAGCAAAGTTGTCGAAACTAAGAGAATTTCGCATAACTCCGCGCAGGCCGCAGAAATTATAGCGTTGATCCGAGCCTGTGAACTTTCCCAAGGGCATAGAGTAAATATATATACTGATAGTCAGTACGCATTTGGGGTGGCTCACAACTTTGGAAGGCCCTGGTCGGAAAGAGGGTTCCTGACCTCACATGGGACCAAGATCCAGCATGGCCCCTTGATAGTGCAATTACTCTTGGCACTCTCACTCCCTAAACAGTTAGCGATCATGAAATGTGCAGCACATCGCAAGGTCATAGATGATGTGGGCAAAGGGAACGCTTTTGTGGACTTGATAGCCAGACAAACGGCCACAGATCTTAGCACGGACATGTATGCCTCGAGGGAAATGAGAGATGCTTACATAATGGATGAAGGTATTGGGTCTGTGCGAGATATTCAAACTGATGCCACAATAGAAGAATCTAAAAGGTGGGCTGAAGGAATGGGGAAACTGGATGATGAAGGGTGTTGGGTGGATACATCCGAAGGGAAATGGTTGCTCCCTGATTCATATGTATTGGCAATGGTTACGATGGCACACGGTCCTACGCATGTGTGTGCCCAGCAGATCACGAAAATGTTAGAACAAGTTTGGGTAAATGACAAGATTCTGGAGACTGCGAAGAGGCACGTCCAGAACTGTATGATCTGCCTAAAGCACAATGTGGGTAAGGGGACAGTGACTCCAAGTTGAAGCTTTGGGCCCCCTTCTGTTCCCTTCGAGGTCATTCACTTTGATTTTATTGAGATGGAACGATGTAATAATCTGAAATATGTTCTTGTGATTATTTGTGCCTTCAGTAAATGGGTCGAGGCTTTCCCCGTTAAAGATGCTACCGCCATGACCACTGCAAAGATTATGGTAAAAGAATTCTTTCCTCAATTTGGGCTCCCGAGGATAATTTGGTCGGATAATGGTCCCCACTTTATTGCAGCAGTAATTTTGCAGATATGCACAGCCCTATGCATTGAGAAACGATTTCACTCAGCTAGACATCCCCAAAGCGCTGGGTTGGTGGAAAGACACAATGGTATTTTAAAGAATAAGCTTGCAAAAACATGTGCTGATACCAAACTAAAATGGCCAGATGCCTTACCTATTGTGTTATTAGCTATGCGTACCACATCTCAGACTAAGACTGGGCTTTCTCCATTTGAGGTAGTGATGGGGAGACCTGCTAACATTTGGGGTCTCCTAAAACCTAAAGCCCTGAGAGAGGTGGAAAATGTATTGCTTGTAGACTACTGTAACCAGTTAACTAAAAACCTCTATTTCATTTATCACCAGGTACACTCGGCTTTACCTGTACGGTTCACGGGCCCAGGACACGATATACAGCCTGGAAGTTGGGTCCTAGTGAAGGCCTACAAGAGGTCTTCCTGTCTCGCGCCTCGCTGGCGGGGACCCCACCAGGTGTTATTGGTCACCAGGACAGCAGTGCGGGTGGCTGGAAAGAAGAACTGGATTCACGCGACGCATGTCAAGAAACTTCCTCACCCGACGCCACACGTTACAGAAGAAGCAGAACCCCTCGCTGATGCTACAGTCTCTGATCTTGGAGTAGCCAACAGTGCTGTGAGTGCGTCGGAGAATTTCTCTGAGCCTGGGGAGCTTGGGGAACAGTCCATTTAGTCTCCGCACTCTCTTGAAAAATCACTTCCGGAAAACACTGTTTCAAGCTCTGCAACTTCCGTCGCCTCCGAGACGTCGCTTCCCTCAGGAAGTGATGACACTTTACTTCCGGACCAGACAATTTTGGGTACCACCAGGTACAACCTTCGACGAAGAAAATAGAACTACGGCACGAGATTTTCATGCATCTGGAAAAAGGAAGTGATTGGAAATTCTCTTTTTATGAGAAAGTTCTGTTGAGCAAAAGGGATTCTGCTCGCTGGGGTTGGGAAGGACTAAGAAATCGCGCGACTGTAGCGTCGCCAGCAACGAACATTGGGGTCGTCGATTGAGGAACTACGATGCCTGCCACCTCCGCTGCTGCCCCCCGCATTGGACTTGTGAATAAGAGGGTGACCAAATTGGACAATGAACAATGTGCCTGGGCCCCGAAAACGTACTGTTGTGTTTTGATAATGATAATTGTTATTTTTGCAACTGCTGCTGTAGGACTTTGGTATTTCGAAGAAATCTATCCTCTGAAACCTTTACTACCGACCGAGATTGTACCAACTATTTTGACTCCCTCTGTACACCTTCATACTCTGTCCCCTAGAGACTCCCAACATAGACAAAAGTATCATAATAACACTCTGATGATATTAATGAATGCTACTCATGCCATTTTTAATAAGAGTAATTGTTGGATTTGTACTCATTTACCGCAACATGGGAACAAGGGACTGGGATGGTATATACATCCTCTACCTTTAACAACTGCTTGCTATGCCTCTCTTAGAGCACTATTCTTTGGCCGATGGAATGATAGCATCTCAGGGAACTTTGATGGAACTAATCTGAATGATTTCGAGAAACGTGAATTGACTCCCCTGGGATGCTCGCTTTTCGCAAATAGAAGTAAACGTCGCTTCTATAGGCCGTCTGATAAACTATCTCTTCCTTTTCAAACTCTGATTTCCTTTAAAATGGCTCCGATAGGCAATAAGGACGCTGTACCTCCTTCTTATTCTATAAATCATAGTCCTGACTCGGTTCCCTTCTGTGTACAGAGAAATGGCACTAGGCCAATCGGAGATTTTGAAGGTTGTAAAAACATTGTAAATTTCACTGGAGAAAACAGGCCTCTGTATGTAGGGGGGCCTCTTTATTTTGTTTGTGGTAGTTTAGCATTTCCCTGGTTGCCCAAGGATTGGCAGGGAACCTGTTATTTAGGAATATTGTTACCCGGGGTATTTGTAGCAAGTACATTGGAGGTTTCTAAGGCTCGCCCACGGCGAGGCGAGAACGGAGATACCACTGGGCAAGTATTGGGAGACATAGCGAAATCAGTTGTGCCCTTTTGGGGACAAATAACAAACTCAGAGAACATTAGGGGATTAGCAAGGGTACTGGAGAGAACGATCAACCGGACCACGGACATACTCTACAATATGACCTTAGAGCAAAAAGCAATAAGATTGGTAGCACTCCAAAATCGGATGGCATTAGATGTCATTTTGGCAAAACGAGGTGGAGTATGCAAATTAGTGGGGTCCGCTTGCTGTGTTTTCGTACCAGACTCCTCGCCAACAATTTTAAAGCAATACAGAACTTGCATACTCTTAGTTCTGAAGTACATATCCCTGTAGGAGACTGGAATCTTAGCACTTGGTTCTGGGATTCTTTACGATCTTGGGGTTGGAAGGTGCTTTCTGTTATTCTGGTTATTTTAGGGATCCTGCTATTCCTTTGTTGCTGTTTTCAATGCCTCCCAAGTATATGTGGAATGTTAGGGGGATGTTGTGCCCAAGCAGTGAGCGCAATAGGGCATAAAATATATGCCCCGGATACAGCATCTAAAGAATTCATGTTACAAGAGGTTTTGATGAACGACCTCATGGCTATAGACATTACAGACAATGATTCAGAATCTATGGATGATAACACATGGAGTTATTTCCAAAAGTATTAGGAATGATGTTAGCACTTGGCATAGGCCAAAAGGAGGGTCTGTTGGAATCGAAATAATATTATACCTCCTATTGCATTGTTTGAATGTGTGTTGGCCTACGCCAAGTTGTCTAAAACATTGTGTAAACAGATTCCGCGGCAAGGTCTTGACCTTAATGTACTGTGTAAATCGTCATCTTGGATTTAGCCGCTATTTTAGGTTCTCTTGTAATGTGGAAGTTACCCTGAACATCAAAATGGAGGCCGAATGACATTCCGAGTGGGTTCTGGCCGTTGTGACCTCCGCACACATGAATAAGTAATATGCCTGCAGGCCACTTGTTGGGGTCGCGAACTGAGACCTTGTCCTATCCCTGACCTATGTGTAAATGAACAACTGTATCAGCGAAACTGATCAAAATGCATACATTATGGGATTGACCTGTCAAGAAACCCTAGACCTGGTCCTAAGAATGGTTAACCCGCGAGGGGGTTGGCCAGAGCTGGATAAAAAGTATAAAAGCACGAGTATCTCTCACACTAACGCAGTGAACTCTCGTTGAAGTTCGTTCTGTTACTCTGAGAGCCGAATAGCTATCCGTTTGTCAATTGACATTTTGGTAATTGTTGTAGCTTTTAAATAAAGCACTTTGTATGTTCTTTGTAACCTGTGTTGGTGTGTTTCCTTTGGGCTTCCCGGCCTCATATCAATTTCTTTGTTTTCACAATGGCACCCCACTGTTCGCCCCACTAATCACCACCGATATTCCCTTTCTGTAAGCTCACCTTATGTTTGTAAATGATGAGCTCTCCATCCTGCGTGGAATGTAGGGGCGCGTAGATACCAGTTACTTCACTGGTTTGAGGGCGTTGGAAGAGTTCCGGATGAATATTGACTCCGAGGTTCCAGGTGAGAACCCGTAAGTATAAAGTTCAAAGAGTTCAATATGTCCGATGTTCACTCTTGTACATTCCTTTCTTGTGTTGCAGCTGGGTCCAAGGTAAGATTGTCTTGTGGCAGCTGATGGTGTTGAGGTAAGGGTCTGTATTACCCAACACTGTCTGGCAAAAGATGCGTGTGTTTAAATTGCTGGTTTCTCTCTCCTTACAGGTGCAGCGTAAGAAGTTGCGGTTTGTTACAGAATAATGCCTCCGGGTGTTAATCAGGTAAGTCTATGGTGGAGAGGTTGTATTTGTTGGCTCTTTCGGCTCACCTTATGTTTCTTTTGTCCCCTAGATGGTGGAATTCGGTGGAGAAAATGATGGAGGCTGCGCCGGATCAAAAAATGCTGTGAGGACTGGTGAGTATGGTGCGGCGCTGCAGCTGGCGATGCGACGCGTGTAGAATAATGTCCTTTTCAAGTTCGAAGACGTGATGGATGCGGAATTCAGGTAATGATTGAAATAATATCTGTTTTCTAACCTTTCCTTTGTCTTTCTCCTATTGCTAGGAGCTCTGGATTTGAGACGGGCGTGGCTGAAGACTGGATGCTGACTGCAGGCACGGTGAGCGTTACGCTGCTGGATGCAGAATAACATGAAGCATGTGCTGCTGTTCGGGCGTGGTTTAAATAGCCCCCAAAGTAGTTCCAGGTAAGAAGTCCCTAGAACCACACCCAAGTAAAAAATAGTCCCTGTAGAAAAATAGTCCCATCCAGCCCTCACGTTGGCTTGGATTCATTTGCAGCATGGTCTTCATGAGGTAAGTAAAGTCTAAGAGCCTGGCGCCTATGGCGCCAGGACTGATTTCTATTATGAGCCTGGCGCCCAAGGTGCCAGGACTGAACCCAGACAGCCCCCAGCCGGGGCTGCTGGGGTTTTATTAAATACCTGGATGCCTGCTCCCGGGGCTGATGGGCTTGATCCGGATGCCCGGGGGTAGGCATCATGACAAATTCCTAATATCTGGAATTGTTTGTCTAATAGTATTCACTGCCTGTCTAGAAAAATGGGACATGAACAAACTGTGAGACATAATGTGCTTCATTAGTAGTAGCAGGTGTTCCTGCTATGGCATCTTCTGGAATTTCTACTTTTGGTACAAATGTCAGAGGAACCTCCCTCATCGGCAATTGTAAAATAGGCAAATCTGAGCGTCTATTAAGCATCAAGGCTAAATCAAGTGACAAAGTAGTCAAAGCAGTATCGGGCAAAAATGATCTCTTTTAAATGAACATTAAATCTGCGGGACAACAAACCTTTCTCTTCATAAACTCATCTTGCAGATACTCTTCCATTACCAGTAACACTTTCCTTTGCATTGCCGGAGCATACTGACTAAACGTGTCATGAACTTTAATGGGAGAAATTGAAATATCCGAAATCCACCTAAGAGCGTCTCTAGAGCAAATGCGCATTTCTTCACTCATTGGTTTCAATGGGGGAAGAAAAGGTTTCTGCACATATGAAGCTTCTGACTGTCTCTGCTGATCAAGCAATAGTTCTTTCTCAGCATTCGTTATGTGTCTATGTGCATGTTCCTTTCTCCAATCTTTAACTGCATCAAATGCTGCGGCCTAGCCTTTTTCCTCAACAATACAGATTCCAAATGCTCTAGGCGGGCAATTTCAAAACTGCCATAAACTGGCCACTGAAGTACGGAAACATGTCTAGTCTGTCTGTGCCAAATATCATTGAATACAATAATTCCTAGGCCGTACTTACAATACATTAAATAAGCCGGTGACCCATCACGGGCGCCGGTTTGGCCTTGTCCCAAAAAATATATCTGTGCGGAATAATACCCTGAAATAGGATGACAATTTCTCAGGCATCAGATCACTGGTGTTACCTGGCGCTGTTTGTATTTGCAATTACAAAGCTGAAACCAATATCAGGATTCTCAGGAATCATTTGAAAATACAAAGGGTCCGATCGGATTTCAAAGGATCTTCGTGGCTGGCGATTCGATAAACAGGCCTCGATTTTGGGACTCTCGTCAAGATGTCCTCCTGAACAAAGCTCACTGTTCAGGGATCGGGTTGTGCAGTGCTGCCGAGCGATCGCGTCTCACTTTGCAGGGGCCTCCTTCACTCCCCGATTCCCAGTCCAGTAGCCTCGTCTTCTTCTAGCGATGTGACATCAATCTTGAGGGCCCCAATTCAGGCACCATCTGTAGGATCAAAAGAAATATCGAGGCTTAGAACCACCAAAGATTAAATACGCCAGTCACGAGTTCAAAAGTACATGTACAGTTTATTGATAAGATAGCTATCTTGCTCTCAAGACCTCGAAGTGTACCAGCAGACACTGTGAGGTGGGAGAGTGCGAGACATTACAAAGTCATGGGTTTTTTTCTACTTTTTTGTCACATCCCGGTTACATCGTCCAGCCCCTATTCGAGTTACATATTCATTAAGGGTTTGTAGCCAGTTCACATACTAATACAGATTCAAATAACTATACATTGTTCAATGTTTTCCTCAAACACTAGACATGTTTTCCTGCACATATGATACAATGGTAACATTTGTTTTCAAGTTTAGGGTTAATCCAGTTTCAAGGAACGTACACACAGATTTCTGCAAAGGCACACGGTTTCAGCTATTCAACATTCTGTTCCACTGTTTGAACGAGGATGACGCTATTGGTACAGACAACATCTAAATTACTGTTCAGTTCAACTCTAGTTTAGCTGCAAGGTTTCTCAGTGTAGGACAAACAATCCACTGTCAGCAGCCACAACATGTTTATCTGTGTTGACACAGTGCAAAGTTCATTTTTCTCTGCTGGAGCCGAAAACACAAAGTTTATTATGAAGCAGAAAAAGGAGTTTAATCAAAATGGCGGCTGATCATAAAATGGCGGTGTGGTCAGCCTTATTCAGGTCCATTCAAATGCGATTTTCAGTGTGATGCGAATGCGCTCAGCCCTCATTGGAGCACTAGGAGTCATTGCTAAATGGTATGGGCGATCATGATATCTTCGGCTCTTCTTCTGGGCCACGTGTCTGATGAGAGCGGCAGCAAGGGTAGGATTTGACCAACCCTCTTCAATACATGGGCAGTTGAGCATATGCCCTTGGATAAGAGGTTTGTTGTATTTATTTGACCTATGCCAGATGGTGAAGTTGTAAGAATAGGACCATAAACCAGGAATGTGGACTGTACAACATTTTTAACATTCTAGTATCTACATATTTGTAAATTACCTGGTCTGAGGGAAGAGTGGAGGATAGGTGGGTTGGTGATTAATTTGGATTGGAGGGTGGGTGGGCTTGGCTTGGGGTGTACCTATCATTGCTAGCAGGTGGAGTTTGAGCCTCATTTTGTTTTAAACAGTAACACTGAAGAGATGGCTTTGGTGGCCAGGGGAGAACATTCAAAGGCCATGAGGAAAGTAGTGAAAAGGAATGAAAGAGAGTGGAGGCACGGATTGGCAGTGGACTGATAGGATGTGAACAGTTGAGGAACATGGACTGTCCAAGGGGAAATTCTGTAAACTGCATGCAGTGAGGTAGCAGGTGGCAAGACCATGGATGAATTTTATTGATGACGAGTAGGAATATGAAGAGAGGGCCATTATGGAAGTGGAGCCATCCAGTGTGGTGATGGTACATAGAGTTAGGGGAGGATCTGGGTTGAAAAGGGTATATGCCACAAATTTGCCAACTTCGTTCATGGGAGCAAAGGAGAAGAGGTGTAGACCTGGAAGTCGACTGACACAGTAGTCCAGTTTTTTTAGCACTAGAGTAGAAATAAGGGTTGTAGCTGAGTGGTGCACAATGTGTAGGCAGATTGATATAATGTTTAGGAGGTAAGGTCTGGCTGTAATGTCCATGATTAACTGGAAGACAGATGCAATGAAAGACCTCATTTGCACAGCTTGACTTAAGTTCACCATTCTATTGCATCTGACCAAAACCTTCATCAAGGTCAGTACCCAAACAAGTTGTTACCAGCCTCCATCACCAACACACTTTTCAAACCCTCCATCCGCACGATTCATGCAATGGGACCCAAAAGAATCCAGGATGGGCTCTCCCAAGGAGAGGTCCACATAGCCTCAAAGTAGGCCATGCAAAACCCCTAACAAAAAATCCATCCTAGAACCCATAAGCGGCACCTGCTTCCACTGCTCAAGCCCATCGTAGTGAGGTGCACCCATGAATAAATGTGTGTTACCAACTAATTATCCTTACACGATAGTCAACATGTAGACTAGTGGCAATAGGTTCCCATGAAGGATGGTGCGCTAGAATGCCAGCACATCCAGGTGTAAGTCCCAACGATGAAGACATCCAATTAGTGGTCCATGTCTCTGAGTCTTGCTGTACTACTCAGAAGCATTGAACACAATTAACCATAGAATCCCAGTGAACACACTGAAGAAAAGCACGTGCACTGGTGGAGGAGTCCTCGGCCGGTACAATGGCAATGCCTCCCTTGATACAGTGACCAGGCATTGGTTCATGAAGTGGCTAGGCATATCTTGACAGAGTGGCTGGGCCTAATGTGGTAAAGTGAAATGGCCTCACTTGGAAAAGGGTCAAGTCCACTATTGGAAGTGTTACTGCCTCCCTTAGTACAGTGTCCAGGCCACCTTTGGTACAGTTCCCAGATGTCTCTTGTACAATGGCCTGACGTTGCTTGGTGTAGTGGCCAGGCCTATCTTAGTACACTGCTTAAGCCTCTCTTGGTACAGCAGCCTGACATTGCTCAGTGTAGTGGTTAGGCCTATCATAGTGCACTGTTTAGGCTACTCTTGGTACAATGGTCTGGCATCGCTCAGTGTAGTGGCCAGGCCTATCCTAGCACATTGCTTAGGCCTCTCTGGTACAGTGGCCTGACATTGCTTGATGTAGTGGCCAGGTCTACCCTAGTGCGCTTCTTAGGCTCCGCTTGGTACAGTGGTTTGACATCACTTGATGAAGTGGCCAGGCGTATCTTAGTACACTGCTTAGGCGTCTTTTGGTGCAGTGGCCTGACATTGCTTGGTGTAGTGGCCAGGCCTATCCTAGTGCACTGCTTAGGGTTCGCTTGGTACAGTGGTCTGACATTGCTTGATGAAGTGGCCAGGCCTATCTTAGTACACTGGTTGTAGGAGCACTGGTGTTGTCGGAGAAGCCCTGGGGTATCCTCCCTGGAGCAGTAGTAGCAGCGTGGGCCGCGGGAGGCATGGCAGGAGGAGGGGGAGTAGGGTCCGATCAGGATTCCTTGTTTGTCCGCGGGCACTGGGAAGAGGCTCCGGGCTCCCAGTACCAGGCGGCTCTCATCCATCGATTACGGCCAGAGACTCCGCGCACAGAGGCGGCAGCTGACACTGGCAGCTGCAGCGCAAACAGAAAGCTTGTTGGATATGAGCGGATCAGTTGTGCCAGCAGCGAAGTATACCAAGAAGACACGTGCCATTGTGCATTGCTCCACGGCACACTGAACGTGTGTATATTGCATTTGTGTACCTGCGCCCTGTGCACTGATTATGTGCCTACTGCCTTCATGTGTGAGCTGATTGTGCGCATTATGCATTAGTGTATGTGTGCCCGGCACACTGTTCCGGTTTATAATCTGTATGTGTGTGCCTAAACCTCCTATATTGCACTGGTCCTACCTGCCTTTCTTTGTGCCTTTGAAACATGTGCTCTGTGCAATGTTTCCCACCTGATTGTGTCCTACAGCCTAGTTGAACTGCCTCATGGGTCTCATCTGACAACTGTCTTTACTCATATTGTCCAGGACACTTGACTCCGTTCATGGTGCGCTTCTGCCACTCTCCTTAGTGCTTGCAGTCGCTATACACTACCTCCCGCTAAACATGTTAAGCCAAGGCACTACCTACTATATAATGGTTGCACTATACTCCTTTCTACTAGTACAGAATACTGTAACGGGATCCCTCCATTTGAGGATGAACTAGTCTCATCTAGTCCGCCACATATGGCAACGAACAACCCCAGCTCTGTCCATCCTAAATACCTCCATGCTACAGGTCCAGTAGACTAGGCTACTCTCCCATGTACCACGTTTGATAGAAATCTCAAACTCCTGCTAGACTTACCAAACTGCACAAACCACTCACAAGATTTCTACCACCGATAAATAAGAAAATAAATTGTCACCTCAGTATGAAGCTTAAAAATACCAACCGGCCTACCTCCTCTTCTGCTTTTTGCACCAATGCCCCTCAGATTATGACACACAATCCTAAACCTATTGTCCCTAATTTACCTACTCCTCTCCAGGTCATAGCTAAAACTGAGGCACAGTCCATTAAAGGAGCACTCCTAAACACAAGATCTCTCGTTGTCCATGCTATGGACAATCCCAACCTAATTATAGAAGGAAACTTGGACTTCCTTTCTATAACGGAGTCCTGCCTACATAATGCTGCAGGACCTTCGCTTATGCTAGCCATCCCAGATGGATACATGATATCCAGGCAAGACAGAGATGGAACCCGAGGTGGAGGAATCGCCATTATCTCTAGAGAGAGCCTATCACTGAGACTAGCCCCCTTCAAACTATGCAATCTTGTGAAATCCTCACAGCCAAACTCCCTCTAAACAACTCCCAATCACTTACTATCCACCTAATCTAAAGACCACCTGGTCCTCTTGGGACATTTGAGGAGCACATGCATAGTACACTAACCAATAACCTCAAAACGACCACCCAACTACTGTTACTAGGTGATTTTAATTTAGGCTTTAACGATCCAGCGGACATTCATGCCTCGGAAATAGCCAATATCCTGAATTAACAAACCTACCCATATTAAAGGGAGAACCCTAGACTGGGTAGCCGATCATAATTGCATGGCCACTATTACTTCCATCACGCCACAACTGTGGACAGACCATTCACTCGTGTCTTTCACTTTATCAACCACCCGTCCTCCACCCACGGCCCGCAAACAGTGCCACCGTGCCTAACTAGAAATAAAAAGGATATCACAGTGGACAAAGTGATCCCTGCTATTCTCCCTACCCTAAATTCGTTGTCTGACAACTTAGACCCTAGCACACTGGTGCATGAATATAACAAAATTATGCTCACCACATTGGATAAAATTGCCCCACTCAAACTGAGAGCAAGCAAACCTAAAGCCCATCTAAACAAGTGGTTCACTCCCCAATTAAAGGACTTATGTCTCATGAAAAGGAAGTGTGATGTGAAACCGCCTGGAGACTATGCCCCTCCAATGAGAATAATGTCAATCTAACTACTATCTCTATGCATTACAAAAATGAAGTCTGCCTGGCAAAACAGAACTCCTATAACAAACGTTTTGCCAAATCTAACTCAAGTATGAAGGAACCATTCACCATACTAAAAGAACTAGAGTCCCGGATTCCCATACCTGACATATGTACCAAAAATAACACATGGTGCTCAGATATTCAACACGCACTAGCCAATAAAATAAACACACTCCCAAATTAAATAAAACTAAAAAAAGACACTTTGAATTTACAACATCCTTCTAATACCCCTCCACCCAGTGATATACCCATTGCCCAGACCAATAGATTCCGCTTTACCAAAACATCTATTTTAGAGGTAGAGAAAATTATCTTATCTCTCAAACCATCTGATTGCAAAGGCGACATCTGCCCAGGACAGATTATAAAAGATGCTGCTAGAAACCTGACACCTTTTATCTCCAAATTAATCAACGCTTCCTTCTCCTCCGGCACCATTCCTGCAACCTAAAACAATCATGGGTTCTCCCACTCCTCAAGAAGCAAACCCTAGATCCACTTATTCTCACTAATTATCGCCCGATCACAACGGTACCATTCTTACTCAAAATACTTGACAAAGTCGCATATACCCAGATTTGAAAATACCTTGAACTGCATAAGCTTCTAGGAGCTAGACAATCCGGCTTCCGCCACTACATGGGACGGAAACTGCCTTGATCGATTTAAAAACACAGATTGATGAGCTGAGAGATAAAGGGAAGACAGCACTTCTCCTATTACTTGATCTCTCAGCTGCCCTAGTGGATCATAAGGTCCTATGCAGACACTTAGACTCAGCAGCTCACTTTTCCACAGAAGCTATCAGATGGATAGAATAATTCCTGAGCGAGAGAACCATGAGGGTGTTTATCCCATCGACAGTGGTGGACCCCACCCCTATCCTGTGCGGTGTACCTCCGGGCTCCTGTGTCTCCCCTACCCTATACAATATATTCACCAAACCCTTGTTCAACGATCTGGACCTTCTGGGTATCACCTACACTAACTATGCAGATGATACACAGATTCTCCTCCCGCTTTCTGGGGATCATGGCAAGGACCTGGCACTGGTAAATAGGGATTTTCTCATCATCCAGGCATGGATGGCCACCCACGGTCTATGGCTGAATGATGATAAGACAGAGCTGATAATCCTGGGTATCCACTCTAACCTCAGCAAACTAGGCCATGAATACTACTCATTTACTATCGATGGAAACATCATTAGGGTAACTAAGGAGGTAAAATCAATTGGCTTCTACCTTGACTCGACTATGTCCTTTGATAAACAAGTGAAATCTTTGGCCTCTACCATTGCTTACACCTGTAAGCTTATCAGGGCAGGTAAGCCATTCCTTTCAAATGACAGCTGTATGATCTTGGCCTGAGCACTAATACTCTCTAGGCTAGATTATTGCAATGCTGTTTATGCTGTTTACAGCAGTGCTAACAAAGCCATTATCCAGAGGTTACAAACCCTGCAAAATAACGTATTAAGAGCTGCACTAGGCATGAATAAAATAGTACACATCTCCTCTACCAGACGCCAACATAAATGGCTTTCTACCCATAATAAAATACTGCTAAAAATGGTCTCCTTGACCCATAAAGCATTGAACAATGCTGCCCCTAGTTACTTAATAGACAGACTAAATAGAAGAACATCCAGCACACCGACAAGAGCGGGTAATGCCAACTGCCTTGTGGTACCGAGATTCAGACTTAACAGATTGGCGGTAACAGTTTTCCTGTCAAGGCTGCCAACCTCTGTAAAAACTCCCTGCCCCACGAGAAGACCAACCATATCTACACCTTAGAAAGAACTATATCAACTATATCAACTATACTGACCTCAAGTTATACCGTCATAATTGCCTCATCTAGGCTGCATTAACCCATCATTTTAATTTAGTGAAATGTCGAACCTAACTGTATATAACCTGCACATTTATATCTATACTGTGAAATACTGTAATACTGCCTTTGCAATTTTACCTGTAAATACATTTTGTCGTACTGTGAACTGTATTGTAAACTTGCAAGCCTTGCAACTTTGTACTGCTGCGCCCTGTTACCTCTGGGTTTGGTGCACCTTAGAAATAAATAAACAAACAAATAAACAAAACACTGCTTAGGCGTCTCTTGGTACAGTGGCCTGACATTGCTTGTTGTATTGGCCAGGCCTATCCAAGTGTGCTGCTAAGGCTTCGCTTGGTACAGTGGTCTGACATTGCTTGATGGAGTGGCCAGGCCTATCTTAGTACACTGCTTAGGTGTCTCTTGATACAGTGGTCTGACATCAATTGATGAAGTGGCCAGGCCTATCGTAGTACACTGCTTAGGCCTCTCTTGGTACAATGGCCTGACATTGCTTGGTGTAGTGGCCTGGCCTATCTCAGTACACTGCTTAGGCCTCTCTTGGTACAATGGCCTGACATTGATTGGTGTAGTGGGCAGGCCTATCTAAGTGCACTGCATAGGCGTCTCTTGGTATAGGGGACTCACATTGCTTGGTGTAGTGGCCTGGCCTGTCTGAGTACACTGCTTAGGTCTCTTTTGGTCAAGTGGTCTGACATCACTTGATGAAGTGGCTAGGCCTAACTTAGTACACTGCTTAGGCGTCTATTGGTACAGTGGCCTGACATTGCTTGGTGAAGTGTCCAGGCGTATCTTAGTGCACTGCTTAGGCATCTTTTGGCACAGTGGCCTACCATTGCTTTGTGTAGAGACTAGCCCCATCTTAATACACTGCTTAGGCTTCTCTTGGTATAGTGGCCCGACACTGCTTGGTGAAGTGGCCTGGCATATCTTAGTGCACTGCTTAGGCTTCTATTGGTACAGTGGCCTGACATTGCTTGGTGTAGTGGCCAGGCCTATCTTAGTGGACTGCTTAGGCGTCTCTTGGTATAGTGGCCTCACATTTCTTGGTGTAGTGGCCTGGCATCTTGGTACACTGCTTAGGCCTTTTTTGGTGAAGTGGTCTCACATCACTTGATGAAGTGGCTAGGACTAACTTAGTACACTGCTTAGGCGTCTATTGGTATAATGGCCAGACATTGCTTGGTGTAGTAGCTGGGCCTATCTTAGTACACTGCTTAGGTGTCTCTTGGGGTACAGTGGCCTGTCATTGCTTGATGAAGTGGTCGGTCCTATCTTAGTACACTGCTTAGGCCTTGTTAGGCAGAATCCTCTGAAGTGCCCTTAGGGACCACTACACACAATTAAGACTACAAGTGGTAATACAAGTTCACCTTTGGTACAAGCCTGTACTACTATGTTAAAGTGGTAGCAGTAGCTGAGCAGCCAGACTTATCTCCAGAGTAAATGAGCAGTAGCAGAGATTACACAAAGGGACCACAATTACTGTGACTCAAGCAAACACTGATTCAAGGTTTCAGGTAAAAAATAGAAGTACATTTATTTAAAACCACCTGTTCATAAAACACTTCACTTCTATATATTCAAAACAACACGTAAAATACACACACACAATCACTTCCACTTGTTCCATCAAATTCAAGGTAAGTACATTAGGATTTGACAGACCGGTGTTGCTATACTAACGCATACCCGTGGATAGAAATGCTCACGAAGTTAAAACACACTTTGTACTTTAGAATTTCAAACAAGGGAAAAGGGGATAAAATCACAGGCAATACGTTTGTCTAGGCAAGGGAATCGGAGGACTTGTTCAAAGATACAGATTAAAGTCACTAGGCCTGCGCCAGTCAATGGAACAGATGCTCAGTTGCCGAGGATCCCACGTTGAACAGTTTGAGATTCAAGATGCCAAGAGTACTTGTCAAATGGAAGGAAAAGTTATAAGAGGGAGGGAAGAAAGTATAAATCTTCGTAGAGGAAAAGGGTTCACCCCGATTCCGGATGGTCAGTCAGAGAGAACGACCAAATGTGCACGGTACCTTATTCCGTTGGAGAAAGCTGGTGCCACGGCAGTTGTTCCTAGTAGTTGCTGCAGACTCACGGTTCCTGCGGCTTCAGTCGGAGAACGCCTCGAGCGATCTGCCCTACCCAGGGTTGAAGCCAGCAGCAGCGAAAAAGACAACAATGAATAAAAGGTGTGCTCCTTTAAATCAGGAGAGGGCTCGTCTAATGGCTATCCGGACCACTACAGCACAGCAGTGATTTCGACCCAGGAGAGGATGCCCTGAATAAAGAAAGGGTAAGCTGGTTGATCCCACCAGGCTCAAGGGAAGAAGACTCCGGACTGGATCTTCTCTTGTTGTTGAAGAGTAGATAGCTCAGGACTGCAGCAGGGCTTCACCGGGATCTGGGGTTGCAGCAGCCGTCTTCTTCTCCATTTCTCTTCGGTTCCTTGCAGTTCCAGTGACAACTCTGCCTTCTAGCCCAAGAGTCCTGCTTTTTATGCCAAAATCCCCCATTCACACAGTCTTGCTGTCAATCACTCAGCAGGGGGGTTGTCCAGCTCGGACAACCACCTCAGCCAATCAACCCAAAGTGCGACTTGGGTCTCCAAGGAGACCCTGTGCAGGGGGTGACTACACCCCTCCCTCACGTTCAGCCCAAGTAGACATCCAGACGCCAAAGGAGGGCTTCTGGTCTGAAGCCCGCCAAAGGTCAGCGAACAAAGGAGGCAAGCCTGGTTTTCCATGCAAAGAAAGACCCAAGAAGGATGTTAACAAAAAGAAATGGTGATTAAACCCAACCAGAGCTGAAATAAAAAGTATTTGGGCAAGCGGGTTTAAAGTTTGAGGCTATTAAAATAGCCTAAAACATTACCACTTATATAATATAACCGCGGTAGGAAAATTAGGGTAGGTACCACTGCCACCAGCCAAGTCTTAATGTTAAGGGAGCGAAACAATGCTCCAAGAGACAGAGATAAAAAGGACTAAGAATGAATCCTTTCCAATACTGCATATAAGATGGGGTGCACTGGATCTGTGGTGAAATGTGAAGTTAATGGCAACTTTACCCTTTTCTGGGGGACAGTAGTCAGCCCCAGAAAATGGAGTCGGTGGGAAGCCTAAGAGACAACCCTGTGTTACTGCACTGACGGTGCCGTGTAACACACAAAAGAGTTGGGCTACTGAAGTGGTGTACTCCAGAGTCCACAATCACAAAAGCAGTCAAAATACACATGGCAAAACACAGGTAAGAGTGGGGGAAAAGCTCACACTCTTACCAGGTGGAAAAAATAAACTCCAGAAATCCAGCAAAGCTGCTGAGGGACTGACTAGGTAAGGGAAATTAGCCATTGAATGAGAATTTCCCCTAACACTCGCCCCCCTCCCCCCAGACTAAGGGACAGGAGGATTTAATCCACCCCTGGAGAGATCTCATACCTCTTGTCGATGATAAACATCCTAGAGAGACCATCAGCGTTTTGGTAGTGACTTCCTGCTCTGTGCTCAATGGAAAAATCAAACCCTTGCAGGCAGATTGACCATCTGAGTAGTTTTGGGTTTTTCCCTTTCATTTGCATCAGCCATCTCAAGGGTTGGTGGTCAGTCTGGATATGAAGGTAGAACCATACAAGTATGGCCTAAACCTCTTCAGTGACCACACAATAGCAAAACGTTCACGTTCTATTGTTGCCCACCTTGTCTCAGGATCCTTTAACTTCCTGCTGATGAAACAAATGGGATATTCCCTACCTTTCTCATCCAGGTGACTAAGGTCTGCATCTATACCTACATTAGAATCATCAGTTTGTACAATGAAGGGTTGGTGGTAGTCAGGAGCTCTTAGGACTGGAGCTTGACAAAGGGCTTTCTTTAGACCTTCAAAGATGCTGTATTCATATTGTTATTGATAATGTTCTTGGGGCTCCCTGACTGCGTCTGCATTGAATGTTTGTGTGGAATGCTATTTGGATTGTTGGGGGATTTGGAGTGACCGTTGAGAGAGGCTTGAGGAGTGGATGTATGCAGTTGCAGTGCTGGGCGCCGGGTTTGTTACTCACCTCAAAATAAATCATTTTCTATGAGTCCATCGCCTCTGTGCATACTTCATTTTGGCGACGAGGATGCCCGGCGTCCCACGAGAACCCACATTGAAGAGTGAGCTGGAGCTCCGAATGGACCGCATCCGCGTTCATTTGTGCTGAGAGTAGGAGGGCCTCCCAGAAGCATACAAGCCATCTGTCAAGGGCAAGTGTTTCCGTTGCGGACGGGTAAATAAGGGAAGTTTCAATCGAAAGTGCAATCGTTTCCAGTCATACGCGCGCAGCATCGCGTGTATTAGATTAAAGGACCTTTTGTTGGCTCGCAGTTACGTGATCGTGAGCATTTTCAGTACCAAGATCAGCGTCGCGCTTTATAAGAATAAAGGACCCTCCAGCGCTCACGTGATCACACACTTTGTGGACCAGGAAGTCTGGGGAGGATGAGGATTAGGCACCTTCATCCTCGTCCCAGTACTTGAAAAAATAAAAAAATTAAAATGTTTCTTCCCTCTTCTCCCTCCATGAAGATTGAGGAAGGGATGCCCACATAAAGATTATCAAAGAATTGTAAGACAGTGTCATAGTAACTCTACACCTCCACACTTGCACAACTGTGGAGAGGCCTTTTGGGTTACTAGAATGCAGGACATAAGTATTCAGCCTCCAGCAAGTTTTTTGCCGACTCCAGGAAAACCAGCAGTTGTCTGGTCAGAGTGGAAGGAGTTTTGGTTAAACTATATTCAAGCTGTGGAAAATGAAGAAATCACATCCAGCAAGAAGAAGCTGCTTTTGTTGCATGACCTTGGTTTATAGGGTCAGAAGAAGTATAGAGAACTTACAGAATTGACGAGAGATGAAGCTGGAGATGCTGACGAACATGACAGGGCCATAAGACAATTGGACAAGTACTATGCTCCGGAAACTAATGTGGCTATAAATAGATATACATTTTACACCAGAGTGCAAAAAGAAAACGAGAATATTGAAGAATATGTTTCAGCATTGAGGGTCTTATCATGGACCTGTCAATTCGGCAATGGCATCACCCTTGATGAATAAATACGAGATCAGATAATTATTCACTCAAAAGATAATATATTTCAAGACAGACTGTGGATGGTTGGCAATCCATCACTACCGGAGACTATAGCCATTGCTAAGCGGGTGGAGCATAGTCAATTGTGCATACTTCAAAAGGCTCGAATGCACTCCTCATTCCACCTGACCTTTTTAGGAAATTTGGGAGAGGAGATGACATTCAAGAGAGAAGCTATGGTCCCATAGTTCTCAATGAAGCTCCTGTAATACCTAGTGAGACCTAGGAAGGCTCTAACTTGGGTTTGAGTAATAGGGGTGGCCCAGTTTTGCACAGCTTGTACTTTGCTAGGCAATGGCCTTATATCACCTCCTTCTACCTCATGTCCAAGGTAGACCACTGTACTCTGACCAATTTGACATTTACTTGCCTTTATGGTCAGATGTGCCAGTTCCAGAGCCTGAAATACATATCCTAAGTGATCAAAATGTTCTTTCCATGTAGGACTGAACACTGCAATGTCATCCAAGTATGCCATGCAGAAGTCCTCCATCCCATTCAGAACTTGATTGACCATCCTCTGAAATGTAGCAGGTGCATTCCTTAATCTAAAAGGCATTACCTTAAATTGGTAGAGGCTAGCTGGGGTGGAGAATGCAGTTTTCTCCTTGGCATGGTCTGTCAGGGCTATTTGCCAATAGCCTGCCGTGAGGTCAAATGTGCTGAGGTACTTGGCTGCACCAAGCTTGTCCGTCAGCTCATCTGCCCTTGGTAAAGGATGGGCATCAGTCTTAGTGACTGCATTTAGAGCTCTATAGTCCACGCAGAATCTCAACTCCTTAGATCCTGCCTTTGGTACAAGCACAACTGGGCTAGACCATGAGCTAGTAGAGGGCTCTATAACACTGAGATCAAGCATCTTGTTGACCTCATTCCTTATGTGGGTCCTTACAATGTCTGGCATTCTGTACCCCCTACTTTTGACAGGCAAACAGGCACCAGTGAGGATATCAGACTGGCCCCAAGGGATCAAGCCTGGTGAAAGTGAGACCAGGGAGGCAAACTGATTCAACAGTAATTTGCACTCATCATGCTGGTCAGATGTGAGACTAGAAGAGGGATTAACTCCTTCCACTTGTTCATCTAAAGGTAGGCCTCTGAGGAGGTCAGGTAGAGGTTCACTCTCCTCCTACTCAGCTTAGGCTAGGAGTAAAGCCCCTATGTCAGGTCTGGAGTCATAAGCCTTTAAACGGTTGGTGTGAAAGACTCTAGGAGCCTCCTTAGGATTGCTTAAGTCCACCAGATAGTTCACCTCTCCAAGTTTACCCACAACTTTGAAGGGTCCTATCCATTTGTCCAGCAAGGCCCTCCGCCTTGTGGGGACCATAACAAGAACAAGCTGCTCTTGAGTAAACTCAACCATGTTAGCCTTCTGGTCATGGCAATGTTTGACCAGAGGTTGACCAGCCTTTTAGTTATCACTTGCCTCTGCCAACATGTGTGACATTCTCCTTCGGAGACCTATCACATAGTCAGTCACTCTGACTGGCTTGGGGGAAGGAGCACTCTCTCTCCAACCCCTCCTTAATCAGGGCCATTGGACCTCTGACTGGATGGCCATAGAGAAGTTCAAAGGGACTGTAACCTACTCCCTCCTGAGGGACTTCTCTATATGCAAATAGAAGGAATGGCAGTAGAAGGTCCCACTTTCTTTTAAGGGGTTCTTCTAAAGCACCTATCATGCTCTTCATAGTTCTGTTAAACCTCTCTACCAACTCATTGGTTTGGGGATGGTAGGCAGTAGAGAACTTGTAGGTGACTCCACAGGTTTTCTATATTGCTTGCATTTAGTGGGACATAAAATGTGATCCCCTGTCAGATATCACCTCCTTTGGAAAACCTACTCTGGTAAAAATACCAAGTAGGGCCTTAGCCACAGCCGGAGCCGTAATAATCCTCATAGGTATTGCTTCAGGATACCTAGTGGCATGATCCACTACAACCAGGATAAACCTGTTACCTGAAGATGTGGGAGGGTCAAGGGGACCAACAATGTCAATCCCGACCCTCTCAAAAGGGACTCCCAACACTGGGAGAGGCACCAGGGGTGCCACATTCTTGGCTGCACTCTTGCCAGAGGTTTGGCAAGTGTGGCAGCTCCTGCAGAATTTGTTTACTTCTGAACCCATCTCAGGCCAGTAGAAGCAAAGAGAGAGCCTTTCCTTGGTTTTCTTAAAACTTAAGTGACCAGCCAAAGGTATCTCGTGGGCTAACTGCAGACGCTGGAGTCGGTTCACTAGAGGTACTACAAGTATTTTGCAGTCTCCAGGGGTTGACTCAGTTGGTTCACTGTAGAAGAGGCCATCTTCCCAGTGCAAGCTATACTTCCAAGGCTCGTTCTCATTGAGCTGAGAAGCTGCCTGTAGGCGAAGACCTTCAGGAGTAGGACACTCTCTTTGTCTTCTGCTGAAGTCTGCCCTGTTGGGTCCACCTTCTGCCAGTAAAGACTGCAGCCCAGGATGTTAAAAGGGTCAAGATCTCCAACCAGAGTAGGATTTTCTTCTAGATCTGATTTCTCAGTATCTAGTTGAACCATACAGGGTTGAACCTCACTCAGCTGGTGGAGGAGTCACAGAGGTGACTTTGGACAATCTTGGGGATGTCCTTTTGTGCACAGGAGTGCTTGCTGGTTTCTTGCTGGTAGACTTGGGTTTCCCCTTGGTCTCTTTCTGTCTTACAATAGTAGTAAGTAAGTCCTGTGGACTTGGGGTGATAGCTTCTTCTATCAAATCCCCAGGAGAGCCTCTCAAGGTTCTCTCCCTAGCAGACCTTGTGAGCTCCTGCTTCCTTTTGCTGGGTAGCCTGGGGATACTGGACAGAATTCCAAGAGTTTTAACGTCATTACCCAACAGGACCCTCCAGGCACGTTATTTTATACACTTAGAGGTGTTCTGACAGTCATGTCATTACACTGGATGAGAGCTGGTAACTGGTGAGCCATTTGCACAGGGCCTCCAGCTAACTTGGTTAGGTGCGTGGGTGCCTTAGACAGATCCACCACCTTGAAAAAACATTCATCAACCACAGTTATGCTGGCTTCAGTGTCTCTGATGCCCGGGGTTTCCTGACCGTTCACAAGAACACTATCTTTGTAATACTCTTTAGTATTCTCTGGGATTGAGTTATAGACATTGAAGTTCTGTTGTTCCCAAAGACCCACGGACACTAAAGAAACACTAGCTGAGACTCTCATGGGCTCATCAGCTAGTAACTGAAAGTTTCCACTAGCTATAGGTACTTCATCCACCTGGGAGAAGGCTAAAGAGACAGTGTGGACCCCTGAAGGTTTACCCTTACACCTGGGATCTCCTTTCACATGGTCAGTTGACCCACAAACAAAGCATTTACCAAATGCTTTATGGAATGGGGGTTTGTTCTGACCTCCATCTGGTTTGGGACCAGGTGGTACACTAGCCTGATTCGGTTTCCCTTGTGGTTTACCCTGGTTATGTTTGGGGCCCTCTTGTGGATTGGAATTATTGGAATTCTCTTTGTTGTGTTTCTTTGGCTGCTTTCCCTCATCCTTCTTCTGAGTTGCCCCAGAATCCTTGTAAGTAGCCCTGTTGGCAACCCACAAGTCAGCAGCCTTAGCTAACTTCTTAGGATCTATCTCCTTTGAATCAGCCAAGTGCTGTCTAAGCTCAGGTGAGCAGACAACAAAAATAGACTCCAACATTATAAGATTCCTCAAACCTTCATAAGGTTTACTTTGTAACCCTTAACCCAACCATCTAAGTTTTTCAAACATTCCCACACCCAGGTAGCCCAAGGGGTACCATCATGCTTTTTGAGGGTCCTAAACCTCTTATGGTACTGGGAAGGGATCTCCGCACATCTAGCTATTAATGCTAGCTTCACACACTCATAATCCTGCTTATCCTCCTCCCCCAACTCCATTACAGCATCACTTGAAACAGGGGGGAGCCTAGAGAAAAGCCAAGGAATCAACTGATTCCCTGAGATACCCTGAATCCCATGATTGTACTCAAACATTGCTAACCAATCAAAAACATCAAGTTTAGTCTCATATATACCAATCATTTCCTTTGGCATATGGGGTCTCTTAGGGCTGGAAGACCTAGAAGAATCTGGGAGAGAAACATTTTCAAAGACAATTTCTTCTTTTCCAGAGCATGAGCCATCTCCATTACTCTCAGCCTTACTTCTTGGTGTTTCATGGCAGTTTGTGCTTCAATACGTTTCACTTCTAATTCAAGTCTCATTTTCTGTTGTGCAATAAACTCAGGAGTGAGTGTAGGACCTGTGGGGGTCCCTGTGGACAGAGGTTGTGGTTGCTGAGCAGGCAAGGGCTTGGTAGGAACTCCTAACAAAGGGTTATCTACTTCTTCTTCAACACTCTCAGAATCAGAAACATCAGTATGCACATTTACTGGAGGGGTAGCCCTTATGACCCACTCTCAAGACTTTGTTTTCCCAATAATTTAGCAACCAGTTCAGATTTTGTTTACTTTACCAGAGAGACTCCTCTCCCTACACATGGTTCTCAAAACCCCAGCAGTCTAGTTTAAGAGACCCTCCTCAGTGTAGCTTTCCATATTTGACATGATTTCTCAGTTAATAGAATTAGTGGTGTTCAGCCTTGTGGTTAATTGAACCCAAGCAATAGCAGCACTCTTAGTGTAATCACTATACTTCCAAATCCTCACTGCTGTACACCAGTGTTAGGCAGAATCATGTGCAGTGCCCTTAGGGACCACTACACACAATTAAGACTACAAGTGGTAATACAAGTTCACCTTTGGTACAAGCCTGTACTACACTGTTAAAGTGGTAGCAGTAGCGGAGCAGCCAGACGTATCTCAAGAGTAAAGAGCAGTAGTAGAGATTACACAAAGGACCACAATTACTGTGTCTCAAGCAAACACTGTCTCAAGGTTTCAGGTAAAAAAATATAAATACATTTATTTAAAACCATCTGTTCATAAAACCCTTCACTTCTATAAATTCAAAACCACACGTAAAATACACAGACAAAACCAATTCCACTTGTTCCAGCAAATTCAAGGTAAGTACATTAGGATTTGACAGACCGGTGTTGCGATACTAACGCGTACTCGCAGAAAGAAATGCTCACAAAGTTAAAACAAACTTTGTACTTTAGAATTTCAAACAAGGGAAAAGGGGATAAAATCACAGGCAATATGTTTGTCTACGCAAGGGAATCGGAGGACTTGTTCAAAGATACAGATTAAAGTCAATAGGCCTGCTCCAGTGTCAATGGAGCAGATGCTCAGTTGTCGAGGATCCCACGTTGAACAGTTCGAGATTTGAGATGCCAAGAGTACTTAGATATTGTCAGATGGAAGGAAATGTTATAAGAGGGAGGGAAGAAAGTATAAATCTTCGTGGAGGAAAAGGGTTCACCCCGATTCTGGATGGTCAGTCGGAGAGAACGACCAAATGTGCACGGTACCTTATTCCGGTGGAGAAAACTTGTGCCACGGCAGTTGTTCCTGGGAGTTCATGGAGACACACGGTTCCTGCGGCTTCAGTCGTGGGGACAAAAAGGAGGACGTCTGGAGCGATCTGCACTACCCAGGGATGAGGCCAGCAGCAGCGAAAAAGACAACAATGAACAAAAGGTTTGCTCCTTTAAATCAGGAGAGGGCTCGTCTGATGGCTGTCCGAACCACTACAGCAGAGCAGTGAGTTCGACCCAGGATAGGATGCACTGACTGAAGAAAGGGTGAGCTGGTTGATCCCACCAGGCTCAAGGGAAGAAGACTTCGGACTGGATCTTCTCTTGTCGTTGAAGGGTAGATAGCTCAGGACTGCAGCAGGGCTTCACCTGGATCCGGGGTTGCAGCAGCCGTCTTCTTCTCTGCTTCTCTTCAGTTCCTTGCAGTTTCAGTGGCGACTCTGCCTTCTAGCCTAAGAGTCCTGCCTTTTATGCCAAAATCCCCCATTCACACAGCCTGGCTGTCAGTCACTCAGCAGGGGGGTTGTCCAGCCCGGACAACCACCTCAGCCAATCAACACAAGGTGCGACTTGGGTCTCCAAGGAGACCATGTGCAGAGGGTGACTACACCCCTCCCTCACATTCAGCCCACCTAGACACCCAGACGCCAAAGGAGGGCTTCTGGTCAGAAGCCCGCCAGAGGTCGGCGAACGAAGGAGGCAAATCTGGTTTGCCGCGCAAAGAAAGACCTAAAAAGGATGTTAACAAAAAGAAATGGGGATTAAACCCAACCAGAGCCGAAATAAAAAGTATTTGGGCACGCGGGTTTAAAGTTTGAGGCTATTAAAATGGCCTAAAACATTACCACGTTATATAATATAACCGCGGTAGGAAAATTAGGGTAGGTACCACTGCCACCAGCCAAGTCTTAATGTTAAGGGAGCGAAACAATGCTACAAGAGGCACAGATAAAATGGGCTAAGAATTAACCCTTTCCAATACTCCATATAAGATGGGGTGTACTTGATCTGTGGTTAAAAGAAACGTTTTAAAGTTAATGGCAACTTTACCCTTTTCTGGGGGACAGTAGTCAGCCCCAGAAAATGGAGTCGGTGGGAAGCCTATGAGACAACCCTGTGTTACTGCACTGAAGGTGCTGCGTAACACAAACTAGACTGGGGCTACTGAAGTGGTGTACTCCAGAGTCCACAATCACTAAAGCAGTCAAAATACACATGGCAAAACACAGGTAAGAGTGGGGGAAAAGCTCAAACTCTTACCAGGTGGAAAAAATAAACTCCAGAAAACCAGCAAAGCTGCTGAGGGACTCACTAGGTAAGGGAAATTAGCCATTGAATGAGAATTCTCCCTAACAGGCCTCTCTAGGTACAGTGGCCTGACATTGCTCGGTGTAGTGGCCTGGCCTGTCTTAGTACACTGCTTAGGCGTCTCTTGGTACAGTGGCATGACATTGCTTGGTGTAGTGGCCAGGCCATTCTTACTACACTGCTTAGGCTTCTCTTAATACAGTGGTCTTACATTGCTTGATGGAGTGGCCAGGCCTATTTTAGCACACTGCTTAGGCGTCTCTTGATACAGTGGTCTGACATCACTTGATGAAGTGGCCAGGTCTATCTTAGTACACTGCTTAGGCCTCTCGTGCTACAGTGGCATGACATCGCTCAGTGTAGTGGCCAGGCCTATCTTAGTACACTGCTTAGGTGTCTCTTGGGGTACAGTGGCCTGATATTGCTTGGTGTAGTGGCCAGGCCTACCTTAGTACACTGCTTAGGCCTCTCTTGGTACAGCGGCCTGACATTGATTGGTGTAGTGGCCAGGCCTATCTTAGTGGACTGCTTAGGCGTCTCTTGGTATAGTGGCCTCACATTTCTTGGTGTAGTGGCCTGGCCTATCTTGGTACACTGCTTAGGCCTTTTTTGGTGAAGTGGTCTCACATCACTTGATGAAGTGGCTAGGACTAACTTAGTACACTGCTTAGGCGTCTATTGGTACAATGGCCAGACATTGCTTGGTGTAGTGACTGGACCTATCTTAGTACACTGCTTAGGTGTCTCTTGGGGTACAGTGGCCTGTCATTGCTTGATGAAGTGGTCGGTCCTATTTTAGTACACTGCTTAGGCCTTGTTAGGCAGAATCCTGTGAAGTGCCCTTAGGGACCACTACACACAATTAAGACTACAAGTGGTAATACAAGTTCACCTTTGGTACAAGCCTGTACTACACTGTTAAAGTGGTAGCAGTAGCGGAGCAGCCAGACGTATCTCAAGAGTAAAGAGCAGTAGTAGAGATTACACAAAGGACCACAATTACTGTGTCTCAAGCAAACACTGTCTCAAGGTTTCAGGTAAAAAAATATAAATACATTTATTTAAAACCATCTGTTCATAAAACCCTTCACTTCTATAAATTCAAAACCACACGTAAAATACACAGACAAAACCAATTCCACTTGTTCCAGCAAATTCAAGGTAAGTACATTAGGATTTGACAGACCGGTGTTGCGATACTAACGCGTACTCGCAGAAAGAAATGCTCACAAAGTTAAAACAAACTTTGTACTTTAGAATTTCAAACAAGGGAAAAGGGGATAAAATCACAGGCAATATGTTTGTCTACGCAAGGGAATCGGAGGACTTGTTCAAAGATACTGATTAAAGTCAATAGGCCTGCTCCAGTGTCAATGGAGCAGATGCTCAGTTGTCGAGGATCCCACGTTGAACAGTTCGAGATTTGAGATGCCAAGAGTACTTAGATATTGTCAGATGGAAGGAAATGTTATAAGAGGGAGGGAAGAAAGTATAAATCTTCGTGGAGGAAAAGGGTTCACTCCGATTCTGGATGGTCAGTCGGAGAGAACGACCAAATGTGCACGGTACCTTATTCCGGTGGAGAAAACTTGTGCCACGGCAGTTGTTCCTGGGAGTTCATGGAGACACACGGTTCCTGCGGCTTCAGTCGTGGGGACAAAAAGGAGGACGTCTGGAGCGATCTGCACTACCCAGGGATGAGGCCAGCAGCAGCGAAAAAGACAACAATGAACAAAAGGTTTGCTCCTTTAAATCAGGAGAGGGCTCGTCTGATGGCTGTCCGAACCACTACAGCAGAGCAGTGAGTTCGACCCAGGATAGGATGCACTGACTGAAGAAAGGGTGAGCTGGTTGATCCCACCAGGCTCAAGGGAAGAAGACTTCGGACTGGATCTTCTCTTGTCGTTGAAGGGTAGATAGCTCAGGACTGCAGCAGGGCTTCACCTGGATCCGGGGTTGCAGCAGCCGTCTTCTTCTCTGCTTCTCTTCAGTTCCTTGCAGTTTCAGTGGCGACTCTGCCTTCTAGCCTAAGAGTCCTGCCTTTTATGCCAAAATCCCCCATTCACACAGCCTGGCTGTCAGTCACTCAGCAGGGGGGTTGTCCAGCCCGGACAACCACCTCAGCCAATCAACACAAGGTGCGACTTGGGTCTCCAAGGAGACCATGTGCAGAGGGTGACTACACCCCTCCCTCACATTCAGCCCACCTAGACACCCAGACGCCAAAGGAGGGCTTCTGGTCAGAAGCCCGCCAAAGGTCGGCGAACGAAGGAGGCAAATCTGGTTTGCCGCGCAAAGAAAGACCTAAGAAGGATGTTAACAAAAAGAAATGGGGATTAAACCCAACCAGAGCCGAAATAAAAAGTATTTGGGCACGCGGGTTTAAAGTTTGAGGCTATTAAAATGGCCTAAAACATTACCACGTTATATAATATAACCGCGGTAGGAAAATTAGGGTAGGTACCACTGCCACCAGCCAAGTCTTAATGTTAAGGGAGCGAAACAATGCTACAAGAGGCACAGATAAAATGGGCTAAGAATTAACCCTTTCCAATACTCCATATAAGATGGGGTGTACTTGATCTGTGGTTAAAAGAAACGTTTTAAAGTTAATGGCAACTTTACCCTTTTCTGGGGGACAGTAGTCAGCCCCAGAAAATGGAGTCGGTGGGAAGCCTATGAGACAACCCTGTGTTACTGCACTGAAGGTGCTGCGTAACACAAACTAGACTGGGGCTACTGAAGTGGTGTACTCCAGAGTCCACAATCACTAAAGCAGTCAAAATACACATGGCAAAACACAGGTAAGAGTGGGGGAAAAGCTCAAACTCTTACCAGGTGGAAAAAATAAACTCCAGAAAACCAGCAAAGCTGCTGAGGGACTCACTAGGTAAGGGAAATTAGCCATTGAATGAGAATTCTCCCTAACAGGCCTCTCTAGGTACAGTGGCCTGACATTGCTCGGTGTAGTGGCCAGGCCTATTTTAGTACACTACTTAGGCCTCTCTTGGTACAGTGGTCTACCATTGCTTGGTGTAGAGGCTAGCCCCATTTTAGTACACTGCTTAGGCTTCTCTTGGTATAGTGGCCTGACATAGCTTGGTGAAGTGGCCAGGCGTATCTTAGTGCACTGCTTAGGCTTCTATTGGTACAGTGGCCTGGAAGTGGCCAGGTCTATCTAAGTACACTGATTAGGCCTCTCCTACTACAGTGGCCTGACATCGCTTAGTGCAGTGGCCAAGCCTATCTTAGTACACTGCTTAGGCATCTCTTGGGGTACAGTCGCCTGATATTGCTTGATGTAGTGGCCAGGCCTATCTTAGTACACTGCTTAGGCCACTCTTGAGACAGCGGTTTGACAACGATTGGTGTAGTGGCCAAGCCTTTCTTAGTACACTGCTTAGGCGTCCCTTGGTATAGTGGCCTGACATTGCTTGGTGTAGTCGTCTGGCCTATCTTAGTACACTGCTTAGGCCTCTTATGGTGAAGTGGTCTGACATCACTTGATGAAGTGGCTAGGCTTAACTTAGTACACTGCTTAGGCGTCTATTGGTACAGTGGCCTGACATCACTTCGTGTAGTGGCTAGGCCTATCTTACTACACTGCTTAGGCGTCTCTTGGTACAGCGACCTGACATCGATTGGTGTAGTGGCCAGGCCTATCTTAGTGCACTGCTTATGCTTCTCTTGGTACAGTAGCCTGACATCTCTTGGTATAGTGGCTAGGCCTATCTTAGTACACTGCTTATGCTTCTCTTAGTACAGTGGCCTGATATTGCTTGGTGTAGTTGCTAGGCCTATCTTAGTACACTGCTTAGGCGTCTCTTGGTACAGTAGCTTACCATTGCGTGGTGTAGTGGCTAGCCCTCTCAGTACACTGCTTAGTCTTCTCTTGGTACAGTGGCCTGACATCGCTTGGTGCAGAGGCTAAGATTATCTTAGGACACTGATTATGCTTCTCTTGGTACAGTGGCCTCACATCGCTTGGTATAGTGGCTAGGCCTATCTTAGTACACTGCTTATGCTTCTCTTAGTACAGTGGCCTGATATCGCTTGTTGAAGTGGCCAGGCATATCTTGGCACTGCTCCCGGGACTCTCCCTGTGCAGCTTCCAGTCCTCTCTCAACACAGTAACCAGAATCCCCCTTTGTAGAGAGTCTATCCATTCGTGTTAAGGAGTCAAGGGTTCTTGTGATACAGTAGACTGTGCACTCTTGGTACAGTAGCCAGGCTTCTCTTAGCACAGTTTCCAGGTCTCTCTTGGCACAGTGCCCATTGTTCACCCCATGCAGTTCTCACGCTTCTCTCAATAGACTGTCCACATCTACTCCATTTGTACACTATCTAGGAATCCCTTGGAAAAGTGCCAAGACCTCTCTTGATACAGTGGCCTGATCTCTTGTGGCAGAGTATCCAGGTCCTTTTTGGTACAGTGTCCGAACTTCACTTGGTACAGTTACTCGTCCACTGTTAATACAGCGCCCAGTCCTACCTCTGTACAGTGCCCTGGCCTCTCTTGGTGCAGTGACCAGGCTTCTCGTGGTGCAGTGGGCAGGCTTCTTCGTTTGTAGTTCCACAGCCTATCCGAGTAGGGTGTCCAGGCCTGTCCTCCTACAGTGACCAGGCCTCTCTTCCAACAACTGCCAGGATTTGCCTGGCACTGTGTCTATGCTTCTCTTCATGCAATCCCTGCTCTTTCTCAGAAGTGTGCCAGGGTACAGTGTTGATGCCTTTGTTGGTACAGTCTCGAAGCCTCTCTTGGCACAGTAGCCAGGCCTCCTTTGGAACAAGGCCCAGGTCTGTATTGTTGCTGTATCCTGGCATCCTGGCCTCCCTTGGTACAGTGTCCAGGCATCTCGTGGTACAGGGTCCAGGCATTCCTTGGTGCAGTGTCCAGGCCTCTCTCGGTGCAGTGTCCAGGCCTCTCTTGGTGCAGTGTCCAGGCCTCTGTTGGTACAGTGTCTTGGCCTCTCCTGGTACAGTGTCCAGGTGTTTCTTGGTGCATTGACCAGGCCTCTCGGTGCAGTTTCTAGGCCTCTCTTGGTGCAGTGTCCTGGCCTCTGTTGGTACAGTGTCCAGGCCTCTCTCGGTACAGTGTCCAGGTCTCTCTCGGTACAGTGTCCATGCCTCTCTTGCTACAGTGTCCAGGCCGCTCTTGGTGCAGTGTCTGGGCCTCTCTTGTTGCAGTGTCCAGGCCTCTGTTGGTACAGTGTCCAGGCCTCTCTCAGTACAGTGTCCAGGCCTCTCTCGGTACAGTGTCCATGCCTCTCTTGGTACAGTGTCCAGGCCTCTCTTGGTACAGTGTATGGGCCTCTCGTGGTACAGTGTCCAGGCCTCTCTCGGTACAGTGTCCATGCCTCTCTTGGTACAGTGTCCAGCCCTCTCTTGGTGCAGTGTATGGGCCTTTCTTGGTGCAGTGTCCAGGCCACTCCTTGTACAGTATCCAGGCATTTCTTGGTGTATTGACCAGGCCTCTCATGGTACAGTGTCCAGGCCTCTCTCTTGGTACAGTGTCCAGGACTCTCTTGGTACAGAGTCCAGGCCTCTGTGGGTGCAGTGTATGGGCCTCTCTTGGTGCAGTGTCCTGGCCTCTGTTGGTACAGTGTCCATGCCTCTCTTGGTGCAGTGTCTGGGCCTCTCATGGTACATTTTCCAGGCCTCTCTCGGTACAGACAGTGTCCATGCCTCTCTTGGTACAGTGTCCAGGCCTCTCTTGGTGCAGTGTCTGGGCCTCTCTTGGTGCAGTGTCCAGGCCTCTCTTAGTACAGTGACCAGGCCGCTCCTTGTACAGTATCCAGGTATTTCTTGGTGCATTGACCATGCCTCTCTTGGTACAGTGTCCAGGCCTCTCTTGGTATAGTGTCCAGGCTACTCTTGGTACAGAGTCTAGGCTTCTCTTGGTGCAGTGTATGGGCTACTCTTGGTGCATTGACCAGGCCTCTCTTGGTACAGTGTCCAGGCCTCTCTTGGAACAGTGTCCAGGCTTCTCTTGGTACAGTGTCCAGGTCTCTCTTGTACAGTGTTCAGGACTCTCTTGGTACAGTGCCCAAACCTCTCTTGTACAGTGTACAGGCCTCTCTTGGTGCAGTGTCTGGGTCTCTCTTGGTGCAGTGTCCTGGCCTCTGGTGGTACAGTGTCCAGGCTGCTCTTGGTACAGTATCCAGGCATTTCTTGGTGCATTGACCTGGCCTCTGTTGGTACAGTGTCCAGGCATCTCTTGTACAGTGTCCAGGCTGCTCTTGCTGCAGTGTCCGAGCCTCTATGTGTACAGTGTCTAGGCTCCTGTCCCTTTCTCTAACGTTTCCAGCCCTCTCTCAGTGAGTGCAGTGTCCAGGCCTTTGCTGGTACAGTTTCTAGGCCTCTCTTGTACCGTGTCCAGGCTTCTCTTGATACAGTGTCCAAGCCTCTATGTGTACAGTGTCTAGGCTCCTGTCCCTTTCTCTAACGTTTCCAGCACTCTCTCAGTGAGTACAGTGTCCAGGCCTCTCTAGCGGCAGTGTCCAAGCCTCTCTGTGTACAGTGCCTAGGCTCCTGTCCCTTTCTCTAACGTTTCCAGCGCTCTCTCAGTGAGTACGGTATACAGGCCTCTCTTGGTACAGTGGCCAGGCCTCTCTTGTACAGTGTCCAGGCTTCTCTCGCTGCAGTGTCCAAGCCTCTATGTGTACAGTATCCAGGCTCATGCCCCTTTCTCTAACGTTTCCAGTGCTCCCTCAGTGAGTACAGTGTCCAGGCCTCTGCTGGTACAGTGTCCAGGCCTCTCTTGTACAGTGTCCAGGCTTCTCTTGATACAGTGTCCAAGCCTCTATGTGTACAGTGTCTAGGCTCCTGTCCCTTTCTCTAACGTTTCCAGCACTCTCTCAGTGAGTACAGTGGCCAGGCCTCTCTTGGTACAGTGTCCAGGTCTCACTTGCTGCAGTGTCCAAGCCTCTATGTGTGCAGTGTCCAGGCACCTGTCCCTTTCTCAAACGTTCCCAGTCCTCTCTCAGTGAATACAGTGTCCAAGCTTCTCTCACTGCAGTGTCCAAGCCTCTATGTGTACAGTCTCTAGGCTCCTGTCCCTTTCTCTAACGTGTCCAGCCATCTCTCAGTGAGTACAGTATCCAGGGCTCTGCTGGTTCAGTGTCTAGGCCTCTCTTGTACAGTGTCCAGGCTTCTCTTGCTACAGTGTCCAAGCCTCTATGTGTACAGTGTCTAGGCTCCTGTCCATTTCTCGAATGTTTCCAGCGCTCTCTCAGTGAGTACAGTGTCCAGGCCTCTCTTGCTGCAGTGTCCAAGCCTCTGTGTACAGTGTTCAGGCACCTGGCCCTTTCTCTAACGTTCCCAGCCCTCTCTCAGTGAGTACAGTGTCCAGGCTTCTCTCGCTGCAGTGTCCAAGCCTCTATGTGTACAGTGTCTAAGCTCCTGTCCCTTTCTCTAACGTTTCCAGCGCTCTCTCAGTGAGTACGGTATACGGGCCTCTCTTGGTACAGTGGCCAGGCCTCTCTTGTACAGTGTCCAGGCTTCTCTCGCTGCAGTGTCCAAGCCTCTATGTGTACAGTATCCAGGCTCATGCCCCTTTCTCTAACGTTTCCAGCGCTCTCTCAGTGAGTACAGTGGCCAGGCCTCTCTTGGTACAGTGTCCAGGCCTCACTTGCTGCAGTGTCCAAGCCTCTATGTGTGCAGTGTCCAGGCACCTGTCCCTTTCTCAAACGTTCCCAGTCCTCTCTCAGTGAATACAGTGTCCAAGCTTCTCTCACTGCAATGTCCAAGCCTCTATGTGTACAGTCTCTAGGCTCCTGTCCCTTTCTCTAACGTTTCCAGCCATCTCTCAGTGAGTACAGTATCCAGGGCTCTGCTGGTTCTGTGTCTAGGCCTCTCTTGTACAGTGTCCAGGCTTCTCTTGCTACAGTGTCCAAGCCTCTATGTGTACAGTGTCTAGGCTCCTGTCCATTTCTCTAATGTTTCCAGCGCTCTCTCAGTGAGTACAGTGTCCAGGCTTCTCTTGCTGCAGTGTCCAAGCCTCTGTGTACAGTGTTCAGGCACCTGGCCCTTTCTCTAACGTTCCCAGCCCTCTCTCAGTGAGTACAGTGTCCAGGCTTCTCTCGCTGCAGTGTCCAAGCCTCTATGTGTACAGTGTCTAAGCTCCTGTCCCTTTCTCTAACGTTTCCAGCGCTCTCTCAGTGAGTACAGTGTCCAGGCCTCTGCTGGTACAGTGTCCAGGTCTCTCTTGTACAGTGTCCAGGCTTCTCTTGCTACAGTGTCCAGGCCTGGCTCTGTACAGTGTCCAGGCTTCTCTCAGTGAGTACAGTGTCCAGGCCTGTCTCTGTACAGTGTCCAGGCTTCTCTCAGTGCGTACAGTGTCCAGGCATGTCTATGTACAGTGTCCAGGCTTCTCTCAGTGAGTACAGTGCCCAGGCTTCTCTCACTGCAGTGTCCAAGCCTCTATGTTCCATGTGTACATTGTCTAGGCTCATGTCCCTTTCTCTAACGTTTCCAGCGCTCCCTCAGTGAGTACAGTGTCCAGGCCTCTGCTGGTACAGTGTCCAGGCCTCTCTTGTACAATGCCCAGGCTTCTCTTGCTACAGTCTCCAAGCCTCTAGTGTACAGTGTCTAGGCTCCTGTCCCTTTCTCTAATGTTTCCAGCGCTCTCTCAGAGAGTACAGTGTCCAGACCTGTCTCTGTATAGTGTCCAGGCTTCTCTCAGTGAGTACAGTGTCCAGGCCTGTCTCTGTACAGTGTCCAGTCTTCTCTCAGTGAGTACAGTGTCCAGACGTGTCTCTGTGCAGTGTCCAGGCTTCTCTCAGTGAGTACAGTGTCCAGGCCTGTCTCTGTACAGTGTCCAGGCTTCTCTCAGTGAGTACAGTGTCCAGGCCTGTCTCTGTGCAGTGTCCAGGCTTCTCTCAGTGAGTACAGTGTCCAGGCCTGTCTCTGTACAGTGTCCAGACTTCTCTAAGTGTGTACAGTGTCCAGGCCTCTGCTGGTACAGTGTCCAGGCATTTCTTGGTGCATTGACCAGGCATCTCTTGGTGCAGTGTCCAGGCCTCTCTTGCTAGGGTATCAAGGCCTCTCTTGGTGCACTGTCCAAGCCTCTAAGTGTACAGTGTCCAGGCCACTCTTGGAGCAGTACCCCTGTCCCTTTCTCTAACGTTTCCACCGCTCTCTCAGTGAGTACAGTGTCCAGGCCTGTCTCTGTACAGTGTCCAGGCTTCTCTCAGTGAGTACAGTGTCCAGGCCTGTCTCTGTACAGTTGCCAGCCTTTTCTTGCTGCAGCGACCAGGCCTCTTCAGTAGAGACCTCATGGAAGCGACCTCCTGACACTGAACGCTCGGGCACACTGAGGGGGCAGCGCCCATGAATACCGATGGAGGGGCAAGATTATTATTCTCTATTCACCTGTCACTAATGGGCTCTTTAAATATTCACAATCAAAGGAACTTTAACACCTGCAGTTTTACATCTGAACAAACGGCACATTTCCTCGTCTGGCTCTCCCCTTACTCTGTCACTCGCTCTCTCTCTCTCTCTCTCTCTCTCTCTCTCTCTCAGTCCTTTCTCTTCCCCTCTCTCTCTCTCCTTCGCATTCTCTCTTCCACTCTCTGACTGGATCTCCCCTTCATTTTGCCATCGTCCATTAACAGCCCTGCCTTCTCTCCATTCATGCCTGCCCCCCCCCTAACCCCGCACCCCCCTCCCAGCAGTCTGACTCACCGGGGAAGGGCAGCGCTCTCGCTGAGATGCCATTCAAACAGGCCCCTGAGAGGTCCCACATCATTAGTAGATGTTGAACTTTGAACTGCGTGATGGGGTCTAGCCTCCGCCTGTGGCGGGGAGAGAGTGGGAGGGGGCTGGGGCGCGGCCCCCAGGGTGAATTACTGTTCTTCCATCCCCGTGCATGCATTAACACTCAGGACTTCAAAATCGGCCCCAGTGCCTTTGAAGCTTATGCCCCCTCCTTGTCTCTGCCTCTCTCTGTCTTTTAGCTCCCTCTACCCATCTCTTCAATCTTTCTTCTTTCTCTCGCTTTTTGCTCTCTCTTTATTTCTCCCTCCATCTCCTACATGAATCTTCCTGAATCCACCTTTTTCCCCTTCCTTTGTCTTCTCCGCTCACTCTCTCCCTCTCTCACACATGTCCCCCATCTCATTGTCCCCCACCTTCTCTCCCTCGAGCTGTCTGTCTTTCTCTCTCCCTTTCGCCTCTCTGTCTCTCCTCCATGTCTCTTATTCGCTACCACTCTGTCGTTGTTTTATTTACTATGCCTTGTCCATCCGCTCTCTCTCTCTCTCTCTCTCTCCTCCCTCCCCCTCAAACACACAACTCAACCCATGTCAACCTCACTCTTATCCACGTTCGTTGGTCTCCCTCTTTCTTCCTCGTTCTGTCTCTTTCAGTACAACACAATAATGCTTTACTGGCATGACTTATGAACATGCAAGCATTGCCAAAGCCTGTAGATGACCGATTGCACTATACACCTCGTTATATCTTTATTTATTTAAGAACTGTGTGTCATTTCGAGCAGAAATGACGTCCGTAGTGGCCAATGACAGAGAGCCGAGGCAGCCCCAGGGTGCGGTGACTTTACATAAGAGCTTTATCGGATTGGAGGGGGACTTTGAGTTTCTGAAGGTGTTGCAGGCTTCTCCCGCTCTTTCACTTAACCCCATGCTTCCTCACCCCCCACACTCAACCTACACACGTGACCCCTCCCCTCTCCTCGATGAAGAGAGAAGAGCAGATTTAGCAGAGGGAGGTAGGTGTCTTGTTTTGGCGCTAGCAGGGGGAAAGGGGCAAAAGCAGAACTGAACACAAGGAGGGCGAGGAGGAACTGAAAGACATCGGGGTGAAAAGGGATGGGATGGGAAACGAAAGGCAGAGTAAAAGGTAATGATGGAGCAAAGTTGGGGAGCGGCAGCAAGACTATGGAACACTTTCCTATCGCTGCTCCCTTGCTTCCCCTACTCCTCTCACCCACCCCTCTCTGCCTTTTGATTTAATAATAAACATATTGTAGCGTAGTTTGCCACACTTCTAGGCATATACAATGAGTGCGCATGCGTGTAGCCCAGGTGCTGGGTTGTGTTCTTCTTGAGGCCAGTTTGTCGCTGGATGTCAGCATATGTTGATATTTGGGTGTCTAGGATACTTTGCCCTTTAGCAGTCTAGTGGTCGTGTTGAAATCCTGGGCTGTAAAGATTACTGTCATCTTTAAATGATTTTTAAAAAAAACAACGTTTGTTGGGGTTTTGTAATGCTTTGCATTGCAACCAAGCCGTTTCAAACTGCAGAGGGGAAACCCCAGGTAGTCTTCTGGGTGCAATGGTAAAACAATAACAAATGGGGAGCAGACATCAAGGAGAATCAAACCAATGTTGGCACACATGCACTTTGACCTTTTCTCTAATCAAGCATGTAAAAGATAGAAACAAGGAAACAATGGGGAAAAGCGCCCCGCTTTTTCTTGAGAAGGATTGTGGGAAGATGGAAGAAAAAATGACATAACTAAGGTAAGACTCTCGAAGAGAGATTGTTTGTCTCTTGATGGTCTCTGGTTTACTATTGAAGTATGTTGTTGCTTGTGTTTCTACTAGTGATGTATAGATTTAGGGGTATGCTAGTCCATATGTGCAATCGTGTCTACTGGTTTTATGGATGTCCTATAGTGCTTTAGGCCAAAAGATCTGAGCTGATTTGTTACGGTATGGGGTTTACTTGGGCAATTGAATGTGTGGCATTCATAAAGTAACGTAAGCATCTGTTTCACTCGCTCTGCCTGACCATTCATTTGCAGGTGATTATCAGAGGACAAATCCCATTCCGTGCTTAATACCTTTCACACAACTATCCAAAATATCAGATTTTTCTGGGAGCTGTGTCTGATACTGTTTCCCCAAGAAGCTGGAAATATTTCCACCAAAAGCACTTGGGCGAACTTGATAGCCACTTGCATCCACTCCAAGCACATGGAATGTGTGATCTTGGGAAAGTTGGGGTGATACAATGTCAGCACTATGACATTGGGCATCAATACAATTTTGGCGGCAGCCATGCAGCTATCCGGGTTCCCAGAATGGGGAATTACCGGGCCATTCCGAGTTCGGAGGGCCTGGTAATTCCTCCCTCCAGGAACCTGGGCCCGGACCTTCCCCATTCCCATTTCAGCCCCCATTGGGCTGAATGGGAATGAGGGAGGGAGCAAACAATGGGCTGATTACGAGCGTCCCGTTGTTTGCTCCCTCTTCCCCTCGCGGGACCCTGTAAGCACGCCTGGTTTGACCAGGTGTTACTTACCGGGACCTGTGAGGGGAGCTTGTAATGAGGGGGAACGGGTTTAACAGGTCCGCCTCCTTTAGCGGGTCCCGTTAACCCATTCCGCCTCACTTGAAATGAAGCCCATTGTATCGCCAAGACACTGATGACTTTCCATTGAAATCTATAGCTATTTCAAACCATGGTTCAGGTGGTTCCTCAGTGGCCATGATATGTAAAGCAATCATTGATAAGATTTATTTTCATTATAAATAAATCAAGAAGTAACAAACGTATGAAAAGCTTTATATCTAAACCAACACCAGAATAAGAGTAGCACCGACTCCAGAGCAGACTTTACTCTTAAAATCATTACAGAACTGTTGGTCCAATTGTAAAAATTGTCTTCAGAGCTACAGCCCTCTCATCACACCAGAAATGATTTCCCAAATACTCCTCTTCCACAAGTGAGCAATCCCGGATGCAATTCTGATTGAACAACGTAGAACATTTTAGAACCCTGTAAAAGATTGGGTTTCCTGAACAGTTCCAGAAGCTGACCCTTCCGAAAAAGCTGCCAGCGACTACAATTCCATAGAGAGGCCAGGAAAAGAAAGCAAGAAGCTCACCACACACCGCCGCTCCATTATAGGAGAGAGCTGCCGCCGGTTCCCCGATGGTTTCACCGGATGCACTCCTGCACCAGATCTCTTTTAGCCCCACAATGACTCCAGAAATCGTGTTGCCTGTGACGTCCCATCTTATCCTCAGGCAAAGGAACACACACGGTTCCAAAATATCCTGATCTGCAGGGGTTCATCACCACCTGCCGACATGGGCATTCCGCTGAAATCCGCACTCTTCATGACGTCACACAGAGCTTACAAAACCCTTCCCACTCCACCATTCCATTTGACACTCTAGAACGTGGTGGTTAATCTGTGTAACGGAGCCAGTCAACAGTTGAAAGGCCAGTAAACAAAACACAGTGGCTAATTCCTCCTGAAACTCAGAACGGTAGCCTGTATTACGAGCGGCCCGTTGTTTGCTCCCTCTTCCGCTCGTGAGGCCCGGTAACGACACCTGGTTTTGCCAGGCGTCCTTACCGGGTCCCGCGAGGGGACCTCGTAATTTCGCGGGACAGGTTTAACGGGTCCGCCTCCATTAGCGCAGCCCGTTAACCCATTCTCCGATCCTCGTAATTAGGCCCAATATGTCCATTGCCCCAGGTGAAAATCACCCAAGGCCCCTCTGTGTCATGGTGGTCAAAAAAATGGCTGGACAACTCAAGGAACACCGATAGGTTATCCAAAACTCAACGTTTAGCTTAAAAACAAAGGTTTTTCCAAGGGAACGATAGGCGGGTAACAAACCCTCAGTCGATCAGAAAAAAAAGGCATGACCAGAAGGTAAAGTGAATAAAGCAGGCACCCAAACTCAAAAGCACTACCACAGGTGCCCCGGCATGAAGCCAACATTAGACCTGTCACTTATGGTCCAAGCAAACTCCTAAACCCTGCTAGGCAGGCCTACCAAGAAATAAAACATTAAAAAATATTTCGCCAAGGTCGCCACAATAACCTTGGATGATAGGCTGCTGTCAACATAGGTTGCTGGTCAGGAAGCAGACCAGTTAACTTGTAACATGTCAGACATCTTAGGATGATCCTCCGCCAGCAAGTAGCATGCAGCCTGGTCTGTGGCCACAACAGGTCCCCATAAGCATCTCTATGGGTACAGGTCTGTATGAGGCACGGATAGTATAGCTCAGTGGCAACACGCTCGTCGCAGAGCAACACAGGTTTGAATCCCGGGGCCGTGCTTAGAATCCTCTTCGGTATTAAGAGCGTTATAAATAACCAATTACATTACAACACATGCCATAAAACGGACCCTGTTACCCCCTGTGCGGAAAGAGGAATATCCCTAATGCGACACTGCGGCCCCATCTGCTCTCAGAGTCAAAGATGATCTAGAGCCCCGGGACCACCACAGCTAAGCCCCCATCACCTCAAACCTCTGCACCTAAATGCAGTTAGTTCTACCTGGTGCCCATTACAAATAAATTAGATCAAGCCGCCACTGGTGCAGTAGTATGCAAAGTGCTGCAAATAGAGCGTACACATAACATGGACAATAACCTTTTGCCCATTATATATGATCCATTCTATTTAAATGGCACTCGGAAGTGTCCTAATTCTTCCTTATTTACATTATCAAACACTCAAAGGTGATGTCACATGTGCATGTTTATAAGTTGGCCTGGGGAGTGAAACCTAGCTCCTGGTAACTGTTGGTTGTAAGCACACCAGGCGCTCCTAGGTTAGAAGCAGGAGCCAACTCGCCCCCAGCCATTTCGAACTCTGGTTCCTGTAAGTATTTGATGGTCTCTGGCTCTCTAGTGGTGTTTTATCAATAGCTATTTGACTGTATGTGTTTGTCTTTGGATGTCTAATTATGGCTTTTAGTGTCTGGCTGTCTGATCTGGGGAGTTGTAAATAGTAGTTGGCGTTTTGATATCGAATAGCGGGTTCTCATCTTTAGGTGTCTGATAGCACAGTTGCTGATCTTTCCGTCTGATAGTGTTTGTTCTTCGTCACTGTTTTACTTAACATTGAAATGTCTGATAGTATTTTTGGTAACTGCTCAATTGTTGTGCTGGTCTTTTGGAGACCGGTGGTGTTTTTGGTCTCTGGCTATCATTGTTTCTGTTGGTCTCGGTGTACCTTGAAAGTGTCTTTCTTGATCTTTGGGAGTCTGGTAGCATGTTGGTGTCTGGTCATCATAATGTGTTTTTTAGCCTTTGGCTTTTTGATGGGGTTGTTGTTGTTTGGGTGGCTAGTTGAAAGTTTAGTTTCTTATTGAAAATAAAAGGGTGATGGCTGGAAGTTTTGGAATTATTCTTAACCTCAGGCATTGCTCTGGGCAACCCTCCAGACCATTGTTCTTCGCCTGCAATGGCTTGGCAGGCAGAAAAACGATGGACTGGAGGGTTGCCCAGAGCTGTGCCCGTGGTTAAGATTAATTCAAACCTTCCAGCAATCACCTTTTTGTTTTGCGTTTAGTTTCTTAGCAATGTATCCCGGTTCTATTAGTCACTGGGTCTCTGCCTGTCTTTACTTACTAATAGGTTTGCACTGCTTTGGTCTGTTGTGTTTTCCATGTACCACATCATGCCCACCATGAAGCAGGCGTGTGTCTCCTACGCCTGCCATAGCAAGGGACTCCCAGGTTATACAGGCTGCCGTTTCTTTGCTGTTCTGCCTATTGATGGCTCCGCTGTGAGGTGTTTTATTTACTATTACTGAAGATATCTGCTAGACTGGCGTCTAGCGCCTAGACTGGACGATTTCCTCTTTACTGCAAATCTAACCCCTCGGATCTTGATTCACACACAGACACAGCAGATGTGCATTTTTTGGGAAAGACTTGTAATGTGTTCCTTAACCTCACATTATTTTTGCTGCTTTCTATAGAGATGTTTCACTTTCATGTTACAGAATAGAATCCGTGAATGGTGGTGATCGACGTGAAAGTGCTCTCAGTGAGTCAACATTTAGTGTTGGCTCCTGGTGAGCCCTTCAGCATCGCCCCAAAGGGATCCAGGGTAAGCGGGTCATGAGATGTAGAGGTGCACATCAGCTGTTGCTATTTTTAGTGTGCCTCCTCTTCACGCCACAGTCCACAGCCATCCCTTAGCGAATAGTACAAATACACTAACTACAATACAACACGGGTTACCCACTCTAATATCCTTTCCTCATGATCGCCTTAAACCAAATCTAATGCAGAGTCTCTGATTTTGAAGGCATACATTCCAGATTCCTTGTGGTAATTAAGGCCTTACTGGGGGGTTGGGGGGCGGGGAGGGGGGTTAACTATCTCAGTCCCTTTAAGTTTACCTCCATAGTGGCTACTCACTTCAGGTGTCGGTACCCCCAGCTCAGAGTCTTACTTTGGACTCACCACCAATTCAGTGTTTGGTCTTTAGAAAAGGTCTTAAAATTAGAATACACCAACAGAGGCCTTCAGATCTCTTCAGGAGTCTTTCTGTTAGGAAACCAAGTGGTGAGTCTCCGAACAGACAACAGCTGGACCGGGGCACATATAAACCAGTAGGGCAGTATGAGATGCAAGGTGCCAGGAGGAGCGGTAGATTCTCTTTATCCATACAGAAGAAGCCCTGTTGCCCTCCTCCTTGATCCACGCCAAGAGGATAGACATCAGGCCGACCTCCCAGCTGAGCGTGGGGTCTCCTCATTAGAGTAGATTTCTCTGACACTCGAGGTCTTTAGGGAACTGTGTTAGAGGGGCGGAACAGAGAACGTGCAGCAGTCTAGAAATGTCGACGTCAATTCCTTGTTTAATTGATCTCTTAATCATCCATTGGCCAGATTAGTAGCTTTTGACCTTCCTACTACTCCTATAAGTGATGGAGAATTTCCGAGATCTGGGACCACAGTTGAATTCTCTTGGTTCCTTATGGCACCACAGGAGCTGGTTCTTTCTTCGTTGGTGGTCTCAGATGGAGGCCATGGGTTCAACCTCCTCCAGTATGTTGGACAGCGGAGAAGATGATATCCTGGAATCTCCAGGTCTTCCGATTTGGAAATTGAACAAAAGCAAGGTCTGTCATGAGAGTTACCCATGTCAATACGGCAACCATAGAAGACCGCCCACCTTGGTTTGTTACTCGAAAGATTGGATGTTGGAAGCCCTTTCCATGCTCCTTTCTCCAGACCCTGCACTTGCTTTACGGTGTCCTTTAGAAGCGTCAACCCTGGGAGTCAATAGTGGATGTAAACACTCTAGCGTTTCTTGGAGGATGTGGATTTAGTATCACTGCTGTTGAAGAGGTTTTAGTAAGTATGTCATTCCGACACACACGAAGCATTATATTGATTTCTAAAGTTTTCCATGAATATTTTGTGCGCTCACCTGTGCGAACCTTTGAAAGTATCAGATGTGCAATTAGAGTCACTGAAAGGGTTCTTTCAGGTTACTATCTTTTCGGCACGTGGTTAGCGGAATGTGTCTCTTCTGTCTATGGGACCTTTTTGGTGGTGAAACCAAAGGCACGGATCCTAAGATCAGATATGGCCTGTAAGTCTAGTTTTTCATACGTTCATCAATTTGAGGAGGTGCTTTTCTGGTATTGTGTCCTGCTCCGTCACCTGCGGAGGACGAACGCTTGAAGCTTCTCGATGTCAGAACGGTCTGTAACTATTAGGATGGCTGTTCCATAGAGGAGAGCTTCCAGGGTTACCACGTGTCGGTTGACGAGACACACCAACTCCTTGGCTTCTCCTCCAAGTCAGGTTCGAAAATGTAGATTCAGGGGAGGTGCACCTAAGTACGGTGCCACCGGCGGACAACGCTCAGCGACTTTCCATTCACCAGCATTTGTAGGGCAGCGACTTCGGAAACTCTCCACGCATTCCGAATCCGCAACACACTGCTTGATTGGCCAGAAAGTGGTTTATATGAGGTTTATATGAGTGTGCCAATAGCAGCAATTTAGTGATCAGCTTCAATGTAGCTGTGGCAATAGGATTGGTGTTTGGTGCATGAAGGTCCAGGCTTAATTTTTAAAGTTGATTCAAAGCCAGAGAGCGTACGTGCTGCTCAAGCGTAAAGACAGTGGAGACGGGGGTAGGGCTGACTTTTTAGATGACTAGCGATGGAATTCAAAACGCTTCATGTCAAAGCCCACGCCGGACGCATCAATACTTACATGCATTCGAGATAACAAATCAAATAAGGTTTACAGAGCTGCCTATTCCACCTTCGCCGCATCAGCATATTTAGTAGGTGAAAAACGTTTTTTGCTTGTTGTTGAATTGAATATTAAATCTGAACATCCATAACAAGCCGCAAGTCAGGGCCTCTCAAGCCGGCTCTTTTGCAGTGTACCTTCACATCTTTAAGGGATAGGACTGTTTTCCGAGCTCAGGTTATTCGTTGTCAGATGAAATCTGTTGGTCCAGCCTGTGACATCGTCAGTGTACGCGACGCATGCGCGAGCCCAGTTTTGGGTCGCGCATGCGTGTTTTTGAATAAAGAACTCCATGCAGCAGTTGCCGCCGGGACCCTGGAACGCAGGGATGTGTCATGTCTCAGTGATTGTGTGCGTGTGCGTGCTAGTACAGGGTGGCCCGAGGCACGGGCTCGCCCATCACATTGGCGACAAGGCGGGAGCCAACGGAGTGAGCGGTTTGACACGCACCGATGTGTCAATTACCGGCATTTTCTTCATTGTGCATCCCGAATCCGATGCGAGCGATGGCGATCACGTTATCCTCAGTGCGGAAAGCAGTAGCGGCCCTCAAGGGTGATCGTGCACTGCCCACGTGCTAATAGATAATAGAACGCCACATTTTTGGAACTCCTGCAGTTCTCCGTTTCAAGAGGACTGCTGTGCAACTTGTAACCAGAGGAGTCCTGGTGATAGGATGGCCATCTAAGCACAGAAAGCAGCCAGGCATTGGAACATCTTGGCAGCACCGTGCCCACTCTGCGCAGTGGACCAGGTGCGTCAACAATCTGTCCGAGTCAGGTTTGCGGCCTCTAATCCTGTTTTGAGGTGCCAGTGCAACCTTGCGAAGATGACGGACAGCGATGGAGAAGAAATGACGGCGCAGACGGTGGTGCGCAGACAACAGGGTTCGTTGTTACCCATGCAGGAATTTCACACTTCGGGTCCACCTTCCACATTGGGCCCAAAATGGTTGCTGTGGATAAAAAAAATGAGACATGTATTTCCCAGCGACCGGAGAGACCAATGACGACGCCAAGAAGGTGACACTGCTCTATTCGGCAGAAATGGATGTTCTCCGCATATATGAGTCTCTAAACCTGCAAGTAGTGACGTATGACGCTGTTAAAATGGCTCTCAAGAACTATTTCATTCCTTTATCTAACGTGGACTTCGACAGATTTCTATTCTGTGGCAAGAAACAGCAGAAGGAGGAATCACTCGATCAGTTCTGCGCACGTCTGCGGCAGATGGCTACCACTTGCAGGTGGGACAATGAAGAGGTTATGGTCCGCAATCAAGTGATCCAAGGGTGCAGTTCGGGCAAACTGCGCAGACAGGTATTGCGAGAGCTGGGTTTGTCTCTTGTCCAAATATTAGACAGTGGCAGAGTGTATGAGTTGGCTGAGACGAGAGGCGCAAAGATGGATGCAGCTGTGTGCCCGGGCAAGTCTGAAGAGGCATTTGCAGTGGGAAGGCAAGCATCGTCGAAAGTGCGATGGAGCCAGAAATGCCAGGATGCAGCTCCAGCGCATGGATCGGCGACTATTTGCCGGTACTGCGGGTATGATCTGCCTGTCACAATGCCTGCCCCCGGAAAGCCAGATCAGGCCCAGCAACCCCGGAAGCAGGCATCATGCCACTTGAAGCATGCCCAAAAACCCCAGTTAGGGGCTCTTTGGCTACAGTCCTGGCGCCTATGGCGCCAGGCTCATAAGAATAAAGTCAGTCCTGGCGCCATGGGCGCCAGGCTCATTACAGAAATCTTACCTGTTGCAGACCATGCTGCATACCTACCTGATGCAGACCATGCTGCACGAAGCCACAAGCCAAATGAGGCTTAAAGGGACTACTTTACCTCAGGGACTCCTTTCCTCTCGGGTGGGGCTGTGGAAGAATACTTACCTGGGACTTATTCCAAGGCTATTTAAGCCACACCCGGACAGCCACACATGCTTTGCGTTATTCTGCTTGCTGCAGCGTAACGCTCACTGTGTCTTCAGCAGCTCCAGTCTTCAGCCACGCCCGCTTCAGCCCTGGAACACCTGGAACAAGAAAAGGAGAAGGAGAAGAGGTCAGAACAAAACCCTTACCTGAATCCTTGATCCAGCACATCGTCAATCTGGAAGAGAGAAGCCTTCTCAGGTGCATTGCCACGCACCTCGCAGAGCCGCGCTGAACTCACCAACCAGGGCTGCATTCCTTTACTCCATCGCGAATCCAGCATCTCCAGGCCATTCTTCAACGCCTGGGGGAGACAAGAACAGATAGGTGAGCAAGGGCAATACAAACCACCCTAAAGACTTACCTGATTTACCACAGGGGGGTACTCACCTCATCTCGGGTCGGCGTAGTCAATTCTGCATCACTGCCGCACCCCGGCCCCTAAGGGGAAAACAAGGACAATACAAATCACCCCCAAAGACTTACCTGATTACCACAGGGGGGTACTCACCTCATCTCGGGTCGGCGCAGTCAATTCCGCATCACCGCCGCACCCCGGCCCCTAAGGGGAAAAAACAAGGACAATACAACCTAACCCCAAAGACTTAACTGATTTACCACAGGGGGGTACTCACCTCATTTCGGGTCGGCGCAGTTAATTCTGCATCATCGCTGTACCCCGGCCCCAAAGGGGAGAACCACAATAGACTTACCAGGATCTTACCAATTGCCACTTGGAACTCTCTGGTGGTTTAAATCCGCAACCTGCAAGGAATCTGGCAGAGTGAAGATCAGACTTTTGAACTCTTACGAACAATTGGACTTAGAGTCAATACTGGAACTCACCAATTCCTCCACTCCAGTGAAGTAACTGGTCGTCTACGCGCCCCTGCGCTCGACGCAGGATGGAGAGCTCATCTTTCCAAATCTTCAGGTGAGATTAAGAGGGAACTTCAGGAGTGTTCTGTGGGCAGACAAGGGGAGTGGGAAGGCGGGTTAACGCTTAGATTACGGGAGGTTAATTCCCTTTCTCCATTGCAGAAAGATATTTGTACAAGTCCAACAAACGAAGCTAAGTGGGTCTGTCCAGTCTGTCATCTCGGCTCTACGTGTTACTCTGGTGGAAGCAACAGCGGGCCAGTCCAGATCGACGCCCCCGTGGGAATCAGGTGAGCGTAACAGAACGCAAAGCCAACCCACAAATACCCACCTGGGCGTCATGGAGACCTCGGAAACCGATCAATTGGCCCAATTATTAGGGGAACTAAGGGCCGAAGTGCATTCCGCCCACCAGGAAACCAATGCCCTCAGGAGGGAATTGATAGTATCAAAAGAACGAACTGATGATTTGGCCAGACAGCTATTACAAAGCCAGGCTGGACAAACACCTCTACCTGGACTCGGGGCCAGCCCAGCTCCGGTGCCACCGAGTAACCCGGTGCAGATAAACCTTCCTGGAGCCGTTCCCTTGGCTCCGCCTGAACGCTTTGCCGGAGACCCTAAAAGGTTTGCTATATTCATGAATCAATGTCGCTTACACTTTTTATGTAGACCTGGAGCTTTCCCAAACAATCAAGCCAAGGTAGCTTTTGTACTGTCATATCTCAGCGGCAGTGCAGCGGACTGGTCCATTCCGCTAGTAAATCAGGATGACCCGATTCTTCGAGATTTCCAAGGTTTTCGAACTAGCATGGAAAGACTGTTCGCCCGACATTCCCAAGGACAGGCTTTGGATAACGAACTTTTATCCTTACGGCAAGGTAATCAGGATCTTTTGTCTTACATTGCAACTTTCAATAGATTAGTAGTGGAAACCGAATGGCCTGAAGCCAAGCGAATTACATTATTCCATCGAGGGCTTCGAGGAGAACTCGAGGATGTTTAGCCCAAGTCGTGAACCCGTCTTTAGACTGCGCTGAATATATAGATTTTGTGGCCCAGTTAGATCACAGACTTCAAACCAGAAGGTCTGATCGAACCAAGTTTGAAAACAAGGTCTTGGTTAAAACCTACGTACCCTCGAAGGGGGTAGATGCCTCAGAACCCATGCAAATAGGGAGGGTTAGAGGACCCTTAAGCCAGAAGGAAAGGGAAAGAAGACGGCAACAGCAATCATGTCTATATTGCGGAGCTACTGGTCATTTCCTTAGGAACTGCCCTGTAAAACCACCCAAGACAACTATAGGAGCAGCAGACGAAAACCACTTGAAACCTGATCACGCCCGGCAAGCTTAGAGGTCAGCTTGCCGAGCTTAAAGAAGGACACTCTGACCTCGCATTTCACCATACCCATGGTCCTTATAGATCCAGAGCAGCCATCAAGCATGCACGCGGTAAAGGCGTACGTAGATAGTGGAGCCATAGGAAACTATTTGGACTACGGATTGGCTTCCAGGATGAATCTACCTCTCACGCGAAAGACCACTACCGATGTCGTTACCACTGTTGATGGAACTGAAATTGCCTCTGGGCCCGTAACTCATTCCACTGAAGAGATGACTTTGCTGGGTCAAGATGGACACCGAGAGGTTATGGTGTTTGATTTAATCAAGGCTCCACAGTTTCAACTGATACTGGGAATCCCTTGGTTGGAAAAACACAATCCCTGTATTGATTGGCGAGAGAAGAGACTAACCTTCCCAGAATGTGCTAACACCTGTTACCCAAGGAGAACTCTAAATTCAGTACTGGCCCCAATAATCCCAGCTGCCATACAATTACCTGCTGAATACCAAGACTTTCAGGATGTCTTTCAAAAGGAACAGGTAAACACCTTACCACCGCACAGATCGTATGATTGTCAAATAGATCTCATACCAGGAGCACAACCACCTTGCAGCAGAATCTATGCCCTCACGGAACCTGAAAATCTCCACTTGCGCCAGTACCTAGACCAGTATCTTGCTAATGGCTTCATCCGCCCGTCCAAGTCCCCTGCATCTTCCGCTTTGTTCTTCGTGCCAAAAAAGGAAGGCGACCTTAGAACATGCATTGACTACCGCGCGCTGAATCAGTTAACTATCAAGAATCGGTACCCATTGCCTTTGATCCCTGAACTACTAGACCAGGTAAAGAACGCTTGTATATACACAAAACTAGACCTTCGGGGGGCATATCATCTGGTATGTGTCAAAGAGGTTGACGAATGGAAGACTGCTTTTCGCACCAAGTACGGATTTTTTGAGTACCAGGTGATGCCTTTCGGACTGTGTAACGCACCAGCAGCCTTCCAGTTCTTCATGAACGATGTCTTCCGAGAGCTCATCGATGTTTGTGTAGTCGTTTACATCGACGATATCTTAGTATACTCCCTATCAGAATCCGATCATGTAAAGCACGTCCGAGCAGTCCTAGAAAAGTTACGCCAGTATAAGTTATACGCTAAACTGGAAAAGTGCATCTTTCACACTACGGAAGTAGAGTTTCTTAGATTTATTCTGACCCCGAAAGGAATCCGGATTGATACACGGAAGGTGGATGTAATTCTTAATTGGCCTTCGCCAAGCTCAGTCAAAGGAGTTCAAAGCATGCTCGGCTTTGCCAATTTCTACCGCAGGTTTATCCCGGACTTCTCACACATTGTACATCCCATTACAACACTATTGCGAAAGAATAAACGCTTTACATGGACAGAAGAAGCCGAGAACGCCTTCCAAGAGTTAAAAAAGAAATTCACGTCCGCTCCTGTATTACGGCACCCACGCCCAGAGCTTCCCTACATAGTGGAAACAGATGCATCCAGTTCAGCTATGGGAGCAGTGCTCTCCCAAAAGGATCCCGAAACTAACCAGCTGCACCCAGTGGCGTTTTGGTCAAGAAAGTTTTCGGCTCCCGAATTAAATTATGCTATAACCGACAAGGAACTGTTGGCCATCAAGTCTGCCTTCAAGGCTTGGCGGCACTATCTGCTGGGCTCCAGGCATACCATTACGGTCATCACTGATCACCGCAACTTACAATACCTGAAGGTAGCCAAGGCCCAATCTTCACGCCAACTCCGTTGGGCATTGTTCTTCGCCGAGTTTGATTTTTTAATAACCTATCGACCAGGTTGTAAAAATGGAAAAGCTGACGCCGTGTCCCGAATAGGAATGGGAGAAACAGAAAGAGCTTTAGAACCTGTACCCATAATTCCTGAACAGAGAATCCTTGGTCTGACATCCATACACTCTCTGGAGGACATTCAAGAAAAGGTCCATCAACTCTTTGATTCCGATGCCTTACAGGGCTGGGCAAGGAAAGGCCAAGAGTATTCTGTCACCAACAATCTACCTTATTACCAAGGCCGGCTATTTTTGCCACTAAAGGAACTACAGAAACTTGTAATTTCTCATTACCACGACAACTTGATGGAAGGACATCCTGGCATTGCTAAAACTGAAGCCAAAATCAAGAAACAGTTTTGGTGGCCCACCTGGCGAAAAGATGTCAAGTTGTTTGTCATGTCTTGTGGCATTTGCGCTCAAAATAAAGGGGAAAAGAAAAAACCCGCTGGATTATTACAACCGTTAGACATACCACCTACTCCTTGGCATACCTTGTCATTAGACTTTATCACGGATTTACCCCCGTGCAAAGGTTATAACACCATTCTAGTTATTGTAGATCTTTTTTCTAAAATGGCCCATTTAATTCCTTTAAAAGGAATACCTTCAGCTTCAATCCTGGCCAAGGAGTTCCTTGAAAATGTTGTCCGTCTACATGGCTTTCCTTCCGTGTTAATTTCAGACCGGGGAAGTCAATTTATTTCACATTTTTGGAGGAAGTGCTGCCAGCTGGCACAAATTGATGTTAGGCTTTCAACCAGCCACCATCCCCAGACCGACGGTCAAACAGAGAGAACCAACCAGACTCTGGAGCAATACCTACGTTGTATGGTACATCAATCTGAGGAGGATTGGAAAGACATTCTTTGGATCGCCGAGTATGCATACAATAATTCTGTACACTCAGGAACTAAAGAAAGCCCTTTTTTTACCATATATGGTCACCATCCTCGAACCTCAGACTTAGATTCTCCCCAGCATTTAGAGATGCCTGCAGTGGACCATCTCCACGCTGTTGTCACACAAGCCTTTAAAGAGGCGACTGCACATTTACAAAAGGCTAAGGATAAATACAAGAAGGATGCTGATCAACACAGGAGTGAAGCACCACAATACCAAGTAGGGGACCAAGTATGGTTAGCCACAAAGTACTTACCACTCAAGGGAACATGGACTTTTAACCCCAGGTACTTGGGACCTTATTCTATTTAGGCTATTATTAACCCAGTGGACGTCAAGTTGGACCTGCCTGGTCATATGCGTGTTCATCCTGTTTTTCACTTGTCTCTTTTGAAGCCTGTGCAACCAGGAACTAGACTAACCACTCCACCTGAACCTATCCTCATAGACGGGGAACCCGAATTCGAAGTCAAGAATATTTTGCACTCTAAAAGGGTGAGATCAAAACTCTTCTATCTCATTGATTGGAAAGGTTATGGTCCACAAGAAGATCTTGGGAGCCTAGTGACCATGTGCATGCACCTCAATTAGTGAAAAGGTTCCACCAAGAATTTCCAGACAAACCAAGGCCGAGAGGGAGAACAGCTTTAGGAGGGGCCTTGAGGGGGAGTGCTGTCACAATGCCTGCCTCCGGAAAGCCAGACCAGGCCCAGCAACCCCGGAAGCAGGCATCATGCCACTTGAAGCATGCCCAAAAACCCCAGTTAGGGGCTCTTTGGCTACAGTTCTGGCGCCTATGGCGCCAGGCTCATAAGAATAAAGTCAGTCCTGGTGCCATGGGCGCCAGGCTCATTACAGAAATCTTATCTGTTGCAGACCATGCTGCATACCTACCTGATGCAGACCATGCTGCACGAAGCCACAAGCCAAATGAGGCTTAAAGGGACTACTTTACCTCAGGGACTCCTTTCCTCTCGGGTGGGGCTGTGGAAGAATACTTACCTGGGACTTCTTCCAAGGCTATTTAAGCCACACCCGGACAGCCACACGTGCTTCGCGTTATTCTGCTTGCTGCAGCGTAACGCTCACCGTGTCTTCAGCAGCACCAGTCTTCAGCCACGCCCGCTTCAGCCCTGGAACACCTGGAACAAGAAAAGGAGAAGGAGAAGAGGTCAGAACAAAACCCTTACCTGAATCCTTGATCCAGCACATCATCGATCTGGAAGAGAGAAGCCTTCTCAGGTGCATTGCCACGTACCTCACAGAGCCACGGTGAACTCACCAACCGGGGCTGCATTCCTTTACTCCATCGCGAATCCAGCATCTCCAGGCCATTCTTCAACGCCTGGGGGAGACAAGAACAGATAGGTGAGCAAGGGCAATACAAACCACCCCAAAGACTTACCTGATTTACCACAGGGGGGTACTCACCTCATCTCGGGTCGGCGTAGTCAATTCTGAATCACTGCCACACCCCGGCTCCTAAGGGGAAAACAAGGACAATACAAATCACCCCCAAAGACTTACCTGATTACCACAGGGGGGTACTCACCTCATCTCGGGTCGGCGCAGTCAATTCCGCATCACCGCCGCACCCCGGCCCCTAAGGGGAAAACAAGGACAATACAAATCACCCCCAAAGACTTACCTGATTTACCACAGGGGGGTACTCACCTCATTTCGGGTCGGCGCAGAACTCTTCTGGTGGTTTAAATCCGCAACCTGCAAGGAATCTGGCAGCTTGAAGATCAGACTTTTGAACTCTTATGAACAATTGGACTTAGAGTCAATACTGGAACTCACCAATTCCTCCACGCCAGTGAAGTAACTGGTCGTCTACGCGCCCCTGCGCTCGACGCAGGATGGAGAGCTCATCTTTCCAAATCTTCAGGTGAGATTAAGAGGGAACTTCAGGAGTGTTCTGTGGGCAGACAATGGGAGTGGGAAGGCGGGTTAATGCTCAGATTACGGGAGGTTAATTCCCTTTCTCCATTGCAGAAAGATATTCGTACGAGTCCAACAAACGAAGCTAAGTGGGTCTGTCCAGTCTGTCATCTCGGCTCTAGGTGTTACTCTGGTGGAAGCAACAGCGGGCCAGTCCAGATCGACGCCCCTGTGGGAATCAGGTGAGCGTAACACTGACCCACTCCGATGACTGTCCTGCTAAATCGAGAACATGCGGCAGGTGCAATGGTCCTGGCCACATTGTCAGAATGTGTTGAGCCCCCGCACCGGTTGCAACGCAAAGAGGACCGGCAAGGCCCAGTGGCAGCGGGTTTAGGAGACAACGCAGTATTGCGACACTGGAGCAAGACGCCCAGAGACTTAGGGCCTCATTACACGGTAGGCGGAGGACCAAGGTGCTATTAGCACCTTGGTCCATGCCGGTAAAATACCGGCACCGCCTTGGTGGAAAGGGGAATTACCACCCTATTCCAAGGTTGGCGGGGCGGTAATTCCCCCTTCCCCCATTGCCCTTCCCCATTCCCACTTTTTGCCCCATAGGGCATAATGGGAATGGGGAAGACGCTAATTACGGTGCCGCAAATTGTGGTACTGTAATTAGCACCCTGGTCCCATTGTGGGTTAGTTTTTTACGCCTGCTAAACAGCAGGCGTTAAAGTACCTACCCGCAAAGGGACCTCGGAGTAAGGTGGTAAGGGTTTACCGGTACCGGTGCCCTTACCGGTACCGGTAAACCCTTACCGCCGTCCGTATAATGAGGCCCTAAATATCGCAGAAGAAGAGGAGGAGGAAGAAGAGGTCTTTTTCATTTCGAATCTTGCGACAGGAGCACGGAAAAAGAGGCAGCCTAAGTGTGTGGTTGACATTCAAGGTGTTCCGACACAGGTACTGATAGATACAGGCGCCTCTGTCTGTGTGCTTGCCACCACCACTATAAGGCAATCCCGGGACCACCACCGTTGGATGTGTCAACGGCAAAGATTTTCATCTTTGGAGGCAACACTCTGCTACCCATTCAAGGGGTGTTTGTGGCACCTGTTACCAAGGGGACCAAGACCATCAAGGCACGTTTTTTCATCACATACGTCAGCCCGCACTCACTACTCAGCTGCGCTGCGTCAGAGGCATTGGACCTTGTGCACTTTGCCCTTGGGGTTTACCAGTTGGACATTGATCAACTGCTGGTCAAGTTTTCTGGTATCTTTCAGGAGGTGGGCAAGCTGAGGGGTCCCCCAGTGCAGATTCATATCTATGACACCATCCGGCCCACCGCCCTCAAACATCGACGAATCCCGTTCCACCTCAGGGAGCAACTGAAGAAGGAGCTTCAGCTGCTAGTCAAAATGGATATCATTGAGAGAGTGGAAGGGCCGACGCCCTGGGTCTCGCCCATCGTAGTGGCGCCAAAGCCGAAACAGCCGGGTGCGGTGCGCATCTGCGTGGACATGCACCTCCCGAATGCCGCCATTAAACGAGAAAGCCATTTAACACCGTCCATTGATGACATCATGGGGGAACTGCAAGGGGCCAGAGTATTCTCGAAGCTGGATCTGAGGTCGGGCTACCACCAGCTAGAGCTGCACCCAGATTCCAGATATATTACAACATTTACCACACACGAGGGTCTCTATCAGTTTAAACGTCTGAGTTTTGGCATTTCCTCTGCGGCGGAAGTCTTTCAAAATGCAATCAGGGGCGCGCTGGCTGGCCTAAAAGGGGTACTGAATATGAGTGATGACATTTTAGTTTTTGCTGAGTCCAAGGCCGAACACATGAAGAGACTGGAGCATACCCTGCGAAGGTTGAGTGAGTTGGGACTTACTTTGCACCGGGATAAATGCAAATTTTTCAAGGACAGGATTGGCTTTTTTGGTTTCATCTTCCATGCCAGCGGCGTCTCGCCAGATCCTGAAAAGGTCAAGGACATCCGCGAAGCGGCGGCGCCCCAGTCCCCCACGGAGGTACGTAGCTTCCTAGGGATGGTTAACTACTGCGGGCGATTCATCAAGGGGCTGGCGTCCCTGTCCGAGCCTCTCAGGGCATTGACCAAGAATGAGGTCACCTGGGTGTGGGACAGGAGAGAGCAGGAGGCATTTCAGGAAATCAAAAGGGCACTGTCCGATCAAGTCACAATGGTGTACTTTGACCCCACCGCTGAATCGGAGATTGTCGTTGATGCCAGCCCGGTGGGACTAGGGGCTGTTCTTATGCAGGCGGATCACAGAGGCGACATGCGCCCCATCGCGTATGCGAGTAAAGCTCTCACGGACACGGAAAAGCGCTACTCACAGATTGAGAGAGAGGCGTTGGCCATTCTTTGGGGCTGCCGCCACTTTTGTCTGTACATTCTGGGCAAGCCAGTTATGGTTGTGACTGACCACAAGCCTCTCCTGCCCATCCTAGCAGGCGTGTCGTCAACCCCCCCAAGAATAGAGCACTGGATGTTTGCACTCATCGAGTACGTGGTCAAGCTAATATACAGACCGGGGACTAATAATCCTGCGGATTACCTCTCACGCCACCCAAACCATGAGCTGGCGGAGGGTCCCAGTGAGGTGCTGGATTGCCAAGAGTTGGTGTACCACCTTGTAGAGAGCGCGATGCCCATGGCTCTATCTAGGGTAGCCGTGGCAGAGGAGTCGTCGATGGACGAGGTGTTTAATATTGCCAAGGTTGCGGTGAGAAGTGGTGACTGGAAGGAAGTGCTCCAAAACAACTCCAGGCGGGAATTGAGGGCTCAGAAGGACCTTCAGGTGCTCTGGAGGGTGAGGGACGAACTCTCAATATCTGAAGATGGACTACTGCTGCGGGGAAGGCAGATCGTCATTCCACAAGCCCTGAGGAACCGTGTCCTGGAACTGGCACATACGGGACATCAAGGTATCGCCAAGACAAAGACGCGGCTCAGACCCAAGGTATGGTTCCCCGATCTGGAAAGTCTGGTGGAATTGTATGTGAAAAGGTGTTTACCGTGCCAAGCAGCAAGTCCTGTTGAGAAGGCTCCACCCATCAGTTCCATGGAAAGGAGTGAGAAGCCGTGGGGCACCATCCATTCTGATTTTGGATCAACTGGAAGGGGCATGTACTGTTTGGTGGTGGTCGACCAATGGTCGAGGTACCCGGAGGTAGAAGTGGTGGAATCAACAGCGACCAACCACACCACCAGGGCGTTGGACAGAATGTTTGCGACGCATGGCTTCCCTGCAATGTTGTGCTCGGATAATGGACCCCCATTCACGGGGAGCGAGTTTGCGCAGTACTTGAAGGAAAAAGGCACGCAACATCGGAAGGTCTCGCCCCTCTGGCCTCGGGCAAATGGGGAAGCTGAAAGAATTATGCGGACCCTTAACAAAGTGTTCAGAATATCAGCCAATGGAGGGAAGGATCTACAGCAGAAATTGGTTGAGTTCCTAGGGGAATACAGAACCACGCCCCACCAGTCCACGGGGGTCGCCCCAGCCGAAGCACTGTTTGGACGCTGCCCGAGAGGTTTGATACCTGAGATGGAGGGCCAGGAACCCGGGGTTATCGACAACGAGAACGTTTGTGAGGAGCGAGCGGCACGCAACATGAAGGAGAGTGCGAGGAGAGGTTTGCAAGACAAGAAGGTGGCCGTAGGTGATTAGGTGTTAGTGCGGAATCGGAGACCTGAAGGAAAGCTGTCACTACCATACGAACCCCAGCCGTGGACTGTTACCCATGTGACCGCGGCGAATGAACAAGGGACAATCATCCGCAACCAATCTTTCTTTAAGAAAGTGGACGTTCCCTGTGAGGAGGCGGACCCCGACATTGGGAGCGGGGTCTGAGAACCCCGGAGTGGATGCCCCACCGGATGTGCTGCCGTGGGTGGAGTGCCCCGGCGTGATCCCCCAGAGCAACCGCCGATACCCTGTGTGACATGATCGCAGACCGCCTGCTCGTCCCAAGGACTACGTCCTGGACTCAGGAGACTGAGCCGGCGTCCGAGTCAGGTCAGCGACCCACATTGGGTCCAGTTCTCGTTTTCCATGTTGTACTGTTGTGTTTGATGCAAGTTTGTTTTGATAAAAGAAAAAGAGGGATGTGACGTCATCAGTGTACAGGTCGCATGCGCGAGCCTCGTTTTGGGTCACGCATGCGTGTTTTGAATAAAGAACGTCCGTGCGGCAGTTGCCGCCGGTACCCTGGAAAGCACGGACGCATGTGTCATGTCTCAGTGATTGTGTGCGTGTGCGTGCTAGTACAGGGCGGCCCGAGGCACGGGCTTGCCCATCACACAGCCCTGGCTTTAACGCTCACCTCACTTTGCATTCTGGTACTGGCAGTCCTAGGTTTATGTAGACAAATAACATTGCAAGCACATTAAAGGGATGCAAAATGACATGACCTAAATTTCAGGACTCTGAGCACATCACCTATTCTAGCACAGAATATCGTTTTCAGTTGTGTGCAAATGACCAAGGAGCGCCCTGAGGTGAGGAATGTGTGTGACAGGTTCCTCCGCAGTGTGCATGTATGTATTGGTCTCCAGCATTGGCTCCTCCTGCAGGTAAGTACTGTGGGGCAGAAGAGCAAACATGGCGCACAACCAATCAAGAGTATTCACACTAATGGGCAGGTGCGCTCCCATTGACTATTAGGGCTGCACTTGTCTTCTTGTGACTTCACGTTCTCTGACATCACTCCTTATGTTCTTGCATATGCCCTTATGCAGTACCTGGTCAATTTCTTCCTCTTCTTCTTCACAGGGCTTACTGTGCCCCAACCCCCGGCTTAGATGTCTGGTTTGACATTTGGCTAGTTATTTGCATGTTATGTTGTGTTATGGTATGTTATTTTGCATTTATATAGCGCCTTATATACAATTGGTATGGTCTGAAGGCTCTGGTAGGTTGAACGCCCTTGGGAACCGAAGTTCAGATCAGTAGAGAGAGTAGATAGAGTGAAAAGGTGCATGTGAGCACCGGGTATGTGTGCAGCTCGTGCGGTATTCGTGTAATAGCTGCTTCTTAGCGGTAGGTGTGGTGGGTGAGAGATCAGGAGAATGTGTTCTTTCTGGCAGGATTTATCCAGAACGGATGTGGCTGCGTTTGGCCTGAGGAGAACGCATGGCTGGGGTGTGTGAAACCAGCAGTGTTTACTTAGAATGATGTGGAGTGAGTGGCGGATGTTGGTATGAGAACAGATATACCGAACAGTGTCATAGTATCTCTGTGTTCTAGTTGAGTGGTGATGTAAAGGAGAGAGTAAGCGTGGTGGTGTGACATGATGGGTTATATGCTCTTTCACAAGTTCTCTGCATTCCAAACCATACTATATACGTCACACAATTCTATGCGCTCCAGTCCGTTCCGTGCACTCCTATCCACTCCATGCTTTCTAGACCGCTCCACATACTCATGCATTCCAGCCCACTCCGCGCGCTCTAGTCTGCCCCGCGCATTCCAGTCCGCCCCACGCATTCCAGTCTGCCCCACGCATGCACTCTTTTCCGCTCCACGCATGCACTCTTGTCTGTCCCACGCATGCATTCTTGTGTGCCCCACGCATGCACTCTAGGCTGCCACATGCATGCACTCTAGGCTGCCCCACGCATGCATTCTTGTCTGCCCCAAGCAAGCACTCTTGTCTGCCCCACGCAAGCACTCTTGTCTGCCCCTACGCTCTACGCATTCAGCAGCTCTACATACTCATCCATTCTACGCACTCATCAGTACTGGATGCAATCTGTGCTCGTTCGTTCTATGTGCTCGTCCATTCTACGCAATACGTCCGTTCTCTCTGGGCACTCGTTCGCTCCAGGTACTCATCTGCTTTATGCCCACACGTGTACTATGCATTCACCTGTTTTTGTACTTACCTCCTCTACGCACTCACTCCCTCTATGCACTCATCCCCTCTACGCACTCATCCCCTCTACGCACTCATCCCCACTGCGCACTCATTCCCACTGCGCACTCATCGACTCTGCGCATTCAACCCCTCTACGCACTCATCCCCTCTACACACTCATCCGCTCCACGCACTCATCCCCTCTCCGCACTCATCTGCTTTAGGCACTCATGCTTATCACGCAATCAACAGCAATATCCTGTTCTATATATTAATGTTTATGCTCATCTGTTCTATACCTTCATCTGTTCTGTACACTCCTCCACCCCATACACTCATCCGCTCCATACACTCATCCGCTCCATACACTCATCCGCTCTATACACTCATCCGCTCTATACACTCATGCGCTCTATACACTCATCCGTTCTATGCATTCGCTAGGTCTGTACTTTCATCTGCTCTGGCGATCTACACACTCTCCGCACTTCCGTATTCATCTGCTATCCACACTCATGCACTCTACGTACTCATCCGCTCCACATACTCGTCTGTTCTACACACTGATGCGGTTTACGCTCATCCATTCTGCACATTCATCTGATTTACACGCTCCTGCGTTCTACTCGCTTCTCTGTATTTACGCACTCATCCGCGCTACACGGTCATCTGCTCTACACACCCAGCCGCTCTACACACTCATCTGCTCAACATGTTCATCCATTCTAAATACTCATCCGATCTACATATTCATTCAATTTCCGCACTCATTCGAAATATATAGTTATCTGTTCTCCCACTCATGCATTCTTCCACTCAGCGCATTCATCTGTTCCACCTGCTTCATCCATTATAACTATTTCGTCCAGCCATTCACTTCGTTCATTCTTCATTCATTCTGTCCATTTCAGGAATTTAATCTCGTTACTGTTTCCGAATGATTTACTTCTTATTAACCATTTCACTGCTTTGATCTAGTTTATTTGTTTAATTCTGTTTGTCCTTCTAGTTTATATTAGGCGTTATTAGCTGTCAATTTCTTGTATCAGGTAGTTTGTTGGATTGGTGTCTTTGGGTTACTTTTAGTCTGTTTGGGTTAGTTTGGTACGGGTTGGTTTTAGTGGAAGAGCCAGCTTTTCAGCAGTTTGTGGAAAGACGTTAAATCCTCAGTTAGACGAATGTGGGGTGGGAGTGAGTTCCATAGCGTGGGGGCCAAGGCGGAGAATGATGATCCACCTAACCTGACTGAGTTTGTCTTCGGTATGACTAGGAGGCCGGCTGAGCTTGATCTTAGGGTGCGTTGGGGGTGATAGGGTTTTAGCTTGTCTTGAAGATATTGAGGTCCAGTTTTATGCAGTGCTCGATGGGAGATGCATAAGGTTTTGAAGGTCACCCTTCAGACTACTGGAAGCCAGTGCAGCGTCTTAAGGACCGGGGAGATGTGGTCTCTTGGGCCGAGCGCAAGTAGCAATTTGGCTGCCGCGTTTTGTGCCCTTTGGAGTTTATTCAGTTGGTACGCGTGGAGTCCGAGTTATAGGGGGTTTGCATATTCCAGTCTTGATATAACGATTGATTGGACCGCAGAGAGTCTGTTGGGAAAGGAGAGATATGGAAAGATGCGCCTAAGGGTTTTAAGGTGGTAGTGGCAGGACTTTGAGATGTTGTTGACTTGACGCGAGAGTGTTAGGTCAGAGTCAAGGGTGCATCCAAGATTTTTCACTGAGTTGGAGGGGGGTCGGTGAGTTGCCCATGGCGGATGGCCAGGGTAGCGGGTGCGGAAGAAGTTCTGAGTAGCCACATACCATGATTTCGTTTTGGAGGGGTTTAACAAGAGGTGGCTTTGGGACATCCAGAGTTGTTTGTCAAGGAGGCAGGATTCCAGGTCAGGTCAGGAGTTGGGTTTTGAGTTAAGGAGTTTTAGAATTAGTTGAGTGTCGTCGGCGTAGTTGTAGCACAGGATGTTGTGTGAACAAATTATTGGTGGGAGGGTGATCAGGTAGAGATTGAATAGGAGGGCGGATGGGCATGCTCCTTGTGGGACTCCCGTGTCGACTGGTCGGGCTTGCGAGGTGTAGGTGGAGAGTATCGTTATTTGGTACCTATCTTTGAGGAATGAAGCTATCCATTTAAGAGTGGTTCCACAGATTCCTAGGGAGTGGAGGCGGTCTAGGAGGATTGAGTGATTGAATGTGTCAAAGACGGCAGATAGGTCAAGGAGGATTAGAGTGGCGCATCCGGCGGAGTCTGCCGTCATTTTAAGGATATCCCAGATTGAGGTTAGGGTGGTTTAAGTTCCGTGACGGGCGGGATCTAGGAGGTTGTTGGCTTCGACAAAGGCATTTAGTTGGGAGTAGGCGGTTCGGTCAATGAGTTTGGCAAGGAATCTGGTGTTTGAGATGAGGCAGTAGTTTTTGGGCTCGAGAGGGTCGAGCAAAGGTTTTTTAATTAGAGGTTTCACATGAACCGTTTTGAATGCGTCGGGAAAGATACCAGAGGATAGGGAGGCATTTATGATGGATCTTGCGTGTTCTCCTGCGCAGGTGGAGGCGAACATTGGTTGCGTAGTGGTCGCAGCCGATGGACTGGATGGTATGCGGGAGTATTGTCAGGTGGATGTAAGAGAGCTAGTTTGGTGGCTAGAGTATTTGTTCTTTCGAGAGCCGTGGTGTAAAAGTGGAGGGAGAATGAGTTGCACAGTGATTGAGAGGGGGTCGGGATGGTCGGGGTGCAAGCTGGTTTGGTGAATTCGGAAATGATTTTGTGGAGTTCTTTGCTTGGATTTTTGCAGTTTAGGATTCGGGAGTTGTAGTGGGCTTTTTTGCTTTCCGGATTTCGGCCTTGTACTGGTGGCCCTGCTCGCCTGGGTTTTGTCTTTCTGCCATTTGCATTCTAGGTATTTCTATAGTTGTTTAGTGGTCTTCAACTCAGGAGTGAACCATCTGGGGAAGAGGCCACGGAGGGTTGATGGTTTGCAAGGGGGTGTGAGCCGCGTCAGAGATGCGTTGAGCCACGAGTCAAAGGCGTCAGGGGTTAGTTGTTTATTGAGTTGGCAGGTAGGTAGTGGAGACTGGAGGAGTGCGTCGGCTAGGTCCGACACAATTATTAGCTTTTTCCAGCATTTGTGTAGATTCGGAGGTTCAGATTCGAGTACGTGAAGGGGGTCGGGTGAGCGAATGGTGAAAGAGAGAATGAAGTGATCGGACCAGATGATAGGGGTGGATGGGTTTAAATGAATCCGAGTGTTGGAGCTAAAGATGACATCAAGAGTGTGTCCTTTATAGTGAGTCAGGCCATTTATGTGGGGTTGGAGGTTAATCGCGTCCAAACCGTCAACCAGAGAGTGTGTCATAGGGTTGGTGGGGATGTCGAGCCATATGTTGAAGTCTCCAAGAAGCGTGAGGTTGGGATGGTTTAGTTGAAGGGTGGCAATAGAGTCGCAGAGGTTGTTTACAAATTGTCTATCGTAGCCAGGGGGTCTGTAGATTATTAGGAAGCTATGTGAGAGCGACGGGGAGAGGGATAGTTTAACGAGGAGAGATTTGCAGGAAGGAATGGAAGGTTGGTTGTCGATGATTGAAGCACGGAAGAGAGACTTGAAGATGAATGCTACTCCCCCTCCTCTAGAGGGACGGTTCAGTGGGATGAGGGAGTAGTCAGGGGGAAAGGTTTCATTGGCGATTGGGGCAAAGTCGTCAGAGAACCAAGTTTCGGTGATGAAAACCAGGTCTGGTTTGTCAGAGGTGAGGAGGTCAAAGATGCAGTGTCTGTTTTTTGCTACGGATCGGGCATTAAATAGGATGCAGTTCACATCGGCAGGCGAGGTTGGTCTCGGAGCTGGAGCGGAAGTGGGTGGTGGCGGAGAGAGTGGAAGCTGGAGACGGAGCGGGGTCGTGTGGGTGATGATCGTTGGGAATAGTGGGCGCGCAGAAAAATTGGTGCGCTTCGGGCAGGATTGGGTGGTTGCGTGTGTTAGGATGATCGGGTTTGGCTCGGGGGATTTGAAGGTGGGCTGTAGACGGTTAGGAGTTTCAGTTGCAGTTGATCAGAAGTCGAGGGAGAGGGGTTTCAGGAAGGGTGAAGCCATGGGAGAAGGAGGTGATTGGGGGAAAGAGGAGGTGGGTCGAGACAGGGGAGGCGAAGAGTGTTGAGAGATTGAGGGGGACCAGGTACGTTTCCTCTTTTGTTTCTTTGATGCGATTGGAGTGTGAGAGAGGGTAGGGAGGTTAGAGGGGGAGAGGGATGCGGCTTTGGTTCTTGCTAGGGCTAGGCGTGCAGTTTTTAGGGAGGGGAAAGGGTGTGGTTGGTGGTGGAAGGTGGCGGAGGTTTGTGTGCAAGGCGGGGGGTGGATTGTTGCAGGGCGGGATGTCCCCGGTATGATAGTGAGGGGAGCAGGCATGGGCCCTCATTAGGTCCCTGGCGTTAAGGGGTTAACGGCACCATAAAAGGTCTGTATTTTGCTGGATGACCATCTAAAATAGCCCGTTTTGCCCTGAAACTCAGGCCAGCGTGCTGAAGATGGACCTGATGATGAATATCATTGGCTGGACGATGCACCAATCACAGAGCACAAATACCCTCCAGTCAGCTTCCCAGGGAGAAGGCAACACTCATATGGCTCCCTGAGCTAGTAGCAGAGTTGGGAGGACAGGAAGCACTGAACATCCTTCTGCTGGAACCCATCGTCCCACCAAGAGAGGAAACGGAGCAGCCTATTAAAACACCAGTTCTGCCCAGAATTAGTGTATGTCTCCTTGTAGTACATGGAGTGTGGACTGAAAGTCATTAACCAATCAAATTAAGATAAATAGCCTATGTCAAAAAAATAATCACTGTATACACACCCCTACGGTGCACACAGCTTGATGTGCTGTGATGCAACGGCATTTTAGCACTATATGAGACGCCAACGTACATCAAGAAATACACAAAAACATGTGTTACCTCATGCTGCACTGTCGGTTTAGAAGAGGAACCTCGAATGTGCTCACAATGCACCGGGCACCCAATGGCAGGCCAAAATCCATAATATGGCACTGCCAAACCGAAGAGACACAATCTAACATCCTGGAAAAAGAAGCAAAGTGAAAATGAGACTTGCTTGGTGCTGAGATGTTGCACCAGAATGCGACTGTCTGGTCGCTCAGGCCACAGGTTCGAAACCCAGCAGTGCCTTCTCAAAACATCATCCCTTTGAGTTGTTACATTGATTACCATTAAACTGGATACAAATAACACCTACTACTGCAGTGCTTAAAAGTGGGAGGAATCTGACATGAAGCGCTGTGTGCACATACTGCGACTTGATGGGTGCAAACACAGTATAATTGTAGCAGTAGTGACATCAGAAAGAACTAGTGGAAACAAAGCTCGGGTGCTCATCTGACACCCTAATATTTAGAAAAAGGGACCAGTGAGATTGTGACGCCAGCTAAAGATGGCGCCAAAGGCGCAGTAATCAGCCGGGTGTGCAAGGTAGATATCCGCTATTTGAGCGATTGGTGCAGATATGCACCGTTTCTCGCCGGGCCCTCCTGCGAGAATTCCGCCTTCATCATCCTTCAAAGAAGGCCAAACAATTCTGCGTGGGACGGAGCAGTAAAATCAAGGACTTAGTACGCCTTGTCCAGAAGTGTCAATCCTACACATGTGTTTCAGTAATAATAATAATAATTTGGCATTTATACAGCGCTACGAACCCTCAGGTATCTGAGCGCTGCTTATTATTACCCACGGTGTGTGGTGCTCATTTATTGACCTCGGAAGGATGAAACGCTGAGTTTAGCGCTGCCGGGATTCGAACCTGCGTTCGCAGGCTCTGCACGGATGTCAAAGCGAGCAATCTACTCGCTGTGCCACTTGACCGGCTAATAAGGATACAGATGTATTATTTATGCAATGCTCAATAAGCGCTGTACATATTTGCATACATTTGTCATCCCAAACGAAGTTGGTACTAATGTATAGACCTGGGAAAGATGAAAGGCTGAGTTGCCCCTTCGGAATTCGAAACTGAGACCTTTGGATCACACATAGATCACAGCAGCGGGCACTCAACCCGCTGAGCTATCTTATCAGTAAAATCTGTGCATTCTGTGCATGGGTACAATACTAGATGGACGGCAAGAGTATGTGACAAGTGGCGAGGAAAATAGGAGAAGTTACGCTACACAAGACCACTGCATCCCAGCCCAACTCTGAGTGCAGTGGCCTTCCTTCCACAAACGTTCTTCTCCTTTTCCTCATTCTCTGAGTCTCTCCATTCTACTCGTTATGCATGTTTAGTGGCCATTCAGTCTTGGATGCTTCTTTCTTGGCTCTAGTATTTCTTCTCCTCATCCTCCTCCCAGTCTCTGTTTTCCTCCTTCTCAACTTCCCTGCCCGCGATCTTGGCGTTGTTTTTGAGTCTCCTCTTTCTGTTTTCTAGGTATATTGGACTGTTGCTCAGTTCTGTCATTTTCGCTTGTAGAATGTGTGTAAAACTTGCCCATTGCTATGTTTTTGGTTTTTTTCTAACTTCCAAGCACTGGAAGCAACGTTCACTCTCCATTAGGTCTCTTTCTTTTCTCATCCCCCTCGAGTCTCCAAATCGTACATTCAGATCGCAATCTCGGTTCCTTCTCGTAGATGTCTGTCCCCCATGTGTTCAGTCTCATGTCTGTTCATTCTCTCTTCTAGCTCCCAAGCACTAGAACCAGCGTTCACTCTCCATTAGGTCTCTTTCTTTTCTTATCTCCCTCGATTCGCCTAATCGTACACTCATATCGTAATTTTGGTTCCTTCTGGTAGATCTCTGTTCCCCGTGGATTCAGTCTCATGTCTGTTCATTCTCTCTTCTAGCTCCTAAGCACTGGAACCAGCGTTCACTCTTTACTAGGTCTCTTTCTTTTCTTAATCTGCCTCGAATCTCCAAATCGTACACCCAGATTTGATTTGATTTGATTTGAGCATTTCTACCGCACTCCAGACAGACGTAACTATATACAGGTGTAGATGGAAACCAAGAACGTCAGGATGATGGGGAAAGAAAGTGTATGTGCATGAGCCTTCCTTAAATTGGAGAGATTGTATTTCAACAGATCATAATCTTGGTTCCTTCTGGTAGATGTCTGTCCCCCATGTGTTCAGTCTCATGTGTGTTCATTCTCTCTTCTAGCTTCCAAGCCCTGGAACCAGCGTTCACTCTCCATTAGGTCTCTTTCTTTTCTTATTTCCCTCAATTCTCCAAATCATACACTCAGATTGTAATCTCGGTTCCTTCTCGTAGATATCTGTCCTCAGTCTAATTTCTGTTCCTTTTCTCTTTTAGCTCCCCAGCACTGGAATCAACCTACACTCACCATTGGGTCACTTTCTTCTGTTACCTCCTTCTAGTCTCCTTATTGAGTTTTCAGATCGTAATCTCAGTTCCTTCTGATGGATATCTGTTCACGTGTGCTCAGTCTCTTTTTCGTTCCTGCTCTTTCCTATTTTCAAGCTCTAGAACCAACAGCGACCCTCTATTAGTTCTCTTTCTATTTTTATCTCCCCTAAGTCTCCAAATCGTACAATCAGATCATAATATCGGTCTCTTCCGGCAGATATGTGTTCCCGTTTGCTCCGTTTAATTTCTATTATTTCTCTCTTCGAGCCCCCTCCCCCCCACACTGGAATAAACACCTCTGCACACTTTTGGGTCTCTTTCTTCTCTTATCTCCTAATCAAATTCTCGGATCACAATCTGGGATTCTTCTGATAGATGTCTGTTCCTGGAACCAATTTCCATTCTCTAGTAGTTCTCTTTCTTCTCTAATCTCCCTCTAGTCTCCAAATCATACACACAGATCTCAATCTGTGTTCTTTCTGGTATCAAGTAACATAACCTAGTGGGTGAGATGGGGTTGCTCCATCCACCATTACCCACTTTTACTTTTACTATGACAATGCATGGCACAGAACCTCCTTATATTTGAAGAAATATATCATTATAACAGGATGTACCTGTGTCCAGCTTCAGGCTCCAGCAGGACTTACTCAGTTTTTCATCCTTTTGATTTAATCAAAATGTGTGCAATTGAGTTAAGCAATTTTATCATCTCTAATGACAGTAGATGTCGGTACTGATTAAAATTAAGTGATACGATTATCATTATTATTATCACTACTACAACTACCACTAATACTTTTTAAAATGTGCATTTAGGCTACAATATGACACCCATACCTGTGCCGCACCCGAAGATGTGGGTGTATAGACACACCCACTAAAATATTGCTCACCGCCCCATGCTTCTTTCTATTAGCAGAGCATGGCCATGCCTCGGTCATCTAATTAGATGATGCAGCTCCCTAGTGAGAGGGGGGGGCAGGATACATGTTCTCAAAGCACAAAGATGGCCGCCGCTCCCATTGGTTACACAGAGAGGAGCCTCGCGAACAAGGCAGTGAGGGTGCGTACATAATCAAACATTCATAGATATACATATGTATTATGAATGACGACTTGTGTTTTCTCGGGCCGCACGATGCCTGCCGTCGCCAGAATGAATTCATTTGATCTTTTAATCTATTCTGAGCCTATTAATTTCCATTTCAGATTTTTTTTTTCAGCCTTCATTAGCCGTGGTGCTTGGCGGCGGCAGCAAACTCTGAGGATGGCTGCCTGGGCATGGGCCTTCCCGGGCCACAACGGACCTCCGGTGGTGCCCAGGGAGGTCTTCACTGCCTGGGTAGACCTAAAATGCGGGCAGTACAAAGAGGTGGTTTTCTTCTCAACCTGTGCATTACCAATGCTCAGATCAATTCATTTCAAAATCAATTATTTGTTAAATGAATAGGGAATTACCGACAGGACTGAGTTTTTTATCATGGCAACGATTTGCCAATATCTATTGATCTAAAGCACTGTATGCATGAGTTGTTTTTCACATCAAATTAAAACCGGCAATTCATAAAAAGCTTCTTTTTTGGGAATCCCTTCTTTTTGCAGTGGAAAGATTCTGTTCAATCAAATGACCTCTGCTTCCCACCCATACACCCACCCAGAGGTCAAGTCCTAAAAATTAAAGTGGGGGGACTGACCAACAAATGCAATGGGATGTGGCGTTTCCAGAAATTAGCATATCAAGGTGAAATATGCACAGTTAGTTAAATTGACTTTGCATAACCACCCAAATTGCACTGGACGAATGGCATCTGCCTTTCATAAAATCAACACACACACAAAACCAAGAGAGGATATTTTCTTTTCATAGTGTTTTTGAAAACGTTAAAAGGTGTGCATGGTTTAAACTCCAAGAACCAATACAAATGTTTTCCCTGGAACTTGCAGTACCGAAATGCGACCTTTCACCTTTAGGTGTTTGTTATTTTTCATCAGGTTATATAGTGCAGTGGTGACATTTCCGGCCTGCAAACTTGATGACTGCGTTCAGCGAGGTCGGCTTTCTTTCATAAATTCAAAGAGAACATTCAAAGTTTCTTATTTTAGCTGGGAAGGACTGAGTCCACCGTCTGAAAAAAGTGGGTTGCCTCCATCCCCCCGCGTGTACCCTCAACTTGAGCCCTGCAACCACCCCGAGTTCTGGCACTTAGGGCCTGTCTTTGATTCTCCCTCCTTTTCCTGCTGCCTTTTCCTATTCGCAGTCCCGGATTAAACCCTGTGAAGGCCCCTAGGCAGTGGAAATTGTACCCCCCCCACGCAAATGATCTCCTAATATATTTTTAATTTTACTAACCAACAATTTTAATAAACCAATTTTATAACGGTCTATACATTACACGTAAGTAATTTGTACCAGATATTTTTTTACAAATTAAGCTTGATTGTAATTTTCTTTCAAGATCAAATAAAAACGATTTTGATCTGTTGCCACTAGGTCCCTAAAAAGACTGGTGTGCAAAGGATGGTGTCTACTTTGTCTTTTGGTAAACCAGGATTGCCAACTCTACCCCCACTCTTCCTTTTCTAAATTACCTCCAGCCCGGTTCACTGTAACAGTCGTATAGCCGGTGCAAATGGAGCAAAGTCATGTGCCTTCTGCCGCACCCACCAGCCAATCACTGAAGCGGAGACAAGGGAAATGCGTGTTGGTCCAGTTTGGTCTTGGAAACGTCAGGAATCCTCACACTCAACTTCAGAGGGTCATACACCATGTGTCTCAGAACACTCACTCCACAGACAAGCACCAACATCACTAGACATTGCAAACACCACACACCACTAGACAGTGCAAACAGCACACATCACTAGACAGTGCAAACAGCACACATCACTAGACAGTGCAAACACCACACATCACTAGACATTGCAAACACCACACACCACTAGACAGTGCAGACACCACACACCACTAGACATTGCAAACACCACACATCACTAGACAGTGCAAACATCACACATCACTAGACATTGCAAACACCACACACCACTAGACAGTGCAGACACCACACACCACTAGACATTGCAAACACCACACATCACTAGACAGTGCAAACACCACACATCACTAGACATTGCAAACACCAAACACCACACATCACTAGACAGTGCAGACACCACACACCACTAGACATTGAAAACACCACACATCACTAGACAGTGCAAACACCACACATCACTAGACATTGCAAACACCACACACCACTAGACAGTGCAGACACCACACACCACTAGACATTGCAAACACCACACATCACTAAACAGTGCAAACACCACACATCACTAGACATTGCAAACACCACACACCACTAGACAGTGCAGACACCACACACCACTAGACATTGCAAACACCACATATCACTAGACAGTGCAAACACCACACATCACTAATCAGGAACAACCCTAGGATTTGTGGGGGCAGGTGAGACAAATTAAGTGCAGGCCCCTCTCATTTGTATATGGTGACATCAGAGGAAGTTAAATCACAGGACATGACATCACTGGAATAATAAATGACGTACCTATAAACACAGTCTTTTATAACATACTTTGAATATTGCTATAAAGAAGGGAAGTAGCTTCTAGAACCTTAATTATGTTCAAAAGTGAAACACCTGTGTAAAATAGGTTTCGCGTGTAAATTGCATCTACAACCATAAAGTCAATGCACGACTGATGAACCCTACCACTAAGCCATCAGTGCTGGGCACCTGAGGTCCACATCAGAGATGTCTCTCCTGATTCTCCAGTTTCAAGTAAGAATAAATAGCGCTTAGAATCTCCTAGGAGAGGGGCAGGAGAGGAGGGATAACATATACAGAATGCTGGGAACCCTATGGCGACCCTTGCTTGCAAGTTAGAGAGGGCACAGAGGTGTGGCCTGTGCCTTGCTCGCAGAGGGGCACAGAGCGGCAAGCACACATACTGGCTGGCCGTGACCTTATGCCACCTTGAAGAATACCTGCTCGGGAGAAGAGGCGGGTCCAACTCGGGTCGTTAATGACCCGCAACCTCATTTGTTCAATCCTTGACTCTATCACTAAAGCAGCAGCTAGAGAGGTGCTTTATTAGACACACACCCACACACACCCAGGCCCCCCCCCCCACACACAGACCCACACACACGCATACACACACTATACTAACATTTAACATAACAGTTCTATCTACTTTTATTTTTCCATGAAATGTATTTACCTCAATGTGAGAGGGTGAGGTTGGATCCCCCATGCCCCTGTTCCCCTTCACAACTACGTCTACCCCAAGCGCCTCCCCACCCCCGTTTTATCCTTTGATCCACAACTACACTGCGAAGTAAATTACTGCACTACTCACTGCGAAGTAAATTACTGTGGAGTAATTTCCAACATTGAAACCACAGGATACCAGCTGAAGACATTAAATGGGTTGAAGACGTTGAAGTGAGCAGAGAGGAAGAGGGCAAATGGTCCCAGAAAACAAGAGAGTGAGATGGCAGCGTACCACCCTAGGAAGATAGCCATGAAAACAAGATGGGGCCTTGGGTGGGAGGTTCAACGAGGAGAGGAGACGTGGAACGGCAGAGAGAGAAAGAGACGAGGAAAAGAGGTAGAGGCGGAGAGATTATAAACTAGAGAGCAGAGGGGCAAATACACAGCAAAGAGGGCGGCGTATGGACAGGTGGCGCAAGGTGAGACAGAGAGACAGGGTCATAGCAAGCAAGAGTGTGGAATGAGAGCCAAGGCCAAAGCACATAGCCCCTGTGCCCAAAATGCCACACTGGCCACTGCTCGGCTGTTTCTAGGCCTGATCTAACAGCAAATGCGGCCTTCTGTCCCTTGTTTGATGCGAAAATATGTGGTAAACTCTCTTTGTGGAATTGCAAAGAATATGCCTTTTAATGCATAACGGCAACTGCATTCTTGCATGAAACAATGGCTGCAAGCAATTAGTGCAGGCAGGATCTTAAGCAATCCCATGCCTGGTGCGAAATAGTGAACCAGCCTTGGCTGTTAGGCTCGCATCATATTGCATTCTGGTACTTGTAGTTGTGTATGCATGAACTGTGCAGGAATGCAAAATGACATGTCCCGGAGCTCTGTTTCAACACATTTCACAAAACAAGAGTGCACATTAAGTAGCTGGATGAAAAAAGTGAGTTGTCTGCATGTAGATCACTTTCATGCGGCAGAAGAGTAAATACTGGCCTATGTATTTTTTTTTTTTTTTTACCGAAGTGTGGATATGCAGTTACATAGCACGAACCTAGCCAGCAAGCAACCGAGGTCTGTACTACTGTCTGTACTACTGTCTGTACTACTACAGAATGAGGCTGTAGAGAGTGATAGATGTCGAGAAAAAACAACCGTAAGTGAGGTGCATCCCATTGGACTAGATAGGGGTCTGCAACCTGCGGATCTCCAGATCATTTGGACTATGACACCCATGATCCCTCACCATTGACTATGCTGGCTAGGGATGTTGGGATTTGTAGTCCTCTGGAGAGCCAAATGTTTTAAAGCCGCAGACTAGTTGCACCTCTGTGGAGCATTGCAGAGATTGTTAAGGGAACCGGTCAGTAGCATTTAGTAGGGTAATAGGAACACCGGATATTTACAATGCATTGATGATGACGTAAAAATGCTCTACCTCCTTGCAACTAAATAAATATATCTCCATTATTAACGGACACCTGTCCTAGGCACACATATACATGGTGCAAACCTACCCTCTAGTGAAATTCCGCCTGCAGGACTGGGGATACGGGATAGAGATTGAGAGAGAGGTGACTGAGAAAGAGAGGGAGAGAGAGTGAGAGGGCAAAAGAGAGGGATAAAGGCAGACAGAGGGCGAGATGGAGAGTGCGTGAGTGGTACACCTTGTATGCACGAGTGAGTAAACTAGGAAAACAGACAAAAAATTAGGCCAAAGCAGTGGTCGAAGTGGGCGGGGGCAGTTGGGAACGGTGCCCCTCTACTTAAAAAAAGGTTTTTTACTATTCCTATAGTTTTGTTTTCAAAAGACACTGTTCTGCAAAGGTTTAGTTTTAAAATAGAAGTGTAGGAAGAAAATGAAACGTGCACTTCAGGGCACTGCGCTGAACATTCCCTTAAACAGCAGGTGTGTTTGTTTGGCGGTTTGATTTGTGTGTCGGAGGGGGTGTGGCGATGGGTTTGTGAGGAGCGGAGGCAGGCTAGCAGGGAACACACTTCTTTCCGTGCATTTCGACCACTGGGCCAAAGCAGCCCCTAAAGCAGCCACACAAGTGAATTAACACGATGGCACTCGTGCATAGAAGGTCATGACTTCTGAAATGAGGCCTGCACTGTGGCGCTGCAGCAGAAGAAATAAACAATGCACAGGAAAGCAAGGGATGAAGGGGTCGTTTGAGGTGACAATGAAAGCACCAACATCTTCAATAAAATGTGCAGGTATGTATGGTATGGTATTGTTTATTTATATAGCGCCTATACATAGGCAAGTGTTTGAAAGCGCTATGTTATGTCAGCCATATGTATACTGTGCCCATCACCACCGTGGTGTCACCAAACCTGTGGGAAAGAAGGGGAGGTTTGGGGAGTGATTGGAAAGAGATACTAGTCAATAAAATGACAAAAACAGAGAGGAAAGACAATTGGATGAGTGCGAGGGGTTATGGGTGTCGAACTAGAGGGGTGTGTTTCTTTCTTTATAGGTTATTGGTAAGCATGAGTGCAGGACTCAGGAGTGTGTTGCAAATGCAAGTTGGAGCAGCACAAAGAGACAGGTGGAAAAAAAAACACATGAAGAACTATTCCCATGCAAAAAAAAAATAGATACAAGAAGGAAACGTGTCTGATTTGTCCTACTCATGAAAATATCCACTAACCATTAAAGCACTTACAGCATATTGCTAGTCTATCAACAACCCAACAACACCAATCGACCTGACATCGACATCCCACTACTTATTACACCGCTACTGAAGCCTACTATAAAATTCATTACCCTAGGTGACATTAATCTTGGCTATAATCACACTAACAACCCCAAAGCCACTGAACTTGCAACAGGCCTAGAAGACATGAACTTCATTCAACATATCAACACCCTCACACACAATAAAGGCAGAACTCTTGACTGGATACTCGCGTCCAACTCAGTCATTATCATTACCTCTATCTCAGAAATTCCCTGGTCAGATCACTTCCTAATTAACGTTGACCTTAATGTCTCATACTCACAGTCCACCCCCCTTTACACACCCAACCCTGTATTGGTTGGAAACTCCCGTAAACTCACATTTGACAACCTGAACCCCAACCTCTCATCTTCACACAAAAACCACGACTCTACCAACACCAACCCACATGACATTGCTAGCTTTTTCAAAGCCTGCCAACTTACCCTAGACAAACATGCACCACTCGTATCAAAATGCCCGAAACTCCACAAACTGGCAAACTCATGGTTTGATGAGGAACTTACTAACCTATGCCGCAAGAAAAGAGCCGCTGAACATCCATACAACAGAAATCCTTCCACCACCAACGGCTTCACACTAGCCACAGCTACCAAAACCTATAAACGGGCAGTGGGAGCACACACATCTAATTCCTATAAGGCTGCCTCTAACACTAAAGAACTCTTCTATACACTAACAATTGGAATCACCCATTCCACCCTCCACCCCCATGCAAGTAGACAAAACATGGTGCATGGTCATCCAAAATGCCTTCACACACAAAATTGAATCCCTCCAGGATAAAATCAGGGCTAAAAGAGACTCTCTGCCAGCAAACCCACCATGCCCAAATCCACTGATCATGCCAGCAATGTCTCCACCATCCTCGCCTTAAAACCTAACTATAAGGGTGACATCTGCCCGGCCCGATTAGTGAAACTCTGTGCTCCTTCTCTGGCCCCCATCATCACTGACTTCATCAACGCCTCCCTCACCTATAATACAGTATCCACGAACATCAAAGCAGCATGGCTCACTCCTCTCATTAAAAAACCCAGCCTTGATGCCACTATTCCTACAAACTACTGTCCCATCACCACTGTTCCCTTTCTATTGAAGATAATAGATCGTATAGCATATTCTCAAATCCAACCCTTCCTTGAGCACAACCACCTACTCAGCTCGAGACAATCATGCTTCTGATCAAAACAGCATGGAAACTGCCCTACTTGACCTCAAAATCCAGATGACACCATCCGTGATGCAGGAAACCTTAACATCCTCCTCCTTCCCGACCTATCAGCTGCATTGGACTTAGTCAATCACAAAAAACTCCAAACCCTCAGCCACAACTTTCACTTCTCACCAGAAGCGACACTCTGGATCCGCTCTTTCCTATCTGATCGTACAACTAGAGTTCTCATTGGCTATTTGGCAGCGGACGCCCTCTCTGCACCTCTTGGGGTTCCCCAAGGATCCTGCCTTTCACCTATGCTCTGCAACATTTACACAAAGCCCTTCTTTGATGTTTTAGACTCCATGGGCATCACCTACACCAATTTAGCTGATGACACCCACATTATTATTCCCATCTCTGGCAATTACTCCCGGAACTCTGCCACAATCAACAAAGTATACAGCACCATCCAAATCTGGGTGGCCACACACAGCCTCTGCCTGAATGATGACAACACAGAGATCATAATTGTGGGCTTGCCTGCCTGCCTGAAATCTCTCGAACTTAACTGTTCCACCATTTGCATTTATGGCACATATATCCCATAACTGAAACAAGTAAAAACCTTAGGAGTCTACCTAGAAGCTGATCTCTCAATGGCCAGGCATATCAATGCTCTCTCATCATCTACTGCGTACACATCCAGACTCATCTCACTAAGCAGACAATTTCTATCACCCAACAATTGCCTGATCCTTTACAAATTGGTCTATTGCAATGTCCTCCTTCTTGGAACCTCAGCCATCAACTTATCAAAACTACAACTATTGCAAAACAAAGCACTACATGCTGCCCTTGGCCTAAAAGGCAGTGACCACATATCTTCCATGAGACAAGATGCCAACTGGCTGCCCATAAAAGCACAGATCGATTTCAAAGCCCTTAAGATGGCTCACAAATGTATTTACAATGATGCTCTTACTGACCTCAATGACTGTCTTTCGAAAAAATCAGCACAACGTACCTTATTATCCAGTGCCAGCATCACACTTGACATTGCAAGATACAAAACCAAAAGAAGAGGAAGCGCTAGTTTTACAGTTGCTGCCCCGACTCTTTGTAACAGGTTGCTTTCATCCATTAGAAATGAACAGTCTTATTTGGCATTTAAAAGAACTGCTCAAAACCTGGCTTTTCGACAAATATTACTAAATCCTTAATGCAATTGATTAATGTATTTGTAACTGAATGTAATCTTATAACAAATGCTGTGATACCTCTGGGTTTGGTGGGCATTTTATAAATCCTATAAATACATGAAAACAAACATATATATATATATATATATATATATATATATATATATATATATATATATATATATATATATATATTGCTTGTCATAGCCTGCAGTCAGTTGCCTTGCATCCATAATTGCTAAAGAAAGGTGGTGCAGCGGTCCTCCTGTGCACTGAATGGGAAACTGTCTTTTTGGTTTTGGGTCTGGCATGACAGTGATGAAGGACTCTGAGGGAACCAGGCTGGGCAGCTGCCAATGTGCAAAGCCATAGCAGCAAATAGCACTGGTAGAACTTCTTTCTGGTCCCTTTCTGAACCCTTCCTGGAGTGAAAAGTGCCTGGCCAATAATTGTCTGCGCATGAGTCTTGATGCCACCCAGTGCTGCATGAGTTCGTATAGTGTGACCAGATTTTCAAAATAAAAAATAAGGCCACCAACATAAAAGTAGGACTTATTTTAGACAGTGGCTACCAGGACTACGATATAGTAGTGTGGAAAACGATAGAGCTGGGTGTGAGGAAGGAGGGTGTGTTTCTAGGTCTAGAGGAGGTCATTTCTGTGGCCTAACTCAATAAAGCCATTCATGGATAGAGACACACAATTGTGCAAAGAACAAAAACATTTATTTCATTAACATTTCTTTCTTTACGGCCAGCCAGCAGCTTTTCACATGACAGCAGGATGGTTCCGCTGGCAAGGAAAGTCTACGTTTGTGTACATCCAGCATACATTTATTGAATTACGGGCATCACACATAAGTTCTGTTGTAACGTGAATCATACAATGTAATTGGTCAGGTTTCTATGAGTAAAATGTATTTCCCTTTCTTATTGGACACAAATGCTTCCTGAAATGCCTCTTTATTTTCTCTCCCAATGACCTCATATTTCTGCTGATCAGCATAAAATGTGCTTTTTTCCCGTTTTAAATGATTCATGGAACTTATGTTGCAATTTAGAGCAGGTTAGAAGCAGTTTTGAGATGACACATCCCTATTGGTCTATTTGTCTAGCTTATCTATTTCTAACTTACTGCCAATTAAAATTATACAAAAAGGCTCTTGTGACACACTGCTGAGATCATGCGTTTCTCTCCTATTTGATTCCGTTTTATACAAGACATTTTTCCAAACTCTGTCTGAAATTCATTTTGTAATGCATGTTGTGGCATCCATTTTGGAAAGAATGGATACCATTTGCTGTAGCCTTTCTATGTCATGGGCTATATTCTTCATATATTTTAGCAATACATTTTGCTGATACATTATTTATGATATGTTTTTCTAGTGTCTATTGAGTGTGGGTAACTTTCTTCACATCTAAACACAGTTTGACCTAATATCTGTGCATCTGGGATGTTGAATTGATTTTCTCTTCAATTCCCTGCACCAAATTATTTCTCCCTTTCTCTATAATTGGCTGCTAATAGGTGGCACATAGTGGGTACAGTTCGTAAACAATTTCCTTTCTTTGTTTTTTGGGAGGAGGGGCACTGCCACTTAGTTATGCAGTTCTGCTCTTCTCTTGCAGTCTTCTGCCTCCTGATGAAGACGTTGTGCATTAGACATACCACGTCGAAACCGGTTGAGTTTTGCTCCCAAGGGATGTGATCTACACTACATGGTTATCCCTAGATCTGCCCTTGTGATAGATTGTTTTAACAACTTTTTTTCTATTGTACATTTCTCTGCTCCTATAAAATCAAATAACATATATTAAAACTATTAGCTGGGCTGTGATGATTGTGCTCACTCCCCATTATGAAGTAATTTTGTCTCTTTTTTTAGCTATTGTTGTTTGGATGATTGTCACGATGAATGTTGTATGGGTTGAATGCTGCACTATGAATGGTTTGGTTGATGGACTAATTTTAGCCATGTTTTAGATGTACCTCTATTGCTGTGATATGTAATAATATGTTCCTTAAAGTACTGTGTCATTAATTGATTATTTTCTAAATTTCTGTATCATGATTAAATAAAACTGATACAATCTGCAAGTAACACAGTTTTGTTCTCTGGACAAATTTTTCCGGATTCCTGTGGCACTATAATACTCTGGTCCAGAGTTTAGAGTTTCCCTGCTCTCTTCTGTTTTTGTACTAATATCTGTGTAACCTTGTGATAAATACTTACTTGCCTGGTGTCTTATGTTGCTACGTGTGTCGTAAGTGAGATGGCATCACATGCTTTTGTCATCCTTGGCTCACACCGTGTTTATCCTCACTGGCTCTGCTTAGGATATGGATTTTGCAGTTGTTTTAAGTGAATAATGCTTCTCATATTTGCAATATTGTACTGGGTAGGGGCAAGATCCCTGAGTGACATGTGCATCTGTCCATCAAAGAGGGGGACGGGTAGTCATTTTTGGTCTTTAACTCTTCACAGGCATTTTCCATGTGACTCTAAGGACACAAAAAAAGGAGCTTTTCTTGGATTGATATTTCATGCCTGTCTGGGAAACGGTTTCTGAGTAGTCACTGGGACACAATCAGGTATTGCTATGATATGTTAACTGAAAGGTTGGTGGTTTGAAGCTGTCCAGGCATGACAACTTTAAGTGTTACAATGACACCCAATGAGGGAAGCCTTTCCCAAAACTGGTGGTGTTAAAGTTTTAATGTGTTTGTGCAGAAAAATGTATTTTCACAAATGCAGTAAAACTTTAAAGCAGCTACTTTCACGAAAAACCTCCATCACCGATCTGCCACCGAAAAATCAAATGCACACATCAGCCCCTACCCATGGATGGGAACCAACAGATAACAACCACAGGTGTTCTTTCACATCCGGGGGAGGTGGCTGGTGTGCACACATGATTTTTCTTTGGCAGAGATGCAAGGGAAGTCCTTCCAGAAAATTGCGGTTATAAACGGTGTTTGTTCATTATGTGTGCAGTGTGTAAGGAGTGTGTATATGTATTATGTAATGTGTGTGTGTGTGTGTGTGTGAATGAGTGAGTGTATGAGGTATGGGTGGCTGGGTGCACTTATGAATTAACAAGTGTACAGTGAAGGGTTGTGCAAGTGAATGTTATGTTTAAATGAGTGAGTGAATGTAATGTAAGTGTGTGTGTGTGTGTCTGCGTTGATGTGCACTGCTGGGCTGAGGACCTGTTTTTTGCAGGGAGAGGATGGGAGAGCGTGGGAGTGAGTGGGGGAGGGAAGGCAGGAATTTCACCAAAAATTCTATTTTTCTGGACATCCATGATAAAGTAAGCATGCTATGTGTCATTATGAGGCTAGAATGGCATTATAGTGCAGGCAGTCTTGTCATTTATAACATGGCCTTTTATTTTACTTGACATCTATAATAAAGTACGCAAGACTGGTATTTTGGTGCAGCCAGTCTAGACTTCTTGACATTTTTTACTGGACATCTCTTGTAAAGTAAGCACGAAAAGTGTTATTACGTGTCTAGACTGACCCACATTGTGCAGCCACTATGGACCTGTTTTCTTATTGTGATATCACATTTTTAATGGCAAAGCCACCAGAAATATCTCCTTATGTGGGGACCCTTGGGGTAGAACAGAGGGGATGGAGCCTCTAAGCTTGCCCCGTCTAGTTTCTGAAGTGGCTTCTCCCATCACCAGTTATCCCACCCCCGAAATGTAGGTTTCCTTGCACCTTTACGATGAAACTATTATGTTTAATAATAAAATGTGCATTACGAACCAGATCTTATATATAAGATGGTGTGCATCCCTGCCATTAGCTCAGCCACTGAAGACCCACTCCCCAAAACCGGGACCGAGTATTCTGATGAAAAAAGCCTCTTGTGGCAGGAGGATAAAGCACCCATTTTCATGACAGTCCCACAAAATCAAGGATGTCTGATCACTCAACAGGCTGAACGTTTCTAAAAATGAAATGGTAAACCCACAAAATGTAAAAAAGCAACAATGGAGATGAAAGATAGCCGAATTACTCAAAAGTAGCCAATAGTGTTTATTCAATGTAGCCATTTCACTGCAATTGCAAACCTCGTGGTATGCATGCGCGATGATGAAATTACACCTGCCACCTTAGAAACAAATTACTTTCCCATAGAGCACCACAACTGCGGATGGAGTCCAGCAGGAGTCATTTCATGCAGCATGAGAACAACCCAGAGCTAATCGGATTATATACTAGTGTAAGAGCCTATGTACATGGTCCAAAGCGCAGGTTTCATCAACGCAGTAGGACCATGATATATCTTAAGGCAACAGTTCCCTCTAGTGGTAACAACAGGTGAAGCTATGTGAATTTTCATTGTCTCTATTAACTGGAGGCAACAACCCCCTGTAGCTGTAACAGGCGAAGCTACTGCATCGGACAAACATACAGAGACAAACATACATCTGGCCTTTTATTATATTGTTAGATGAAGTTGCACTGTCCCCACCGCATATTATTTGGCCTCGAATAAACCCAGGTGCCGCTGAACACCAGATTGACAAAGTAAGCAATTTAACCATAACAATTTGAAAAGCTATTTGGGTTCATCAAGGATCTTTTGAACTGGAAAGAGTCAAGCCTTGCCATCCACAGAAGAAAGCAACTCTGCAGGTATGGTGCCCAAGGAATATTGTGTTGGAATGGGCCTTGCAGGCAGCATGCAGTGCATGAGTTGTCTATTTTCAACGAGTGGATTTCTGATACATATCTGCATGGCAATGTTAGTTGAGCTATTAAGCAGTAATTCATATTTTTAGTTAGAGACTTTATGTTGCAAAGAAAAGGCCACAAATAAGAAGAAACATCTCATGTGTTTTAAGCAGTTGTGCCAAGGCCTTCGGCCTATTTTTAGTTTCCGCTTTTAGGTGGTGAAAAAGCATGAACGATAAGCTGAAGTTATTGCATTTAGAGTACAACTGAGTAGAAATGGCATATGAGGAGGGACACAAAGCTTGTAGGTGCTGCTTGTTTATTTACCCACCCATTGACTGGCCAGAGCCATGCTAATTCCTATGACAAATCACCCCTGCCCAAAACACCTCCGCATGGGAACCCTTTGAGCTCGCTTCAATCAAGCCTTACCATCAAACATTGTGCTCCAAGTGCCTGCAGTGTTTTTTCTAAGCAGTCTTCTGAGAGTTAAGGACTTAATTAAAGCTGCAAATATTCTTCTGGTATAACAAAAATATCTTAACCAGGTCTCTCTACCGGTTCTTGATTTACAAGCATTGTGCATGACCTTCACTGAAGTCCTGTTAAAAGCAAGCATTGGCAAAGCCAACATTTTCAGCTTGTGTTTATGTATTAGGCATTTACCAGGCACCGCTATTAGATGCCCAGGTATGGCACCATTTTTACCTGCTACCATAAATGGCCAGTTAATGCCACTAAGGCAGTCCCTGGTAAATTCCTTTAAATGCCAATGCTTGTTTTAAATGGCCCAGTCCTGTGAACTTGGTAGTTTTAATATTTGTATTTGCCCATTTGTCTTATACAAATGCCTCTATGTTTCACACTCAGGCTAAATTCATATTTAAATACAGAGGCCTTAATACTTAATTTAATTTCAACCTCTTCTACAATAATCTATAGCTTTTGAATTATTATCTACATACAAATAAAATATTCACAATCGATCACTATTCAGCCGATTAATGAAATAATAATAAACTATTTATTAACCTTTTTACACACCTTCCTTGAGAAAGCATGATTGTTGGCTTTTTAATTATTAATTCTTCTGCACCAATAAAAGAACAGTTACTTATAATACCATTCATTTCCAAAATAGCTGCACGTTTGGTAACACTGGTTGGATAACTTCCAGCTCTAGATCTTTCAAGTAATTGGAAAACAAAACCTTCATATTTTATCTAATAATTTTGCCTTTTATCCACTTATTATTCACCGTTTAACCCCAAACACTGACCTCATACTGGGCAAAATTTCTCAACACTGACTTAACATGATATGAAAAAACTGGACCAAAATGATTGACATCGCAATTTCTACCTCCTATCAAGGACACCATAAACTCTCTATCCGGTTTAATCAAAATGTACACGACACTTGTAATGATATTACTGTCATCTTACTGCACACAAGGAACCGCAAGATAAATCCTGTGTAACTTCTAATTAAAAAAATAAAGTAAAAAAAAAGAATTCACCCAGAAACTAGTAAAAATCTTCAACCAAATGTATAAATTACCCCTGCTCCCCTTCGATCACATCCTACAACCATCAACTCTACACTAATAAAAAAGAAGAAATCAACTAAAAAGCTATACTCAGAAATGAACCAAAAATAAATGAATATTAAATATATAAACACACATATAATAACACTGAAAGACTTCCTCATTCTTCAGGATAAGGCTTGGCTGCCAAAGAAGCAGAATGTGCAAATACTACTAATAGACCACCTACGTAAATTAAGAGTAAAATTAGAGATAAAAAAGAAACACCAGCTACTACTCATATACAACAACCACAAACAGCTGCTAACACTAGCTCTAAAACTTCAAACTAAGGAGAAGGATTAGATGCAACTGCAACTAGCCCAACTATTAAACTGATCATAATTGGAAGAACACAATAAAACATTGTATTTCATTGTAAAAACCAATAGCCTGCATCACATGAAAAACACATCCCATAATGGAAAAATATTAATAATGCATGTATTGATATACCAGCACCTTCACATCTTCCACACTGATGCAATTGTGTCTCCCTCTTAGGACTATGTTTAATTACACACATTTAACAGATCTATTTTTGGCTATTCATTATACAGCAGACACATCATCTGCATTTTCATCCTTTGCACACATCTGGCGAGATGTTAACTATGGCTGACTAATATGAAATATTCACGCTAGCAGAGCTTCATTTTTAAAATCTGTGTTCATCTTCAAATTGGGTTGGGTTTCTATTACGGATCCTACATATTCAAAGAGACATGAAACATTGGGGTTATCGTTCTTTTTTAAGTCATGGCACCCGCTTTTGTAGGATATGTTCTTCCGTGGTGATAAATGTCCTTCTGAAGGCAACAGTAATTACCAACCTTCTTGCCGCTATTGCCTATATAGGGGAAGCCCTGGTACGAAGAATCTGAAGAGGATTTACAGTTGATAAAGAGACTTTAACCTGATTCTTTCTCTTTCACATCATGTTTCTATTTTTCATTGTGGCCACAAGCATTATTGGCTTACTATTTCTACATGAAACATGATCAAATAATCCAACAGGAATAAATTCAAATCAAGACAACATTTAATTTCGTCCCTATTTTTTTTCAAGGATGCATGGGTCTTTACCAATAGTTTTAATATCAATATTACTATATGTCCTTTCTTCAAACATTTTAGAGGAGCCGGAAAACCTTACACCAACTAATCCTCTAATTAAACCTCAGCACATTCAACCTGAATGTGTAATAAACACCATTAGGATGGGGACACGGCGCAGCGATCTGGCAGCGCTTTACCGGTCTCCTTCCTGTAACATGGTGGATTTCAGTACTGCAGGCGGCGGTCTAGTGTTGCAAGCAGTGACAGACCTATCCATGGCCACGGCCCCCTACGCACACAACGCTTATCATGAGACGGCAACAGCAGTTCAGCTCATTGCTACTCTCCTCAGAGCCCAGCTACGCTTCATGAGTTTGTTTACTAACTACTTACTACTTCTCCTTGCCATACCTAGAATTATCTCTCTAGCTCATCTGTCCTGATAGGCACTTTAACCCTTGTTCTGGCTTTCGTCCCAACCTTTTCTCCTAGCTATCTGCAAAGGAATCCCTTCATCGCTCCAGAATACTTCCGCCTGCACGGCATGGCGGAGACGTCTCCTTTGACAACAAACGCTCACTGAGCGGGTACGTCTCTTCGTATTCATCCCATCTGCTCTCTCATTATATAGCGGTGAGAGATCTTGTGGCTTCATACGTAGATCTCATTCCCTGTTTTCCTTCAGGCAAAAGCTTCAATTCGTCTCTCGTAGCTATTTTCTCCGACCCACGTTCGGAGCGGAGCTCTTCTCACCATCTTTCTCCGAGGGTAAGATTCCTCAAGAGTATCTTTAGGAAGTCAGTTCAGTTCCCTCTTCTAGCTGGTTCATAATTTTCTGCTTTTTTTACAGCCTTCTGGTCAGTTCCTACTAACATCCCGGGTCTAAGATCGGGGGCCACACCTTTCCTCTTTCAGTTCTTATCTTTTGCTAGTTTTGGGTAAGCCTTGCATTTTCTCTTTCTTATACTCCATTTATTAGTTAATGAATGTGTTGTGGGTTAAACTTTAATGTCCTCTTATATTGTTACCCGTTTCCAGTAGTCCTTACTGACTGCACGAAGATCATTTATTACATTGAGAAGTAACATCCATATCATACGGATCATCCCTGGGGAGCAGCTATCTGGACACCTCGAACCCCAGCAGCTCTTCTGGGCACAGGGTTTTTTCCCCTACGGGGGTTTTCCCTGGAGGGCTCACCCCTGGCCTGGACTTTTTCGTTCCGGTCAGCGGAGGGACTTCTAGGTATTTCCTCATTCTCGTCATAGTCTCAGGGAAAGGATTCAGGTAGGTGTTTCCTATGTTTGTTCTAGCCGTGCTAAAATATTTGTGTGATAGTTATTACAGAATGATATTTTCTATTTGCCTTTGCAATCTTACGATGCATACCTAATAAACCTGGTGGAACGATATCCCTACTTATGTCAGTTTATGTACTTATTCTTATTTCTATTCTTCATACATCAAAACAATGTATTATGATATTCTGCCCATTAACTCAAATTGTATTTTGAAAGCTGGTGACTAACACCATCATTTTAACATGAATCATAGGAAAATCAGTTGAGCCAACATTTATTGAAATTGGACACATCTCTTCTATTCTTTATTTTCTCCTATTTATTATTATCATTCCAATCACTGTTATTTGATAAAATAAAATAATGAAATGATACTGCTAGTTTAATTACCCGAAAACTGAAGACTAACCATCTTCTCAAGGTAACATGAAAAGCTTCCAAGCTCTGCTTGCATACTCAAGCTCTGACAAACTTGCCCAATCTCTACTGTATAACTTGGGTCATCCCTCACCTTGGCATTGCCCCTTCATTCAACAACTACTCCACCTTATCAATGTGCCCGTCCTCCTCCACTTCTTCCAACCAGACCATCATAATTAAAACACTTCTGCTCTATTTTGTCAAAAAAGCCTACATAATTATGTAAAAAGAAAATATTGTTCACCAGGGAGTGATTTCTACCCTGCCATTGGGACCTAAAGCCAAAATGATGGGGATCAAACTACCTCTTGCTCTTGTTTTGTCAATGCCTGAGTGACAAGGCAACATATTATACTACATCCAACTAGTTGCCAATGTCTGCGATTTAGTACTCTCCGGATTGTTGATGTTTCCCTCAGGGGAGAAACCACCACCCCAACCACCTTGACACCCGGTCCAGACCTGATTGTAGATTGACTTATTTGAATAAAATGTGCATCTGGTTAAAATCTATGGCACAACTTCAAGATTCATTCTTCAATTGGATCGATTGGCTATCTGGTGACTGCCTAATACCTAGATGGACCATGACCCACATAACTGATTCTTATCACATCTGGTAATTTATTATTTTTCTATGTGGTCAACCAACATAATGGTAATATGTCTGGTACTATGATATAAAGCTGAACATACCATGCAATTGTTTTATCTGGTCTGAATTGAATGAGTAAATGATATGAACGGTGTAAGGACATATCAATAGTTTTCCTCCTATTTTACTAGTATTGTATCTTGCTATTCCCCCCTCACCCGGAGCTTAAATTATCAATATTTATGATTTTGAACACAGGCTAATGTTGTTTCTTTTACGTTAACCGCTCTACCACCCCCTTAACAAATCTTATTAAATTTGTATTGCCATGTCCAAACATCTAAACCAAGATAAAAATCAATGACTACGGCAATGAGATTAGCACAAAAAATTAATTAGAATAAATATTGAAATAATTGTGCCATATATAGTGTGGTACACTGTAGTTAATGTAGCTTAAATAAAAGTGCCGCACTGAAAATGCTCAAATATATTTTAAAACATCTCATAAACATAAATATTTGGTCCTAATTTCACTGTTAATTTTGATTATATTTACACATTCAAGTATCTGCATCCCAGTGAAAATGCCCTTAGTCTCTTAAAAAGAGATCAAGGAGCTGATATCACGCACTAAAATGCCCATAACATCTTGCTAGACCACACCCACAGGGGCACCATCGTGATAAACATTGAATAATAAGTGAAAAGCTTGAATCAGTAATAATCTAAAGAGCTGTTAAATGTCATGCCAGCCACTGTGTTTATACGAGAAACCCAAATGAATTAAATTACGGCCAAAAGAGTGGGTAAATGCAATTTGTCAAAAAGTTCAAAAAAATACTCAGCTGTTATAAACACCAGTTACATCTTAAATCATCCACTAATTTAATTCTAGTTAAAAAACAAATTGAAACCAGCTATGGTCCAAACTGGGATAAGATACTCCACTATGCATAGACATAAACATTGGCTATTCCAATTGTGTTCTACAAGCAACAGCTTAAAACTCAAAGGACTTGGTGGTGCTCTATACCCCCTTAGAAGATCCTGTTCTATAATCGATAACCCCCGTTAAACCTCACCACCTATTGCAATACAGCCTATATACCGTTGTGTCAGCTTACCCCTTGAGGGGTCGAAAGTAGGCTAAATGATAAACAACAAAATGTCAGGTCAAGATGTGGCATATAGTGGGGGAAGAAATGGGCTACATTTTCTTTCAGAAAACATTGAACGTAATGAAAAAAAGTTAGAAGGTGGGTTTAGCAGTAAAAAGAAAGAGTGTTATTTTTAGTAGGCAATACACCACCTGTCACCCTCTACAATAAAATATTAAAATAACTAACAAAACAATTAAACCAAGAAGGGGAACGTCATAAAAAGGTAAGTACACTGGAATCAACCCAGAGCTAAACCAAAAGCATATTACTTACACTAAGAAGGAATGTATAAAACCAAATTGGACTGATTAGCAAATAAAGAATCTTCATACCCGACCCCTAACAATACACAAACTAAAGCATTTAACATTTTTAGTATAGGTGATAGAAAAACGAAATAGAGCTATGACTATAGTACTGCAAAGGAAATATGAAATAAAAGTGAAATAAATAATACAACAATAAAAAAAAATAATAATACCGTATACCTTTTGTATAATGGTCTAGCAAGTAAAACTTAGAAAAAGAATAAAGGTAAAACCCCCTAAATTAAGTGAGCTACTTAAGAGTTGGATGACTTCTAAGTGGTGATGAAAAGCCTAACGATCTCACTGATAGCTGGTTGCTCCAAAAATTAACTTAAGTTCAACTTAAAAAAAAATTCAAACACATAAAGAAACAAATAATATTGTAAAGCTAATTAATAAGGGTGCACTATTAATAAAGGACACAGGTGAAGCAATGAATAAAGACAATAATGCAGAAATAAATTAAACTTGTCAGCCCAAGAGCAGCCCTCAATAATGAAAGCATCATAGCTCAGCTAAAAAAACATATTAAACCATTAAATAATCATAATTCATAACATATATTGAGCCAATCTATTTAATCGATGTGCCTATACTAGAACTAGTAACAAGACAACATCTCTATGTGTATATCAGCATGAATAATTCACTGATAATTAACATTAGAATACTACAAACCTAGGATAATACAATGAAAAAACATTAAACCAACACAGGGGTACAAAAGAAAGATTAAACATCACCTCTTGCAAATAAAATATAAGAAGCCCTGCCTGTCCAGTGACATTAGTTTGAGGTCGTGGTCTTACGACCATGCAAAGGTAGCGTAATCACCTGTCTTTTAATTAATGACCAGTATAAATGGCAAAACTGTTTCTCTAAATTAATCAGTGAAACTAATCTTCCTGTGCAGTAGCGGGAATACTACCACAAGATAAGAAAACCCTATGGAGCTTTACATTTTATTTTAATTATAATTTTGAATTTAACCAATAGGTAAAACTTATATTATATTTTAATAGGAATTTTGGGTTTGCCCAACCACAGAATAAAGAAAAACTTCTGCGATTATTTTTAAAGAAGCATACTTCATAAAATAGAAAAATCGAATATAATTGACCCAATAATTGATCAACAAATGAAGTTACCCTAGTGATAACAGGGCAATCCTCTCCAAGAGTCCCCATCAAGGAGTGGGTTTACGACCTCGATGTTGGATCAGGACTCCCAAATGATGCAGCGGGTATAAAAGATTTGTTTGTTCAACGATTAAAGTCATACGTGTTCTGAGTTCAGACCAGAGTAATCGACATCAGTATCTATCTATGTTTTAACTTTTCCCAATATGAAAGGGTGGAAAAGTTGGCCCAATTATATATTAAGTGCATAACAACTATTGACAACAACTAAAATAGGCTGTAAACAATACAGCCTAATATAAAGGCTTGCTTGAGTGGCAGAGTTTGGAAAGAGAAAGAAATCTAAAATCTTTTTACCAGAGTTGCATATCCTCTCATAGGTTATGACCTCTGTTTTATCCCAACCATTCAACCCACTAATAAATATTATTACGGTTTTAATAGCAGTAGCATTTCTAACCCTTGTAGACCGTAAAGTGTTAGGATATATGCAACTTCATTAAGGACCACAGATTGTAGGCCCAATCAGGCTTATAGGCCTCTTGCTGATGCATTAAAACTATTCATCGGAGAACCCATTGGTCCATCCATTTCTTCACAAACTGTATTTCTGCTTATATGAACAATAGCTCTAACCCTTTCACTTATAATTTGAATACCTCTACCCCTGCCATACTCCCTATCAAACATAAACCTAACAATAGTATTTTTACTTTCTTTATCTAGTTTGATTGCATATTCCATCTTGGGTTCCGGTTGTGCATATGATTCTATATATGCATTAATTGTGGCACTACGAGCAGTAGTACAAACAATTTCATATGCGATAACATTAGGCTTATTTGATGTCTCGTTTTAATAACAGGAAACTTCAATTTAGCTCATTTTAATTTAACACAAGAATGTATGTGGTGTATTATTCCAGCCTGAACATTGGCAGCAATATGATTCATTTCAACACATCCCATTACAAACTGAGCCCCATTTGACCTACTAGATTTGAAGTCAGAACTAGTATCTGGGTTCAATGTTGAATATTTATTTTTATTTTTATTTCTTTGAATTTGTAAAGCACACTACACCCCAAGGGCATTGGGGTGCTGTTGCAGAAAGTGTCTTAGTTACAGGTAGAAGGCTTTGCTCATAGTTACAGAGAACGAATGTCTAATAGGGTGCAGTGACGCAGGTATATAGGTGATTGCGTTTTCATAAATAGTACATTAGCAGAGCGGGTTATAAAGCATGGGTAAGATAGGTTACAGTGTTCAGAGGCAACAGAGCAATTTATACAAACAGTAGTGTTTTGACAGCTTTCCTAATGGCTGTGTGCGAGTCACTGATTCTCAAGCGCGGTGGAAGGGATTTCCAGTTGGTCGCGCCAATGACAGGGAAGCTTGATCCTCCTGCACGAGTCCTCACGGTCTTAGGAATGGTGATACGGTTTGTGTATGTGGTCTACCAGGTTGGTCTAGTTCTACTTGGTTCTAATATGCTGGCAGCCATATTTTTTTAACAGAATACTCAAATATTTTATTCATAAATATGCTATCAGCAGTTTTATTTTTAGGAACAACCATCAACCACTTTCAACCGGAACTATCACCAATAGTATTTATCTTAAAAGCAACAACTTTATTAACCCTATTTTTATGAATCCGAGAATCATACCCCGATTTTGCCATGATCAATTAATAACAACCTTCTTCTGCTGAACCTAGCAATAACGCTTCTTCACATTTCTTTACTTTCCATATGTGGAATCCCACCAATACAATGGATATGTGCCCGAAAGGCAGGAATTACTTTGATAGAGTAAAACAAACACACTCATATCCTACAAAAGTACAACTCAAGCCTATTCCCCGGAGATGGAAACCTCTTGTGCATGCACAACACCATCTTTTAGTAAAATAAACTAAACAAGCTTTCAGGTCCATACCCCGAATATGTTGGTTAAACCCACCTCCTTCACTAATGAGCTCATATACATGATCTATTATGATGTCAAGCTTGGCAGCAGGAACACCAACAATGCTCATTATCAGCCATTGGTTTTCAGCCTGAATGGGCTTATAATTAGATATATTAGCAATGATTCCACTCATAGCAAAACTACATTTCCCATGAGCAACTGAAGCTGCTACAAAACACTTCTTAATACAGCCATTAGCCTTATCATTGATCTTATTTTCATCAACAATACATGCTTGATCTACGGGTGAATGAGAGATTACAAATATATCTTATTCAATATCATCTACACTACTAACAACTGAGTTAGCAATACAACTATGAATTGCACATGGTCACTCATGACTTCCAGATGTTGAGCACTCGCTGCTGTGATCTGAGCGTGAGCAGTAGGTCGCAGGTTTCGAACCGCAGCAAGGCCCATTCAGCCTTTCATCCATCCGAGGTTGTTAAATGAGTACCAATTTCGGTTGGGCGATATTGTATGTAGATATGTGCTCTGTAAAGCGCTTTGAATTAAGGCGCTATATAAATAACACATCATTATCATGTCTAATCATATCAACCTGATAAAACATTTCTCCAATAGCCCTCCTCATTCAAATGCATGCACAACTAAATGCTAATCTCCTAATTATATGGCTACAATTATATTGAGAATGAGGCATACTTAACCAAACCCACATATGAAAAATGATACCCTACTCATCAATTGCACACTTGGGTTCAATACTACCAGTTATGTGATTTACGCCATCTCCAACTACACTAAATCTTTGTCATGGCCACAGGCCCCAGAACACAAAAACCACACCATCTAGTGATGGGAGCAATGGATCACTTGACTCACTTATGTCCCTTTGGGACCTATAAACACAGGGGCCCTGGCTCGACTCAGTCCTGGCACCTTTGGAGCCAGGCTCATATAGAGATGTGAGCAGGAACACTTTATTTCAGTGCAGGAGTGTTTTTATTTTACAAAAACTTTCCAGAAGCTGAAAGCCTTTGTTCCAGAGAACATCCTCATGTGCTGACTCATCGGGTGTGGCTCCCTAGGCCTGGTCTTCATGTGCTGACTCATCAGGTGTGGCAGGGTGTGGCAGGCAGGCTGAACCTGGTGGGCGCAGCTTCAGAAGCTCATCTATATAAGCGGCTCCATCCTTAAGGCCTGTGCTTCACGTTACTGTGCACTTGCATGCAACGTGACGCTCACTGCGGCTTGGACCAGTTTACTTGCCTTTGAAACCAGGCGTTCTCCTGCATACTCACCTCCAGGACACCGGTGCTTCATCGCTTCATCTGCAGACTTATCTCCTGACATCCAGTGATCTTGATCCCGATGCCACAGCACTGCACTCTGCATCCACGAACTCGGACACAGTGGAGAAAAAGAAAGATAAGGTTAGAACATCTGTACTTGGGCCACGCCGCATTTGAACCCTGTGCGCCCCCTAGTTAACAATTTACCAGCTACTGTACCACTGCAGCTTCGTTCCTCATTCCCTCCGGCTGTCGCCTCGAGCTCCGCAGCTTCTGCCGGGCCGGCAACATCACCTGCAAGGGAAGAAAGCAAAAGAGCAAACATCAAAAGTGGAACAGACAGCAAAACAAGACAACAAACTTTACAATACAACAAAAACAGACGCAGAAAGACAAAGGCAAACAGGAACACTTACCTGAAGTGTGGTGGCTTAGTGGTAGCAGGACTGGACTACCACGTGCAAGGGACCAGTGAAGGATCTTGGTCCAGATCATACAAGCACCCCTGCCAGAAGCAGCAGGACGGAGTGCTAGCCAAAACTAATCAACAGGTGAGCTTTCCAGGGACAGCGCATCCCACGGTTACCAAAGTTTGGGAGAAGGGGTCTGGAAGGGCAACAGGCGCACAAGCTGGCATACTCACGCCCCCTATTCTCCATGCAGGAGCAGTCCCGAGCAGCATCACCTATTACCACCAGTCACCACATAAGCGCAGAGGGCGAAGTCGGACCCGAGCAACCTCACTCCCGGAGGGCTGCAACTGTGCCCAAACGCCTCCGCAGAGACCAGGTGAGTGCAACAAGCCTATTTATATAATAATGACAACAGTGATATTTTAAATATTTATAAATATATCAACAACTCTTAAGATGTCTTCCAACTTTGCCAATATGCTAATAATCGCTATAAACTAAGAAGCAATAGCTCCCTCAATCATCTCTTTACAGAATTGCAGAATATTTTGTTTGTAATCATAAATAATGATAATTGGCCAGAGCGGGTCACGGGCAGAGAGATTTTTTTTGCAATATTTTTATGTAGAACCTTTTTAAATGTATATACATGTTAATGGTTTGAAATCATGCCATGTTGTCTTTTCAGTTGGCATAAGGGATGTCATCATGTTTACGTGGGCACAATGCATTCTACATATGACATAATCCATGCATACAGACACCACTCAGATTTTCCATCCATTTTTGATCTTGACAAATTTATTTTATAACACTGTACCAAAGATTTATTGAAATACTTATTTACAATGGATACATATTGAAAGTGGTGGTACAGTAGTGCTTCATGTCACATGCATGACATCATCACCTTAACTCTATGTGCGCTGATGCACACTCAGCATTTCAGTATCTCTATCTACTACATTGTATAAAGCTACAGAGCAGAGTCTTGCAAGTTCCTTTTGCATGAGTATGCTTTTACCTGTTGCTGGATATTAATGTATGTTGTGGGTGACATGGCTTATAATTGTGACAGTGAATAATCCAGAATAAGAGATTTCTTCTCTTTTTTGTGATTGTTTCCCAGATCAGCTCTTTTGAATCTACTATCCAGTGTAAGTGGTTTGGATTATAATCGCACAAGTAAGTTATTACCTTAACATAATTCATTTAATATTAATAGTTCAGATTTTAATATAGATGGAGGCTTGCCTTTCCATACTACATGGAATTGACAATGCTAATTTCTTTATCTTTTTTAAGTTACTTTATTATTCGTTGCATCCTTGTTTTTTCACTAATCGGTTTGGATGGGATACCTGCACATTTGCACATCTATGACCTTGAGGTAAGCTCCATATATGTAATACCTTCTTGTTCAATGTTAATTAATTGGAGAGTTACCAGATTTATTTGACATTGAGTTCATTGTCATTTTTGTCATTTTAATGCTTGATAAAGTCTGCCGCCTGAAAGGTGACATGAAATATTGTTTCAGAAAAATGGCCTGCAGGTTTATTAATTGGAAACATTTTGCAATTTGTAAATAAATTAATCATTTTATAAATAATCATAAATTGTAATTGAGATGATTCTTGGCGATGATACTGTTATTGGGTGTGGACCCGGTACAAAACGTATTGGGCCTGATTCATGGAAATGCCATAGGAAAACTTTCTGTCAATCAAGTCCATTGTGTCCTAATTATTTCACTGTTTCTATTTCTTACCAGAAGAATAGGTCTATGTGCCATACTTACAGGCCGATTCAGTGAATTAATGTGCGCCGAAAATTTCGGCGCAATCGTGCGAAAACGTGCGATTCGCAGTGAAAGAGCGAAAATCGCAGTGCAAGTGCGAAAATCGCAGGGAAACCAGCGCATATCGATTCATGGAAGTCCGTGCGCGAGAAAAATATTGGATGTGCGCTGAAAAAGTGCGCGGCACACGCCGGCGCCCAGCTCCTCTAACGGCGTGCGCCACGGCCACAGCGAAATCGCACATAGCGCAGCGCACATAACAAAAGTAGGCGGAACACGGGGCGTGTCACGCAGAATGGGGAACAACTCGTGAAAATATGGGTGTCACGGGGGAAGTACAGGAGGCAAGTGCGCGGAACGCCCACACGCTCGCCCACAACACATATTCATGGAATCGAATAGAGCAAACCAATGCACGGGCAAAGACGCGCACAGGCCCATACACGCCCGCCACACGAAAGCAGGCGGTAGCGTCCCTGCGCATGAAAAAAATGTGCGCCAAAATGTGCGCTAACAAAAAGCACGTATACACAGCTCTGATGAAAGTCCCAAACTGTGGCCCTCTAGGACAAATGACGTGCAAAGGGGTACGCGACAAACACGGACACCCGTTGTGTGAATATAAGTGTGTGCGTGTATTTCATGGGTGCGCGAGAAGTTTTACACGCGATCGGGCCTGGGGGAGCGGGGTACGTGTATTTCAGGGGCTCGCAGGAAGTTTAACACGCGATCGGGCCTGGGGGAGCGGGGTACGTGTATTTCAGGGGCTCGCGGGAAGTTTAACACGCGATCGGGCCTGCGGGAGCGTGGTACGTATATTTCAAGGGTGGGCGAGAAGTTTTACACGCAATTCTCCTGGGTACGTGTATTTCAGGGGTGTGCGAGAAGTTTCACACGCGATTGGTCTGGGTACGTGTATTTCAGGGGTGCGCGAGAAGTTTTACACGCGATTGGTCTGGGGGAGCGGGTACGGGGCTCGTGGGTGGTTTTACATCCGAACGGGCCTGGGGGAGCGGGGTACGTGTATTTCAGGGGTGTGCAGGTGTTTTCACACGCGATTGGGCCTGGGGGAGCGGGGTACGTGTATTTCAGGGGCTCGCAGGTGGTTTTACACGCGATCGGGCCTGGGGGAGCAGGGTACCACTCACCGTCTGCCTTGCGTGTAGAAGAACGCATAGCCAACACCCACCCGCTGTGAAGTAATAGCATGTGAACCCCAATGCCTGCAAAACACACGCACCGCACCCCACGAAAAGCACATACAGAGCAATGGAAATCCACGTGGGATCTTCAAGCCCTGCCAGGGCAACGCCTGTGCGCGATACGTCACAGACGCGCTTACGCGCTAAGGGCCTTTGGTCCAATAGAATCGCGCATGCGTGCTGACACGCTTACACGCTAAGGGCCTTTCCTCGAATTACACGCTGACGTGCAGAATTTTCACGTGCCAAATCACTCCGTATCAAGCTGGCCAAGCGTAAGCACACGGAAGACCACGCTCCTGCCCAAAAGGCTGAATTACTGCCCCCCAGAGCCCCGAGCAGCCTCCCACGAGCCTTCTACTGCTGCCTGCCTGCCTGCCTGCTGCCACCGTGCCCTGCCATTTGGTGCCTGCACATCAGCCGTCTGCAGGGGTCCAGTTGCTGTGTCCACCCCTGCTGGAACAGAAGACTCCCGACTGGGATACCATCGCTCCACTGCCCAGCCCCAGGACCCAGTTGCCCACCCATGCCTGCCTTGGGGGTCACCATGTCGGGGCAAACACCATCCGAGACCACTGGCGACCCCCAGCCAGAGGGGCAGAGGGCCACCAGCTTCAGTCAGAAGGAAATTGGTGTCCTGGTGGAGCTTGTCCTGGGGCATTATGATGCCCTCTTCGGATCATCACGCGCCGATAAGGAAGGACGGGACAGGATCTGGGACGACTTTGTGGTTGCCATCAACGCGGAGGGGGTGGCAACCCGCAACATCAAGCAAGTCAAGAAGCGCTGGGAGGACTTGAGGTCCAGGACCCTCATAAAGGCCCGGCGCCTCGTGGAGGGGGGCCGGGGCAGCATGAGTACCATCCAGCTGAGGGTCCTGGAATGCGTACGCCCAGCACTCCATGCCCAGATCCTTGAGAGGCAGACCCGCCTGGAGTCGAGCGGTAAGTGGCCAAGCATTGCTGTGTGAGACAGGGCATGTTGCAGTGTGCTGGTTGTCTGATACTTGCCTGTATGTGTGACATAGGCCATGTACGCGTGTGTGTGTGCAGGGACATCATGGTCATACATGGGAGACCAGTAATGTGTGAAGAACACGGTTGGTGTATGTGTTTAAATGCAACATGGGGAGCCCTATGCGGAATGGACACATGAGAGCATGCCAGTCTCTGTTCCTGGACATGGGTGGGGGTGAGGGATGGGTGCTGATGCCATGTACATGTATGGTGTCCATGTTTGTGTGTCTGACCTGCGTGTCTGTGACTTGTGAATGCCACGGATGCATGACACATGTCTGTGACAATGTTCAGAATCACTGATGCAGCCTAGTTATTCTTGCATCCACTGTGTCTGGGGTGTACGAGTCCAGATGGATGAAAGTACAGTGAAGTGTGTGCATGTGGTAGGCATGACCCATGATGCATGTGAGTTCAAAAACAACATTGTATGTTTCAAGAGTCCCTTGGACATCTTTGCTAATGTACATAGCATGCGCCATGCCTGTTATTGCATGTGCTTTGCCTGCACTGACCCATGTGTTGTGGAGGGACATGATGGAAGTGATCTTTGACTGTGCCACTCATCTGCTATTGCTTCCTGTCTAGGGGACCATTGTACAGTACCCTGATGCTTGTGTTCTATGTCTCCCTCTACACAGTGCAAAGTGAAGAAGAGGGCGGAGACGGCGCTGTGGAGCAAAGCGGCGGGGATGCCCCCACGGCTGCAGCGGAAGGGGTCGGTGAGCCCCCACAGGGGCTTGCAACGGCGGAAGACGGGGTGGAGCCATCCAGGTTGGTGGTTTCCACAGAGGAGGAGGAGGCTGCTACTGAGCCGCACATGGGGCCTGGTGGGGGCATCCCTCCTGGTGCAAGTGGTGCAGTCCAGGGGCAGGGGCAGGAGACAGCACAGGTCGCCGTGGAGGTGCCTGTGCATGTCACTGTCCCTGACACTGTGACTGCACCACCATGCACCAGCAGGGATGCCCCATCCCAGGCTCGTCCGCAGGTAGGGGGGATGTCCATGTCATCTGACTCCCCTCCACCTGCGGACGAGGGGACCCCTGGCCATATGGAGAAGGTCCTGATTGGTGTCGCGTTGCGCACGGCTGTCATTCGTGATGAGGTGCGTGCTTCCCGGGGGGAGCACGCACGTCATCACGAAGAGCACCGTGCCAACGTGGCCCAGTTGGGAGCGGCCGTGGTCGGGGGTTTCGTACATGTGTCGGGCTCTCTGGCGACCCTCTCCTCCTCTGTGGAGGCTATGCGCCAGTCGTTCTCCATGCCGTCTTCCGGCCCAGATGCCACCAGGGCCCCCTGTGGACCTGCCCCGACCAACGCAGCCAACTCGGTGGGGATCCCATCCCTGCCACAGTCGGGAGTCGGAGGTCCAGCAGGGGTGGACACACCAGCAACTGGACCCCAGCAGATGGAGGATGTGACGGCATCATCGGGCAAGGCACGTGCACGACGGCGTCGGTGGATTCCATCAGCGTGGATGCCGTCGTGCTGGCACAGGCAGTTGTGTCAGAGGCAGCGGCAGGCTCGACGTGGGAGGCATCATGGCTCGGGGCCATCAACATCAGGGGGGCAGGCATCGGCTGGAGGGCAGGAGCACCCTGGAATGGGAGTGTCTTCCGTGTGGGAGCGGTTGGGCCAGCAGATAGGTGCGGAGCGGCAGCGGGCAGAGGAGGAATGGCTCACAATGGTCAGGGTGGAGAACTCCACGCGGAGGGCGCTGAGGCGGGCTGAGAGCCTCGAGGGTATTCGCAGGGAGTGGCAGCTGGACACTGCATTATCCCTGCGAGACCTGGGGGCCAGGGAACATGCCCGCCTCCAAGCCATTGTACAGGAGTTCGATGATGCCCTGGCCCATGACAACAACCAGTGAGCCGTCGGACTCGCCCGCTGCCCTTGTAAATAGTTATGTAGTTAGTGTTAGGTTTCCTTTGCTTTTTTATTTATTTTGGACCTTTTGGACAATGGACCACATTTTTGTATGTAGTTTTTTTATTAGGTAGTATTTTTAGATAGGTTTCATTTCTTCAGTTGGGATCATGGACCCTAGATTGTTTATCTGTATATAGTTGACTGTTGGATTTTTTTTTTTGGGGATTTACCCATGGAGCAATGGTTTTTCGGTTTTGTTTTTCCCTTGGATTTACTTTTTTGAACTGTGACTTTGGACACCTTTCCTTTGGATTATGATTTGTGGTTTTTCATTATTTTACGGACATGCTGCTTTTGTTTTATAATTCCCATTGTCGTTTTTTTATTTTTAATTCCTTTTATGTTGCTTTTAATACATTTTTTCATCAAACTTCAATATGTAGTATCATCTCATTGTTTTCATGCATATCATGATATGGGTTTTGACATTCACTTACACCCATTGTGTGTATATGAGGGACAGGTGTTCATTTACATACTTGCCATTGGGGTTGTATCATGTAATTGGCATTTCTAAGTGGGTGGATGCAATACTTGGGTGGGTGTTTGACATGTGGAGGCTGCCCATAAGGGCCAGGGATCTAGATTGTGATGACGTGTTGGCTGGGGGACATGAGTGGGGGCCTGCTGGCAGGTGCGCCGCAATGCTGGGGGGTGGGGGTGCAGAGGGACATGAGTGGGACATGAGTGGGGGCCTGCTGGCAGGTGCCCCGCATTGTTGGGGGTGCAGGAGGACATGAGTGGGGGCCTGCGGGCAGGTGCCCTGCAATGCTGGGGGGTGGGGGTGCAAAGGGACATGGTTTGGTGATCAGTAGTGCAAGGAGACATGTGCCTTTGCTGGGGGGCATGCCCATGTTGGGTGGGCTGCCTGTGGGACATGACTAGGGATGCAGGGTAGTCCCCTGTGGTGTGGGCTGCCTGCAGGGGCCGTGGAGGGTGTACAGGGAACACCTGGGAGGACCCACACTGCCAAATCACGTGTAGGACTCCCCGACACCCCCGAAATACACATACCCTGCTGAAATCGCGTGCGAAACTTCCCGCGCACCCCAGTAATACACGTACCCTGCTGAAATCGCGTGTGAACCTTCCCGCGCACCCCAGTAATACACGTACCCTGCTGAAATTGCGTGTGAAACTTCCCGCACACCCCAGTAATACACGTACCCTGCTGAAATCGCGTGTGAAACTTCCCGCGCACCCCTGAAATACACGTACCCAGGCCAGTCGTGTGTGAAAACACACGCGCACCCCTGAAATACACGTACCCAGGCCAATCGCGTGTAGATCTTCCCCCGCACACCTGGAATACACATACACCGCTCCCCCAGGCCCGATCGCGTGTAAAACTTCCCGCGCACCCCTGAAATACACGTACCCAGCCCAATCGCGTGTAAAACTTCACGTGCACCCCTGAAATACACATACCCAGGCCAATCGTGTGTGAAACTTCACGCGAACCCCAGTTATACACGTACCCGCTCGCACAGACCCTTTCGCGTGTGGAAGTTACCGCAAAACCCGTAATACACGTTCCCCGCTTGGCGTTTGCTGTTTGGCAGTCTGGTAAACTGGTTTTGGGTTGTCGCAGACCGTTGCGCTGGATTGGGGATTTTGATGCCTTTTCCTTGCGCAAGGGCGTTCTTGGGGGCGTGACTGGCGCTGCTGCAGGGTCGCTGCCCCACTCTGTGCCACGGCTGGTTTTGGAGGCTAAAATCCATGAATACACTGTGCGCTGAAATGGATTTTATCGCACGCGGCTGCGCCACATTTGTGCGAATTTCCATGAATTACCCTGTTAGTTTTTCAGTTCAAACTCTACCTATTTTTCATAATCACTCCTTGAATTCTCTAGATCCTCCATGAAGCCATCATCAACATGGTTAACAGCCACATGGGAATTGAAGAGATTGGGCCTCATTACACGGTCGGCTGTAGCCACGGCGCTATTAGTGCCATGGCTACCCCCTTACCGCATTCCTGGTCCGTGTTCCCGGAATAGGGACTTACCGGGTCATTCCGACCCTGGAGGACCCGGTAAATCCCCCTTCTGGGAACCATTCCCCATTCCCATTTGAGCCCCAATATGGTACAATGGGAATGGGGAAGGAGCTAATAACGGTACCGCAATTAGCGGTACCGTTATTAGCTCTGAAGTCCCTTAGCGGGTCCCTTCCATAACGGGACCCGCTAAGGGACCGCGTAGTAGGGCGGTAAGGGATTACCGGCTCCAGTGCCCTTACCGGTTCCGGTAATCCCTTACCGCCTACCGTGTAATGAGGCCCAATGTGTTCTGCTAGTTCACCACCCTCCTAGAAGATCGGCATCAGTTTGTCTAGATAAATACCTCAATATAACCACCCTCCATCCTTATCACTGGAGTTCAACAGGGATCCATTCTCTCAACTATGATTTTCAGTCTCTCCATGGGGCCAATGTTATCCGTTACAATAAACGATGTACGTGTGTGCATCAGTGTGATCACATCTCTGTCCCTATTTGCTTGAAATAATGAATTCACTCAGAAGAAAGGAAAACGCTTTATACTTTGCATTTATTTAGCAATTACTAGATAAAATGGAAAAAAATCACTACAAACTGTACAGGAATTCATGCTGACAGATAGGCAAATGCATTCTTTACAGAAGCACATTGTTACGTTCCTTTGCTTATTCAGGCTGCGCTCAGGACCCCTCATTGACACCAGACGGGTGGACCTCTCTTGCTTTCCCACAGGCCAGCACCCAATACGACACAGCAGACAGGAACAGTCGCTTGAGGCCCACTGGTACTAGGACGCCCCACGTGCAGGATGCTATCTCACTGGTGAATACCCCTTCTCTTGTCTGCCCTTTGCTTTGATCAATTGTATATGGCCATTAACTGTTACTTGAACTCTTCTAGAAGCTTCTGCTAATTTGTTTTTGATGGAAATGTCTGTCTATACCAGGGTTCAAAATCACTCCTTTCCCCCTCCCTCATAGAGACTGGCCAGGGCCCTGGGAAGCATTTCTGGAATGTGGTATTATCAGTGACCAAGGTGAAACTGAACCTCTGGTGCAATCCCATACCTGTTTACGTGTAACATGGCAGTGAAAGCGAAAAAGTGGAAGTATGCAGGCTTTTGCTGCGTGTTTCGAAAATCAATTAACCCTTAAAATACCTCAGGCAGGCCTTGGGCCTACGAGCTGTTCTGTCATTATACGAAAGATCACTCCTCGGCAGCCACAGCATCCAAATTGACATATATGCAGACAATACTGAAATCTTTGAAAATAACACCCACTAACTGCTTCTCCCTGATCTAGGTCTGGATCCTCAGTGCATACCTCAAACTGAAACCCACAAAGAAGGAAAGCCTATCTTTCAGCAATAACAATGAACATCCCCAGATCCAGGCATGTGGTACAGCCATTAACTATGGGGGGTTCATCTGCAACTGACTCCCTGTGCCAGGTCTCTAGGATTCTATTTAAATAGCCACACTCCTTCAAAACACACGTAGTGAAGACATCTCAGACAGCATTGTCCAAAGGCTGTCTTCTACAGAACATCAAGCTATTTACTCCCAACGCCAGCTTCAGATCCATGGTAGAGACCTCCATGATGCTGCCTGCCTTCCAATAGGATCTGCAAATACAATGACACAACCCCACATTCTTTGAACATCACTAGCTACTCCCACAGGCATGTAATACCTCCAAAGCCAGTTGTATCATTTGCAAACCCATCGCCATGCACCCTCCCTCCAACCTGAGTGATAAAGTCCCCATCTCTGCTTCTTAGCACAGCCCAGAAATCAATACCTGGCTAGACCAGAGCCACAGCAATGAAAAACAAAAGAACCAGGAGATAATTATTATCAGTCTATGACACAGACTGTGGCACCTCATAGCCGTCAGCATCATACTCTGGCCCACCCTCTTGCAGTCTAGTCAGGAAATCAATACACAGCTCTCCAACGAGAAACTTCTGTTGGATATTTTTTTTGGGTTATATTTAGTATCTCGTGGTATTTTTTGGTATTTTGCTATGGAGGTATTTGTGGTATTTGGTGTTAATATATTGTGGTATACTTATTGGGGTTATTTTTATAGTGGAAACAGTAATTGTTCCATCAAATAGATGCGCTGCTAGCACCACAAAAATACAAAGCTTTCAATGACAAGATTCAAAGTAGCCAATGAAGCAAGGTCCTCAAAGATGCTGCTAATAGAGATCCCAAAGTTATTTTTCAATATTTAATAATGTCCATATTCCGGAGTCAGAGTAGTATGCCAACAAGTGTTTCGACCTCCACAGGTCTTTTTCAAGGCAAAGCTCAGCTCACAATAAGTGATACCCAAACATGTAAATACATAAAATTAGACATAATCCATATTGCAGAATCCAAAACAAGGACAAGGTGAAAGATTACAGGGCAAAGTATGCAAAATAACAATAAAAATACATTTGGATAAAAACAGGAAAGAAACACCCATAAGGTATACATTACCAAGACCAGATTGGCGAATAAAATAAACAGGAACATGTCACCACCGGTACATGCAAAAAAAGGGGAAATAAACAAACGGAAACTTGAGCATAAAAGAGTTGGAATAGAAACTAGCCAATTTAAATAACATGAATCACCAGCAGAAGCCCAATATCACCAAAGGCTGCGCCTGCCACCGCACCCGCTGATGAAAAGAAAGAAGCACTCTGTGTAGAGTGTGAAAGGTAGCCTAGTTCATACTCGTGCCATGCACCAAGTTTAGGTATCACTTCTATCAAGAGGACATGAAGTGTCCCGGTGTTGTAACATAAAGAGTTAATTACCCAAAATGTCAGTTCTTCCCAAGTAATAATCGTTTCTAAATGTATTCAGGCATAACCACACTCAAGAGTCTGACGTCCTAAATAGAATATGATAAAATATAAATCAATGGAAAGAATTCGAGAGCCAATTTACTATGGTCAAGGAGTTCATGGTAAGTATTAACACATACCTCGAAAAGACACTTCACTGCTAAGGTAATGAAAATGCGGCGTGGAGCGACTCGTTTATGGATACCCAATTAGTCCAAACACTTCAATCCTCAAAATGGCATGACCTATTAGAGCAGAGAGACGTCTGTGTTAAGAACTCTACAGACTCCCAACGTACACATTTAAAATGCCACACTCAAGGTGTACGGTGATAAGCAGACTTTCCATATCTTGCCACACAGCGCAGCTTCAACCCTGCACGTTTAAAGTTTTCAATTACCATTAACCTGCATCCAGTTTATATAATGGATTAATTTGCACTACATATTATTATGGTAGTTATATGTTAAATGGGTGTGGGTAAATGAGTATATTAGTTTAATGTTAGTTTCATTTTCTAGTGCAAGTCAGCACATTAATATAGCAACATGGAGCAAAGTTATCATTTTTTAGCATGTGTTCTGTGCATTGGCATCTATTTAAATTCAGCACGAGACTCATACTTTTGAGTCATATATATGAGTCTCACACCCATGGCTCTAGTTAAAATCCAAACCTTTGCTAAATAGTGAATGATGAAATGCAGAGCCTACATGTTGAAATGTGGAGCCTACATTCCTGTACCCCCTCCTTTTTTCTGCTGGGATATAACCCAAAATCACTGCAGGAAAAACAAACATATATGCTCTAAATCGCATGTGCTTCTCACAATCAGATCTTCTCTCTCCCCATCATCATTAAAACAAACATCGCCATCTTCATCTTAATTATAAGTACAATCAACCATATCAAAACAATCACCATTGGAACAGCCAAAATCCCTAAACCTCTTTCCACCCAGGTCTTCAATTGAACCTATTTGTCTCTGTTAGGCCTAAATTGCCTGCAGTAATGTTATCTTTATTCAGATTCATTCTAATCGTGTGTATGTTTTTATGTTTTAGTAAGAATTGAGCATCTGGATCAAAGGAAATTAATTTTCCGAAAGAAATCAATGTTCTCCACTTTCCCTTCCCACAAATCACCATCGGCATGAAACAGTCAATCCACCCCCCAACCACTGCATCTTTAGGGATTGATATGTAGAACACGGTATGCTGCAATTGTTTGACAATAAAAGAACCATATGATTAAGGTAATTAATTGTGTAATTTGTCATCGAATTACTCACTAACCACCTATGCTTAATCAATCTACCATCGGCTAACTCCTCAACTTTCGTATTACTTATAATCACCTCACACCCCTTAGACACCCCACGGTCTGACTTCAGTCCGCAAATAGCATCCGCAGCATTGGGGGTAAATGGCTTGCCTGGACAGATATAATTCTGTTCCTTGAATTTATACAGGTATCTAACTTTGGTATCAGATGTACATTTGTCATCTTACCAAAAACCTACATTATGTACCAACTTAGTTTGGTAAATCAAATCTGGTGTGATCAACGGAATGCACAGTAGGAAACCTATTTCCATTCTTTCCATTTTAATATATAATGGTATCTCGCTCCCATCTCAAATGCAATTCTTTCTTGGATTATCTCCACCTCCCTTTGTGTAATCCGTGCCATCATTTGATGAATGATATCAGATGATACAAAATACAGAGGTTTATGGCCTTGAATCAACTGAGATACTGCATTTTGAAATTCCTATAAACACTTTGTCATAATGATTTCAAATGGAGTAACCACATTTAAAATATCATGCAGCAGTTTATCATGTTTAACAATGATATTGGTACTAAGCTCTAATATTGTGTCTTGCTCATTAATTGTTTCATTAGCATAACAGATCCCTTCATTCTGTCCACCCCTGCGTCCTTCTAAAGTGTGTTGCAGCTCTTTAAAAACATAAATCAATTAATTTGCCTTGTTACCCAATGTGCTGCCAGATACAGCAATGCCCACCAATAGTCATCACAAATATTTTTTAGAAATTCTACAGACTACAGGTGAACCCTTATCTACAATTCTATATGGCCCTTGCCATGCTGAAAGGAATTTAGAGTTGTTATGCTTATTTTTTCCAAAGTTAATTTATACACCTGTCTCCTACTTCATATTCTCTCACAGATGTCATCCTATTGTAATATGTATTTGCACTGTCAGCGGCCTAGTCCAAATGTCGCTGTGCAAATGCAAACGCATATTGCAAGAGGTTTCTCAATTCTTCCACATATTCATGAATTGTGGACGCATTTACAAGAACCTGTTCATTTGTTCTGTAAAGTAAGTGTTGTGGAAAAACCATTTTTCTTCCTGTCAAAATCTCATGGGGGCTGAGATTTGCTGATTTAGAGGTTGTCGACCGGAGAGCCATTAATACCAATGGAAGCCTAAAATCCCAACTAGATCCTGTTTCAGCTACAAATATTTTCAACATAACAACTATCGATCTGTTACACCATTCCACTCCCCCTGAACAGGAGGGCCAGTAAGAAATGTGTAGCTTCCTCTTTACACCCAGAATTTGCACCATTTTTGTCATTAATGCCCTAGTGAAATGACTTCCACGATCTGATTCTATTCTTTCAGGTAAACCAAATCTTGAAAAAATATGATCTACAAGTAAAGTGGCCACTGTTTGCGTAACTGCAGTCTGGAGCTGGAATGCACTCCACTCCTTTAGACATAAGACAAACGACTTTCAGCATGTGCCTGTTTCCCCCTGCTGATGTCCTCACTGGCCCTACATAATCAACTTGTAAATCAGACCATGGGAGTGTCAAAACCTTTTTCATTAATGGTGCTCTATGAGCTGGTGACGCAGGCTGAAACTGTGCATACACTAAACACCCTCTGGTGTACAGCTCAATTTCTTGAGACATGTGTGGCCAATAGGCATAATCTTTAAACATTTCAAAGGTTTTCTGTGAACCTCTGTGTCCTGCAGTTATGGCATTGTGGACATGATGTAACATCAATCCCCAAAATGACAAAGGCACTAACCATTGGATTTGGCCTGTCACAGATTCTCTAGTCATTAGTTCATCCTGTAACCTAATTTTCTTTTTGTTTTTTAATAGCACTCTCAATTCCTCTTTCCCTTTGCAGACCTCTTCAGTAAGAAGATTTTGTTCTGTATCTAGCAAATGGTTTTAGAATGGGCCTAGAATAAGATATTCCTTTTACACTTTGATCAAGTCTTGATCTGGAGTATTAAAACTCCATTGTGCCACAGACTGTTCAACTGTTATTGGAGTCTTGGAATGTGTTCTCACATCCACCTGTATTTCAAAAAACCGGTGCTCAATAGGAAATAACTCCCCTATTACAGCTCCAATGTTGGCCAATTGATCTGCCTTATCATTTCCTTCCTTAACTTCACCTGGTGTTTTCAAATGACAAGGTATTTTCCTCCACTGGATTTTCAGGTCATTTTCTGACAAACGTTTGTCTATAGCTTGAATCATCTTGCCAGGTTTAAGTGGGTTCTGTTATAGGTGAGCATCCCTTTCACCTTTCAGTCATGTAAATACTCCATAAAACTATTTCTCGCATAATCACAATCAGTAACTAAAACTATTTCTTTGAGTCTATTTTCTCCTGCTGTGGATATTGCCTTATAAATAGTGGCCGATTCTGCCACTTGACTGCTTTTGGGGCCACTCCTCATGCTTCCTCTTGGAATGTTGTCACATATAACCCACACATTTACTATTCCTGCTACAAGCACTTTTCTGTATCATTTCCTACATGGTATGCACATCCAGCTACATATACAGTTGGTAAATCCTTACATGTTTCTTTTTTTGAATGCCTTGTGTGGGGACTGCTCAAATCCATTCAAACTTGTCACTAGCTCTATGTCATCAGGCACACAGACAGCTGCACAATTGTGAAACTCTGCTAGTCCTTAAGCAACTGGGCTCTTTTTATTTTGTCAATATCTCACTTCTACTGGAAATCCCTGAAGTGCTTATATCCATGAAGTTATTCTTGACTGAGCCAAATTTCCTGATCTGATTCTCTTACTTTGCAAACATTGCAGAGGCTGGTGATTTGTTTAATCAATTACCCGCTACCCTTGAATTATGAGACAGAAATGTAATGCCAAGACAGTGGTCAGAAGTGCTTCTTCGCATTCACTGAATCTGGTCTCTACCTGTGACAATGCTTTGCTAACATATGCAATGGGTTTATTATTTGCATCATGTTTTTGATGTAACACTGCGGACATGCATTGATCTGTAAATACTATTTCCACAAAGAAATCCTGTTTTTTCATTGGATATGCCCAACATGGCCCTTTCATTAGACACTCGTTTAGCATATCCACTGCCTCACTTTGTTCCTTTTCCCATTTCCAGGGTACACCCTGCTTCAGTAATCTCGTCAAAGGTTGTGTAATCTCTGCATAATTTTCAATACATGTGTTCTAACTTGTAATTCCCAACAAACTCTTTAAACTTTTCAAATTAGTTTACTCTCTGTCTGGACCAGTGTGCTTACTGTAAAGAAACTTTTGCCCAAGCCTTCTGTAGCTGACTGAGCACATGTCTAATATCATTAAAGTGGATTTTTAGACCTTCATTTGCTCAGGAATATCCCAAACTCACTCCCACTATTGACATACCCAAAAGGAGTCCGGGACCATGCATATTGTGATTTGTGAAATGAAAATACAAAATGTTTTGAAATGTATTCAGCTAGTGGCACACACCAGTATCCAGATGTAAGGTCTAAGGTGTTTATCACCTTTGACCCGTGAACTTAGGCAAGACCCTGATCAATAAATGAAAGGGGCCACCTTGAAACAGGTACCTTTTTGTTTGAGTCTCATAGATCTGCACACAAGCGCCATTGGCCATTGTGTTTTAGCACACCTAATACAGGGTTATTTGATGTACTATGAATAGGCCTAATGATTCAGCTAGATTCTAAATTTTGGACTATTTAAGCTAGTGATTCCAAACATCCCAGGGGTAACTTATATTGGTGCACAAATACTGGCTCTCTACCATGTCCTTCCTTTGGTTAGCCTGCAGTCGTAGGCATCTTTGGCAAAAACCTGTTTGAACTGTTTGAACTTCATAAATATTTTTCTCAATTGGTCTTTTTCTTCTTCATTTGTGCAAGCATCTGCAGCTTGAATCTGCTCCTCTACCATTTTAGAAAACTCTGGGAAATCCTCCAAAGTTGGAACCTCTGTACTTTCCTCTAATCGTGTGGCTGTGTCTCTCGGGAGAGTCGCTATACTCAAATATTTTGGAATATTGACCTCAATTTCAATATGAAGTTTAACTCTTTAAGATTCACTTAATTCAAATAGAACACAATCACCCTGATGACAGCATACTATTTCCCTTGGCTCATAAGTGTACACAGACTGAACTTTAAAGATTCCTTTAGGCTTAGACTACAATGATTCTGGTAATTCACCCTGTGCAGTTACATAGCTTTCTGGGATGTTCCCGATCACTGGATTACTGAAATCGGCAGTGTAGTAAGATTTCTGCATTACCAATCCTAATGCTGATTTCTCTTTCAAATGAATGTCTTGACACCCTTTATTGTCCACCGGGATTTTAATGGGTGCATCCCCAATTTCTATCAGTGGTGTATATTCACATTATAACCCTTGCTGCCTTGTGAATTCATTTAGGCATACAAATGCATCAGAACCTTTTATCTGTTGTCCCTGCCTGTATTTTAATGCCACTGTAAATTGTCTGGGAAACACAGGAATAGTAACATCCTTTTTCACCTGAAGCTCAATTGCATATGGCATCATTTGGGCACTATGGTAAGCTTGTCTTTTGTCTTCAAATTCAGGTGCGGCTCCACCCAACCTGCACCATACCTGTTGATTTAGAAACTCTAATACCATACACATCCTGTGCATGATGTCATTTCCCAAATAAAATGTGTTTTGTGTCCCGCTCACGATCCACATGTTGTGATGAATACTCTTAGAGCCAATTGTAATATTTAACATGCATCTTCCTACAATTCTTTGTCGCAACTTGGGGTCATCTAGGCCAAAGATGTATCGATTCTTTAGTCTGAACTGTGGGATCTCCTCCCTGTAAATTATTTTCCAGAGTACCTTTTCACTAATGAAAATCCTTTCACGTTCAAACTCTATGGTGGCTTCAATCATTTCAGGGTGCCCATTCACATGGATAGGGATCCATGACTGCCTTTCTCCCAAGTGTATTTCTGAATTGTGGAAATGTGTTTTTCTTGATTTAACTCTGTAGTATTTGGCTTACGTTTTTCTTCATTTAGATAAAAACGCAATGTGTTTTCATCTATTTCTATTTGCCAGTGTTTGTTGGGGTCCAAATAAATCTCCAAAGACTGCTTCTCTTTTCTCCTCGCATTTCATCCTGACACATGAGAATGACAGTGACGCTAGGCACACAGCTATTCTGAAGATATACTTCCACTGCACTTTCTGTTTTAGCAATGATGTGTCATTCTTTTACACTTTTGCTTTGGGTCATTATTTTCTTGGGTCTTAATGGCTTTTTAGCTAAGGACCACAATACTCCATTTACCCCACCAATGAGGGGCGATAACCTCCTCTGGCAATTCGTACCTATTAGAAAGGCTATTTCATTAACGGATGTGATCAACATTTCCTGTCTCTTCCAGTGCTTCCCTATCTTTATGTCAACCTCAGTGACACCTTCGATCGCTCAATAATTAATTAATTAATTTTAGCTCACCTTTACATGATTTTGTGGGGATCTCCCTTCATTGATACTTTTGACCAGTTCTTTTGACATTATGGTTCGTTGGGCACCGGTGTCATTGCAAATACACTACATTTGTCAATGGTGACAGGAGCATAGTACCTATCTTCAACCTCTAGTACACATAAAAAGTGAGAATTTTTGCTAATTTCAGGACTTACTTTTCTTAGCTCTTTTTTACTCTTTGCTAGGCAAATGGGCATATGAAATGACATTTTACCCACCTTTTTGCCCACTTCATTTTGAATTTCTTTGTCTATTCTCCTGGGCTCAGAACCCATTTGGAGTGTAGCCACTGACTGCAGGATTGGCTTTAGGGGAACATCTAAGTATATAATATATAGAAACTAGGAGTGTGATTGGGTGCCCACCGTCAGGTGAACAATATATGCCTACCTCTAACACATGTCATCTTCAGAAACATTAGATTCACCGTTTCTCATTGGTTTTCAAACTATAAGGTTCTTCATTATATGGACTTCTATAATAGGTTGTCACGCTTGTGCCAGTCTGGAACATTCGGTTCACTTAGCACATAAGCCCAGACCCAGGTGCAAGGAAATGGTGCATGACTCTACCTCTCCCCCAAATTAGCCCAGCATCTGTCATCCCCCATGTCTTCTACCATGAAGATTGTCTTAGAACTTGGTCTTGAAAAAGTATCCTTGTCTTCGGAATACACAGGAGTGAGGGCACTCGCTATCATGTTCTAGGACTCCAAGTTCGAACTCTATATTCATCCTTGGCTCACGTGACAGCAGACCACGATTTGGTCCATTTTGCCGGTTTTAAATGTCTGCAATATAGTTTCCCTTCCTTCTTCATGGGTCCTTCCTTACTAAATTCATGATACCGATGTCCAGCTTCTATAAAATGGCAGCTTCGCCTGCATTCTATTCACTACGAATAGCCAGCTTCTATGATGACTTGGTCTACTTGTGTTGCAGCATCTGTAGAATTATTGAACGGTTGATTCTCTGCAGCACTTCCTGCACGTGTAATCTTCTTTTTTGTATTTAAAAGTTCACTTGATTCTTTACTTTGTTATCAGTTTCTTTAGGATCCATACATCCTCTTCAGCCAGTATTTTGGGACTTCGTATGTCTCTTGAGATGTCACTAGCTTCTTTTCTTTTCATATTCCTTGAGGAAGTTCCTCCCTTATGTTGTCATCCTTTCGGGGATACATTTGGTATGGTTGTCTCAAGGGTATCTTCTTTTGAACACCCCTTGCGATATTGGCACAACTGCTGGTGTCAAACACGGCACAATCTCAGGTCTCCAACAAATGGGAGGAAGGGGGCAGGGTTTCCTGCAGAGGCATGCGGCTGCTCCTCTCCACCCCAATTTCTCATTGTGCCTTTCCCATTGTCTTGGTCCTCCCTACTTATTTCCACTTTGCAACCTATTGACTGGGTATGATCACTAGTGTCACTTGACAGCATGTCAACTTCTGGCATGAGACACTTATCTGCGTTTTGTACAGACTCTGTCATTTCTGTCCCTTGGAATAGCTGTGGTTTGAAATGCTCATCAGGTGACTGACCTGCCCCCACCTTTTGAGCACTTGTTTCTTCTGTGTGGGTATCAACAGTATGTTGATTATCAAGTAAGGATAATACATCTGTTGATCTTAATTCTTTGTTTTGTGTTTCACTTTCTCATTGGATATTCTTTTTAAATCTGCTTCTCTGTTCTTTGGGTTTACCTTGTTCATTTCCCCCTTATGTTCTTCATCTTCACACACCTAAATAGTCTGGTTCAACTCTAAATTGAACCACGCTCCCTTTTTGTGTGTTTTGAAATTCCCTGTCTCACTTTCATTCTTTTTTTCCTAATTTTTAAAACAGCAAGCAATTCAGTACCGCTATTGAAGGGCGATTTATGGCATCTCTGTTCTCAACAGGGCAGAGGTGATTAGCTAGTCACTTGTTGTCATTATGCACAAGATCACTCCTATGGCCTTCTGCACCTTCAATTGGTTGTTGCTTTTGGACTGCAAATAATGTTCCTACCTGTTCATACAACATTTTGACTTGGACCTCTATGCATTGCAACCTGTCCATGTCTTTGAATTCCTCTCTCTCTGGCCTGGGCCGGTAATAGTTAAAATCTTATTAGGCCTGTTCTGATATCTCACAGGAAATTGATTTCTATTTGTGTTACCTCTGAATTCACGTGACAGAGGAGGTGGAGAACGTGGAGTGATCATCCTTTGAACATGGTCGACCAGTGGAGGTGAGTGATTATATTGGCCAGGGACATAATTCATATTTTGTCTTTCATTTGGTGGGAACTGATCCCTTTGCTAGCTTCCATTTTCATTGAATCAATCCACATATCTTTGCCTTTCTTGGAGGCCATATACCACTGTATTAGGGTCAAATCTACCCTGGGTCCCTAGTGCCTGGTATGGGTCATTGTACATTTGATTGTGATTGTTATTTATGCCTGGCATATCGTGGCGAAATCCCACTCTGGGAGAACTACCAAGCTATCTGGGAACACTGTAAGAACTTCTATTGCTGGGCTCAATGGATTGGAACACGGGAGATTGGGGTTATGTCCTCTGTGGAGGCACGCCCCTTTGACTAGGTGTTATATCGTTCCTGGCCTGAGTTTGGGCTGATTCTAGCAGCATCTTTACAGATAACCTCCAAAATCGCTGGTGTGGATTCCTTAGACTTTGGTTTTGTCTCTTTATTCTTAGGCCCCTCCTCTCTCTGACCAAATATCACTTCATACAATTTGGTCCTATGTTCTATTATCCGTTCCAGTGGTTTTTCCCTGTCGAATTCACAAATTAACTGGAAGACAATTTATTTTTGGAGCCCATACAAGTATGCAGTCTTAAATTCTACAGTTAGGGTTAAAGGTCAGATCAAAGCGTGAAAATGCCCTTTTTAAGTTTTGAAAGAACTTGCAAAGTGACATATATGGCTTTGCTGTTATAGTATAATCAGCTTTTTTGGTGTGAATTGAAGATTAACCTCCTTCTCAAAGTCCAACTATGAAAAATGTTCCTGTTCATTGAGACCACAAATGATACTAATAGATGCTGCATCTAGGGTGTGGTGAAAGTACTGTCTATATTGTTCCCTAGGGATCTGAAGAGCTTTGAATATATCATGAACGGTCTCTAAATGGTCTTCCATGCACCAATCACCTCCCTTTTTGAATGGTTTAATTAAAGTCTTGATGGATTTCATAATGTTTATAGAACTACATGGTGCATTCAGTTATGTGTCATTTTGTCACTCATTCTTGCTCTCTTGTGGGCAAGAGTGTGTGTGAATATTTGCAAGTGATTCAGACCCCACCATTGGGTTATAGCCAGGTCTGGCCACAGGGACAGCTGTTAGTATATTGTTTACTTGGCTAGGGATGTGATTGAGTTCAGCTCCAGTGAGTGCAGTACCCTGTTGCTTTTCCTGAGATTTGAGATTAAACATTTGCTGTTCCAGACTCTTGCACTGTCCATGAAGCTGTACTGCTTCATGACAGAGAACAGAATTTTCATCCCTGACCTTATTGATTATTGCTTGCAATTCATTGATTTGTCTCTGAGAATGTCAAAGAAGTGCTTTGGCTTTTTTGTCATTTTCTTCCAGTAATTTAAATATCTGCTGTTCCACAGCAGGGCGTTTTTTATCTTTCTCCCTGCCATCTTCTCTAAGAGCTTGCATTTGGAAATTGCGACATCTTTATCTTGTCTTATATCATCTAATATTGCTTTTAAGTTGTTTAATTCTAGCTCATTCTCGTGAGTTGTTTATCTCTCTGAGCCAATTGAGTAGCAAGATTGCTGCATTTGGCTTGCAATTTTGTGTCAAGCTCCCTCTGCTTTTATTCCACTTTTAATTGCTGCACTTGATCACATTCACTGTCCAAGCTGCGCTGTAATTTGCTAATGACGTCATTGTCTTTCCTTTGCATCTTTATGGATCGCTGTAGCAGAAACCAAAGTTTTGTGCACAGTCTGATGATGCAGTTTATCTGCTTCATGCAGTCTGTCGTTTGGAATAAACTAAGGAGGTACACCTGCACAATGCTTCCTTCATCAAAAATATTTTTAAATGACTCCTTTTCTACCTCTGTGCTAATACTGTTTTTCCATATTGTCACATTTTCTGAGGACCAAACTGAATGGGCATAAAGCTTTGCCTCGAGGTAATCTCACAATTCAGAAACCTCGGCCTGAATCTGGGCCATGGCAGCACTCTTGCCAATGACACTATAACAAGAGTCAAGTGAGCACACAGTACTGCACTACCTCACAGCACTAATTCAATTAATGAGTGCACAATATGGTTATGCTTTAGGGTGCAAAGCCACGCCCAGTAATTATTTTAAAGTTTCCCCGCCAACGCACCAAATCTGTAGGAGATTTTTTTGGGGGGTTATATTTAGTATTTTGTGGTATTTAGTAGCATTTTGCTATAGTAGTATTTTCGTGGTATTTTATGGTATCTTGCTATGGTGAAACTAATTTCATAATACTGCCTAATAATTATTTCACCAGGGTCACTAACAGTAAACAAATACTGGACTTAATACACTCTGACTAAATGGCTCATGCTCTCCTGTGATGTTTTATTTACTACATCACTTTTTTGCCCTTTTGACTGTGTTTCGAAATATATACAAAGCATGCAAATGAACTACAAACTATTGATCCAACCTCTCTTATTTATTGTTACACTCCCTTTGCTTTGAGATTTTTTAGCGCATGCTCTAACTCCCTATACATGCCAAATCAATCAGACTGAATGCAGAAAAATACAGTGAGACTAAATCACCTTTTTTCGAATTTATATTTTTATCATAAACTAGAAATATGCAAGTTACACGGAGTGACACGTGCACCCATGTTGTAATTCACAACATAAGCAAGGTTTTTCCTGATCTGGAATTCAGCGCTCTATCTGTGAGAATGTGCAAAGCTTAGCCTGTTACCAGATTTTTCTTCGCAACAAAGGTTGGCCGGATAAATACACTTTGACTAGCAGCAAAACCTAGAGAAATACAAACACAGTTTTATATGCACGTTTAACTTCTCATTGCTAATGCAGCGTCCTACAAATGAACTGAATAATCTGATCTGTCCTGCATAGTATCACTCACTTCACATGCATCTCAATTAACCTCATAATTACCTAGGTTAAGCTGGCGATATTCCCCGACTCAGCTTGGCAGTGACCCAGGGTCATTCGCAGCTAAGTTTGCTTGAGACTTTGCAGCTCTTCTACAGATTGACAAACCAGGAGAGAGACAACCTCAGCCCAGCAGACAGTCAGCCCAGGAGCCAGACTTTTGCTCCATCCGTCAGTGAGTGCAAGAAATGCCTTCCCTCTCTTCCTCAAACCCTTTTCATAAAACCCCCTGTCACTCAAAAACACCTTCCTTGGACAAGATCATCCCACTAAAACAGCACGTGATTTCCTCTGTGTCTTTAACCGAAACACACACTGCATTGCTGAATAGAAATTGATACATTTCTTCCGGCCCCACAACAATGCCATGGTTTTAGTATAACAGATCTTCACATTCCTCAGCTTACAACACAAATCAAGCCTGCATGTTTAAATCATTTTACTTTTTCATTTCCAGAGCATCATGCATTTCACTCAATCTGCATCCAGTTTATGTTATGGACTAATCTGCACTAAATAAAATTGTCAGAATCTGTTACATGCTAAATAGGGTTGGGTTAATTAGTATATTAGTTCCATGTTAGTATTATGTTTTTAGTGCAACTCAGCCCATTAAAATAGCATCATGGAGCAAAGTGATTATTTTCTAGCATGTACTTTGTGCATGGGCATCTATGTAAATTCAGCCTGAGACTCATACTCTTGTATCCATCTATGAGTCTAACACACTTGGCCCTAGTTAAAGTTCAAACCCTTGCTAAAATGTGAATGATGAAATGCTGAGTATAGATGTTGAAATGCAGAGCCTACATTCCTACAGCATCTCTTGTCCACAGAGTACATCCATTACTCATAGAGAGTATCCATTCATCATGGAGAGCATCTGTCACCAGTAATGGACTGGCCCACAGGCAAGTCTGGACATTTCCCAGTGGTCCTCTGTATCATTGGATTTTTTTGTGAGGGTGCGCTGAACGTTGTACACCTTTACAATGCTGCATGCAACCTACACAATTAAGATGTGTAAAATAAATTAACAGATCTCTGAATACCCTTCACTGGCTGGGCTATGAAGACTTTTGTTTAATTCTTGTAACTGGTCACTCCTGATGTGCAAGAGCATGCATGATGTACCTCCTGCAAGGGCAGGGTATAAGGAAGTGACCAGTGGTTGCGAGCAGGGGCAGTATTGGAAACTGCCTCTATGTGCAGCCCTGCAGACAATGGGGTTATCTGTGGCAGCACCTGACTTGCTAAGGTAGCTTATCTATATTTCAGCTCTCATCTGGGAGAGGTATGTTTAAGAGGCAAGCTACTGGGCTGCCCAGATGGAGGTTTCTGGAGCTGGAAGAGCTGAATGTCATGGTTTGTAGTACCTAGACCTTTCAGGGGAAATTGGGATTGCAGTTCTAGCATGGAAGAAATATATGTCTGTATCGAAAACAGTGGCATGAAGTTTCTCATTCCATCTCACAAACCATAATGAGCTGTGAAAAGTTGCTGGTGCCACTGCACGAGCATAGCATGGATCAAAAAGAGAGGCACAGAGTTTCTTGTGCTGCTGTGTGAACCTAGCACGAATCAAAAAGAGTGGCACAAAAATGCTCCTGTCGCTGCGTGAACCTAACAAAATGAAAAGAACAGCACAGAGTTTCCGAAGCTGCTGCGTGAGCTTAGTGCAAATCTAACAAAAAGCTGCGTGAACTTTCTTGTGTCACTATGCGTAGCATGAATCGAAAAGAACGACACAAAGTTCATCATAATGCTGCACGATCCTCGTATGAATTGAACAAAATGCGGTGTGAAGTTTCTCATGCCACTGCATGAAACTAGTACGGATCAAAAATAAACCCATGTGGAAAAATGCGCAAAGTTTCTCTTACCGCTGTGCGAATCTAGTATGGATTGAAAAAAGACTTGCCCAAGGTTTCTTGTGTCACGAACCTAGCATGAATTGAAAAACCACACAAAGGTTATTATGCTGCTGCACAAAACTAACACGGATCAGAAAAAGACATGTGAAAAGTTTCCTGTCGCTCTGCATGAAACTAACATGGGGATGAACCATCACGCACAGCAAGAACCACAAAAACTGGGTGAAATTTCAGTGGCGGCAGAACTGTAATTTTGCATAACTGGCGGAAACTGTAGAGACAATAAAAGCTGTCCACAAGAATGGAGAAGTGTTTATTAGGTCCCAGATATATCAACACATGACAAAGCCCCAGTAGCCCTTTGGGTATGCCTGAGGGCAAGTATAATACAAAATAATCTGCAACAAGCAGATAGTGTTGTTTTCTTGGATGAGGGAAGTCTGTTGGATACAGCTTGGGGGGGGCGCAGTGTTGTGCAGTACAGTTCATTGAAGTGTCATCCCAGTCTCTGTTTTTGGGGACAAAAAATGTTAGTGTGGCAGTGATGTATAGCCCTTGTATTTTGAGCTCTCAGATAACTGCTGCCAGGACTAAGTCTTGGGCTATAGGGTCTGTGTATGTAAAATGCAAAGAAAAACACTGAATGATTCAGTAAAGACCAATGATGTGCCTCCTGGCCATTCCCACGTACATCAGTCTGCATTTGCAGAAATATGAGCTCCGTGCTGCTGCATGGCGCGTCAGGCCTCCTTGACGTGTGGAGTAAGATTTCTGGATGTCTGGGCATTGTGCGGAATGGTCAGTAGGCTACTAGGTAAAAAGCCATGTCTGTCCTAAACTGCTGAACCCTGATTACGGGCGCCTGAACACATCCTATGAACCTCTAAAGTGCAACCCCGGGGATACAGGGAGAATCTTGGTACTTGGCCTAAATGCACAAAATGAAGGTTGGAACAGTGTGCCAAAACACATTTATTGGGTAGGTACCCCTATGAAGCCAAGACAGAACGTGGGGTCCCTGCTTAGCCTACTCTTAGATTCAGGACCGGAAACCTGTCAGTCTGGTCTGACAGAGGCTGAAGTTTGCAGGGGGACAGTGTCTGCAAATCCTACGTTCACATGTACAGTGTAATATAGTGCCACTTTAAAAAAGAATCTCCAGGGCCTCTTTTGGTTCTTAGTCCACTCCTGTCCCTCATGGTGAGCATCCACCCTTAATGGAGACCAGTGGTTCCTATGGAAGGTATTGATTCCTCATTGAGGGCACCCATTCCTCATTGGGAGCATCCATCCATAATGGGGAACATGGATACCTGCCATTCCTAATGGACAGCATTAATTCCTCATGGAGAGGGTCCATTCCTCAATGAGAAAATCCATTCCTGAGGGAGAGCCTCAACTCTGCGTGGAGAGCATAAGTTCTGCATGGGAGCCTCCATCCCTATCCAGTGTGTCCATTCTTCACAGAGAACATTGCTTCCTAATGGAGAGTATCCATTCCCCATTGAGAGAATCCATCACTCATAGATAGCATCTATTTCTCATAGAGAGCTCCCATCTCGGGAGGATAGCTCAGGAGAAACAAGACGACACGTAGCAACACAGGTTCGATCCCCAGGTCTGCGCTTAGAAACCTCTGGGTATTAAGCACGTTATAAATAACCTTTGATATCATATCAACCTCATTGACAGTACCCACTGCCCATAGAAAGCATGCTTTACTCATATGGAGCACCCAATATTTCTGTAGAGCATACATTAGGCATATGGAGTACTCATTCCTTCTTGAGATCATCCATTACTCATATGGAGTACTCATAGGGAAAATCCATCCTCATAAAGAGCACCCACCGCCCATTGAAAACACTGATTACTCATATGGAGAACCCATTCCTTCTAGAGAGCATAGGTTACTCATATTGAGTACCCATTCCTTCTAGGGAGCATCAGTAACTCATATGGAGTACCCATTCCTTCTAGAGAATATCAATTACTCATATGAAGTATCCATTCCTTACAGAGAACATCGATTACTCATATGAAGTACTCATGGGGTGCATCCATCCTCTAAGACAGCACCCGCGACTCATGGTAAGCATCCATTACACATATTTGGTACACATTCCTTCTCGAAAGCATCCATTGCTAATACAGAGTACCCATTCCTACTGGAGAACATTGATTACTCATAAGAAGAACCGACTTCTTCTAGAGAACATTGATTACTCATATGGTGTGCCCATTGCATCCAGAAAGCATTGATTAATAGTATGGAGTACCCACTCCTTATAGAGATAATTAATTACTTATATTGAGTACCCAGTCCTTCTAGAGAGCATCCACTACTGGTATGGAGTACACATTCCTTCTGAGACCATTGATTACTCATATGGAGTACCAATTCCATCCAGAGAACGTCAATGACTGTTATGCAGTACCCATTCCTTCTGAGAGCATTGATTACTCATATGGAGTACCCATTCCATCCAGAAAGCGTCAATTACTGTTATGCAATACCCATTCCTTCTGAGAGAATTGATTGCTCCTGTGAAGTACCCATTCCTTCTAGAGAGCATTGATTACTCATGTGGAGTATCCATTCCTTATAGAGAGCATCAATTACTCATATGGTGTACCCATTCCATCCAGAGATCACCCATTATGGTATGGAGTATGCATTTTTTCCAGAGAGCATTGATTACTCATATGGAGTGTCCATTCCTTCCAGAGAGCATTGTTTACTCATATGGAGTATCCATTCCTTCTAGAGAGCATTGATTCTAGAGAGCATTGATTACTCATATGGAGTACCCATTCCATCCAGAGATCATCCATTACTGGTATGGAGTATGCATTCGTCCAGAGAGCATTGATTACTCATATTTGGAGTACCCATTCCTTCTAGAGAGTATTGATTACTCATATGGAGTATCCATTCCTGCTAGAGAGCATGGATTACTCATATGGAGTACCCTTTCCTTCTAGAGAGCATTGATTCTAGAGAGCATTGATTACTCATATGGAGTACTCATTCCATCCAGAGATCATCCATTACTGGTATGGAGTACCCATTCCTTCTAGAGAGCATTGATTACTCATATGGAGTAGCCATTCCTTCTAGAGAGCATTGATTATTCATATGGAGTACCCATTCCTTCTAGAAAGCATTGATTACTCATATAGAGTACCCATACCATCCAGAGAGCATCTGTTACTGGTATGGAGTACCCATTCCTTCTAGTGTGCATTCATTACTCATATGGAGTACCCATTCCATCCAGAGATCACCCATTACTGGGATGCAGTACCTGTTTCTTCTAGAGAGCATTGATTACTCATATGGAGTAGCCATTCCTTATAGAGAGCATTGATTACTCATATGGAGTACCCATTCCTTCTAGAGAGCATTGATTACTGATATGGAGTACCCATTCGAGAGCATTGATTACTCATATAGAGTGCCCATGCCATCCAGAGAGCATCTGTTACTGGTATGGAGTACCCATTCCTTCTATAGAGCATTGATTACTCATATGGAGTAGCCAGTCCTTCTAGAGAGCATTGATTACTCATATGGAGTACCCATTCCTTCTAGAGAGCATTGATTCTAGAGAGCATTGATTACTCATATGGAGTACTCATTCCATCCAGATATCATCCATTACTGGTATGGAGTATGCATTCATTCTAGAGAGCATTGATTACTCATATAGAGTGCCCATGCCATCCAGAGAGCATCTGTTACTGGTATGGAGTACCCATTCCTTCTAGTGAGCATTGATTACTCATATGTAGTACCCATTCCATCCAGAGATCACCCATTACTGGTATGGAGTACCCATTCCTTCTAAAGAGGATTGGATACTCATATGGAGTAGCCATTACTTATAGAGAGCATTAATTACTCATATGGAGTACCCATTCCTTCCAGAGAGCATTGATTCTAGAGAGCATTGATTACTCATATGGAGTACTCATTCCATCCAGAGATCATCCATTACTGGTACGGAGTATGCATTCCTTCTAGAGAGCATTGATTACTCATATATAGTACCCATGCCATCCACAGAGCATCTGTTACTGGTATGGAGTATGCATTCCTTCTACAGAGCATTGATTACGCAAATGGAGTACCCATTCCATCCAGAGATCGCCCATTACTGTTATGGAGTACCCATTCCTTCTAGTGAGCATTGATTACTCATATGTAGTACCCATTCCATCCAGAGATCACCCATTACTGGTATGGAGTACCCATTCCTTCTAAAGAGGATTGATTACTCATATGGAGTAGCCATTCCTTCCAGAGAGCATTGATTACTCATATAGAGTACCCATTACTGTTATGCAGGACACATTCCTTCTGAAAGCATTGATTACTCATATGAAGTATCCATTCCATCCAGAGAGCGTCCATTACTGTTATGCAGTACCCATCCCTTCTGAGAGCATTGATTACTCATATGGAGTCCCCATTCCTTCTGAGAACATTGATTACCCATATGGAGTACCCATTCCTTCTAGAGAGCATTGATTACTCATATGGAGTAGCCATTCCTTCCAGAGAGCATTGATTACTCATATGGAGTACCCATTCCTTCCAGAGAGCATTGATTCTAGAGAGCATTGATTACTCATATGGAGTACTCATTCCATCCAGAGATCATCCATTACTGGTATGGAGTATGCATTCCTTCTAGAAAGCATTGATTACTCATATAGAGTACCCATGCCATCCACAGAGCATCTGTTACTGGTATGGAGTATGCATTCCTTCTACAAAGCATTAATTACTCATATGTAGTACCCATTCCATCCAGAGATCACCCATTAATGGTATGGAGTACCCATTCCTTCTAAAGAGGATTGATTACTCATGGAGTAGCCATTCCTTCCATAGAGCATTGATTACACATATGGAGCACCCATTCCTTCCAGAGAGCATTGATTCTAGAGAGCATTGATCACTCATATTGAGTACTCATTCCATCCAGAGATCATCCATTACTGGTATGGAGTATGCATTCCTTCTAGAGAGCATTGATTACTCATATCGAGTACCCATGCCATCCAGAGAGCATCCGTTACTGTTATGCAAGACACATTCCTTCTGAAAGCATTGATTACTCATATGGAGTATCCATTCCATCCAGAGAGCGTCCATTACTGTTATGCAGTACCCATCCCTTCTGAGAGCATTGATTACTCATATGGAGTACCCATTCCATCCAGAGATCACCCATTAATGGTATGGAGTACCCATTCCTTCTAAAGAGGATTGATTACTCATGGAGTAGCCATTCCTTCCATAGAGCATTGATTGCACATATGGAGCACCCATTCCTTCCAGAGAGCATTGATTCTAGAGAGCATTGATCACTCATATTGAGTACTCATTCCATCCAGAGATCATCCATTACTGGTATGGAGTATGCATTCCTTCTAGAGAGCATTGATTACTCATATAGAGTACCCATGCCATCCAGAGAGCATCCGTTACTGTTATGCAAGACACATTCCTTCTGAAAGCATTGATTACTCATATGGAGTATCCATTCCATCCAGAGAGCGTCCATTACTGTTATGCAGTACCCATCCCTTCTGAGAGCATTGATTACTCATATGGAGTACCCATTTCTTCTAGAGAGCATTGACTACTCATATGGAGTACCTATTCCTTATAGAGAGCATTGATTACGCATATGGAGTACCTATTCCTTCTAGAGAGCATTGACTACTCATATGGAGTACCTATTCCTTCTAGAGAGCATTGATTACTCATATGGGATATCCATTAATTCCATGCAGCGAGCACCCAATCCTTATGGACATCACCCATAGGGGGAGGGTCCATCAGATGCCTTGGGATGGTCTTGTAACATCGCTGTAATAAGGAATTTCAATGGATACTTTTTGAATAATGTGCCAGATTCTTGGTAATTTTGCACACATATTTGGCCTGCATAGTGTTATATTTTTATGCAATGAATTGTGGTATTAAACTTGATCTGTGAGCTACGGATAAGGCTGTGCAGAGGAGACACACAGAGGGGAGGTATTCTTCACGACAGGAGATAGAGGAAGGTTTAAATCGGCCACTCTCAGTCACTTGTGCCTGCGCCCACTCGGGATGCGGCAGCTGTCTCATTGGAGGAGGGCCACTCTCAGTCACCGGTGCCTGCGCCCACTCGGGATGCGGCAGCTGTCTCATTGGAGGAGGGCCACTCTCAGTCGCCGATGCCTGCTCTCACTCAGGATGCGGCAGCTGTCTCATTGGAGGAGGGCCACTCTCAGTCACCGGTGCCTGCGCCCACTCGGGATGCGGCAGCTGTCTCATTGGAGGAGGGCCACTCTCACTCACCGGTGCCTGCGCCCACTCGGGATGCGGCAGCTGTCTTAATGGAGGAAGGCCACTCTCAATCGCCGATGCCTGCGTCCACTCGGGATTCGGCAGCTGTCTCATTGGAGGATGGCCACTCTCAGTCACCGATGCCTGCGCCCACTCGGGCTGCGGCAGCTGTCTCAATGGAGGAAGGCCACTCTCAGTAACCGATGCCTGAGCCTAATCGGGATGCGGCAGCTGTCTCACTGGAGGAAGGCCACTCTCAGCCACCGGTGCCTGCGCCTACTCGGGATGCGGCAGCTGTCTCACTGGAGGAAGGCCACTCTCACTCACCGGTGCCTGCGCCCACTCGGGATGCGGCAGCTGTCTCATTGGAGGAGGGCCACTCTCAGTCACCGATGCCTGCGCCCACTCGGTATGCGGCAGCTGTCTCATTGGAGGAGGGCCACTCTCAGTCACCGGTGCCTGCGCCCACTCGGGATGCGGCAGCTGTCTCATTGGAGGAGGGCCACTCTCACTCACCGGTGCCTGCGCCCACTCGGGATGATGCGGCAGCTGTCTCACGCCCACTCGGTCGGGATGCGGCAGCTGTCTCATTGGAGGAGGGCCACTCTCAGTCACCGATGCCTGCGCCCACTCGGGATGCGGCAGCCGTCTCATTGGAGGAGGGCCACTCTCAGTCACCGATGCCTGCGCCCACTCGGGATGCGGCAGCCGTCTCATTGGAGGAGGGCCACTCTCAGTCACCGATGCCTGCGCCCACTCGGGATGCGGCACCTGTCTCATTGGAGGAGGGCCCCTCCCAGTCAGCGATGCCTGCGCCCACTCGGGATGCGGCAGCTGTCTCATTGGAGGAGGGCCACTCTCAGTCACTGATGCCTGCGCCCACTCGGGATGCGGCAGCCGTCTCATTGGAGGAGGGCCACTCTCAGTCACCGATGCCTGCGCCCACTCGGGATGCGGCAGCCGTCTCATTGGAGGAGGGCCACTCTCAGTCACCGATGCCTGCGCCCACTCGGGATGCGGCACCTGTCTCATTGGAGGAGGGCCCCTCCCAGTCAGCGATGCCTGCGCCCACTCGGGATGCGGCAGCTGTCTCATTGGAGGAGGGCCACTCTCAGTCACTGGTGCCTGCGCCCACTCGGGATGCGGCAGCCGTCTCATTGGAGGAGGGCCACTCTCAGTCACCGGTGCCTGCGCCCACTCGGGATGCGGCAGCTGTCTCATTGGAGGAGGGCCACTCTCAGTCACCTGTGCCTGCGCCCACTCGGGATGTGGCAGCTGTCTCTTTGGAGGAGGGCCACTCTCAGTCACTTGTGCTGCGCCCACTCGGGATGCGGCAGCTGTCTCTTTGGAGGAGGGCCACTCTCAGTCACTGATGCCTGCGCCCACTCGGGATGATGCGGCAGCTGTCTCACGCCCACTCGGTCGGGATGCGGCAGCTGTCTCATTGGAGGAGGGCCACTCTCAGTCACCGGTGCCTGCGCCCACTCGGGATGCGGCAGCTGTCTCATTGGAGGAGGGCCACTCCCAGTCACCGGTGCCTGCGCCCACTCGGGATGCGGCAGCTGTCTCATTGGAGGAGGGCCACTCTCAGTCACCGATGCCTGCGCCCACTCGGGATGCGGCAGCCGTCTCATTGGAGGATGGCCACTCTCAGTCACCGATGCCTGCGCCCACTCGGGATGCGGCACCTGTCTCATTGGAGGAGGGCCCCTCCCAGTCACCGATGCCTGCGCCCACTCGGGAGGCGGCAGCTGTCTCATTGGAGGAGGGCCACTCTCAGTCACCGGTGCCTGCGCCCACTTGGGATGCGGCAGCCGTCTCATTGGAGGAGGGCCACTCTCAGTCACCGGTGCCTGCGCCCACTCGGGATACGGCAGCCGTCTCATTGGAGGAGGGCCACTCTCAGTCACCGATGCCTGCGCCCGCGGGATGCGGCAGCCGTCTCATTGGAGGAGGGCCACTCTCAGTCACCGATGCCTGCGCCCGCGGGATGCGGCAGCCGTCTCACTGGAGGAGGGCCCCTCCCAGTCACCGATGCCTGCGCCCACTCGCGATGCGGCAGCCGTCTCACTGGAGGAGGGCCACTCTCAGTCACCGATGCCTGCGCCCACTCGGGATGCGGCAGCCGTCTCACTGGAGGAGGGCCACTCTCAGTCACCAATGCCTGCGCCCACTCGGGATGCGGCAGCCGTCTCATTGGAGGAGGGCCACTCTCAGTCACCGATGCCTGCGCCCACTCGGGATGCAGCAGCCGTCTCATTGGAGGAGGGCCACTCTCAGTTACCGATGCCTGCGCCCGCGGGATGCGGCGTAGGAGGGCCACTCCCAGTCACCGATGCCTGCGCCCACTCGGGATGCGGCAGCCGTCTCATTGGAGGAGGGCCACTCTCAGTCACCGATGCCTGCGCCCACTCGGGATGCGGCAGCCGTCTCATTGGAGGAGGGCCACTCTCAGTCACCGATGCCTGCGCCCACTCGGGATGCGGCAGCTGTCTCATTGGAGGAGGGCCACTCCCAGTCACCGGTGCCTGCGCCCACTCGGGATGCGGCAGCCGTCTCATTGGAGGAGGGCCACTCTCAGTCACCGATGCCTGCGCCCACTCGGGATGCGGCAGCTGTCTCACTGGAGGAGGGCCACTCTCAGTCACTTGTGCTGCGCCCACTCGGGATGCGGCAGCTGTCTCTTTGGAGGAGGGCCACTCTCAGTCACTGATGCCTGCGCCCACTCGGGATGCGGCAGCTGTCTCTTTGGAGGAGGGCCACTCTCAGTCACTTGTGCTGCGCCCACTCGGGATGCGGCAGCTGTCTCTTTGGAGGAGGGCCACTCTCAGTCACTGATGCCTGCGCCCAATCGGGATGATGCGGCAGCTGTCTCACGCCCACTCGGTCGGGATGCGGCAGCTGTCTCATTGGAGGAGGGCCACTCTCAGTCACCGGTGCCTGCGCCCACTCGGGATGCGGCAGCTGTCTCATTGGAGGAGGGCCACTCCCAGTCACCGGTGCCTGTGCCCACTCGGGATGCGGCAGCTGTCTCATTGGAGGAGGGCCACTCTCAGTCACCGATGCCTGCGCCCACTCGGGATGCGGCACCTGTCTCATTGGAGGAGGGCCCCTCCCAGTCACCGATGCCTGCGCCCACTCGGGATGCGGCAGCTGTCTCATTGGAGGAGGGCCACTCTCAGTCACTGATGCCTGCGCCCACTCGGGATGCGGCAGCCGTCTCATTGGAGGAGGGCCACTCTCAGTCACCGATGCCTGCGCCCACTCGGGATGCGGCAGCCGTCTCATTGGAGGAGGGCCACTCTCAGTCACCGATGCCTGCGCCCACTCGGGATGCGGCACCTGTCTCATTGGAGGAGGGCCCCTCCCAGTCAGCGATGCCTGCGCCCACTCGGGATGCGGCAGCTGTCTCATTGGAGGAGGGCCACTCTCAGTCACTGGTGCCTGCGCCCACTCGGGATGCGGCAGCCGTCTCATTGGAGGAGGGCCACTCTCAGTCACCGGTGCCTGAGCCCACTCGGGATGCGGCAGCTGTCTCATTGGAGGAGGGCCACTCTCAGTCACCTGTGCCTGCGCCCACTCGGGATGTGGCAGCTGTCTCTTTGGAGGAGGGCCACTCTCAGTCACTTGTGCTGCGCCCACTCGGGATGCGGCAGCTGTCTCTTTGGAGGAGGGCCACTCTCAGTCACTGATGCCTGCGCCCACTCGGGATGATGCGGCAGCTGTCTCACGCCCACTCGGTCGGGATGCGGCAGCTGTCTCATTGGAGGAGGGCCACTCTCAGTCACCGGTGCCTGCGCCCACTCGGGATGCGGCAGCTGTCTCATTGGAGGAGGGCCACTCCCAGTCACCGGTGCCTGCGCCCACTCGGGATGCGGCAGCTGTCTCATTGGAGGAGGGCCACTCTCAGTCACCGATGCCTGCGCCCACTCGGGATGCGGCAGCCGTCTCATTGGAGGATGGCCACTCTCAGTCACCGATGCCTGCGCCCACTCGGGATGCGGCACCTGTCTCATTGGAGGAGGGCCCCTCCCAGTCACCGATGCCTGCGCCCACTCGGGAGGCGGCAGCTGTCTCATTGGAGGAGGGCCACTCTCAGTCACCGGTGCCTGCGCCCACTTGGGATGCGGCAGCCGTCTCATTGGAGGAGGGCCACTCTCAGTCACCGGTGCCTGCGCCCACTCGGGATGCGGCAGCCGTCTCATTGGAGGAGGGCCACTCTCAGTCACCGATGCCTGCGCCCGCGGGATGCGGCAGCCGTCTCATTGGAGGAGGGCCACTCTCAGTCACCGATGCCTGCGCCCGCGGGATGCGGCAGCCGTCTCACTGGAGGAGGGCCCCTCCCAGTCACCGATGCCTGCGCCCACTCGCGATGCGGCAGCCGTCTCACTGGAGGAGGGCCACTCTCAGTCACCGATGCCTGCGCCCACTCGGGATGCGGCAGCCGTCTCACTGGAGGAGGGCCACTCTCAGTCACCAATGCCTGCGCCCACTCGGGATGCGGCAGCCGTCTCATTGGAGGAGGGCCACTCTCAGTCACCGATGCCTGCGCCCACTCGGGATGCAGCAGCCGTCTCATTGGAGGAGGGCCACTCTCAGTTACCGATGCCTGCGCCCGCGGGATGCGGCGTAGGAGGGCCACTCCCAGTCACCGATGCCTGCGCCCACTCGGGATGCGGCAGCCGTCTCATTGGAGGAGGGCCACTCTCAGTCACCGATGCCTGCGCCCACTCGTGATGCGGCAGCCGTCTCATTGGAGGAGGGCCACTCTCAGTCACCGATGCCTGCGCCCACTCGGGATGCGGCAGCTGTCTCATTGGAGGAGGGCCACTCCCAGTCACCGGTGCCTGCGCCCACTCGGGATGCGGCAGCCGTCTCATTGGAGGAGGGCCACTCTCAGTCACCGATGCCTGCGCCCACTCGGGATGCGGCAGCTGTCTCACTGGAGGAGGGCCACTCTCAGTCACTTGTGCTGCGCCCACTCGGGATGCGGCAGCTGTCTCTTTGGAGGAGGGCCACTCTCAGTCACTGATGCCTGCGCCCACTCGGGATGCGGCAGCTGTCTCTTTGGAGGAGGGCCACTCTCAGTCACTTGTGCTGCGCCCACTCGGGATGCGGCAGCTGTCTCTTTGGAGGAGGGCCACTCTCAGTCACTGATGCCTGCGCCCAATCGGGATGATGCGGCAGCTGTCTCACGCCCACTCGGTCGGGATGCGGCAGCCGTCTCATTGGAGGAGGGCCACTCTCAGTCACCGGTGCCTGCGCCCACTCGGGATGCGGCAGCTGTCTCATTGGAGGAGGGCCACTCCCAGTCACCGGTGCCTGTGCCCACTCGGGATGCGGCAGCTGTCTCATTGGAGGAGGGCCACTCTCAGTCACCGATGCCTGCGCCCACTCGGGATGCGGCAGCCGTCTCATTGGAGGAGGGCCACTCTCAGTCACCGATGCCTGCGCCCACTCGGGATGCGGGAGCCGTCTCATTGGAGGAGGGCCACTCTCAGTCACCGATGCCTGCGCCCACTCGGGATGCGGCACCTGTCTCATTGGAGGAGGGCCCCTCCCAGTCACCGATGCCTGCGCCCACTCGGGATGCGGCAGCTGTCTCATTGGAGGAGGGCCACTCTCAGTCACTGATGCCTGCGCCCACTCGGGATGCGGCAGCCGTCTCATTGGAGGAGGGCCACTCTCAGTCACCGATGCCTGCGCCCACTCGGGATGCGGCAGCCGTCTCATTGGAGGAGGGCCACTCTCAGTCACTGATGCCTGCGCCCACTCGGGATGCGGCACCTGTCTCATTGGAGGAGGGCCCCTCCCAGTCAGCGATGCCTGCGCCCACTCGGGATGCGGCAGCTGTCTCATTGGAGGAGGGCCACTCTCAGTCACCGGTGCCTGCGCCCACTCGGGATGCGGCAGCCGTCTCATTGGAGGAGGGCCACTCTCAGTCACCGGTGCCTGCGCCCACTCGGGATGCGGCAGCTGTCTCATTGGAGGAGGGCCACTCTCAGTCACCTGTGCCTGCGCCCACTCGGGATGTGGCAGCTGTCTCTTTGGAGGAGGGCCACTCTCAGTCACTTGTGCTGCGGCCACTCGGGATGCGGCAGCTGTCTCTTTGGAGGAGGGCCACTCTCAGTCACTGATGCCTGCGCCCACTCGGGATGATGCGGCAGCTGTCTCACGCCCACTCGGTCGGGATGCAGCAGCTGTCTCATTGGAGGAGGGCCACTCTCAGTCACCGGTGCCTGCGCCCACTCGGGATGCGGCAGCTGTCTCATTGGAGGAGGGCCACTCCCAGTCACCGGTGCCTGCGCCCACTCGGGATGCGGCAGCTGTCTCATTGGAGGAGGGCCACTCTCAGTCACCGATGCCTGCGCCCACTCGGGATGCGGCAGCCGTCTCATTGGAGGAGGGCCACTCTCAGTCACCGATGCCTGCGCCCACTCGGGATGCGGCAGCCGTCTCATTGGAGGATGGCCACTCTCAGTCACCGATGCCTGCGCCCACTCGGGATGCGGCAGCCGTCTCACTTGAGGAGGGCCCCTCCCAGTCACCGATGCCTGCGCCCACTCGCGATGCGGCAGCCGTCTCACTGGAGGAGGGCCACTCTCAGTCACCGATGCCTGCGCCCACTCGGGATGCGGCAGCCGTCTCACTGGAGGAGGGCCACTCTCAGTCACCAATGCCTGCGCCCACTCGGGATGCGGCAGCCGTCTCATTGGAGGAGGGCCACTCTCAGTCACCGATGCCTGCGCCCACTCGGGATGCAGCAGCCGTCTCATTGGAGGAGGGCCACTCTCAGTCACCTGTGCCTGCGCCCACTCGGGATGTGGCAGCTGTCTCTTTGGAGGAGGGCCACTCTCAGTCACTTGTGCTGCGCCCACTCGGGATGCGGCAGCTGTCTCTTTGGAGGAGGGCCACTCTCAGTCACTGATGCCTGCGCCCAATCGGGATGATGCGGCAGCTGTCTCACGCCCACTCGGTCGGGATGCGGCAGCTGTCTCATTGGAGGAGGGCCACTCCCAGTCACCGGTGCCTGTGCCCACTCGGGATGCGGCAGCTGTCTCACTGGAGGAGGGCCACTCTCAGTCACTTGTGCTGCGCCCACTCGGGATGCGGCAGCCGTCTCATTGGAGGAGGGCCACTCTCAGTCACCGATGCCTGCGCCCACTCGGGATGCGGGAGCCGTCTCATTGGAGGAGGGCCACTCTCAGTCACCGATGCCTGCGCCCACTCGGGATGCGGCACCTGTCTCATTGGAGGAGGGCCCCTCCCAGTCACCGATGCCTGCGCCCACTCGGGATGCGGCAGCTGTCTCATTGGAGGAGGGCCACTCTCAGTCACTGATGCCTGCGCCCACTCGGGATGCGGCAGCCGTCTCATTGGAGGAGGGCCACTCTCAGTCACCGATGCCTGCGCCCACTTGGGATGCGGCAGCCGTCTCATTGGAGGAGGGCCACTCTCAGTCACCGATGCCTGCGCCCACTCGGGATGCGGCACCTGTCTCATTGGAGGAGGGCCCCTCCCAGTCAGCGATGCCTGCGCCCACTCGGGATGCGGCAGCTGTCTCATTGGAGGAGGGCCACTCTCAGTCACCGGTGCCTGCGCCCACTCGGGATGCGGCAGCCGTCTCATTGGAGGAGGGCCACTCTCAGTCACCGGTGCCTGCGCCCACTCGGGATGCGGCAGCTGTCTCATTGGAGGAGGGCCACTCTCAGTCACCTGTGCCTGCGCCCACTCGGGATGTGGCAGCTGTCTCTTTGGAGGAGGGCCACTCTCAGTCACTTGTGCTGCGCCCACTCGGGATGCGGCAGCTGTCTCTTTGGAGGAGGGCCACTCTCAGTCACTGATGCCTGCGCCCACTCGGGATGATGCGGCAGCTGTCTCACGCCCACTCGGTCGGGATGCGGCAGCTGTCTCATTGGAGGAGGGCCACTCTCAGTCACCGGTGCCTGCGCCCACTCGGGATGCGGCAGCTGTCTCATTGGAGGAGGGCCACTCCCAGTCACCGGTGCCTGCGCCCACTCGGGATGCGGCAGCTGTCTCATTGGAGGAGGGCCACTCTCAGTCACCGATGCCTGCGCCCACTCGGGATGCGGCAGCCGTCTCATTGGAGGAGGGCCACTCTCAGTCACCGATGCCTGCGCCCACTCGGGATGCGGCAGCCGTCTCATTGGAGGATGGCCACTCTCAGTCACCGATGCCTGCGCCCACTCGGGATGCGGCACCTGTCTCATTGGAGGAGGGCCCCTCCCAGTCACCGATGACTGCGCCCACTCGGGAGGCGGCAGCTGTCTCATTGGAGGAGGGCCACTCTCAGTCACCGGTGCCTGCGCCCACTTGGGATGCGGCAGCCGTCTCATTGGAGGAGGGCCACTCTCAGTCACCGGTGCCTGCGCCCACTCGGGATGCGGCAGCCGTCTCATTGGAGGAGGGCCACTCTCAGTCACCGATGCCTGCGCCCGCGGGATGCGGCAGCCGTCTCATTGGAGGAGGGCCACTCTCAGTCACCGATGAGAGGGCCACTCTCAGTCACCGATGCCTGCGCCCGCGGGATGCGGCAGCCGTCTCACTGGAGGAGGGCCCCTCCCAGTCACCGATGCCTGCGCCCACTCGCGATGCGGCAGCCGTCTCACTGGAGGAGGGCCACTCTCAGTCACCGATGCCTGCGCCCACTCGGGATGCGGCAGCCGTCTCACTGGAGGAGGGCCACTCTCAGTCACCAATGCCTGCGCCCACTCGGGATGCGGCAGCCGTCTCATTGGAGGAGGGCCACTCTCAGTCACCGATGCCTGCGCCCACTCGGGATGCGGCAGCCGTCTCATTGGAGGAGGGCCACTCTCAGTTACCGATGCCTGCGCCCGCGGGATGCGGCGTAGGAGGGCCACTCCCAGTCACCGATGCCTGCGCCCACTCGGGATGCGGCAGCCGTCTCATTGGAGGAGGGCCACTCTCAGTCACCGATGCCTGCGCCCACTCGGGATGCGGCAGCTGTCTCATTGGAGGAGGGCCACTCCCAGTCACTGGTGCCTGCGCCCACTCGGGATGCGGCAGCCGTCTCATTGGAGGAGGGCCACTCTCAGTCACCGATGCCTGCGCCCACTCGGGATGCGGCAGCTGTCTCATTGGAGGAGGGCCACTCTCAGTCACCGATGCCTGCGCCCACTCGGGATGCGGCAGCTGTCTCATTGGAGGAGGGCCACTCTCAGTCACCGATGCCTGCGCCCACTCGGGATGCGGCAGCTGTCTCATTGGAGGAGGGCCACTCCCAGTCACCGGTGCCTGCGCCCACTCGGGATGCGGCAGCCGTCTCATTGGAGGAGGGCCACTCTCAGTCACAGATGCCTGCGCCCACTCGGGATGCGGCAGCCGTCTCATTGGAGGAGGGCCACTCTCAGTCACCGATGCCTGCGCCCACTCGGGATGCGGCAGCTGTCTCATTGGAGGAGGGCCACTCTCAGTTACCGATGCCTGCGCCCGCGGGATGCGGCGTAGGAGGGCCACTCCCAGTCACCGATGCCTGCGCCCACTCGGGATGCGGCAGCCGTCTCATTGGAGGAGGGCCACTCTCAGTCACCGGTGCCTGCGCCCACTCGGGATGCGGCAGCCGTCTCATTGGAGGAGGGCCACTCTCAGTCACCGGTGCCTGCGCCCACTCGGGATGCGGCAGCCGTCTCATTGGAGGAGGGCCACTCCCAATCACCGGTGCCTGCGCCCACTCGTGATGCGGCAGCCGTCTCATTGGAGGAGGGCCACTCTCAGTTACCGATGCCTGCGCCCACTCGGGATGCGGCAGCCGTCTCATTGGAGGAGGGCCACTCTCAGTTACCGATGCCTGCGCCCGCGCGATGCGGCGTAGGAGGCCCACACCCAGTCACCGATGCCTGCGCCTACTCAGGATGCGGCAGCTGTCTCATTGAGGGAGAGCCACTCTCATTCTCTAGACCTTTCCCAAGACTACATGTGACATGACAATCCTACCCTGGCCTGCCAGGACCTGAGAAGGAATTCAGTAAATTCTTTACAGAATGTAAGCAGGCACATCAGATTGATAACCCCTGTGCACAGAATATAACCATTTAAAGAAGTCAATTAACTAAGTTACAGCCCCACCCCCCCCCCCCCGCCTCTCTCCCTGTCGTTCACACACTGGCATTGGTTTCCCTGTTGATCCCGAAACTCTGCCCTTATCAAGAGGCAGAGCCCCTGGTTTCTGTGCTCAACCCTTGCACGGGAGGGGCTCCAGGGAGAGGGGAGATGTAGAGAGGCCCAGATCAAAAAACAAGTTAGAATGGAAATGGCTGGTCCATTGAGCAGCAACGATATGGAGCAGGCTCTTGTTAAAAGCACTGGCGAGAAAGCGCCTAGAAAGTGAGCAAAGCTCGGAGAGGAGACGCTAGAATGTCAAGAAATTACGTGGTTTGATAGAACCGCCATTGGGTCACTGGCAATCAACGTTCCCCACTACTATTTAGGGTTCCATCTTGGAAGCGCCCAGCACTTTCTCGGGTTCCCCACTTGCTCTGCCCCCCACCCAGCCATCCCTACCCCTGCTCATCCTCTCCTCCCAGGGTGCACCTCTGCAATGGTGCCCTCACACGAGTGGTAAACTGGCCAGGAGCCATCCTCCCGAGTTGTGATGGCCCAATTTGAAGGGGCGCCTGCTTCCCCAGCTCCTGCTCAGCTGCTGCGCATCACTCGGTAATGATCTGCTCCCCATCACAGCAGCCCCCGGGGGGAGGGCAGCAGGCCGCAGGTCCTCTTAAGTAAGAAGTGTGTTCATTATGGAGGTCGGCAGAGAGAGGAAGCGGGATTACAGGATCGATGCCGCGCGCATTACCACTGAGCCGCTGAAGCCGCGGCGCAAATCTCCGGGCTCTGGCCTGCAGTGGGCGCGTGCCTCCGCGGGCGCGTGCGTGCATGAGCGTGCGCGCCCGCCTCCGCCAGAGCGCGTGCCACTGCGAGGATTATCCGGTTAGCATGGGCAGCTCCACAAGTGCAGGTGTGAGTGTACAGGTAACACACGTGGCTATGGGCCTCAGTTTGGCAACTCTTACTGATGCCCATAGACAGGTCCGGCCTTAATGTGGCAGCACCCCAAAAATGTGGCGCCCTCCCACATCCCTAGCGTTCCCCCTGGAAGGGGGGGGGGCAGTTTTGTTGTTAACGCCCTATTCTCTATCTTCTTTATATATAAAGCTGAATGCATGTATGTGTGTGCGTGTGTATGTTTGTCCGGCTTCACAAATCTACATCGTTGAACCCACTGCTACCACATTTGGCATGTATTCCTCATTTGTCCGGTGCAAGATTGTAGTCTATGTTTGGATGCAAAAAATTCACTCTCTAGACACCCTCATTTACTGATGCTCACCCGATACACTACAGTAGGTACTAGAATGAGGCCCCATTTATTTATTTATTTGCATTTGTAAAGCGCACTTGCAGCCTGTGGGCATCGAGGCGCTGTTACAGGATTTCGTAGGAAATTTTGATTCATAGGTTAACAGGCGACCAGAGGTCTCTTGGTTACAAAAACACAGACTGTGTAAGATACAGAGATGATCAGAGTTACAAACAAATGCATATAACAATGAAGTCAATTTACAGGGTGATAGTAGGCATTTTCCTTTCAGACAAAAAGTTTAGTTTTGACAGCTTTGCGGAATGCTTGCTGGGAATCTATCATTCTTAGGTGGGTGGGTAGTGCGTTCCAATGGGTGGCAGCCAGAGTAGGGAAACTTGATCCACCTGCGCAGACTTTTTTTCGAGATTTAGGCGTGACAATCATGTTGAAATAGCACTTGCTAAGAAGTCTTGTGGTGGTGTGCTTGGTGATTCTCTGAAGTTCATGGAGGCATTTGTGCGTGATGGCAAGGGTTTTGAAGACAATTCTCTCTTTGACAGGGAGCCAATGGGCCTGCCTTCTAACTTCGGAAATGTGGTCTTTTCTAGAGGTTCCTGTGGCCGCCCTAAGGGCGTTGTTTTGGACCAGCTGGAGTTTGGCCTGAATTTCGCATGATGTCCCTACGAGGAGGGCATTGCAATAGTCCAACCGTGATCCAAATATTGCCCTGGCAATGGTGGGGCAGTTCTGGCGAGATGGGAAGGGTCTGGCTGCGTTAAGAACTTTGGAATAATAGGCCAATGAAGAGGTGATGGCATTAACCTGTCTGTCCATTGTCAGATCCGAGTCCAAATAGATTCCAAGTGTCTTCACGTTGTTAGAGACCTTGATGGGAATATTATCAATGGTAAAGGAGATGTACTGTTCATCGAGGTTGCCCAGGGTGGTTGGGGACCCTATGAGCAGAAGTTCCGTTTTTTCACTATTGAGGCAGAGCCAATTGTCTGCCATCCAGGATTGGATAGTGGAGTAAATGGTGGTGAGCGTGTTCACATCCGCTTTATAGTCCCCAGTGAGTGGGATAAGCACCTGTGTGTCATCCGCATAATTGGTATACGAGATGCACATGGAGTCAAGGATGCTGAAAAAAGGCCTTGTTAAGATGTTGTAAAGCATGGGCGCGATACAGGAGCCCTGTGGCACACCACAGTTGATGTGGCTAAGGGTGGCACAGGCTGAGTCAGAGAAGACTTTCATGGCCCTGTCTTGGAGAAAGGAGGTTATCCATTTGCACGCTTTAGGGGAGAAGTTGGCCTAAGTTGCCAGATGGCGTCACAAAGTGTTGTGATCCACCAAGTCAAAAGCTGCGGATGGGTCCAGGAGCAGAAGGAGCGCAGATTTGCCTGTGTCTCTCAAATCGTCCATTTGATTCTTTAAGTCTAGGAGAGCCGTTTCAGTGCCATGTCGAGGGCGGAAGCCAGATTGCGGCAGGCCGAGGAGCCGGTTGTCTTCCAGGAATTTTTGGACTTGCAGGTAGGATGTTTTGTCCAGGATTTTGAGTAGGAATGGGATGGTGGTAATGGGCCTATAGTAGCCTGGGACCGATGGGTCCAAGGATGGTTTTTAAAGGAGTGGGCGTAGCCACGCGTCCTTAAGTCCAGTTGGAACGTGGCCAGCCTGGAAGGATGAGTTAATGAATGCGGTTAGGTAGGGTGCTAGGATATGTGCCGAGTCTTTGATGAGTTGGGCAGGACAAGCATCTCCCTTGCAGTTAGAGGGTTTGATAGAATTGAGCAGGGAGATTACTTCAAGCTCAGTCATATCTTTGAAGTCAAAAGGTGGGGACGACTTGGTCTTGGTCTTGGTGGGAATTTTACTGTGCAGGTTGGCAATGAGGTGTTTAAGAGCTTTTTGATGGCCGTGGATTTTGTTTTGAAGAGAATTAAGCTTGTCTAGCATGGCAGAATGAATACTATTGCTCCAACGTTCGTCCTTAAGTAGAGAGGGAGGAGGAGTGGAAGGTTTTTCCAACTCCCTAAAGATGGGAAGATTTCTTTGGACCCTGATTTGGCGTCATTGATCCTTGAGTTGTAAGATGCAGCTTTGGCTAGGGTGATGGTGGCTTTGTAAGATATGGAAATGTATTTGAAGGCGCTTCTGGTGGCTTCAGAGGGGCTGGCTTTCTGTGCGGAAAGGGTAAGCCTCTTCTGTGAACGTTGGTCAAGGAGTTCTTTTGAGAACCATGTGTTGGAGTGTTTGGCTTTTTTGGCTTTTTTAAGTGCAAGTGGAGCAATTGCGTCCACTGCTTGGGTGATGACCTCTTTAAAAGGCGTTGGCTAGGGTTTCTGGATTTTTGGGAAATGGGGCCTGCAGGGCAGGGATAAGAAGGAACGGTGCTTTTCAGCTGTCAATTGGCGTGAGCTCCTTGCGAAGGCTGCTGGACAGGGGGAGATGGGCTTAAGGGGCCCTTTCCTCGTGTTGAGGTTGAATTGAATATAGTGATGGTCGGACCATGGGTAGGAGAGTTGGCGGTAATTTGGATGGAACAGTTATGATGGCTGATCCAGTCGAGTGTGCGCCCTTTAACGTGGTTCAGTTCGGAGATAGTTTGCGAGAAGCCCAAGGTGGATTGGGCTTTCTTGAGGGATGCATCGTGGGGGTCCATGGGGTCATTAAGCCCTAGGTTTAAATTGCCCAGGAGTATTACTTGGGACGTCTTTTTGATGCTGTCAGACAATGAGAGGATGAGGGTGTCCTGGAGGATGTGTCCTGTGATGGGATCAGGGGGTCTGTAGACAATATGCATAGTTATGGTGCAATTGTGGGAAACATTGATTTTCAATGGGAGGTAGTCACAGTTGTGATCAAATTGCCCTTCCACTTCTCTGATGGCAAGGGTTTCCCTAGCAATGAGGGCCACACCCCCGCCTCTCTGGGAGATATGGACTGTTCTGAAGATAGAGTACCCTGGGGGGATGGCAAGAGATAGTGCCGGGCCTGGGCTTTCATTAAGCCAAGTCTCTGTAATTATTAAGAGGTCGAGGTTGTCCTTGACGATGAGGTCATTTATGTCAAGGGCATGGGCAGGTACTGAGCGTGCGTTGACCAAGGCACAGCTAAGAGGGTGGATCGTTGAGAGTTTGGAAGCAGGTAGCAAGGCTGACCTAGTAGATGGCCCCAGCCGGGAAATATCACTACCATCGGACAGTGAGGTTGTGGGCGCCTTAGGGGCTCAGGCAAGGAATACAGTGCAGGATAGACATTATTCATGGGTGCCAAAGGGGGCTCAGGCATGGAATACAGTGCAGGATCAACATTAGGCATGGGTGCCAAAGGGGGCTCAGGCATGGAATACAGTGCAGGATCAACATTAGGCATGCGTGCCAAAGGGGGCTCAGGCATGGAATACAGTGCAGGATCAACATTAGGCATGGGTGCCAAAGGGGGCTCAGGCATGGAATACAGTGCAGGATCAACACTATGCATGGGTGCCAAAGGAGGCTCAGGCATGGAATACACTGCAGGATCAACATTATGCATGGGTGCCACAGGAGGCTCAGGCATGGAATACAGTGCAGGATCAACATTAGGCATGGATGCCAGAGGGGGCTCAGGCATGGAATACAGTGCAGGATCAACATTATGCATGGGTGCCACAGGGGGCTCAGGCATGGAATACAGTGCAGGATAAACATTATGCATGGGTGCCAAAGGGGGCTCAGGCATGGAATACAGTGCAGGATAAACATTATGCATGGGTGCCACAGGAGGCTCAGGCATGGAATACACTGCAGGATCAACATTATGCATAGGTGCCAGAGGGGGCCCAGGCATGGAATACAGTGCAGGATAAACATTATGCATGGGTGCCACAGGAGGCTCAGGCATGGAATACACTGCAGGATCAACATTATGCATGGGTGCCAGAGGGGGCCCAGGCATGGAATACAGTGCAGGATAAACATTATGCATGGGTGCCAAAGGGGGCTCAGGCATGGAATACAGTGCAGGATAAACATTATGCATGGGTGCCACAGGAGGCTCAGGCATGGAATACACTGCAGGATCAACATTATGCATGGGTGCCAGAGGGGCCCCAGGCATGGAATACAGTGCAGGATCAACATTAGGCATGAGCGCCTCGGGCGCAGGCATAACATAAGTGGCATTGTCATTATTAGCCAGGGGCGCATCAGGTGGAGCAGGTATTAGGGACGCGGTATTGCCAGCACAGGTGGCTGGTACTTGCATGGGTGAAATGGGTTGCACATAAATTATGGACACAGGACGTGCAGTGAATGTATTCAACTGCTGTGGACCATAGACAGTCACAGGTGTGGGCAGGACCATGCTTCAGCTGCATGGACGGACATGCGTGCTACTGGGGGTGCATGCATAGATGACCCTGTGTTTTTGTTGCTAGGGCTGTCCTGTAATGGTGGCTGAGTCTTTACATTTCTGGGCTTCTGGGCCCTAGCTACAGAATGAAGATGATTATCATGGCGGCGACAGAGTGAAAGAGGTGGACATCTGAGAACGACTCTCGAGTTGCGGTCCGCCAGGCTCGGAGAATAGGTGATTGGCATGGGGAGTCGGGTGCGCGACCAGAGTCGTGCAATTCTGAGGCAGCAGGGAGGGGGGCACTGGGTGTAGGCAACAACTTTTCTGTTTTGGGGGTACGGATTGCGACTAGTTTCGCACTTGCGGCTGCTGGTGGCCATACCTTGCGTAAAATAGCTTGTTGGCGCCTTGCGCGCCGTCAAGCAGTGGAGAACTGTCTGAAGCAAAATGGTTACAGTTCAAAAGTGTTTATTAAAGCATTTTTAACAGACATTTAAAGAAATATGTATTTTCTTTATCATGCTACTCCAAATATGGGAAATGGTATGGTTACAGTTTACTTAAGATCATTCACGAGAAGAGAGCACAATCAATCAATCTTTCTTGGACGCTTTATCAAATGTGCTGAAGCCATTGAGTGACTGAAACATGCCGCACAAAAAACGTACATTACTTGGAAAAGCTCTGTCTGATGCAAAGCGAAAATCAATATCAAGAGCTTCTGAAACACAACAAACAGCAGCGTGACTTGCCAACCAGAGGACAAGAGCACGTTTCTCCAGGGCAAATGAGATGCCAGAGCAAACTGAAGCAAGACTTGCTGACATGAGGACAAAAGTAACATCCTCCAGGCTCATGAGACACCAGAGCATCCTGCAGCAAGACTTGCCGACAACAGGACTAGAGCCACATCCTTCAGGGCACATAAGACACCAGAGCATCCTGAAGCAAGACTTGCCGACAAGAGGGCAAGAGCCACATCCTCCAGGGCACATGAGACACCACTCGGTCAGGACACGGGCAACGCCGGGTACCCCAGCTAGTTATATAAAGCTGAATGTATGTATGTATATGTGTGTGTGTGTGTATGTTTGTCCGGCTATAAAAATCCACACAGTTGAACCTACATCTACCAAGTTTTCCATGGATTCCTCTATGTTTGGATGCAGACATTCACTCCATAGACACCCTCATTTACTGAGCCTCACCCCAATTCACTACAGTAGGTACTAGAATGAGGCAAAATTTGGAAAAGTGCCTGAAGCCAAATGTCGATGTGTTGGTATTTCCTTTGAAATGTATTACTACTGTATACATTTCAAAAGTGTTTATTAAAGCATTTTTAAAGAACATATAAAAAGAAAGTTCTTTATCACGCCACTCCAAATATAGGAAACGGCAAGGTTACAGTTTACTTAAGTTCATTCACTAGAAGAGAGCACAATCAAACAATTTTTCTTGGACATGTTCTCAAATGTGCTGAAGCCATTGAGTGACTGAAACATGCCACACAAAAAACGAACATCACTTGGAAAAGCTCTGTCTGATGCAAAGCAAAAATCAAAATCAAGAGCTTCTGAAACACAACAAACAACAGCGTGACTTGCCGACAAGAGGACAAGAGCAACATCCTCCCGGGCACATGAGACACCACTCGATCAGGACACGGGCAACGCCAGGTACCCCAGCTAGTTGGAATTAAATTTGCCCTGCTCCCGTCCTAGAAGCCCAGCAGCATGAGTGGGGTGCATTTAATCTCAATAGGGCAACTGCCGTGCCTTCTCCCACCAGGCCAGCAAAGAGGAGCCCTTGAAAGACTCATCTGAGCTGCCGTTGAGGGGGGGCTAATGGTGCCGTGGGCAGTCGTCTCATTGGTCCTGGCCTATGGCCGGCCCTGCCCACAGACAGGTTTGCGCATGCTGGTCCAGCCCCAGGATTTGCGGGGCCCTGGGCGGCAAAAGGTGTGTGGGACCCTCCTGCATTTACATAAAGAGTGACATCAGTGATATTACAGAAAACATTATAGATTAAGTATTCAGTACACAATGGTATCATGTGAAGTTAAGGAGACAAATAAACTGTGATATCCAGTTTATGAATTGTCACTATTAATATTTACCTATGTGGAAATATCAGGAGTGTTTCATTTTTAGAAGTAGCAGACTGTACTCTAGCTCCTTGAAGCATGTCTTGTGCTAGATGGAATTATCAATAAACATCTCAGACCAAATAAAAGAACAGACTCAGAAAAACTTTATTCTCAGTTCAATAAAGCAGGTCAAATTGGTGAACAACAGAATGATGCTCGCACACTGACACATAAACTTGATTATACAGAGGTTATATACTCCAATACACATGATCTATGATGTCATCCTATGGAACATGTGTACCTATGGCATACATAGGGATAAGTACACAATTGGCTTCTCCTTATCTGTAGGGCACCCTTCGATCTACCTCTAAATATGTGTAATACTGATTATAAAAGAGAGTATGACAGCAGATTGGTCTATGCAACATTGTATAGCACGTTGCCCCATAGACCCTCTGATTCCTTGACATGCTCACTCAAACTTGGACTTTTGGCTCACTAGCAGCACGTAAGAAAAACAAAACACAGGTGCTCATGTCACGTCATATTATTCCATCCCCCCTCTTCATTTTGCCAATGTCGCTGCATGCCTCCTCTGCTTTTACATGTTTTGATCATGTGTCCTATTCTCCTGCAATCCCAGCATAGTTGTGGCTGTCTGCCATTGAATCCTCCTCCTCTCTGAGGGTCATCAAATTCACCTCATCCTCCTCCTCTACGTCCATTCCCTCTTCCTCTTGGCCAAGAATTATACTCACTCTGATCTGGAGAATACACTACATTATTTTGCTGTGCTGGTCGCATCCCTTGTGTCACCACACCCTCATTACTCATCAATACTGCTCCCTCTATAGCGTATTTTGATAACTTCTTCTGAACTAACTTCACCTCCTCCTGCTTTCTACTCTCAGCTTTCTGCTTATTCTTCTCTTGTAACAACCAGCAGTGATGCAAAATCGTCAACTGTATTTCTGGCAATAGTTTTGCTTCCATTCCCACCAGTTTCTTCATTTGTTGTTGAACTGGCTCTGGCAGCCCTGACATAAAATGTGGTAAAATAATGCTACTGTTTTATCCCACAGTTCTCTCGTCTCAAGGTGCCATCTCTTTAGAATATCTTGAATAAAAGCAACAGCGTCTTCATTCTCACCCATCTTCCAAGTCACAATCGCACCCATCTTTGATATATCCGGATATTGCATCTAAGTGCCCGCCAGACATTTGCTCTGCAATTATTAAATGGCACACCATCATGTGTCATGTCTTTTGCAGTCACACCTGTGTATCCTGCTCTTTTCCAAATGTCATCAGCCCACTTCCGTAGGATGGCTGCTAGCAGGCCATTTATGTCAGCTATGGCTGTTGTCATTCCTGATGTCCTTCTCTCTAGTTCATAAATCCATTTTCCTGCTCCAGAAGTAAAACTCTGTAATTTACATTTTAAATTGTCTATCCATTTGTGGCCATAGAATATACTTTGGTTGTCCTCCCCCTTTCTCTAATAATGAGCATTGAGAGAATCCTGGTCTCTAATCATACTTCCCTACACTTCTCTTTATCCAGGCGGGGCTAGTGTCGCCCGTTTATCTCCGTCCTGGTAATGCCCTTAATCTGCTTACATAAGGTGGGGATTCATCCCCTATACTGCCCGATCATGCTTGGGGTCACTCAGTGTATGGTGTTGATTCTGGTGTTCTTTCTTTCGGGTTTTCTAGAGCTGACCATTTCACCCCTTTCTCTACGCTCGATTCTTTTGAAAATCTGCCTGCGCTCTCTCATCGCGCTCTCTCGCTATCTTCCCTTTCTTAGTTCAATAGCATTATGCCCCAGCTGGTATGACTATTATCTTTCTCCATATCATCATGGTCTAATCTGCTGAAAGACAGCATTCTGTGCTCATCTGTTAAGATGTCATCTATCTCGCCTGCTTGCCGTTTCCCTCGAAAGAGATCCTTCGACATTCTCTTGGGTTTTATACCCTAATGTATCCCTGTTTTAGCTATATAAATTCCCACTTCTTTTCTCTATGTTCCCTATGGCTTTTCCTTCCGCCCATGATGGTATTCTTGGTATCCCTTGCAGCTCCCTGCAGTGTTGTTGTGACTCTCTCTTTTCCTCAAGTCTTTCTTGTGCTTCAATCTGCACTATGCTTCAATGACATAGATAATCTATCTCGTCATCTTTTAGTCCTCTACTTCTGTTCATTTCTTCTTCCTTTCTCCACATCTCCCTTAACTCATCTTCCTCTCACCTTCTGTGCAACCTATGTACTTTCAATCTTTGGGCTTCTACCTCCTCTTGTTTCTTCTCTTCTAGTTGCTCCTTTTCTTTCCTCACCTCGTACCTTCTTCGTTCCTCCCTTCACTTGCTTTCTCTTCCCTTCTCTTCCTTGCATGCTCTCTCTTCTTCCTTTTCTTTCTTTTGCTGCTCATCTCTTTCTCGGACCCCCATCAATGCCCTTATCATCCAGTTTGATTAATATGTGTCCTCCCATCCATTCTTTCTGTACTATTGTAATTCCCTCACCTATTCTTTCAGTCTCTTTGCCTCTTCATCTAACTCCATCTTTCTATCTTGACTGTCCCTTCTCTCCTCATGCTGTTTACTTTCATTGCATGCTGATAAATATTTGCGTTCGCTGCTTTTGCTCTCTCCCTCAATGTCCTGACTATTATAAACTAGGGGCTCATGTGTTGGATTGACATACCCTGTTGCTGCTTTCAATTCCTTTAAGGGTTAAAATCAGTTTTTCTCTGTATCTACGCTCTTATTTCCATGAGGGGAAAGAGGTGTTGAAGGCGTTACATCCTCCCCTTTATGCTGATTAAGCACCCACTCCTCAGCTGGATCTTCTTTCTCACTCTTGTACATTTTCCATAACTCTAAAATAGCCAACCGTTTCTGTAACTTCTTTCCCTTATATGTAGCATGCAGGTATGTCATCATATGTCGTAATACTGTTTTTGACAGCGAACCTTCTTGAGGCCACAGCATAAGTGTCTTATTGATCATGCCTCTAACCCACTCTGAATGATATTTCCTTATCTTGGCTGTATATTTTGGCAATGTCCTGCATAAGTGCAGAATAGGAGTGTCCCCAATGGTGACAAGTTGACCTCGACTGTCTATACTTCCCAACCTTTTTTTCTTCTCTTTATTTGATCAAATATACTGCACTGATTAATTTGATCATGCACAATCAATCGGTGCTTATTATACCAAAATCTAAATATTTTAATCACTTTTAAAATCTATGCAACAATGTTCTTTTTCTCCTTTGTTTACACTGTCTATCAATGTTTAATATTTTGTTGTTTTACCATTGATATTTTAGGAGTCTCTTCTTTATTTATTTATTTGTTTCCTTTGATTTTTTATCCTCCTGATTGATGTCAATCTTTTGATTAAAAATCACCTTACTCTTTACTATCATTTTATATCTATTATTCTACACGCAACAAAAGTTTTATACTGACATATTACAACCCCATGCACATGTGTACTTTAATACATTTTTCTGCGTATGCCTTCCTTTAATACCTTTAGTAAATGCATCTCATTTGATGTTTTACTCCATCTTGGAGTTTGATACTCATTCTTCTTGTAGCCCTTGTCTGACGAATCCTTATCACCTCTATTTGGAGTCTTTTTATTGGGTCCCCTTCTGCCCCCTTGGAACCGGGAATCTACTTCTCTTCTTTATAATCCCAAAAAATTCCATTACTTTTACACCTTTTATTTACAACTCAACCCCTCTCCCTATTTTTGCCGTCTTCCATGTTCTACTTACATCCGTGGCTCAGTTTGAGTCCCTCGGCATCAACTCTTCCCCAATCGACCAGTTCGCCTTCAGTTCACAGGGCACTTGCGGGGACTGGACACGAAATTCGTCAAGGAGGGACCTGTCAACCGTATCTTCTTAAACATGTTTTATTATGGGCCGTTCTCCACAGGAAGCTCCGCGGTGTTCTGCCTAATGGCAGAAACAGCCGAAGGTCTGATGGTCTGGATCTGGCCTCGGTCGCCTAAACCTGAACCATCCACACTGCTACAGAAATGTGCTCTAGCACCTATAAGGGTCTCTTGTGTTAGATGGAATTACCAATAAATATCTCAAACCAAATAGCCAAAAAGACTCAGAAAATATTTTAAAATACAACTTTATTCTAAGTTCAATAAAGCAGGGCGAACTGACAAACAATGGACTGATGCTCGCACACTCATACACAAACTTGATAATGCAGCAGTTATATATCCCAATAAACGTCATCTATGATGTCATATTAAGTGGCAAACTATAAAACATATTGAAGGGAAGGATTGGTTAGGGGAACATATATTACCTATTGCGTACATAGGAGTTAGTACATCATTGACTGCCGCTTATCTGTAGGGCATGTCTTGATCCGCCTCTAAATAGGTATATTAGTGATTATATCAGAGAAAATGGCAGCAGATTGTTGTATGTATAGCAAGCTGGCCCATAGACCCTCTGATTGGTTGGCATGCTCACCCAACCTTGGGCGTTTGGCTCACTAGCAGCATGTACGCAAAACAAAACCCAGGTGCTTCAGTCATGTCAGATTACTCCCCACTTTTCCAATTAGTCCATCATCTCTGATCAGTCCAACCATAAACTAAAGGTTCCCGTCTGCAGTTGACCTTGTAGTGGCTCTCTGTTCTGGGACATTTGAGGGAGTGTAAGTACATCACTATCTTCATCTGAAGCTTAATGAATAGCCCTTGTTTTTGTCTTCTGGGTCACATGTGACGAGGACACAAATGTGTCCATTTTGACCACTTATTTACTGGTATTTGATTTAATTATACTGGGTGTTCTTGCTCCTCTTGGCCTCTAGGGACTTGCTCCATCCATCTTGTAATACCTTATTCACTGTTGACTGTCCAATTCTTTGGTCTTGCACATGTTTTCGTCTTCTTTAATCTAAGAGAAATATGTACTATATGCATGACCTACCTGTTTGCCTCCCCTTGTGCCTTGCAATTATTCCTTGAAATAGCATCCTTGATCCCAGGCAAACATAAACTCCTTTATTCTGACTTGTTTCAAGTTTGTAGCTCCAGGGGTTTGGGTACAAGTTTTCTGGTGACTATGCATTTAGGGTGTCTGCAGGGAATGCACCTGCTACGTCATCAGATTCCCACTAACCAATTAAATGTTTTTACCTATGTTGTGTTTAGATTCTCATATAAAGTAAAGCCAATGAGACTGTAGAGATTTTAAAACACCTGATATTTTGGATAACATTCTAATCTTGTGTGCCTTTATATAATGTAAACTAATGTGGGCGTGTTGAGAGACCCTCAGTCTAGCTGTCTCACAAGGTGACTTGCCAGCCGTCTTTGTTTTTTTCCATAATTTTGCATTAAAACTGTGTTTTTTGGCAACTCGTGCGTTCCATTATTTTTTGCCCAAAATCACCAATAGTCTACACCCTAACTGTTTGGAGGAGGTAATTTTTCCCTCAGTAAGGAGCCGAAATATTGGTGAAACGACCAAAGGTTCAAAAGTCCAATCCTTGCAAAGACTTGCTAAGTGCAAGTTCGAGATGCGTCTGCGATGATCGTAGACCGGCAGTGTCCTCCAAATCTGGTGTGTACCCTCATTTCTGGAGAACGCAGCAAGTCCGTCCTGAATCTAGGGTCAATTCAGTATCTCAAAGTGTTCCTTTACGCTGGTGCGTAGCATGGCTGAACAATCAGGAGAGCCGGCAAGAATTGTCTTCCATAGGTGTGACATGAGACAGTAGAGAAGAACTGACAACAAGTGATATAAACTTAGCCAAGCTCCTTATGATTTAAACAACAGTTATAACCAATACAAATAAGCACATCGTGCAACTAGTCGGAAAGGGGAGGCTGTGTTAGAACCTTAATGCCCCCACTGTAACCGACAGAGTCCCCACACGACCGGAAGGTGTAGCGGAAGATCTTTCATGAGAGAGGAACCTTCTACCGTTGCACGGCCACTTGGCTGGATGGTGGCAGCTCCTTGACCTCAGCCTGGGCCTCTGGATAAGCAACACCATTCCGGAGCACACAGGACACAGAGGGTTCTTACAGGACTGCTTAGGGAGGGTCTACAGTTCTGGAAGACTCATATTCCTCACAGGAGGGGACAGGGTGCAAGGGCACCCAGGATATAGACCTGTGCCCTTCTTAGTGCTTTCTTTGAAGATCACAGAACACGACTGCATGCATGGCTTCAGCACGGACACAATGGGAAGGGGCAACGGCATAGGTGTGACGGGCAGTGGGGCAATGACCATTGAGGAGATTGGGCTTTAGAACCCCCCCCCAAACATTTTGGGGTATATTGACTTGACTTTGTTAGGCGGAAACCTGTGCAGTTCCCTCTGGGACCACTGAAAAAGATTTAGGACTACAGGTGTTTGGCAGTAAACCCACTTGGTAGCAGTCTGTACCACACAGATTCACTTGTAGCTGTGGCTGAGCAGTCAGACTCCCCTCAAGAAGAGTTAGGCAGTATGTGGAGTATACAACATAGGGCAATTCTACACAGTACGACAAGCAAACATGCAACAAGGCTTCGGTGTAAAGATATAAAGGTATTTTTTTATAACGACACATCTATAGAAAACACTCTGGCACTATCACGGCAAACACTTCAATTACAATTACTCTACGAAGAAAACAGTTCAATCCCCCTAATAATAGTTCCACAAGTCTAGGTTCTACCAGCATCACTTATTTGCAGACAGAGGTGTATGCTTCAACCTAGATGGCACTCTAGTATTTGTTAGGACGGGAGAGAAAAATAAGCAGGTTACAAAATCAACACAGTTCAATACTTCACGGAAAAATGCAAGGCAAGAAGACAAGAACCACGAAAGATCATAAAGTTCAGAGGCCAGGCCCACTCGGAGAGAGGCAAGACGATATGTCCCAAAAAGTCTCTTAGTGGAAATGCGTTTGAGTCTTTTAAGCAAATTGTTATCGGAAGATTGGACCAGTCCAGAACAACACGCTAGAGAAAGCTTGGAGGCGACCCAATGGAAAGGCGAGGATTAAGACACCTCACTCGATCCGGCAGGAAGGGAAGCCAGGTGGACACGGTACCTTGTTTGTGGAGAGACAGCTCCGGCGGGGGCAGTTGTTACGGGTGGTGGATGCACGTCGGGTCTTTGCCAAGAGTAGAGATGATCTCGTCGTCGAAGAAAAGTGAAGTCCGGTACACCACCAGGGAAGAGACCAGCCGCGGAGTGCTCCGTCACAAGGCACCACCTTTTGGTCGTGGTACAGGGGTAGTGGCTATCCGGTTGCCGAGGTGCTCTGCACGGGCAATTCGACCACTGCGTCCTGGAGCGAAGAAAAAGCAAAGGGGACTGGTTGTTCCCACCAGTCAGGGGAAGAGACTCTCCGGCAGGGAGATCTCCTCTGTCGTCGGGAAGTGGTGAGTCGGTTCCGCAGGGCTCCACCGGAGGTGTCGTCGTGCAGGTCGGCTCAGCGTTACCCTCATCGGATTCTTAGGTCCTGTGGCGACTTCTGAAGATCCAGTCCCAAAAGCCCTGCTTTTATGCAGAAAACCCCCATTCATTCAGCCTAGCTGTCAATCAACACACGCTAAGTGGTGAGCGGGGAGGCTCACCACTTGGGCCAATCACACCAGAGTGCGACCGGAGTTGGCAAGGCAAATCGGTCCAGGGTGTCTAAACCCCCTCCCACACCCCTGTGGTAACCCAGACAGAATGGCACCACTTTGGAGGGTCTCTGTACAGAAGCCCGCCAAAAGTGGAACAAAGGGCTCAACCTTTGGTTTAGGAGTCACAGAGACGAACACAGACGCCATTTTTAAAAACCGAGTTCTGGCAGAAAATACCATCCGGTAAACCTATTTAAGATAAGTAAACTGATGGTATGTTAGAGATTTAACGAGGAAAAGTATCAATCTCCAACAATGGGAAGAATCCCATAGGGTTATGTTCGGGGTCGAACATAACAAGTAGTTTCCACTGCCACCAGCCAAAACTCGACGAGGGGGGACGGGACAGTGCCCCCTCGAATAACAGACCTAGGAGTAATCGAATTACCCCTACTAGTACATCCACAATAGGATGGTTTGTATTAGTTCTGTTAGTAAATTTAGGTCTAGTAAAGCCAATGGTGACTTTACATGCCCGGGGAGACAGTAGTCAGTCCCCGGGTATGGAGTCTATGGTGGAGGTCCTCTAGGACGCCCCAGTGTTACGGCACGTAGGGTGCGGTGTAACACACATAGCAAAACATATGAGACCCTATGGAGTAAAAGACCCCATAGCCCATAGAACACATTGACATTCAAAGGAATTACACACATTCATGTCCAAGAGTGGGAGAAAAAGAGTCTCACTCTTGGTAGGATGGAAAAAAAACAAACTCCAGAAATCCAGCAAAGCTGCTGGGGGACTCACTAGGTTAGGAAATTCAGCCTAAACAGAGAATTCTCCCTAACACTCGCCCCCCCCAGACTAAGGGACAGGAGGATTTAATCCACTCCTGGATGAATCTCATACCTCTAGTCGATGACATACATCCTAGAGAGACCATCAGCATTTTGGTGGTGACATCCTGACCTGTGCTCAATGGTGAAATCAAACCCTTGCAGGCAGATCGACCATCTCAATAGTTTTGGGTTTTCACCTTTCATTTGCATTAACCATCTCAAGGGTTGGTGGTCAGTCTTAATGACAAAAGTAGAACCATACAAGTACGGCCTAAACTTCTTCAGAGCCCACACGATAGCAAAGCACTCTCTTTCGATTGTTGCCCACCTTGTTTCAGGATCCTTCAGCTTGCGGCTGATGAAGCAAACGGGGTGCTCCCTACCTTTCCCATCCAGTTGACTGAGTACGGCACCTATCCCTACATTTGAAGCATCTGTCTGCACAATGAAGTGTTGGCGGTAATCAGGAACTCTGAGTACTGGGGCTTGGCAAAGAGCCTTTTTCAGGTTTTCAAAAGCCTGATTGCACTCCTCGTTCCATCTAACCTTTTTAGGAAATTTGGGCGAGGAGATGACATTCAGTGGAGAAGCTATGGTCCCATAGTTCTCTATGAAATTCCTGTAATACCCAGTGAGGCCTAGGAAGTCTCTCACTTGGGTTTGAGTAGTAGGTGTTGTCCAATTTTGCACAGCTTCAATCTTACTGAGCAAAGGCCTTATTTCTCCACCTCCTACCTCATGTCCCAGATAGACTACCTTACTCTGTCCAATTTGGCATTTACTCGCCTTTATGGTCAGATTGGCTCGTCCAAGAGCCTGCAAAACATCTCTCAGGTGGGTTACATGTTCTTCCCAGGAATTGATGAACACTGTAATGTCATCCAAGTATGCCATGCAGAAGTCCTCCATCCCATTCAGAACCTGGTTTACCATCTGTTGAAACTGAGCAGGTGCATTCTTCAATCCGAAAGGCATTACCTTAAACTGGTATAAGCCAACGGGGCTAGAAAATGCAGTTTTCTCCTTGGCATGGTCTGTCAGGGCTATTTGCCAATAGCCTGACGTCAAGTCAAATGTGCTGAGGAACTTGGCGGCGCCAAGTTTATCCACCAACTCATCTCTTCTTGGCAAAGGGTGGGCATTAGTCTTGGTGACTGCATTAAGAGCTCTATAATCCACGCAGAATCTAAGCTCTTTAGATCCGGCCTTTGGTACTAACACAACGGGGCTAGACCATGGACTAGTAGAGGGCTCTATTACCCCGAGATCAAGCATCTTGCTGACCTGACCTTTGATATGGGTTCGTACATGTTCTGACATTCGGTATCCTCTGCTTTGGACTGGCAGACAGTCACCAGTGAGTATGTCATGCTGGCCCCAAGGAGTCAAGCCTGGTGAAAGCGAGAACAGAGAGGCAAACTGATTCAACATGGATTTGCACTCTTCTTGTTGCTCGGGTGTCAGATTGGAAGAGAGATTTACTCCTTCAATTTTTTCGTCCAAAGGCAAGCCTCTGAGGAGATCCGGAAGAGCTTCACTCTCTTCTTCTTCCTCGGATGATGCTAGAAGCAACGCTCCTACATCAGGTCGTGAGACATACGCTTTGAGTCGGTTGGTGTGGAAGACTATCGGAGCCTCCATGGGATTGCCCAAGTCCACCAGATAGTTAACCTCTCCGAGTTTACCCACAACTCTGAAGGGTCCCATCCATTTGTCTTGCAAAGCCCTCTGCCTTGTTGCGATCATAACGAGAACAAGCTGGTCTTGAGCGAACTCAATCATGTTAGCCTTTTGATCGTGCCAGTGCTTGACCAATGCTTGTCCAGCTTTCAAGTTATCGCTTGCTTCTGTCATCATGTGCGACATTCTCCTCCGGAGACCTATCACGTAGTCAGTCACTCTGACTGGCTTGGGGGAAGGAGCACTCTCCAACCCCTCCTTAATCAGGGCCAATGGACCTCTGACGGGATGACCATAGAGAAGTTCGAAGGGAGAATAACCTACTCCCTCCTGAGGGACTTCTCTATAAGCAAAGAGAGGGCATGGCAGTAGAAGGTCCCACTTACGCTTAAGGGGTTCCTCTAAAGCACCTATCATGCTCTTCATGGTTCGGTTGAACCGTTCTACCAACCCATTGGTTTGTGGGTGGTAAGCTGTTGAGAACTTGTAAGTAACTCCACAGGTTTTCCACATGGCTTTCATGTAGTGGGACATAAAGTTTGACCCCCTGTCAGAGATTACTTCCTTAGAAACCCGACCCTAGTAAAAATACCAAGGAGGGTCTTAGCCACAGCCAGAGCTGTAACAGTCCTCATAGGAATTGCCTCAGGATACCTAGTAGCATGGTCTACTACAACAAGTATAAACCTGTTGCCTGAGGAGGTTGGAGGATCAAGGGGACCAACAATGTCAATCCCTACTCTCTCAAACGGGACTCCCACAACTGGGAGAGGCACTAAAGGTGCCACATTCTTTGAGCCAACCTTACCAGAGGTCTGGCAGGTGTGGCAGCTCCTGCAGTGTTTTTCTACTTCGGCCCCCATCTTTGGCCAATAGAAGTAGAGGGAGAGCCTTTCCTTAGTCTTCTTGAAACTCAAGTGACCAGCCAAAGGAATCTCATGGGCTAACTGCAAGAACTGTGGTCTGTTCTCTTGGGGTACTACAAGTCGCCTGTAGTCTCCAGGTGCAGACTCGGTCGGTTCACTGTATAAGAGGCCATCTTCCCAGTGCAACCTGTATTTCCCAGGCTCTTGCCCTTCAGCCTGAGCTTCTGCCTGGTGGCGAAGACCTTGCAGAGTTGGACATTCTCTCTGTCCCTTACTGAAGTCTGCCCTGCTGGGTCCACCTTCTGCAAGTAAAGACTGCAGCTCAGGATGGTCAACAGGATCCAGATCTCCAATGAGTTCCTGGCCTTCCATTAGCTCTTCCTCAGAGTCTAATTCTACCACACAGGGTTGTACCTCCCTCTCAGCCTCAGCTGGAGGTGGAGTTACGGGTGTAACTTTGTACAACCGCGGGGAAGTCCGTGTTGGCTGCACTGGAATGCTGGCTGCTGGTTTCGGGGTCGAAGTCTTAGGTTTCCCTTTCGCTTCTGATTTCTTCGAGACAGCTGCCAACAATTCCAGTGGAGCAGGAGTGATCTCTTTCTTCATCATCTCCTTGAGAGTACCGCGCATGGTCCTCTCTCTTGCGGGTCTGGTTAGCTCCTGTAACCGTTTACTAGGAGGTCTGGGAGTATGCGATACAACTCCGAGAGTTTTCAAATAGTTACCCAACAGTACGCGTCCTGGTACCTCACTCTGTATGCTGACAGGTATCTTCACAGTCATGTCGTTACACTGGATGAGAACTGGTAATTGGGGAAGCATCTGCACAGGCCCTCCAGCTAACCTGGTGAGGCGTTTGGGTGCCTTAGCAACATCCTCAGCCTGAAAAAACGATTTATCCACCATAGTTATGCTGGCCCCAGTGTCCCTAATGGCAGGAGTCTCCTGACCATTCACCTGGACACTGTCCTTATAATACTCTTTAGTATTATCGGGGATAGAATTATAGACATCTAAATTCTGTTGTTCCCAAAACCCCAGAGATACTAAAGAAACGCTGGCTGAGACTCCAATGGGTTCGTCAGCTAGCAGTAGAAAGTTTCCACTTGCCATTTGGACTTCCTCCTCTGGAGCGAAGGCTAAGGAGACAAGCTGGACCCCTGAAGATTTACCCTTACATCTGGGATCTCCTTTCACGTGGTCTGTCGAGCCACAAACAAAGCATTTACCGAATGCTTTTTGGAATGGTGGCTTGTTCTGGCCCCCTTCCGGTTTGACACCAGAAGACACACTATTCTGCTGCGGTTTTTCTTGTGGCTTACCCTTCTGGTTTTGATGGGGCCCTCTTTGGAATTTTAGTTATTCGAATTCTCTTTTGAGTCTTTTTTAGGCTGTTTTCCCTCATCCTTCTTCTGAGTTGCCCCAGAATCCTTATGAGTAGCCCTGTTGGTAACCCATAAGTCAGCAGCCTTAGCTAGCTTCCGGGAATCCAATTCCTTCGAATCAGCCAAGTGCTGTCTGAGCTCAGGAGAACAGGCATCATAAATCGACTCCAACATAAAAAGATTCTTCATACCCTCATAAGTGTTCACTTTGTAACCCTTAATCCATCCCTCTAAGTTTTTCAACCCTTCACTCACCCAGGTAGCCCAAGGGGTACCATCATGCTTTTTGAGGGTTCTAAACCTCTTAAGATACTGGGAAGGGGTCTTCCCAAATCTAGCTATCAAAGCTAGTTTCACACTTTCGTAATCCGTCTTATCCGCCTCCCCCAACTCCATTACCACATCAGTCGCAACAGGGGGGAGCCTAGAGAACAACCAGGGAAGTAAATCATTCCCGGTGATGTCCTGGAGCCCATGATTGTACTCAAACAGTTTTAACCAATCCAACACATCCAATCTCGGTTCATACATACCCACTAATTCCTTCGGCATCCGGGGTCTTTTGGGACTGGAGCTCCTAGAGGAACCAGAGGAGAGAGAAGCACTTTCCACAGACAACTTTTTCATCTCTAACTCGTGATTAAGTTCTATTTCCCTGAGTCTTAACTCAGCTTGCTTCTGCTCAGCCTGGGTATTCATCCGTCTGAACTCGAGCTCTTGGTTTTGTTCAGATTGAGCCAAGAACCATTTGTATTCTAATTCGAGCTTCATTTTTTCAAGTTCAAAATAAGCAGGGTTACATGTGGGACCTGGTATGGGCCCCGTAGGTACAGCTGGTAAGGCAGGTAGAGGAGCAGGGGAGACAGTTTCGTTAGCCTCTCCTTCCTCGTCAGCCTCTTCATCGCTATCGTCAGAATTACGATTTAGATCAACACCATCACTGTTATCTACATCTGCTGGAGAAGTTGGTTCCTCTGAACCAGTACCCAGACTTTGGTTTTCCAGCAATCTCGCTATAAGTTCTAACTTCTTGCCTCTTGCAGAAAGATTCTCTTGCCTACAGAGAGCTCGTAAACTCTCAGTATTTTCACCGGACAAGGACTCTTGACTGTAAGCTTCCATAGTAGACATGTTTTTGAAAGTTGCTTTTTAGTGCTAAGCTTTGTGGTTAGTTATCCTAAAGTGTCGAAAAGCACTCTAAACTGTATACTCGATACAAATCCCACCGCTGTACACCAGTGTTAGGCAGAAACCTGTGCAGTTCCCTCTGGGACCACTGCAAAAGATTTAGGACTACAGGTGTTTGGCAGTAAACCCACTTGGTAGCAGTCTGTACCACACAGATTCACTTGGTAGCTGTGGCTGAGCAGTCAGACTCCCCTCAAGAAGAGTAAGGCAGTATGTGGAGTATACAACATACGGCAATTCTACACAGTAAGACAAGCAAACACGCAACAAGGCTTCGGTGTAAAGATATAAAGGTATTTATTTATAACGACACATCTATAGAAAACACTCTGGCACTATCACAGCAAACACTTCAATTACAATTACTCTACGAAGAAAAGAGTTCAATCCCCCTAATAATAGTTCGACAAGTCTAGGTTCTACTAGCATCGCTTATTTGCAGACAGAGGTGTATGCTTCAACCTAGATGGCACTCTAGTATTTGTTAGGACGGGAGAGAAAAAAAAAGCAGGTTACGAAATCAACACAGTTCAATACTTCACGGAAAAATGCAAGGCAAGAAGACAAGAACCACGATAGATCATAAAGTTCAGAGGCCAGGCCCACTCGGAGAGAGGCAAGGCGATATGTCCCAAAAAGTCTCTTAGTGGAAATGCGTTTGAGTCTTTGTAGCAAATTGTTATCGGAAGATTGGACCAGTTCAGAACAACACGCTAGAGAAAGCTTGGAGGCGACCCAATGGAAAGGCGAGGATTAAGACACCTCACTCGATCCGGCAGAAAGGGAAGCCAGGTGGACACGGTACCTTGTTTGTGGAGAGACAGCTCCGGCGGGGGCAGTTGTTCCTGGTGGTGGATGCACGTCGGGTCTTTGCCAAGAGTAGAGATGATCTCGTCGTCGAAGAAAAGTGAAGTCCGGTGCACCACCAGGGAAGAGACCAGCCGCGGAGTGCTCCGTCACAAGGCACCACCTTTTGGTCGCGGTACAGGGGTAGTGACTATCCGGTTGCCGAGGTGCTCTGCACGGGCAATTCGACCACTGCGTCCTGGAGCGAAGAAAAAGCAAAGGGGACTGGTTGTTCCCACCAGTCAGGGGAAGAGACTCTCCGGCAGGGAGATCTCCTCTGTCGTCGGGAAGTGGTGAGTCGGTTCTGCAGGGCTCCACAGAGGTGTCGTCGTGCAGGTCGGCTCAGCGTTACCCTCATCGGATTCTTAGGTCCTGTGGCGACTTCTGAAGATCCAGTCCCAAAATCCCTGCTTTTATGCAGAAAACCCCCATTCATTCAGCCTAGCTGTCAATCAACACACGCTAAGTGGTGAGCGAGGAGGCTCACCACTTGGGCCAATCACACCAGAGTGCGACCGGAGTTGGCAAGGCAACTCGGTCCAGGGTGACTAAACCCCCTCCAACACCCCTGTGGTAACCCAGACAGAATGGCACCACTTTGGAGGGTCTCTGTACAGAAGCCTGCCAAAAGTGGAACAAAGGGCTCAACCTTTGGTTTAGGAGTCACAGAGACGAACACAGACGCCATTTTTAAAAACCGAGTTCTGGCAGAAAAAACCATCCGGTAAACTTATTTAAGATAAGTAAACTGATGGTATGTTAGAGATTTAACGAGGAAAAGTATCAATCTCCAACAATGGAAGAATCCCATAGGGTTATGTTCGGGGTCGAACATAACAAGTAGTTTCCACTGCTACCAGCCCAAACTCGATGAGGGGGGACGGGACCAGTGCCCCCTCGAATAACAGACCTAGGAGTAATCGAATTACCCCTACTAGTACGTCCACAATAGGATGGTTTGTACTAGTTCTGTTAGTAAATTTAGTACTAGTAAAGCCAATGGTGACTTTACATGCCCGGGGAGACAGTAGTCAGTCCCCGGGTATGGAGTCTATGGTGGAGGTCCTCTAGGACGCCCTAGTGTTACGGCACGTAGGGTGCGGTGTAACACACATAGCAAAACATATGAGACCCTATGGAGTAAAAGACCCCATAGCCCATAGAACACATTGACATTCAAAGGAATTACACACATTCATGTCCAAGAGTGGGAGAAAAAGAGTCTCACTCTTGGTAGGATGGAAAAAAACCAAACTCCAGAAATCCAGCAAAGCTGCTGGGGGACTCACTAGGTTAGGAAATTCAGCCTAAACAGAGAATTCTCCCTAACAGACTTGACCTGGCTGACTGGCCCACAGAGCCGAACAGGACACAGAAAAATTGATGGTGCCTGCGGTTGCACAGTTAACAAGGGCCCAGAAAATGTCATTGTTCGCACCTGCGTTTGTACACATTCATTGTTATACAACTGAAATCGTGATGGGGTGAGCATTTGTATTTCAAGTGAGTGATCGGAAGTGTGGGGGAGTAATACAGGGACAACTCATTCTCAGTAATTCTTATGTGTCTGGTTTCAGACGTGAAGGGGAGAGTTAACTGCTTGTAGCACTGATGCTGAACCAGAATAGTTTCATGAGAATATGTAAAGAAGTTAGATGGCCCACTCAAGAAAGTTTTCCCCTCCACCACAGTTGCAGAAGTTAGCCCTGCTCCCAAGATTGCAATGGTTAGCCCCTGCACACCCCCTGCGAACGTTTAGTCTAGTTGCACCCCTGATGACGTGGAACTTCCCGGGCCACCATTGGACTCAGGACATTTCCCCTTCCAGATGAAAAGGGGCTCATTAACAGACAATAAACACAGTACTATACCACAGACTGCTAACCCATATCTTGACTCACTGGCATGCTGCGGCTTCATCGGTATGACAGTATCTGGGGCCAGTGGCCATCATGAACCACTTGAGGTCAATATGATATGGAGGGGCATGAGCTCAGGAGCAGCTGGGTTATGTCGGGTTTTGAAGGCACACCTGCAGGCTGCTTTCCCATCAGTAACTGAGCATCCATGTGGCTTTCCGCAGTCCAAAGGGATGGTGGATGCTGGGATCCTCCAGAGGTTTGAGCAGTGTGCGCAAGTAGCGAAGGCACGCTACTCAAGATGGCTCTGAAATACCGTCTCAGAATCAGGGCTTATCTGAAAGCTCTAGCCCTAAACAAAACACACAAAGAGTATTTCTTCAAAGCTCCAACTATACCTGGACTGTGTCTTCATGGGAAAGCTCTGCGGGTGTCCCCAGGTTGGTGATGTCCACCGCAGGCAGGATAATAGAAGAGGCCACACGTTAAAGAGTTCTCTCCACATTGTTAGGCCAACCCTTTCCTGATTGTTTTCTACAAAAGAGGTTGCAAGAGGCTCGCAGCAAACCCCATCCTCCGAGTACCATCTGGTCCATCTATTCTGGGCACAACCACTCCCAGCATCAAGGAGCGATCCTTGGTAGTCAAGAAATCTCAGTTGGATCACTTGACTGTGTTGGATTTTTAGGAGTGTTTCAGCCATTCACTATATGTGACCTTCCTCATACATTGATAGCATACTCTACTATATGATCAATTGCTACTACCCTTTACAAATAAGTGCTGACAGTCCAATGGTGCAGGGGCAGTTAACTCTGTGATGCGTCATATACATCTCATCAGCGTCACGTCAACCATTGGCACCGGCAGGGCACATCGGTTTCAATACACGGCTGGTGCTCTACTCTACCATCATTTGTCTAATGTGTTTCAAAACACAGCTGGTGCTCTACTCTACCATCATTTGTTTAATGGATTTCAATACACAACTGGTGCTCTAAACTACCATTATTTGTTTAATGGGTTTCAATACACTGCTGGTGACTACTCTACCATCATTTGTTTAATGGGTTTCAATACACGGCTGAGTGACTACTCTACCATCATTTGTCTAATGTGTTTCAAAACACAGCTGGTGTTCTACTCTACCATCATTTGTTTAATGGATTTCAATACACGGCTGAGTGACTACTCTACCATCATTTGTCTAATGTGTTTCAAAACACAGCTGGTGCTCTACTCTACCATAATTTGTTTAATGGATTTCAATACACAACTGGTGCTCTAAACTACCATTATTTGTTTAATGGATTTCAATACACTGCTGGTGACTACTCTACCATCATTTGTTTAATGGATTTCAATACACGGCTGGTGACTACTCTACCATCATTTGTTTAATGGATTTCAATACACGGCTGAGTGACTACTCTACCATCATTTGTCTAATGTGTTTCAAAACACAGCTGGTGCTCTACTCTACCATCATTTGTTTAATGGATTTCAATACACGGCTGGTGCTCTACTTTACTATCATTTGTTTAATGGGTTTCAATACACGGCTGAGTGACTACTCTACCATCATTTGTCTAATGTGTTTCAAAACACAGCTGGTGCTCTACTCTACCATCATTTGTCTAATGTGTTACAATACACGGCTGAGTGACTACTCTACCATCATTTGTCTAATGTATTTCAATACACGACTGAGTGACTACTCTACCATCATTTGTTTAATGGGTTTCAATACACAGCTGGTGTTCTACTCTACCAGCATGTGTCTAATGTGTTTCAATACACGGCTGAGTGACTACTCTACCATCATTTGTTTAATGGGGTTCAATACACGGCTGGTGCTCTACTCTACCATCATTTGTGTAATGGGTTTCAATACACGGCTGAGTGACTACTCTACCATCATTTGTTTATTGGGTTTCAATACACAGCTGAGTGATTACTCTACCATCATTTGTTTATTGGATTTCAATACTTGGCTGAGTGACTACTCTACCATCATCTGATTAATGGGTTTCAATACACAACTGGTGCTCTAAACTACCATTATTTGCTTAATGGGTTTCAAAACATGGCTGAGTGACTAATCTACCAACATTTCTTTAATGGGTTTCAATACACGGCTGAGTGACGACTCTCCCATCATTTGCTTAATGGGTTTCAATACATGGCTGAGTGACTACTCTACCATCATTTGTTTAATGAGTACAAAGTGAAATAATTGGTGTGTAGAGGAGCAAGTGGACGCGTTCTCCCTAGTCAATGCCCTTCACCTCCACCCTGTTGGAGTGACAGACAAGGAACCACAATTGGGAACCCATGCACAAGTTTATGCTACATATCCATACCAGGTCGACTATATGAAAAACGATATGCACTCAGGCAGCGATTCAGGAGATATCCTCATGTTGAAACAGTGGAGGAAACCTACCAAGAACGATGTCCCTTGCAGAGTTGTCAAAAAGCAGCCATGAATAAAAGGGTGTGCAACATGGATGTTGTAGTGATACACAAAATTGCAAATTTGCCAATCAGGGCTTTAGATGACAGCATTAGCCGCTGAAAGCCAATAGTTTATTCAAAGTATGTGCCAAAAATGCTGACAGTAGTCTGTTGTAGCACTTCCATTACGCAGTAGTGAGCTACAAGGAATATGCAGGCCTAGTAGGGGTGGTAGGTCACATTATGCATTGTAGATAGACAGGCAGGGCAAAGGCCCCAGCTCTGTAGCTAATAGACATTATTGGAGTGTTTGAAACATTATGGCACCTATATAGCGCTTAGATAGCCAATCTTAAGCGCTATGAACACTAAGCTATGAGTGCAGGCCTTTTAGAGCTTGCTCACATGGGGTTAATTCATCTCGGCTTCTCTTAGAATATTCTGCCTTTCTAACGGTAGCCCTGCATGGCTTCGTAAACAAATCCTCTTTCTCTGAGAAGGCACTGATAAGACATTCCTGAGCTTTCGCGCAGATGGGCTCCAAGTAGGGAGGGGCACAGAAAAGGAGCACAGTGGAAATTCACAGAGTTGGGTTTTTCCATGAGCAAGCCTATATTTTGCACAGGGAAAGTTCTGGAACTGTGCGTCATGGACTGACAGCACGAGATTATAAAAATGCATGCCCACATGACTCAGGTGGGAGATCGATCTGTGGACTTGGTTCGAGAAAGATCGAGTGCCTGGAACCTGTGGCTCTGTCGGCACCCTGCAGTTCTGTCCTCTGAGCGGGGCTCGTTACAGCTAGCTTATGAGGGCCAGGGTCTCCCAGTGCTGATTGAAGGGGCGTAAGACTGTGTTTCTCTATGTTTCTCTATGTTTTTCTAAGTTCTATGTTTCTCTATATTTTGCATTTCTCTAAGTTTTGTGCTTTGTAATCTTCTCTAACTTGAATCCCAAAATGTAAATGAAATTCATTGTTTAGAATAAATACTAAAACTTATTGAAGGTGTCATTTGTCACTAGCATGAGTTCACTGCTCGGCACAATAGAACCTGTATTTTGGGCTGAATTGGATAATTTTTGCTCCCAAGGGCTGGTCCCGAGGAAGATTTGCCCAATATCAAGACAGATGTTTGTTAAAATGAGGTATAATAACAACAAAAGAATGTCTGAAAGAAGATGTATGACCTTATGCTGAAACAAAAGGAATGACGATGCAATTGTAATACTAAGAGACACATGTGCTCCATGATGCAGTATCTACAAGCGCACAGAAGAATGAAATGTTCACTGCTCAGTAAATGTAAATACGCTGAAACACAAGGTAGGAAGAATACATAGACGCCTGCTTATGAGAGGTATATATACAACTTTTAGGACAACCATTGGAAGAAGATAGCTCATCTCAATCAAGCCAACTGCCTCAAAAATACGACCCCAGGATCTTAAACGTGGAGAGATGATGCAGAAGCTGTTTTCATTGCGAAATAGAGGAGTGCATTGGCTTTCAAATCAAGGATACTGTTTTGAGAGATGAAGGAAAAGAACAAAGGGAGTCTACGAGCAGACCATGCTCAAGGACATATTTCCCAAAGATTGGGGGGGGGGAACAAGAACATTTACAGAAGCCAAATACTGGATAATAAAAAGGGCATAAAGATAATATGGGATAGAGTGACAAAGTCTCTAAAGGCAAAAAGGAGAACTACATCCCAGCATAATTGAACCAAAGGATGTTAAATGCACTGTTGAAATGAACAAATATATGGTCTTGCAACACGTGATGTAGAGCTCATAAACAAGGGCTGTTTGTTAGCGTTGTACCTACACTCCCTGAAATGTCCCGAGACAGTGCAGACTGGCAAGGGCAGTCTTCAAACAAAAGGCACTGGCATGAGGCCTACCGATCAGAGAGGGTGGCCTAACTGGGAAACACATGAAGAGCTGACATATCTCCAACCATCTGGGTTCTTTTGTATGTGTCTGCTGCTAGCACGCCAAATTTACACACAAAAATTGTCCCAATCAGAAAGTTATTTATCTCAAAGGTTCACTCATATCTTGTTTAAGTTGGTGGTGTGGTATAGCTGAGATATTAATTTCTCAGCACGTGTGAGGCCTAGTAACTATTCATTTCTCAACCAATGTTTTTTCTAAACAATGTCTTTTTCTTATTTTAGTCATGAAAAATATTTCATTATGACTTACACAGTTTGTGCATTTATTGTTATTCTATCAGAATTACACAATCTATACTTCCAATGTATACACTTGTTAACAAATGATTTTTTTAAATCAATATCAAAAAAGAATTACAAACATAAAAAGATCAGCATGAAAGATAGAGTCATCTAAAATAAACCAAATTTGCACTAGAAAGTGTATAGATGCCTCTCTTGCTAACTAATCTATGCTAAAATGCAGCAGAAAATGTGAGCACACGATCTTGTCCAACAGATGAATCAGAGCACTCAGGAGTCTCCAAGGTTGGTTTCAGGTTGCCACCCAATTAGAATAGCCTGCCATGCACTTTTTCAAACAATGTTGCAAAGTTTTAGTCCTCTGCCACATTTTCTGCTATGCGAGTACCCTACACCATGTGATAAGAAGTTGCTCAGGTTGTGCCTTACAGAACAGAAACCACCAATGAGGGACTAACATGCACATTGTCTATAAGTAGAGATGATTCCCTAATCCAATGCCACCACTGGATAGGTTTTTTAAGTTTGCCACGTAGGATGATGTCATAGATGACACATCTAGCATTATATAAACTACAAATGATTGAAAAGATATTGGGATCTTGCATGAGAAGAATTGATGAGGGTTTATTTGCCCTGCTTCAGTTCTTGAGATTAAAGCAGTATATTACCATCTCCTTTGAGTCTGTCTGGTGGTTGAGGCTGAAGTATTTTCTTAGTCATTCCATCTAGCACACAGACGCTTCAAGGTGTCTGTGCTGGTGGATCTTCTGACCCTACACAGAGCACCGTTGACCTGAATCAGCAGTCCAACAAGATTTGGGGTGTTGCAGAGACATTGTACCATTCCAGTCTAATGGAACATGCAACCTCTAGGGCTAGGTGCAGCGGGAAGGCTCAGCACCTGTTACCAATGAGAGACAACGGGAAATCCTGGTGTTCCGGAACAAAGTCTCGAACTCGGCCAAAATATGTCCGGATGGCAGGTCTGCTTCCGGAACTACCAAATGGACTCAGTGAGAAGTGCTTGAGCAGAGGAACCAGGGTGAGTTCTTATTGTCAGGTTCCACTGCATCTGCTTGGTGGTGGTGAATGGTACATCTGCCAATCAATACACCCAAAGGGCTGGGACTCCGGGTGGTATTCAAGTTGCTTTGGATCCTCAGTAGCTAAATTACATTGCCATCAGATACCAGTTGTGCAGCTACAGCAAGTCTCCTAGAGACAGTAGGGGGTGGGTTCCATGGTGGCCATCGCCTTTGAAACTCTTGACCAAATATAAAGCATTGCATTGGATGTACAACAAATGTGAGCATTTCTGCAGGCAGCCCTTTAACTCCTCTGTTTACCTACCAGGCTCAAAGCACTGTTTGAAATAGTTAAGGACAGGAGCTTTACTAAACATACTTATATCTATCGGACAGACCAGGCTGGACACTAACAATTATATTTTTCGATCTGGTAACTCTTCTTAATAGATCTGGTAACTCTTCTTAAGACTGGACAAGGAAATGTCCTACTTCTACCAATGTAGGTGTCGCTACCCTGCGGAATGTGGATGTGAGAGAATATTCCAGTCCCTAGGTTGTTTCAACCACAAAGCGCATTAAGGCCATACGAATGGAAAAATGGAGCTATATAAATGACAACTACAATTCAATACAATACAATGGGCCTCATTCCGACTGTGGCGGTCACGAAATGAATGGTGCCGGTAAGGGACCGCCACCATTCATTCCGGGCCTCCACATTACGAATTCTGCAGTGAGTCCCGCTCTGGATGCCTGGCCAGACCAGACTAGCAGTACAGGATGCTTACAACGGGCCCGTCATTAACGGGCCCATTGTTAGCATCCTCCCCATTCCCATTTAGCCCTATGGGGGCTCAAATGGGAATGGGGACATACCAGGTCCGGGTCGCACGAAAGGGAATTACCGGGCCCTCCAAGGTCAGAATGGCCCGGTAAGTCTCCTTTTGCGGGACCTGGATCCGGACCCGAGTTTGGGGGTAGCCATGCTGCTAGAAACGGCATGGCTACCTCCAAACTCGTAATGAGGCCGAATGTTTTTTCTACAGGCCATGTGTGTGTCTATTTGATGTTTTAGTGTATAATTCTTGGGGGTAAGGGTGGGAGCGTGGCGAACACTACATTATATTGTGTTATGACGAGTGAGGGGAGCGTTGCTAGAGTGAACAAGATTTGAAATGGTTGTTTAAGTTTCTGTGACAGTGACATGTATCGTAATAAAACGAATACCCACAATAACGTGCTTTCCCGCAACCATGTGCTTGAAGGAACCAGAACATATCAGTATATGTGTTAGCAAGATCTTTGTAAAGGGGTTACCCTTCTCCCATGCCTGATATTAGTGTGTGACAGACTTGCATACAGTTAACCTCTTCTATTGCCTGATGGGCTGGGAAACCTGCAATTAAGAAATGCATGGAATCAATTCAGGCCCAGTGCAACATTCAGAAATCATGTATTAAAACAATAGCACATTAATGAAGCCAACAAAATACTGGCCAATAAAGGGGTATTTCGGTCAGAAATGTTATTGGCCTAATGGATCGGGCATTTATTTCATAGCATACATCAATCCTTCTTAAATACATTTCCAATGCAAATTACCCACGGTTATTCTCACCTTAACACATGCAAAATCCCCAAAAATTACATTGAAAAGTTCTTTATTGACAAAGAAGCATAAGAGTTAATATTATACATAACAATAATCAAAACGTTTTTGGTTGGAACTTGAACAAATATATATTTTGTACAGTCGCATTTGAATGATTATTCTAAAAAATGTACTTGAAAGGTGAGTGAGGTCACTATGAACTCCCGAATATTGGTCGATGTAGCATAACGGTCCTTTAATCAATGCAAATAGTCAGAACATTGTTCATTAGAAAATGTACATTGGTATTATAACGTGTAAAAAGACGTTTGTGTGCAAGTCTCCCCATTAGGATGTTGAACGTGTCTGTGGATCCATCCATTCTAACTGTCTGTACTTCCATCTGTGCCGTCTACGTAAAGGCAGACATGGTAGTCTAGCAAAAAAGATGACATCATTTTAAAAAGATGCAATGGTAGTGTGTGTTTGGTAAGGCTCCCATTGCTTAGAGCTATTTGAGTATCTCACGAAGTAATCTAAAGTTACAAATGTATAAACCAAAGAAGATCGTGTCAAGAAGGCAAGACATGCAATGAAATATCAACTGAATTATCCCCCAAAAACTGAAAAACGTTGCTTATGGTACCTGCCCATATTTCCATTTTAGTGTTCACTTCTTATTATACACGCAAACCGAGAAAATGGTAAAATACATTTTGAAATTTAGCATTCACTACTCATCTGGGTCAGTGTGTGCTGAAATTCAGTTGCAACTGCATTGGGCAGTAGTTTTCGAAGTAGTTTGGGGTGACGCTTTCTTGTGTACTGTGATCACTCGTACATATCTGTAGAGAAGTGCAGACACGGAATCGATTGCCTCTCACGTCATCCAAGACATCCTTGGCTCTGCTTTCAATTTCGGACACTGCAAATCCACAGTTGGAAAGCCAAGTTCTTATTACATTTAAATACTTTGGAAAAACATGAAGGATTGTACTATTAGCATGGCTGGTATTACTGCAAATGAAAACAATACAAGAAGGCATTGTTCGATTGCCCTTGTGATCTGTTAAAGAAATATAAATAATTATTAGTTTTAAAAAAGTATCAGTGAGTAAAGCAAACATCACATCCCTCGGATAATAAAAATAAATTGACTTTATAGAAAATGGCACTGAAAGCACAAATAAAACATGCATTACTAAAAATTACATTTAAAAACAATACTTTGTAATGTTGTGTGCTAATTACAGAGATAAAAATGCTTATGCCGGTTGATAATGGTGTTGGCTTTTTAAATACAGTGAGAATAGGGTATACATTGCAGTATAGAGCAATAGAAAGGGTCCTAGTGGAAATCATTACAATACAACAAACTACACTATAAAAGTGGACTAACCGTTACTTGGAACAACAGATGAGCCGATTCAGCAAGCAAGGTTGTGGATTTCACAGATGTTCTCTTGGTAACTTGTAAAGCGTTTATAAAGGCTTACAGGAGTGGGTGTGTATGTGAATGTCTGACATGTTCGTTCGCACCCACCACACCTCTATGACAATGTTTGACCTCCTGAATCCTGCCAGTGCAGCCTCATTGCGAGCGCACGCCCACAGGTGTGAACTGTCGTTGATAGCGGAGGTGGGTGGATGAGGCGAGCACAATAGGCCCGGAAGACAGTCAAGGGACAGAGACATATGTTGATTGCAGGGATGGTGTCTTCAAAATGAGTGTGGATACACCAGGACCGGGTGGCCATGTGGATATGGGCGACCATGCGAAAGAACCCTTTGTGGTGTAAATGGTATTCAACACCTTCAGCGTTCCCATCCTGCCAGCTCACTTGCGAGCACACGCCCATATGTGCGAACTGTCCATGATGATGAAGGGGGATGGATAAGGATGGAGTGAGGGTGATATGCCAATGCACGTGCTATTGCACACCAATATCTTATGATACTTTTCTATGTTTGGACATGTAGTGGACTTACAAAACATTTCTCGCAAGTGTTCAGCTTGAAATATTTTTAATTTGTTTATTTAGTTTGGTAAAGTGGATGTCAATGTCATTACAAATTACACTGCTGCAGTCGAGGTACTAGCTGCATAAATCCACGGTGTTGTCCGCTATCACTGGGGAATTCAACATGAATGGTTCAAACCACGCAGGCAGGTATTACTCTTTGGACGCTAAATCCCAGTCTTCCATGAATCCACCATGTAAATGCACAATAAGCCACAAACATGTACAACCTGTGTAAGAGATACAGATGTAGTTTACTGGAATGAACCCAATAATTGCATTTTTTTTAATTTTCACTGACTTGTAAAATGTATGCCATTGTTTTGATTTAAAAAGCACCTTTTCATACAACGTATTGACAGTATTTTTGATTTCAAGTACAGATAAGTTACAAATGTGAACTCACATTAAAGAAAGAAAAGTTTGGGGAATATTTAAAACTAAACAAAAACATAATTGTTCGGATGATAAATCTACAGTGGAACACTTTGGCTTCATTTCACAATGAGTAAATTAATCAATTTACAGAAACATTCTTGCGTCAATAATCTGTCGAACTTATATTGATCTAGGGGAACAGCATATTATGTTACTCGTCTCTATTGTCAAACAAACTTGTTACTTGTCAAACTCGTTAATTGTCAAACTCGTTACTTGGATTACAAGGGCAAACTGTAGCTCGAAGTTCGTGCATAAGGACCATCACCATTCGCATCACAGATCTTGTAAGGCAGGCGGCCCTGAAGTCATGCAGATCATAGTGGTGGTGTGCCTTCTTCGGCAATGTAGTTCAAACAGCCAGAGTTTTCTCTGCAACAGCAGTTCTCCACCAGAGTAGGCAAAAGTTAACAATTAAAGCAGGTACACCAGGTGGAAACGTCTTTCATGAGACTGGGATAAGGCTCTGGCGATTGATCCTCGTGACTTTCATCTGATTCCAAATTGTCTCCACTTTTTTCTCTTTCAAGGATTTCCTCTTCTGCGTATTCAGGCTCGCACATATAGGGCCAAATTGTTGCAATAGTTCCTCAATAGTGAAGAAGCACAGAATCAACAGAGAGGCAAATAAAACACCTTTTGTTTGTGTAAAGCAATGAAAAGAGGTTTCCCATTAACATTGAATGTTAAAGAAAGACAAGCAAGCAAACAAATAGCCAATGTCACAAAAGCACATCGTAAAATGGCAAGATTAGTAGTCTCAAACTATAAAAATTCCCATTGACACTTTTTTATATTTGGATTGGAAAAGACATAAGTACATAATATAAGAAATGAAAAGTGACTACTGGGTTAATTAATTTTATGCCGCAGAAGTACCTGTTCTCAGTGTGTCGTACATGGCAGAGAGCTGAACAGAGCAGAAACAAGTCAGGGAGGCTCAAAATGAAATACACTGATACAATGGAAAAAGAAACTCCAATGATGAGTGATCAGAAAGGGTTTGTTTATACTTGTAGAGGAACGATGTAAGTGATTTCAATCCGGCACTTCACCTAAGTCAATGCCTAGCGTGGAATGCACAACTGAAACTCTTATTTATTATTTGTGTCTAAAAGTTCTTTTATTCTCAACGATGTACCACTCATATCACGCCCCTCTCTTGGTACCCCCCTCCCCCCGGTCATACTGAACCATGAATCAGGCTTGTTTGCAGAGTTAAAATATTTATTTATATATATTCACAATATAATCACACTATTTTCAATGGGGATACAATAATCACCAAGGGGGTGATGTCACACTAAGCAATCTCTTTAAACACAAGGAGGAATAATGAGCAAAAACAATGCAGAACAGCAATAATACTTTTGTGGGTGTGTGTTCAAATCAATAGCAATGTAGTTACTCTTTCCCCCTGCACACTCCTCAACCTCTCAATATGCAATGTAGAGAGATAGGAGGAGAAATACAGGTTTCATGAATGCAGAATTCAATTACAATGTCAATCCCAATTTCCCCCAGCAAACACAAGAGAGAAACAGAATTGATTGGCAAACTGTCAAAAATGGTTTTAAAGTTGGCTTTGAATGGAATAGGTAAAACACTAAATATGGCTTAAATCACTGAAATTGTTTAAATTCTAATGGGAGCCGCTTTATATGGTTGCAGACAAACACTAGCAATGATTTGACACCAATAAGCAATGTGCAAACTGAAATTTGAGGTCGGTTGAAATGAAAAGCTATTTTACACGTGTAACAATTTGCCAAAATAAAATTTGCGGCAAACCTTTACGTGCGCGGTGATTGCGATTGCGGAAAACTATAGGGATTTGAGATGCGGTTTTTGGTTCTATGGAAAGCTTAGGATGTTAGCTACAAGCAGACTTTCAAATTTTGTTTCTAGCATAAGATTTCAAGAAGTTATGGACGTTTTTGTGGAGGTCGTTTTTCTGTGATAGGTGCTACAATGAGAAACAGGGATGCTCTTTTTAAAAGAGAAACAGGATTCCTTTACACTAGGGTCAGACTATGAAGAAGCAAATACTACACAGGAGCACAGCCACTAGACCAGGATGCCTCTGGATCAAGTTTTTGCCTGCTGAGGAGCTTGCCTTCTTCAGATGAAATATATCAGCGCAAAGATATGTTTAACAATACTATTACAGAAGGAAGGCACCAGGGATGAGATAGAGAGTTCAGGCAATTCAAAATAATTCTAACAATGCAGTTCTAGATATCAGAGAGGATGGATTTGGGATAGGGATTGACTATGGATAGTACATAGGCTAGTGACACAGTTCTATACTATGGATACTCACTATATATGTTTGAACAGAACTGTCAGGAATTCTGGTCAGTCAAGATTTCTGGACAGGAATTCTGCTTGGCAAACCGGACTGGACAGGCTGCTGGGCACATCAGACTGGACTGGGTCGGCAATGGCTCTGGTCGCAGCACAGCACGGCACGGGACAACTGGATGGGATCCTTTGGTTTGGTAATAAGTCTTTTAGCAGGAAAGCAGTTACAGCGCAGCCTGGCTGTTCTTTGGTTCCCCTTAAGAGTCTGGGTAAATTCTGGTTTCTGGAATTTGTAGGCCTAGCTGAGAATGTTTCAGCTATAGAATGGAATGGGCCTTTCTGCTTGTCAAGTTTCTGGAGTCTGGAGCAAGGAATATGGATGGATCTCCTTCAGGATGCTTCGCCAGGAATCAGTTAGTCTCAGTGTGTCTTTCTAAGTCCTCAGCTGTCTCTATTTATGCTTTTGATAAAAGGGTGTGTATGCTGGATTATCCTAAGCGCGCCCCCTAGGCTGACTATAGGTTAGTATCTCCCCTCTACCTTGATTGGAGGAGAAAACAGGATGTCACCATGATGATGTGGTTTTATGAGTCAAAGAATCCTCCCCTTGGCTTTTGAACATGAAATCTTCTTTTAGTATAATACATATTTACAATTTTACAAACTTTATAACAATAACATATCTAGATCACATATTTTGTGGAGCAATTGCTCTTCCAAGCCCCGTCATTGTAGGATCTTGTGTCTGCTTTTGACAGAATTCTGCCCTTTTTGGACTGAACACAATGTCTAATTTATCCAAAAATGTGTACAACTGTGCGCATTGCATATGGGCATACGCGTGTGAAGTTCCATGCTTTTTTACATAAATACATTTGCTGTAAAACCATAATGTTCATAGTTACTTCCCAGAACATAGCACAGAGTTATGGCTCCTCTTAAAATGTGCAGCCAAAAATTAGGTTCAGAAGTCCGGGGTTTACGTATTTTTTACAATTGTGCACAGTAAATTATCAGTCTTTTTAGTAATATGCTTTTTGTCCCTTGTGAATCAACAAAAGGCTGTCTGTCTCCGCCTCCTTCTCCTTCTTACAGCTCAGGAGCAATCTCCGCCCCGTTCCTTCTGGCAGAAGCCATTTTTCGATCCTTCCTGATTAGCATCTCCTTGCCTGGGAGGATGTCTTGTGTGCCCTTCCCAGAGAAGCCCAAGTGTTCCTCCCCTCTTAATCATCACATGAATGTGAGTTCCTGGTCTAGAGAGCAGAAGGGAGGTGCCTGGCCCTGTGAGGGAAGTTGTTTGTGGTTTGGCTTGGAGTCAGGCTGAATTTAAATGTCATTTTGTTACACATTTTTCTTGGTTTAAATAAACTTGTAATTTTAAAACAAACATCTAGAACACTGACTCTAAACCATGAAGTTTAAATAGTTCCAACCTAGGTTACTCTTGATAACAGGTCACTTAGATTCCAGACATTAGATTACAATTGTACAAGTTTAAATCCTTATGATGCTATCCACTGACAGCTGTCATACAGGCGGCCGCTGGTACTGCGCCCATATTTTGACAGATCCCACAGGCAGGCAAACTTTTGCTGTGGGTGTTTTGATGACCAATTCAGCTTTCCAGGATATTGCAATTTCACAATGATTTCTTGAATTCAGTAAAATGTGAAACCCAGCGAGAAGATTGGATGTTTGTGGGTGTGTTGGACCAGCATTATGTATTTTCAGCAACCAAGGAAAAGGATTTAAATGCAAGATTTCGGATTCCTTTCAGTAAAGCACTGCTTTTCATCTGTGCTCCATTTTTTCTGGTGGGGCAGCCCAATGGCATGTTTCAGGAGTGAGGTCTCCGTTCCACCACTGACAACATGCATGGTAGATTTGGCAGCCATTTTCTTTTGCTTTGTAGAGCGCAATTTCCATAGGTTTTGGGGCGCATAGGGGTTTTGGGGCCATTTTGACGATTCTGGCACCACCAGGACACAGTGATGCCGTAGGGCAGAGCATAAGTGGGTTAATACATCCCACAATGAGGAGGCTTGCCATTTCCATGGAGACACATCACTAGGTTTCACACATAGGACGTTGACATGAGACATGCATTGGCGTTGTGAAATGACGCGGGAGCGGCTAGTGATGTCAGCGTTAGGGGCGCTCAATCAGAATCTGTGCTGCAAGAGCACTTGAACTTAGGGTGATAGCCCATCGGAGAAGAATAGCACAAAATGGTGGTCCCGAGCCATCGTTTTCGCATGTGTTAAAGTGAGAAAAACGTGGGTAAATTGCATTGGAAATGTATTTAAGAGCGATCGATGTATGCTATGAAATACATGCCTGAATCATTAGGCCAATAACATTTCTGAACAAACTAACCTTTTAAGAGCATAGCAGCAAAATCTGTGATTTTGAGGTGTCTGAAATAAATGATTCCATTTGTAAGCTTTTCATATTTGATGGCATGTTATTGTACTAAGATTTATGCCACGTTCCACGGCTATTTGCATAGCCTCAAGGTGCTCTGGTGGATCTGAAAGCGTGTGGGGGTTTGGTGAGTGGGGAGAGAGAGAAAATGAAAGATAGCTTTGCTGTTGCATTGATGCATGCACATTGGAAGTAAACTAAGCACTGCATGTGGGTCAATTTCTGGATCTTCTGTGTCGAGGGCATAGCAGCGTCTTTGTCTTGAGGGAAGCTTCATGTGCCTTTGTTGCTAGCATAGTGTTCTAATGTGTGATGCCTGTTTGGGGGAGTGTTCAGTTGCCGAGTGTGGGTGGCTTAGTTGGTATTATTAGTTAAGTGGCTTATAGACCAAGGGAGGGACCTTGGCCCACATCCAAGTTATTGCCTAAGGCAAGACCGTGGGCTGTACATTGGGGACTGGCCTTTATTGCCAGCTACAATGACCTCCCCTGCCGCCCCAGGTCCATTAGGCCATTAGCACATGGAGTTCTGCAACTGAAAAGGAAAATGTTTTTGCTGTGGAATGAAATGAACACACAAGTATCTTTTCATGTTAATGTAATGAACATGGAACTGGTAGCAATAAACTGTACATATCTTGGGTTTTATTGCAATTTGTTAGTTTTGGGAATCAAACTCTCCATGACGACACTCAACTCATTTTCAGGCTGCCCTATGCCACCTCCTCTCCCCTCTCTGATTGCCTAACTGCCATTCAGGAGTGGTGTGCCGCCAACGATCTTTGCCTGAATGCCAGCAGGACGGAGCTCCTCCTCATTGGCACACCTTCATCCTCCTTTCCCCTCACTCTCTGGCCAGTCTCCCTTGGCCCTCCTCCTACCCCCACCTGTGAGGCCAAGAACCTCAGGGTAATCTTTGACTCCACACTTTCCTTCTCTGCCCACATCTCTGATGTCTCTAAAAAGACAAACTTTCCTACTGAACCTCCTCAGAGGTACCATGTCTTTCCTCTCCTTCCCGCAGAAGCTCACTGTCTCACTAGCCCTGGTTCTCTCTAGGTTGGACTATTGTAACAGCCTCTTTCTAAATCTACCTGCCTCTACTCTTTGCCCTCATCCAGAACAGGACTGCAAGACTTCTCCTTGGCCTCAAGCCCTGGGACCGTATCTCTCCAGCCCTCAAGTCTCTCAATTGGCTCCTAGTGGATGCAAAGATCAAATTCAAAACACACTGCATTTTCCACAAGGCTTTCTGGGGCCTGGGTCCAAAATACCTTCAGCTATCCCTACGTAAATACCTCCCTCTGGAGTTCTTTGCTCCTCTATCTCCCTTAGGGTCAGTCGTTTTTCAAAGAAATGAGGTGGGGGTAGATTTCTGTCTTCGACTGGGGCCTCCCTCTGGAACAGCCTCCCTGCCAGAGGTCGAATTGTACAAAAAAAAGCAGTGGAACTATATTTCCTGCTTGCGTGTTCCCACTCCCCACAAACCCCATTGGCACTCACAATACAAAACCCTAAACAAATGTGCCTGTTTAACGGAATGTTCAGTGCAGTGCACTGATGTGCAAGTTTCAACATCTTCCTACACTTTTATTTTAAAACAAAACTATTCCAGACCGGGTTCTTTTTAAGATAAAAGCAGGGCTTAAGTCGAGGGTACACGCGGGGGGCAGAGTCCACCCACTTTATTCAGAGGGTGGACTCAGTCCCCCCAGCTAAAAGAGAAACATTGGATGTCCTCTTTGAATTTATGAATTAAAGCTCAAACCGCAGTCATCAGGTTTGTAGGCCAGAAACGTCACCACTGCACTATGAAAATTAACAAATAACTGAAGGTGAAATATCCCAGTTTGGTGCTGCAAGTTCCAGGGAAACATTGGTATTGGTTATTGGAGTTTAAAACATTTACATCTTTTAACGTTTTCAAAAACACTATTAGAAGAAAATATCCTCTCTTGGTTTGTGTATGTGCTGATTTCCTGAAAGGCAAATGCCATTTGTCCTGTTCAATTTGGATGGTTATGCAAAGCCAATTTAATGAAATGTGCATATTTCACCTTGATAAGCTAATTTCCGGCGACGTCACATGCCATTGCGTTTGTTGATGAGTCCCCCAGTTTAATTTTTAGGACTTGACCCCTGGATAAAAGTATGGGAACAGTAACACTTAATTTACAAAAGTAGAGGAGCACCGCTTCCAACCGCTCCCGTCCACTTCGAACATTGCTCTCTGAAACCTGAAACTTGAGGAGAACCATCTCTGGCTGCGGAAGCATCTCAAGACCTACCTCTTTGCTTCAGTGTTCGCACCTCCTCTCCCCTGCCGTTTCTGTTCTCTCTTGGCACTGTGCACCTGGCCTAACCTCTGTCTTCTGGGCCCAGGTACCTGCTCACCCTCACATCCACCCGCACTGCCTCTGGGCCACCTCTTGCACTGGGGTCTATATCTGTACCCATACAATTCCCCCTTTGTTTCTCTTCCTGCACTTATCAGACATAGCACTGTTCGTTGCATTACAATGTCTTTTTATTTTTTTACTATTTATCTGTTCCCCCCCCCCTTCCATGCACTTTTCCCCTTCTCTCTCCCATGAAACTTGCGTGCTCTCAATGTCACTGGGCCTAGTAAGATCATTGTTTTTTGTTCTCCCTTGTTCCCCTCCCTTGCCATGTCGCGCTCTGAAACACTTGTGTACGAGTGCGATACAAATAAAATATCAATATCCATGCTTCTTTCTGCCTTTACGCACATGAAGACAATGGTTTCTGTGCTACTTTTCAGGATGCTGCTCCAATGAGAATGTTTGGAATGAGGTCTATACCAGAGAGCATTCTGATTGGCTGAGGGGAGGTCAATAATGCAATCTATGTGCTAATTAATCAATAAACCCCAAAGTGTGGCATTACCGTGTCAGGTAATGCCATCAGGACAAGTTACGTGAGCCCTGGGGCATTACCAGACCAGCCCTGGGGCATTACCAGACCTGGTAATGCCCCACACTGAAGGGTTTATTGTTATTAGCACCCCAGTAGTGGCGTGTCCAGGGAGGGGCCTGGGGTGGTACATGCTACCTGTGGAATCTGATTGGTCACCCCAGGTGCCACTCCATTATCCTAAACTATGATCATTATGTGTAAGTGCGCTGGTACTTCATGCAACCCTGGCATAAGTCAGTGCCCCACTTGGGCCTCCCCAGTTGTCTGGTCACGCCACTGCACCCCATCATGCTTTCTGGGGTGCTAATAGTTTTTTTGTTAAGTTGATGAATGGTGCGGTTGCTGTTTCTCAACTTAGAAAAAACCTACAAAGCAATGGCCTCCACGGATAAGGGAGAAGGGACACATACATAGTCCCTTCTCCCTTTCCACTGCGCCTTTGCCAAGGGTGGGGGAAGCACCGGAACACAGGTGTTTCAGGCAATGGCAACAGATGAGGCAGCTGCAGGTAAGTGGTGCAGGGGTTGAGGAGGGGGATTAGGGAGATGGCATTTGAGGAAGGGTGCAGAGGCTCACTTACTAGGGTGACCAGATTTTCTAAAAAAAAAACCCGGACGGGCTATGGAAATAGAAGTAGGACTAAAGAAAATACACATTCGACTTTAGTCCTACTTCTGTTTCGTTGGCCCGTTGCGGGGGTCATGGAGGGGGTGTGCTAACAGTCACACTCCTCGCATTGGAGGAGAGCGCTGGGGAGGGGAAGGGGGAGGAAATGGGGGCCCATTCTCACAGGAAAAGTTGCGCCGGGACCCGATTTCGGGATTTTGAAATCGGGGCCCGGCAAAAAAAAAACGGCAAAAAAGGTCTGTAATCAAAACCCCGGACGGGGTTTATAAACTAAAAAAACTCCCGGGACCCCGGGACGTCAGGTGATTTCCCCGGACTGTCCCGGGAAAACCCGGACGTCTGGTCACCCTATCACTTACCTATTCCCTGGCAGGGAAAATGACAGCTTCCTGCTGCACAGGGCACTTGGAACAAGGGATAAGGTAAACACTGCTTTCCAAACTCCTCGATTGGCTGGGAGGACATGCGACTCCACCTCCGGGAATGCCTTTGTGTGTTAGAATAAAGAATGGGAGCATGGTATGTAGACAAGCAGTCAGTGGCGAGCCTGCACCCACAGTCACAGACCAAAATGTACCGCCTCACCTTACGTTGGAGGAGCCCCATAACTTATAAACCTAGCATGCATTTGGTTTGTTATTAAATGACCGTGAAGGGATGGTCAGATCACGGTGATAAGCTTAAATTGTATTTATGCATATTGTGCCCTTAAATTTCATAGCAAGCTGGGACTAAAGAAACGATGGCAGAGTTTATATCTGCCCCCGTTAGAGCAAGAGCTCAGAATCCTTGGTTCACAGAATGCTGAGGACCTCGGTTAGGGCTTGGTTTGAAATATGCTTCATGAAGCAGGTCCTCGAAGGACACCGCAACAGCACTGGCTATGTGGACTGACTCCAGGCTTCACCTCGGGCAAATTAGTACTGGTGCCTTGGCTTGTGGAAGAAGAGGGCGTGTCCAACCCTCCGTCTTGGAGGTACTTGCAATCACGCATCCTCTAACGTCTCCCACGCTCAGCTGGACATGGAAATGAGGGCCTGTAAACTGCCCCAGAGGCTCCGGCTGGCAGTTCTCCAGGGGATGAGCGCTCTGCAGGTACAGGGCCCCTTACTCATGTTTCAGGTGAAAGAGTTACAACCAGAGCTGCATTGCGGTACTTTACAAACCTCGGTAGATGGCGCTCAATGAGCACAAAGAGGAAGCATGTGTGTTCGATTCAAGGGCTGTGTTTTTCAGAGAGAGCTTCTTGCAGTACCAAGATGGCTGCCATCATCATTCAGCACCCAGTCCCTCCCACCCCCGCACAATTGGGTTTCTGCCTTATCTGAAGTATTTGCTATGGTGTCCCTGTGAGGAATTCGACCATCCGCACGGTGGGTGTGCGCACACTTGGGCTTTTCTGACATTTTAAAGGCAATTGAATGATGGTAGATCAACCTGTGGAAAATGTGTGTGGCTAATCTGCACACATTTTCCTATGCACATCGTGCGACATGCAAACAGACCTGTCTACTCTGGGTCATCACAGCCTACAAGCGTCATCCCCCCCTGTCATATTTAGTTGGGATATGACAGCCAGGATTACACCATGTCCTCTCAGAAGGGGTGGGCAAAACATTTCCCCTGCCACGGCCAGCCTAATTAACGAAGGAAGGCTCCATGGATCCACCCTGTCCTTTTGTTTTCTCTGCTGCTGGTGGCAGCGTTGCATACTAATCAGGGTTTAATTCAAACATGACCACATGGGACCTGGCTGCAGAGGCTAACAAAGGAGACAGGAAACCCCCATTGACCTTTGATATGCACTGTGTGAACCTGAAGCCAGCTCCCGCACTTAGTATCAATGGGCAGTGAAATGTCATGTCTGGGAATGCATGGATTACAGTAGTCATCCCTGCAGGGAGACCCCATTCAGAGGTTGGAGTATGTGATTTGACCGAGACAGGAAGTCTGGTACTGCTGCAGCTTCAAGGGAGACCTGCTGCTTTAATCAGGAAGCACAGAGATTTGCTGTGCATTTAAAGGCCCAAACAGAAGTCCCTTTCACATGAATAGCAACATTTTTAACACTGAAACAAAAACAGCATGGCATTTGTTTTTTTGTCAAATAAAATTATAGAGCCACGTGGAAAGGGGCCTACCTGTCATTACCAATGGATAAGCAGCATTTTAATTTACAAAAGAAGGAGGAATCAAAGATCCCTGTTACAGGGAAAGCAGGATTTTTAAACATTGAAAACAAAAACGGCCAGCACAGGTGTGTGCAAATAAAAAAAAGTTTTAAAAAGTAAAGAAAACGAATCACTGCTCACAGAAAAATGTCAGGAAAAATAAACATGTTGTGCAGGTTCACAAAAAGCAATCTATATTATGTTTCACCTACAAAACTCTGAAAGCATTGCCTTCAAATAAAATTTACCATTGGTCTGGAGCATGACTAATATGTGTGAAAATGGAGGCACCCACTTCAAAGACCAAGCTTCCAACACAAAGGAGAATGATTAAAAAAAGCTCTGGGTACAGGCTGTCCCAGTGAAAACAAATGGCCCCAAGGCAGAAGGAGGGCCATTTTTCTCACATGGAGATTCACAATTAATTTAAAAGGACTATTATCATTTAGGCCTTTTTCTCAGCCATCATAAGGTGGATGGATTTTATATATGTGCCATTTTATATGTAATTTACAGGTGATTTTGGGGATACAAAATTCATCTACCTGTGACTCGGGGAACTGTAATGGTCAGTTAAACTAGGTTCTTGGCTGATCTGAACATCTTCCAAATGTGAGAGATGGTGAGTGGGTGGAAAATGAAATTAGGGATATGCTTAATAACTTACATATTCATTACTGTTGTGATTTTTAAGAAAACTGCAGAAAGGTACCACATGGCCGTGCTACATGGTACAATTTGGTGGTCGGTTTATCTAATTCTCAGTGATTAGCTGAATCAGAAAATGTTTTTAGTATGGCAGTTGCTAGTCAAATTATGAAGTTGTGATACATAACTAGTTTTTACCAAAATGTTGAAAGGAGAACAAAGGGCGATTAAAATGTGAATTGCCATATGTTGCTCCAGACCCCTGAACCCATTCTGACTTTTAGGCTGGGTTTGGGAGGAGAGAGAAGGGTAGCTGTCCAATCCTAGTGGCAGGAATTATTGCAGGGTACTTCCCAAAGATTATAAAATTGGTGGTGTCATCGCTGCTGTATTCGGGGAACTGCACTAGGACAGAGGGACACAGAGGAACAGACAGAGGAACAGACAGACAGCAGAAGAGACAGACCATCAAGAATGCTGCTGAAACTTACCATTTTACAGCTGTAAGGAGACACCAGAGGAGATTGCTAAGAGTGCATCTGGGTGGAGCTGTCTATCTCTAGAAAGGCCTCAAAGCTGACTGGGTCCTATGTTGGTGGGTGGGAGGCCATATTTCCGAGTGGAGTGACCTGACCGCTGCCCTATCTTTCCAGAGTGTCCTGAGATGCAGCTGGCTTTCCTGAACCTTAACCAGAGGTTTGCTATGTAAGTAGAACTGAGCCCTGGGAAACCAAAAGGTGGGGCGTCTGCTTGCCTTAAATCATTTCCCTTCATAGTGGTGGAGGAAGGGGGGGGCAACCTTAGCCTATTTAACCAAAAATATTAATTTAATTAATTCCCCATTTGGAAGAACACTACAGAGTGAATTTTGTTAAAATTCAAAATTAACAAATCTCACATCCCTTTATGTACTGAGAACTATAGCATATAATTTAATTGGATAATCTGTGTTGTCCAGCTGACTCCAACTTCTTTGAGGAAGAGGGGTGTCTTTGTTCTTAAATCAGTCAACCTTTTTATCCAGCTTCCCCAACACCAGCCTTTAGTAAGTGGCATCTGAAATCCAAAATTCCCCAAAGCATTCAAATATTTCTGTCTGACTTCCCAACATAGACCAAAGCAAACGTGGGTCTGAAAAACAAACGATAAATCACCCTGTGTTTATTTTAAACCAAAAGTGTGGGCAAAATCATAATTACCATATGTAATTGTACCAATCTAGAAAACCTACTGCTAGCCTTTTAAGCCTGCAGGAAAATCAAAATCGCACAACATTACATGATATTTGCCTCCGTTATTGATCAGTGTAATTATTTTGTGAAGTGAAATTTGCAAAAAGTGAAGAATTGCGATTGTGTTCTTTTAAATTCACTTTTGAGAGAAGTTGATTGTGTTGTGCCACGGATAAAGTGGTGCTTGACCTTTTCGTGCTAATTTCTATTACTTTTACGATACATAATACCAATACATTTCCTGTACACCAGCCTGGTTCTTGGCTCATTGTTAGCTCGGGGGAGAGGGATCCAAGGGGCAAGATATGTGTCTGCGATAGGGCTACGAAAGAATCTGTTACACAGTTTATTCTATAACGACATGAGGGGGGACGGATGAACTTCCCGTGTTGAGGGTGGCTTCTCAATAAACCATTACAGAGAGCTCAATTAACTAGAGAGACCCTTTGATCTACAAAAGACAGGAAGACGGGTGGGACTTAGTATTACTTGTTTTCACCACTTTACCTTTTCTGTTGCAAACAACTCTGGTTATGACTTCATGTATACAGGAGATTGTTGGTGGGGAACCAGAATTGGGTCATTAAGGTAGGCTCAGCCTCCACCAATTACTGTGGCTTTAAAAGAGGTCTGTGCACCTCTTTTGGGCAGATCTTCTGAAGACTTTGCATGGAGTAGCAAGAGGAATTCAGCAGTGGACCCTGGCTGAAGGTACAGTCTGCTTTACATTTTCCGCCAGTGAAGGAAGGCAAGGAACTCCAAAGGGGAAGCAAGAACACTCCCCAAAACATCTCCCATGGAACAGAAGGAGATACTGAACCCAGAGGACTCTCCAAACTGCAAGAGAACCGGTACCCAGCCAGCACACAGCATGCCCTGCTAGGCTCTGCAGAAAGTTTCGTATGTGGGAAGTGCCAGAGAGACTTGAAACCAATGCAAGGACGAGGACGCTGTCTGCAACAATCTCCTCAGCTTTGAGCCGTTCCTCTTAAAAGACAACATGAGCACTGTGAAGAAGCTAGAACTGCATCGACAAGCATCTACAGACATATGCCTTAAAGAAAATGTTTGGGCCAGCCAAGCCCCTCGAGCTGCAACCGACTGCACCACTGGCTGGTGTTAAGCCACAGTCGCTAAAGTCGTACGAGACGCTTCGACCAGTGCTTCATAACCACCGACCAACACTGAGACAATGATTCCTGACCCATAGCAGCTGTGTAGGCCAGCCTGCAGCTGTCCATTCCACCTCGCTCACTGAACTACCTGCCTTATGATATCCACAGCTGTCTCCCACCTTGAACTCTGTTGCAGAAGCTGCAAGGCACCCTGAAACAGACTCGACCCTGTCGAGCACCAAGAACATCTACAGCGCAAGGTAACTCCGAAGGCCCCGAGTGACATTTCAAGACACATTGCTTCCTGCGTGCTAAAACCAAGTATCCTTGAACTATTGCCATTGTTTTCTTTACCGACTACGCTCCTGTCAGTGTCCAGAGTGCATCTCTTTTCCTTCTTTGAAAATGTCTGTCCTCTGCATTCCTACACACAGTTTGGGTTGTATTTTGTAGTGTGCTAGAACTGTCTGTTGTGATAATAATAAAGTAGATTATTGGGACAGTCCCATTTTTCATTGGGTCATAATTGTATTTTCGCTGTGTTGCAACTAACCGACGATCCACGACCTTTCGAAGATGAACCTGCCATTTCGTCTACGTTACCAAAATTGGACGGTTTATAATTGACTTGTTTATAATTGACTTGTGTTTCCAATCTGTTTGGATCTCTCCTTCCCGTGTACTAGAGGTGTGGGGCTGGTTGATAGTTTAGAAACCGATATTTATTCCTGGCCACATTCACCACATGGCATAAGTCATTTTACTGCCGGGAAGTTGACGATTGGGCCATTATGCCCCCCTGTTTCAGCGATTTACATCTAAATGAGTTTGTGGATTGAGTTACAGAGAAGCGGGTCTTAATATTTTACCTACACCAATATTGGCTCCCAATGAACCTGGACAAAGAGGACGTGAATTGGCGGGCAACAATCTTGCTTATCTCATTAAATGGTGTTCTTATAACACGAAAGTTGACACAAACATGTTGCGAATGGATTAACACATGTTTATGAAAAATTAGCAGGGCTGCTATTGGCCAATCACATTGCTACACACCACTGTTGTTCCATAACTCGCTTGCCCTTATGGTGTGAGGTAAGTGACGCTTTGGTTGACTTCCAGTGTGGATTCCGCCGAGTAATTGGCTCAATGGAGCAGTGCTTGACTCGCCACTTACTTATCCAGAAGTAGAGGCGGCTCAAGAGTGGTAGCTTATGCCTGGCTTTCATAGACCCGAGCATCGCCTTTGACTCTGGGGATAGACCACTTCTATGGGTTCCTGGGATCACAATGGGGTAGGGTAATGACTTAGAAAATGTTATTGCCCAAATCCACAGACAGCTAGCAGCTACAGGTAGGACGGATAATAAAGAAGTATGACTAATTAATCTGAGCTTTATGCAGATCTATGCAAAAAAAGGACGAGTATACTTGTCCTCAGCACTTCAGGGGTTAATATCACCGGCAGAGGTAGGCCCAGACGATGTCCGTAGAGTAGGGAAGATTTCACCACCTTTGGCCCTGCCTGCAGATTATGCTGTTTTAATGGTGCAATGGGCATGCAGAGACAGGCCATCAGGACACGAACTCTCGAAGTTACAGCATCAGCAGTACTGTGGCAGGGAAAACCAGACAAATGAAATCAATCGTTAAGTATGGCCACTGCATCCCGATATTCAAGGGATTTGCTTTTCTGGATTTAGGTTTAGTTTGGACCAGTCCTGGAACAATTACAAGGAAAACATTGCTACAAATGGTGCAGTCTAATGATACTATGTAGGAAAATATGGGGGACTCCAGCAGAAAGTGCTCTGCTTATATATAGAACCAAAACTCGGAATATCTTGAGTTATTGCAGTAGTTTGGGGGACTGCAAAATCCAGCGAAGATCCCTGAAAAACGTGTTACCTGTCCCAGCATCCAGCACTAATGATTCTGTGGTGGATCTAGAATTGGCAGCCCTTCTAGGCTGAGTAGGATTATTTGTGTAGCACTCACTGCAGTGTAACCACCTCTGGTCGCTGTTGTTCACTCACCAGTGATGAGTGCTTGGTTTTTGCACCATTGCTGCTGTGGGGCAGGGTTTGGCCTAATCATGCTTAATGGCTCGGCCAACAAAATATAGATGATGTATTAAAGTATATGGCTGCTGACAATGCTCAGTGAATCATATATGTCCAGATGTTTCTTGGGGCAAAAGGACAGCAACACCTTTACAAGCATGCACTTAATGTTTAATGTGATATGGAAGAGGCTCAGAATATTTGCAGAACACTGAAGGGAGAAGCAGTTTGGTGGTCTTATAAGTAGGGAGAGATAATTATAGGCAAACCTGGTGCAGGAGAGCAGACATAGGATGAAACCGTGCCTTTCTATCTCACCAAACCGGGAGTCAATTAGACTTATGACATAAAGGAGATTTGATCACATGCCTACTGGTGACTTGTTGGCAAAATGGAAGGTCAGGTCACAAGCATCTCCAATATGTGATTGCAATCATGTTTCAGTAGACACTACTTTCCAGGTGCTGCTTTCTGTAAGCATCGTGGCATGAAAAGGGAGACATCCAGTATAATCCACTCTTGAACCAAATATATCTGAACCCTACAATGTTTCTATCTATCCATCTATCTATCTAGCTATTCCTCCATCTATCGATATAACTATCTATCTCTCCTTGCATGTTTATGTACCTATCCATCTATCTATCCATTTATCCATCCACCCATCTTTCTATCTATCTATCTAGCTATCTATCTAGTTATCTATCTATACTTTTCTTATATAGCGCCGTTTCATTTTCTACCTTCTTCAGCTAGTGCAAGATGTTGAACTATAAAGAAGGAACTCTTGAGAGCAGCCGAGGGAGGGTTAGACCAGCTGGTGTTGTCACTGACATTCAGTCCCTGTGGAGGCAGTAATTTTAAACAGTTCATCCAGAGGTTCCTGCTAGCGTGCAACAGCTCTAGTCTCCAGACTTGCTCCACAGAGAACGTCCTCACGTCTGAATGGTTAAAATGAGTGGCTGCAGGTTGGCCCTGTGTCCAGATCTTTTGCCCTGGCTGGGTGTTCCTTTCTGGTCATCCTTCAACTTCTTGAAAGACCGAAGACACATATCTAATAACTTTAAACCAGTGCAAGGAGCTCGGATTACGGCAGTGCACCACTGCTTTCTTCTAGTCATTTAGCTCTGGGTGAGACATTAGCAGGTGTGACTGCACAGTTTTTAAAGGTAAGTGTCCGACCAAAAACGAATCAATACTTGAATGAAATGTAAATATCAGACAATAATAAGAAGGTGACATTCTAGACTTGGACTGTTGCTCCTCTTGATATCCTCACACATGTATAAGCCAGGAGGGAGATTAAAGACAGCTTGTATAGGCCATTGTAGTTGTGGGATGCTCAGAAAGTCCTGGCATTAAGGCTCCCATCACACTGCATCCTGGCACTTGTAGGCTTGTGCTGAGAGATGAAACCTCACAAGTTACAAACTGTCCAGAAAGCCTGGACTCCCACCCCGCCTTCCCACTTGACCAATCTCTGATCTTGGGCACATCACCCTGTCTGCATGAGTCTCACTTTATTTGGTTACTAAAACTAAGATAACCTAGAAGTTACTCTGTTGAGCGTGCACTACAACAAAAAGCCTCACTCATGTATGGCTGAATAGACCGTTGCTACATATTTAAAATACTAGTTATATTGATGTTAGACAATGCATTGCCCACTCGGTCCACGTTGGTGAGTTTGGAATTTGCACCCCTGGTCATTGTTATCTATTTTCCCATGGGTGTTACCCCATTGGTGCCCAGTACACTGGCATCGCTATGCCCTGTTACAGGCTGCGAGCAGATAGCATCTCTCTGTCGCTAACCGTGCTGTCCGTGGCATGCATGGTTCGCCTGACGTGGGGTAAATCACGCAACGTTCACCCACAGAGTGGTAATCAGCCCATTATTTAAATAAGAGAACACATCACTCTGTGGGGAAAATGTGTACCAGATGCTACCCTTCTCGCACAAACTCCCCACTTGCCCTACATTTTAAATATACCAGGGCTTTCAGAGTTATGGTTTGGGTGGAGATCAGGGATCCCCCACAGCTAGACTGTGCATCCCACCCTCGGCACCCAGCCACACAAAATAGCATACGCAACGCAGACTCAGAAATGCGGACACCGAGATAATTAGACTCATCAGTGAATAAAGGCACAACACATAGGGCCTCTTTACGAGTTTGGAGGTAGCCATGGTGCTCCAAACCGTGTCTGGGTCTGGATAGTCGGAATGGGGACTTACCGGGTTATTCCAACCTTGGAGGACCCGGTAAGTCCCCATTCTGAAAACCATTCCCCATTCCCATTCGAGCCCCCTAGTTCTGTTTTAGAACATTGCACCTGCTTCTACCTGCCGACAAGGTGGTGGTCAAAAAAAGGGGGGCATCCCTGTTCCTTCTGGGGCGCAACCGCGTTTCTTCTTGGGTCTGGCAGGCTTCTCCCTGGGCCTACCTCACATTCAGTTTCTATTACCTATAGATTGGTTCTGTCTGCTTAATTGGTCAATTCCGTGATGCGATAAGACCATACCGCCTTGTTTCTGTCCTGTATCTCAATGGGCAAGCAAGGCTCTTTGTGCTTGGCCATGTAGAGCCACAGGATGCCGGACAAAAGAAACATGCCATCATACCACATGTCTCCTCTGGAGTCAGGGATGTGTTGCCATCACACTGAAACCCTGAATTGTCTCTCTGTGGTCGCTGGTTTCTGGCCCTGAGACATGCAGAGAGAGTGTTCTTCCCTTCCCCCGGAGCAGAGACAATCCCTGCAAGAACCAACCACCCCCACCCACCGGTCCACCCGGATAGCGAGAGGCGCTGCACCTGCCAAATATAATCACGGTTAACAGGTGATGGGCTACACCCTGAGTTCTTAGATTACCAATGGACACAGAAACCAGAGGGCATTTTATTGGGATCCCAAGGGGCACCCATCGTTATTTATAATAAACACATGTACCTTTGATACATTGCACTTACAGTTCCCCGGGATTCCCCTGGCATGAGCACCAACCAGATGCAGACCTGCTAGGTCAGCTCACCCTTCCTTTGGATGGGTCCCGGGGACTCTTAGGGTGAGTCTGACACAACAGACCCCCTTACCTAAACTCAGGTACCACCCACATTGGTGTGTGAGGCCAGAGGGTGGGCTCTGTGGGTGGTCGCATCTTGCTCGGAGGGCACAGGAAGGCAGAGGCAGGCTGCCACACTTTCTTGCTAGCTCCTGCCAGGGTGCCTCCCATTTAACCAGTTTTTCTACTTACTGTCCTTATATATATTTAACACCCTACCCCTACTTAACTTATAAAGCTACATAACATTCCCCCAATACTGCCCCAAACACTACATCTGCAGCTGCTTAACATTGTACTTAATATTTATTAATTAAATATATACATATTACTACACATAAATATATACATTTATATACAACATTTAAACAATATGTCACAATGGGGTGACTGCTGCAGTCGGTCACCCCTTTGCAGTAGCTTGGTGCTGTCCCTGGTGTCTGGGCGAACTGGGGCTCCTCCCGTATCAGGGCAGAAGTCCCAAAGGGGTTTTCCCCCTTTTCTCAACGTCACCTGTGTGATGAGGATGCCACCCCCACATTCACCCCCGCTCCTGTGCCCATCTTCAGACGGCGTCCCCATAGCAATGTCCACCGCCGTCTGCTGTGGCTTGTTGGGGCGTCTTGGCCTGCCCCCTCAGAAATACATTGTTGGACACTGAGTGCAGGCCGCTGGCCTTCATCCGGGCTTCTCTGTGAGATAATCCAGGGATTTCCTTCACCCAGGCCGCCTAGCAGAGCAGCCCAGGACTTACCTCCTTCCTCTTCTTCACCCAGGCCGCCTAGCAGAGCGGCCCAGGACTTACCTCCTTCCTCTTCTTCACCCAGGCCGCCTAGCAGAGCAGCCCAGGGCTTACCTCCTTCCTCTTCTTCACCCAGGCCGCCTAGCAGAGCAGCCCAGGACTTGCCTCCTTCCTCTTCTTCACCCAGGCCGCCTAGCAGAGCAGCCCAGGACTTGCCTCCTTCCTGCTCTTCACCCAGGCCGCCTAGCAGAGCAGCCCAGGACTTGCCTCCTTCCTCTTCTTCACCCAGGCCGCCTAGCAGAGCAGCCCAGGACTTGCCTCCTTCCTGCTCTTCACCCAGGCCGCCTAGCAGAGCAGCCCAGGACTTGCCTCCTTCCTCTTCTTCACCCAGGCCGCCTAGCAGAGCAGCCCAGGACTTGCCTCCTTCCTGCTCTTCACCCAGGCCGCCTAGCAGAGCAGCCAGGACTTGCCTCCTTCCTCTGCTTCACCCAGGCCGCCTAGCAGAGCAGCCCAGGACTTGCCTCCTTCCTCTGCTTCACCCAGGCCGCCTAGCAGAGCAGCCCAGGACTTGCCTCCTTCCTGCTCTTCACCCAGGCCGCCTAGCAGAGCAGCCCAGGACTTGCCTCCTTCCTCTTCTTCACCCAGGCCGCCTAGCAGAGCAGCCCAGGACTTGCCTCCTTCCTCTTCTTCACCCAGGCCGCCTAGCAGAGCAGCCCAGGACTTGCCTCCTTCCTCTTCTTCACCCAGGCCGCCTAGCAGAGCAGCCCAGGACTTGCCTCCTTCCTGCTCTTCACCCAGGCCGCCTAGCAGAGCAGCCCAGGACTTGCCTCCTTCCTCTTCTTCACCCAGGCCGCCTAGCAGAGCAGCCCAGGACTTGCCTCCTTCCTGCTCTTCACCCAGGCCGCCTAGCAGAGCAGCCAGGACTTGCCTCCTTCCTCTTCTTCACCCAGGCCGCCTAGCAGAGCAGCCCAGGACTTGCCTCCTTCCTCTGCTTCACCCAGGCCGCCTAGCAGAGCAGCCCAGGACTTGCCTCCTTCCTGCTCTTCACCCAGGCCGCCTAGCAGAGCAGCCCAGGACTTACCTCCTTCCTCTTCTTCACTCAGGCCGCCTAGCAGAGCAGCCCAGGACTTACCTCCGTCCTCTTCTTCACCCAGGCCGCCTAGCAGAGCAGCCCAGGACTTACCTCCTTCCTCTTCTTCACCCAGGCCACCTAGCAGAGCAGCCCAGGACTTACCTCCATCCTGCTCTTCACCCAGGCCTCTTCTTCACCCAGGCCGCCTAGCAGAGCAGCCCAGGACTTACCTCCTTCCTCTTCTTCACCCAGGCCGCCTAGCAGAGCAGCCCAGGACTTACCTCCATCCTGCTCTTCACCCAGGCCTCTTCTTCACCCAGGCCGCCTAGCAGAGCAGCCCAGGACTTACCTCCGTCCTCTTCTTCACCCAGGCCGCCTAGCAGAGTAGCCCAGGACTTGCCTCCTTCCTCTTCTTCACCCAGGCCGCCTAGCAGAGCAGCCCAGGACTTGCCTCCTTCCTGCTCTTCACTCAGGCCGCCTAGCAGAGCAGCCCAGGACTTGCCTCCTTCCTCTTCTTCACCCAGGCCGCCTAGCAGAGCAGCCCAGGACTTACCTCCTTCCTCTTCTTCACCCAGGCCGCCTAGCAGAGCAGCCCAGGACTTACCTCCTTCCTCTTCTTCACCCAGGCCGCCTAGCAGAGCAGCCCAGGACTTGCCTCCTTCCTGCTCTTCACCCGAGCTAAGCCATCCCCGGACTTTACACCCGCTCTTCGCGTCTGACATACACAGCCCTGGAGGAGTTCTCAGAACAAGCCTGCCTCACTGGCCATGGGGCGGGCTGGATGGCAGCACGGCCGGGCAACCTGGTCAGACCCTCTGGGGTTTGACACCTGCCAAGGCCCGGGGTGGCCGAGGTGCTTCTGGCATAAGCAAGCATGTCCCCCTGGCTCACTATCTGGGGGCATCCCCACACTCCACCCACATCATTGATGGATTTCGACACTGGGGGGCCGCTCAAGGCAGCGGCCCCCAATTAAGACTTTTCCCTTTCCCTCTCTCTGCTTCTCCGCCTCTTCACTGCTCTTTTTTAACTGTCACTTTTGCTTCAAAATCCGCTTTGGATTTTTTTCTCCCCGGCCCAGCCCATTCTTGCGCAGGGAGTGCTGTCCTATGTTTTCCCTTCCCTTTCTTTATTCACATTCCATCCGGCCCCATGGTGGGCTGGATGGTTTGATCCAGTTCACATCCATACACACAGAAATTAATAAAACACACACCAAACATTTAATAAATTACTTGCATTACCCTGGTGTCTGTGTCGTTATTCCTATGACTCCCCTTAGGGGACAAGCATGCAGCTCCTACTAGCTGGGCCCCGTGTGGCCACGGGCTGCATCTCACTTTTCAGAGACTCCACTTTGCCGGGGATCATTTCTGTGCGGCACAAGCTTTGCTTCATTAATTATGAGAGCTCTGGCCCCAGTCAGTTTCCCTTTTCCAGTGTCTCTCCATGCAGTTATTTCAGGCAAGCACTGCACCTGCCTCATGTCACTCTTTGTAATTTCCTTTTTGTCTTCCCCACCCTCAGGCAGGTCAGCCCCTCAGCGGGGCACCCTGGCAATGAATGGATCACGTGCGTCCTCCTGGACCCCAGCAGGGTGCAGGCAGAGCCTGGCTGTGCTGCCTGCTGCCACGGGCCTCTGAAGGTATTATCCTATCAATAGAGCTTAAAGGTCACACAGCACAATTGAGAGAGGGACAGATGCACAACAAACAGCCTTTGCATAAAACTCCCCGTGCACTTCTCTGACAATCCCGGGCCTCCTGAACCTGCAAGAGTCTCAGTTTGTCAATTACCAGGTCGTGTACCCCTGCAATTGCTCTAAAATGTCCCAGAACTGCCGCTTAGCTCAGTTGATGAGGCTTCTTTTCCAGGTGATTTAAATGTGATTTTGTTTTGCTGAGCTTCTCCACTTCTGAGGATGCAGTGGCCGCCTGGATGCCAAGGCGACCTTAGACTATTTCCACTGGGCAAGGCCTGTTTCTGATGATTGCACAGGTATTACAGGTGTACATGTTGTTGCGACCGAATGCCATCTGTGAGGGTGGAGTTGCTTGAGGTTTTTTGATTTTTAATATGGAATGATGTTGGTAAATCAAAACAGTGACACACATGTTGAGGTATCATCATTTATAAAATAAGGAAGACGGGCACAATAAAAGCATGACCATAAGAAATTCAGGGCAGATTATTTGAGTTAGTGCATGAAAAGCAAGTGAATTAAACCATGAAAAGTGTTTATATCGTATGCATGTGTGTGAGGATACCTATGTGTGTGTGTGTACATGTGTCTGGCTGGCTCCAGGTGTGTGGTAATAAGGATGAGTGTGAATGCAATGCATGCACGTTTTTGTAGGGTGCGGGCAGTAGCAATACTAATTTCTAAAGTGGCTCAGCCACTAACAAGTGATTTACAGTGACTGATTACTGCTGGCATAGCCAATGGTTGCTGCAGCCTTATGCAAGTGAATAACGGTGACCATTACTGCTGGCAGTGACCATTACTGCTGGCATAGACAGATGGTTGCTGCATCCGTATGCAAGTGATTAACAGTTAACATTACTGCTGGCATAGCCAATGGTTGCTGCATCCGTATGCAAGTGATTAACAGTTAACATTACTGCTGGCATAGCCAATGGTTGCTGCAGCCTTATGCAAGTGATTAACAGTTAACATTACTGCTGGCATAGCCAATGGTTGCTGCAGCCTTATGCAAGTGATTAACAGTTAACATTACTGCTGGCATAGCCAATGGTTGCTGCAGCCTTATGCAAGTGATTAACAGTTAACATTACTGCTGGCATGGATAGATCGTGGTCAAAGCCTCATGCAAGTGAATAACAGAGACCATTACTGGTGGCAGTGACCATTACTGGTGGCATAGACAAATGGTTGCTGCAGCCTAATGAAAGCAGTTAACAGTGACCATTACCGCTGGCCTAGACAGATGGTTTCTGCAGCTTTATGCAAGCGATTAAAAGTGACCATTACCCCTGGTCTAGACAGATGGTTGCTGCAGCCTTACGCAAGTGGTTAACAGTGTCCATTAAAGCTGGCCTAGACAGATGTTGCTGCAGCCTCATGCAAGTGATTAACAGTGGCCATTACTGCTGTCATAGACAGATGGTTGCTGCTGCCTCATGCAAGCAATTTATCATGAACATTACTTCTGGCATGGCATAGATAGATTGGGGTCATAGCATTATGCAAGTGATTAACAGTATGACCATTACTGCTGGCCTAGACATATGGTTGATGCAGCCTTATGCAAGCAATTAACAACGTCCATTACTGCTGGCCTCGACAGATGTTTGCTTACTGCCTTATTCAAGTGATTAACAGTGACCATTACTGCATGCCTAGACAGATGGTTGCTGTAGCATCATGCAAGTGATTAACAGTGGCCATTATTGCTGGCATAGATAGATTGTGGTCACAGTCTCATGCAAGTGATTGACTGTGGCCATTACTGCTGGCCTATAGATAGATTGTAGTCACAGCCTTATGCAAGTGATTAACAGTGACCATTACTGCTGGCATAGACAGATGTTTGCTTACTGCCTTATTCAAGTGATTAACAGTGACCATTACTGCTGGCCTAGAAAGATGGTTGCTACAGCCGTATGCAAGCAATTAACAGTGTCCATTACTGCTGGCCTCGACAGATGTGTGCTTACTGCCTTATTCAAGTGATTAACAGTGACCATTACTGCATGCCTAGACAGATGGTTGCTGTAGCATCATGCAAGTGATGAACAGTGGCCATTATTGCTGGCATAGATAGATTGTGGTCACAGCCTCATGCAAGTGATTGACTGTGACCATCACTGCTGGACTATAGATAGATTGTGGTCACAGTCTTATGCAATTGATTAACAGTGACCATTACTGCTGGCATAGAAATATGTTTGCTTACTGCCTTATGCAAGTGATTAACAGTGACCATTACTGCTGGCCTAGACAGATGGCTGCTACAGCCTTATGCAAGTGATTAACAGTGACCATTACTGCTGGCATAGACAAATGGTTGCTGCAGCCTTATGCAAGGGATTAACAGTGACCATTATTGCTGGCATAGATAGATTGTGGTCACAGCCTCATGCAAGTGATTGACTGTGACCATTACTACTGGCCTATAGATAGATTGTGATCACAGCCTTATGCAAGAGATTAACAGTGACCATTACTGCTGGCATAGACCGATGTTTGCTTACTGCTTTATTCAAGTGATTAACAGTGACCATTACTGCTGGCATAGAAATATGTTTGCTTACTGCCTTATTCAAGTGATTAAGAGTGACCATTACTGCTGTCCTAGACAGATGGTTGCTTCAGCCTTATGCAAGTGATTAACAGTGGCCATTATTGCTGGCATAGATAGATTGTGGTCACATCCTCATGCAAGTGATTGACTGTGACCATTTCTGCTGGCCTATAGATAGATTGTGATCACAGCCTTTTGCAAGTGATTAAAAGTGACTGTGACTGCTGGCCTAGAAAGATGGTTACTACAGCCTCATGCAAGCAATTAACAGTGTCCATTACTGCTGGCCTAGACAGATGGCTGCTGCAGCCTCATGCAAGTGATTTATAGTGATAATTACTGCTGGCATGGATAGATTGTGGTCACAGCCTTATGCAAGTGATTAACAGTGACCATTACTGCATGCCTAGACAGATGGTTGTTGCAGTCGTATGCAACCAATTAACAGTGACCATTACTGCTGGCATAGATAGATTGTGGTCACAGCCTCATGGAAGCGATTTATAGTGACCATTGATACTGGCATAGACTGACACCTTTTTAGTGAATGTGTGCTGCTGCTGCTCCTGCTTTTCAAGCCACTGGCTTGGTTTTTCTGTCTCCCTAGAGAACCAAATGTAAATTATCTGGTTTTGGCTTTTACCCCTCTTTTCTCAAAAAAATATGCTGTAAAAATGCACTATTTCAGTTATTTTTAAAATGTTCTCTAGGGGAGAACGCCCCCTGCTACATTATTTTCGTATCTCTCGCTACGCTCTGCCACTCTGGGAAACATAGGCCGCATTCAGGCTCCTCCTCCGTTGATATATTCACTACCCATGACTGGTCATGAATCACTTGGAATCCTGGCGCCCCCAGGACCCGCCGTCCACCCCCTCATCACACTCTTCACCCACCATCAGTTTGGTGCAGTGCTTTGTCCTGTCGTTTACCCCTCCTAGTTTGTGTCATCGAGGTGCTGAACGTGTCATATGTGCCCTTGCTTTGGCATCATCCAGTGCCAGGCCTGGCCTGGTACCCCTTCTAGAGGGCTTCAGCCTGGGGACGTGCCGAGCAGAGGGAGGCCTGTAGCGGACGCTGCCATAGCCACATCGCCCAGCAGGTTTCCCTGGGCCCATGTATCCCCATCCCCCTCCTTCAGTAGGGACCAGCTGGGGGTACGCCTTCCCAGACTTGCAGATGCAAACCTCAGGAAATGGACATAGGGGAGGGAACCCTAAGGTGCTAAAGGAGTTTGGGGGGTTAAAGGGTAGCCCATCCCCTATTGTGTGCTTATAAGCACCGTAATTCAGGTCAACAGCCTCTGAACGACACCTGAAGAGTCTTGAGAAAGTCCAGAACAAGGCCCTGCAGATATCGTCTGGTGCTCCAATCTTCACAAGGTTAGCAGACCTTCAGAGAGACCTGGACATTGAGATGTTGGACGAACATCTAGCGGAGCTTGGTAAGAACTTCTGCCAAGGACTGGATCAGAACCCAAAACCTCTGATCAGAAGACTCACTGCCACCACTGCAAACCCCTTCGACCGCTACCCGCGGCCCATCACGGCAAAGACCTTGTGGTACCAGCCTTACTGTGACAAGACCACACAGACCAAGAAGAATCCTAACCCACGACTACATACTAAACCCGAGAAGATGGAGTAATGAGGCTCAAGCCTCGGTATCCAATAATCACTGCTGATGGATAAAAATCTATCAGCAAGAAGAAGAAGAAGGGCCAACAGCCTGGTTTTCCTGATCAGCTGAGGGCAGGAAGGTTATCAGTGCTGATGCCCCTTACCAGCTACGATAGGACACACAGTGGTGGGGAGGGGGTCTCTGGGGACCACCAGGCGCAGCATAAGGATGAGTGCAAAGTGACACTACAGCCACTGACACGCGAACGAGATCAAAGTCTGAGCAAAAGAAACACAAGAAAAATGCGGTGTGTCCTGCGGCTCACAGAAAGGGACAGAAACACGACTTGGGGCTACTCGTATTCGAGTGCTTCCCCCAGGGCCAGTAGCCTGCGGCGGTGGGGCGCTGCCCTGTCATCTCCGACTGCCCCGGCTGCTGGCCCCAGGCAGACGCCCCCTCCGCGTCCTTCTCTCATCACTCAAGCCGGGCAGAAACCGGTCCGCATGTCTGAGTACACACACGCGTGCTGCAATGTTTGCAGGGTACTGGGTACCACACACTCACGCTCCCACGGGGGCGCTGATTTCTATGCAGGGGCCACTGACTCCTGTACTAAGGGGGTGCAAAGAGCTCCCCTAAATCAAGCTACCTGCAGGACGCCAGTTTACAATGTAGAAGTAAGTGTGCCATGCCCACTAGTGTGTAAATTGGCACTTTTTGTTAAAGTAAAAATACTTCCATATGTCTACAATTTTTGGAGTAAATGACTTCCCTCCAAATAAATGGATGTCAAAACCCAGGTAATTAGCCGGAGTACATCCTTCAGCCTTCTGTTTTTCAAGTATGAGAACAAAACAGAGGAAATACCGCCAGCGGTAAATGCCATCACTGCCAGAGGTATTTCCAAAAAATGTCTGATTACACAAATAGCACTGGCCCAGTGATGGCGGGAGCAATAATTGTTCACGGCGGGAGCAATAATTGTTCACATCCACCTCCATCCTCATATTGGCGGCGTCAGTGGGTAAGATAGCTCAGCGGGTTGAGCGCTCGCTGCTGCGATCTGTGCGTGATCTGCAGGTCGCAGGTTCGAATCCCGGCAAGGCCAACTCAGCCTTTCATCCTTCCGAGGTCGATAAATGAGGACCAATTTGGGTTTGGTGATATTGTATGTAAATATGTGCTCTGTAAAGCGCTTTGGATTAAGGCGCTATATAAATAACACATCATTATCATTATGTACATGAGTGGTTTAGACCATTAATCTGGGTCACTTTTAAATACGCAAACATGTTAATTCTGACCCTTTCCTACATTGCATGGAGACGGTGATGGAGGGCGAGGGGCATCGTAGATGCCAACTTATTCACCCACTTCTATTGTCCCTATAACATCATGTTTCCCTTATGTACAGTCAAAAAACTTTGAAAAGCTTCGGGTCATTTTAGAATTTCAACCTGGCATCTAGGGTGTAGGAGAACATTGGAAAGGTTTCACGGTGATGCCACCCTATGCAACAGGCCTTATACGCCTGGTATGTGCTTTACCTGCTTCCTGTCTATAATACCTGAAACTTCAGAGGTGTCTCCTGTGATACACTGAGGGCTACTGGCCGTCAATTGTCCATCTGCTACCGAGGATCACGATGCCACCCCTAGAATCATTAGGGGTCACCCTAAAACCCACAGAGGGCCGAGACCTAATGCTTAATCCCCCAGACCAGAAATCAGGCAGTGGGCCGGAGCCGCAAGAGACAAGCTTGCCTTCCCGGAACCATCTCCAAGTTTCTCTCAGTGTGGGTGAATGCATCCAGGAGGGCTGCTAAGCCTGGAAAAGACCCGGGGATACGCTAGTATGGGGATGGTCGGGATTCGGGGCTAGCTAGCATTTTGGTTGTAAACCCTGAGCTTCCTTGGGGCTAAAACCAAAAGACCCTGGGCTATAGCCCCTCCAGGCCTCCCCAGCAACGCAGCTGAATGGATCCCTTCCAGGAGGGCAGTCCTCTGAAGGTGGAAGTGCCCAGTAGCTTCAAGGGATCTGGTCTCATGGATTGCAGTTTTTAAATACACTGCCCAGGAACAGGGATCGTTGTAGTTGTGACTCGTGGGAAACCCTAAGCAGGGCAGGGACAGCAACTACTGAATGCCACCTCATACGCAGTGCGTGTGTGCCACCTCATACGCAGTGCGTGTGTGCCACCTCATACACAGTGCGTGTGTGCCACCTCATACACAGTGCGGGGGTGAAAGAGCTCGAACTATTCCTGGCCTCGACGCTGTCGTGTGGCCCTTTGCTCCGGCTGCCTTCTCCTCACCTCTACGGTGCAGGCTTTCACAGTGAGGCCCTCTTCCCTAAACTACACCAGGATAGGCAGGAACATTAGCAGCTCTCCATCGACCCGTTCAGAGAAGGGTATTGCCGAGACCCCTTCCATCATCGGGCAAGACCAGTGCAGGGGTACAGAGGGCTCGCCTCTCGCCTGATCCCCTGCAGTACAAGCCATAGTCATAGAGCCGCTCACCTGGTCCTGACCACTGCGAGCCTCTCTAGTGGAGCCTGCCACTTACCTGAACCTTTCCAGCATATGTCTTTGCAGGGTGCATGCATCCAGCTGACCCCCTTGGAGAGCTGCCCCCTCACATGGCCTCGCCAGGATAGGCCTTGCAGTAGAGCTCGGTCATCGGACCTGTGCAGCCGATTCATGTCATAAAAGCATCCCCTGAAGGCCGATCCCAAAACAATGCCTTGTTTAGGTCCCCTTGCATCAGCCTCAAACAGGTGGGATTGTTCTGACATCAGGGGGTCTTACCCCCCACCCCCAACCCCCGGACCCTCATTGTTGCTGCTCCACCACCCACCCTGCTATTAGCAAACACGCCCCCTCACACACTCACTTGCTGCTTCTGTGATGGTGGGATTTTCTTTCCATCAGGGGTTCTACCCCTGAAACTCCTCTGTGCGTCGCCCAGCAGCTCACTCCCTTCTCAGTGACGAACATTGGCGGGCTCTGATTGGCTGGGGTATTGAAAAGGCCTGTCAGCCGTGGCTTGCACTCATGTGCGCCGCAGGGCTCCAGCCTGCCTTTGAGGGAAACGACTTTGAAGTAGACTTTCTCCATTGCGGCAAGCGAGAGTTTGAAATCGTTCTTAGTTGCGTGCGATCAAAAATAAGCAGTCAAAAGACCAAATACCTTGGTTTCACATCCTCACCTCTGCAATGTCCAACACAGCATCATGGTGGGCCATCTGCACTTGGCCAGCCTAATTGGGCCTTCCGTGCCTCTGCACAGCTCTCAGATCGTGAACTTCACATCTTGTCCTGTGTGGGCCAGCTCAGGCCTCAACAATAGACCTCCTTCACCCGACTGTCCAATGTAGGCCTTCAGCTATGCACAAGCTCTCCATATCTGCTAAATGCAAGACTTGACTGTGCTCAGCCTCACCTGACCAGTCGTGTGAAGGCCTTGGGTTGTGCTCATACTTTCTTGAATGCTCCAGCCGTAGGCCTTGGGGTGCACTCACTCTTTCCTTGCCCATGCAGTGTAGGCCTGGCGCTGCGATCGACCATGTCTGACCAAAACTAGGCTATGCTGGTCCTCTCCTGCCAGACCCATTATAGGTCTTGGGCTGTGCACCCCGTCACCTGACGTCCCAGTGTATGCGTTGAGATGTGCTATCCATTTCCTGACCAGTCCAGTGTTCTGTGCTCACACTCACCGGACTGGCACAGTATAGGCACGAGGCTATGCTCACATTGAGCTTACTGGCACAGTATAGGCCTAGGGCTATGCTCACAATCTCCTTACTGGCCCAGAATAGGCCTAGGGCTATGCTCACACTCTCCTGACTGGCACAGAATAGGCCCGGGACTATGCTCACACTTTCCTGACTGGCACAGTATATGCCAGGGCCTATGCTCACACTCTCCTGACTGACAAAGTATAGGTCCAGCGCTATGCTCACACTCTCCTGACTGGCATAGAAAAGGCCAGGGCTATGCTCATACTCTCCTGACTGGCACAATATAGGTCAGTGCCTATGCTCACACACTGCTGACTGGCACAGTATAGGCCTAGGGCTATGCTCACAATCTCCTTACTGGCCCAGTATAGGCCTAGGGCTATGCTCACACTCTCCTGACTGGCACAGAATAGGCCCGGGACTATGCTCACACTTTCCTGACTGGCACAGTATATGCCAGGGCCTATGCTCACACTCTCCTGACTGGCAAAGTATAGGTCCAGCGCTATGCTCACACTCTCCTGACTGGCATAGAAAAGGCCAGGGCTATGCTCATACTCTCCTGACTGGCACAATATAGGTCAGTGCCTATGCTCACACACTGCTGACTGGCACAGTATAGGCTCATGGCTATGCTCAAGCTCTCCTGACTAGCACAGTGTAGACCCGGGGCTATGCTTACACTCTTGGGACTGGCACAGTATAGGTTTGAGGCTATACTCACACTCTCCTGACTGGCACAGTAGGGGCCTGAGTTTCTGCTCAAACTCTCCTGACTGGCACATTATAGTCCTGGGGCTATGCACTCTCTCTCCTGACTGGCACAGTATAGGCCCAAGACTATGCTCACAGTCTCCTGACTGGCACACTAAAGGCCCGGGGCTATGCTCACACTCTCCTTACTGGCACAGTATAGGCCGGGGCTATGCTTACAATCTCCTGACTTGACCCATTATAGGCCCAGGGATATGCTCACACTCTGCTGACTGGGATAGTATAGACACAAGACTATGCTCGCACTCTCCTGACTGGTGCAGTATAGGCCATGGGCAATGCTCATACTCTGCTGACTGGCACTGTGTAGGCCAGGGGCTATGCTCACACACTGCTGACTGGCACAGTATAGACTCGGGGCTATGCTCACACTCTCCTGACTGGCACAGTAAAGGCCCGGGGCTATGCTCACACTCCCCTTACTGGCACTGTGCACAGTGTAGTTTTGAGGCTATGCTCACACTCTGCTGACTGGCAATGTATAGGCCCAGGGCTATGCTCACACTCTGCTGACTGGCACAGTGTAGGCCTGAAGCTATGCTCACACTCTCCTGACTGGCACAGTATGAGCCTGAGGCTCTGCTCAAACTCTCCTGACTGGCACATGATATGCCTGAGGCTATACTCAGACTCTCCTGACTGGCACAGTATAGGCCCGGGGCTATGCTCACACTCTCTTGACTGACACAGTATAGGCCCGGGGCTATGCTCACACTCTCTTGACTGACACAGTATAGGCCCGGGGCTATGCTCACACTGTCTTGACTGACACAGTATAGGCCCAGGGCTATGCTAACACTTTCCTGACTTGACACAGTAGAGGCCCGGGGCTATGCTCACACTCTACTGACTAGCCCAGTATAGGTTCCAGGGCTATGCTCACACTCTCCTGACTGGCGCAGTATAGGTCATGGGCTCTGCTCATACTCTACTGACTTGCACAGTATAGGTCTTGAGCTATGCTCACGTTCTCCTGACTGGCACAGTATAGACCTGGGGCTATGCTCGCACACTGCTGACTGGCACAGTATAGGCTCAGGGCTATGCTCACATTCTCTTCACTGGTACAGTGTAGGCCTGGGACTATGCTCACACTGTCCTGACTGGTACAGTATAGGCCCAGGGCCATGCTTGCACTCTTCTGACTAGCACAGTATTGGCCCGGGGCTATGCTCACACTCTCCTAACTGGCACAGTATAGGCCCGGGGCTAAGCTGACACTCTCCTGACTGGCACAGTATAGGCCAGCGGCTATTCTCACACTCTCCTGACTGGCACAGCATAGGCCGGAGGCTATGCTCAAACTCTCCTGACTGCCACGGTATAGGACTGACGATATGCTCACACTCTCCTGACTGGCACAGTATAGGAATGAGGCTATGCTCACATTCTCCTGACTGACACAGTATGGGCCAGAGGCTATGCTCACACTCTCCTGACATGGCACAGTATGACCGGAGCTATGCTCAAGCTCTCCTGGCTATGCTCACACTCTCCTGACTGCCACAGTATAGGCATGAGGCTATGCTTACATTCTGCTGACTGGCACAGTATGGGCCAGAGGCTATGCTCACACTCTCCTGACTGGCACAGTATGGCCCGGGGATATGCTCCCACTCTTGTGACTAGCCCACTATAGGCCTGAGTCTATGCTCACACTCTCCTGCCTGGCTCAGTATAGGCCCAGGGCTATGCGCATGCTCCTCTGACATGCCCAGTATAGGCCGGAGACTATGCCCACAATCTCCTGACTGGCACAGTATGTGCCTGAGGGTATTATCACACTCTCCTGACTGACACCGTATAGGCCCAAGAGTATGCTCGCACTCTCCTTACTGGCAGAGTATAGGCCTGGGGCTATGCTCACACTCTCCTGACTGGCACAGTATAGGCCCAGGGCTATGCTCATACTCTCCTGACTTGGCACAGTGTAGGCCCGGGGCTATGCTCAAACTCTCTTGACTAGCACAGTATAGGGCCTAGGCTATACTCACACTCTGCTGACTTGCACAATATAGGACCGGGGCTATGTTCACAGTCTCCTGACTGGCACAGTATAGTCACAGGGACATTCTCACACTCTCCTGACTGGTACAGAATAGGCCCAGGGCTATGCTCACCTTTTTGGGTGAAAAGCCAGCCCCAGAGAGATAGTGATGGGGAGGCCATGCTAGGCTAATGTGGAGTTCCATTGAAATATAAAAGCCAGTACAAAACAGTGATTTCCGACATAAGGCCTAGTGAAATGGAAATAAATTAGCCTAGTCAACTCCACTAAAATGGACATGTGCACAAGTGAAGGGGAATCTACCTGAGAGCTTAAAACGGATGGATGTGCCCAATGAATGGGTAATAATGTGGGGATGCAGATGCTGACTGTTTAAACTGGGAGAATTCACCTTTTGACAGATTCAAAACTGCAGCAGTACACATGTGAATATATATTTGGAGAGGATATGCATGTAAAAAATACCAAGAAGGAATGATGCCTGTCATTTAAGAAATAATGTCAAGTGACATATTGTGTTTAATATGAATAAAGAGACTTCATTTTCATCATAGAAACTGACAGCCTGTAAAGAGAAAGGCCTATTTCGTTTTTGTAGAAGTGAAGACTGGTTCCCTATGTTCACTCTTGCCTATCTGTGTGCATAACATTAATAATGAATCTACCTCTGTTCTAATATAGTAGAAAAGAAAGATTGTATCATAAACTACATGCCCAGATATGATTTTACATGTAAGTACATTTTGTCGATTTAAAGCTGTATTTTCTAAAATATGTATGTAGCTTATTTTTCCCTATTGAACTGGAAGGTCTGTGCCTCTGAAACTTTGACCTCAAGACCTTTGGCTGAGGACCTCTAGGAGCAGAAGGCCTGGTTTTCAATTTTCATGCTAAGATATATAGATAATTAGATACAAATTGTGGGATTTTCAGATAACACAGTCAGCAGAAATGACCTTTAAGGTCAGGTCTCCGCATTAACTGTGCATTAGCTTTGAACAAAATCCTTTGAAGCCCTGCAGAGGAGGGCATGATCACATGGGCCAGCCAGATGTCCTGATCAGGTCATAGAAGAGAATTTAAACCTAAGAACTTGTGGGGGCTATGTGAAACTGAGGGACCCATGTGATGCCATCCCAATGGTTAACATTGGGCCACCTTTTCTTTAATTAAAAGAGAATCGTATGTCCCAATGAGATCATCCCAAACTCAGATTAAAGGGGATAACACTCCCATTAAGACCATGTATAAACGCACTTTGTGTGATGGATACCACTTGAGTTATGAGAAAAACTATGATTCCGGGCTTCTCCTAATTCAGAGGGAATAGAAAGTTGTTGTTATTATAGCGAATGTGATTCATAGTGGCCACCAATAAAAATCTGACATTTCACAAGAAACAGCTCTCTGGAATCTAACTGTTACTGTAGCGCAGTAACTGATGTGTGCATGAATCACATTTGCACTTGTACAAACAGAGTAGGGGAACTCTTTGTCTCCGTTTCTTGGACACATCAATGCAACACCTTTAAAAATTGTACCTAAAACACTGGTGGTCGCGGAGGTCTGATAGTGATATTACAGGAAAGTTCCCTGTTCTTCATGTTGTTGTTATTATAGTTTATAGAAGAAAGGTTTGAATCATGAAGGGGCAGATTTGTGACTATATCAGCTCAAGAGTAAATCGATAAAAACGATAGTTCCTCCCAGCAAGGGCGTGCAGAGATATGATTATTATTTTCTGACTCGCCATAAAATATAGAACTCATAAATATATATGTGCCTGGAATTATCTGAAGAATTAGGGTAACTGCCATGTTGTTAGATTTTAAGGACACTGAAGAAGTTAAACCCGCTTGTCATTTTGGGATGATGTATCTTTCTCCTCCCTCAGCCTCATCATTCACACACCCCCCCAACTCATTCTCCAGGCAGTGGGCATATGGGGGGAGGAAGAGGGAGAAAGCTGACCAATCTGTAGAATGGGAATTTTGATTCCTTAGTGAGTGTCATCAGTACAATATCTTGGCAAGTTCCAATCTGAGAGGGCATTGGCAAGAAAACCACTATGGAGAGAGACCAGGATAGCTGCCTAATCCATCGGGGCACCACCTTGCCAGGAGAATGTAGAGGAGGTCCCAAATACAGCCCGCACTCCAACCGTCCATTTTGAAGTACCAGGAACGTTCACACCGAGATATGTGACATATGATGAGCAAATAAACCAGCAGAGAGCCGCAGTGGGGCTCTGTCCGGTACCTATCAGAAGAACAGCACCTATTGAAGTACCAGTACCAAGGAAACCATGGACAGTAAGGTATCCATTGAGGAAACCATATCAACCAATAAAACGAAATGAAGATCATCTAAATACAGTCCCGGAGAAACCAAAAAAGTCTTACTGAAAGACGAATGGTGATGTCACGAGAACCCGGACTGACTCACATATAGAAGAGATGACAACCTGAGAATTACGTAAAGAGATGAAACGCCATGAGACATGGATATCGTGAACCTAAAGTGAAAGGGCGATGTCAAATGTAAGAAGCTTAAGCCAAGAGCAAAATGAAGATGTTCAACCAAGTTTACACGTGTACATATCTTGGAACCGCAAGAAAACTAAGAAAATCGTGCGGCTTGCTATGCTTAGTAGAAAGATAGTGCAGCAAGCGCCCCTATACATAATCTACCTCAAAGAAGTACGTTATATAAATTTACTTCCACTTTGCACAAGAAGCAGAATCAACCAAAAGGTTACTAAAAGGCCACACAAGAAGAGTTTCATATTTGGTGAAATTGGGACTACAGCGGCAGAACTGAAACTCAGCAGAGGCACATCGTGCCTGCAGAACCAAGGTCGTACCTGTCAAGTTGGACGAACAGTGGCTACAATTCATTGAAGCAAAGAACAGAATACACTGCTCTAAAGGGCCAAGATAAGAAGCCGGAGGCAGGAGGTGGGTGAAACGAAAGTCAAACACACAAATTGTACGAAGAAGAGGCACGTGACCAGCCGAGCGAGCAGAAGTAAGCCCTTCACACCTACGCATGGAGCTTTATCATACCCATCCTCCTTAAACTTTCTCAGATCAAGAGGCAGACTCAAGGCCAACTACAAGGCAGTAATTGACATACGGCCACTAAGGTGATGAATGGCTGTAACATAAATTTAATGAAAGCTGGGGTACAGGCTTACTCCCTGCACCTGGCCTCATTATTCTGCATGCTGCCAAGCAAAGTGGAGAAGTACGGGTGGGGTTGGTGCCAACCCAATCACAAGGGACCAAGTAATCTTGGGTCCTATAGTTAGTCGAACCAATGAGACTTCATACTTTTAGTGGTGTCTACAGTAGCTTGTTTGAAGGTAGGACTTAGATGCCCCACCTGACAGTGTTTACCCAATCCCCTTACTCCGTTACCATATACAGATATAGTACCTATAGTAAAGTTACCTTTCCTGAACCAATAGAATTGTATGCCAACTTTTAAGCGTTACACGTCAATGATGACGAGTTTTCAGTATACATGTTATGAATTTTATGAAGTTCGTTGGAGTTGTGACGCGAGAAGGAAGATCACACATCCGCTAATGTTCATGAGACTCCCCGTTTTTTGTACTTGTCATTAAACAGACTCCCTTTGCCAAACCGTCGAGTTGTCATTATTGATTTGGTGTTAGAGTATTTAATCTACACCCCCATCCATCTCACGGGTGCTGCTATCTTGTCTTAAAGTGCTTCTGGGAAACCCCCGACTCTATGGGCCGGTTGGGGGTCTCAGAGCACAAGAACAAAGCTAAGCCAAGGCCTAGCTAGAGGAAGGGAGAAAAGGAGACCCAGGGACTTTGCTTGGAAATATGGGAACCCTATCCGAGAGAGGCAAGTGGCTGGAGAGACCTGGCTGGTGGATAGGTGCTTGAGGTGTGAGCTGCCTGTCTGAAAGAGGGTGCTATGATCTGGCAGGTCTCCTGACCTAAGAACAGAGATCTCCCATGTAAGTAGATATATCGCAAAGCTATCAATTGTGTGGGGAGCTACCTTCCTTAATACCTTTCCCTTAGTCGGTGAAGGGGGCAGAACTGGGTAGACCCTGTCCATATTGAACTAAAAAGTTAACTCAATGAATTCTCTATAGAAGAACACTCCATCCAGTTACATTGAATCGTGATGGAATCTGTCTGTTTAACCCTTACATTTGCATTGGTGGGTGCTCTCCATTAGTGGCGGGGGAGGGGGTAATATTGTGTATACCCTTAGCACAATTAAGTAAAATATAATTTAATTAATTCCCATAGGGTCATTTATCATAGGGTGATGTTTTGGTCAAAATTCGAAATTGACAAAGAATGATCCCAATGCACTGTAAATGACTCTAGTCTGAAATGTAATTGGGTAACCCTGTTTTTCAATTGAATGTAATAGTGTTCCCAAAACGAAAACCCCAACCCATCGCATTCCCTTTGAAAACAAAATGTGCAAAACAAATTTTTCCTTTCAATTCAAAGCAGAATCCCAAAACGCTCACATTCTCCTGACTGGCACAGTATAGGCCTGGGGAGATGCTCACCCTCTCCTGACTGGCAAAGTTTAGGCCAGAGGCTATGCTCACCTTCTCCTGACTGGCACAGTTTAATTCAGTGCTTTGCTCGCACTCTCCTGACTGGCCCAGTAAAGGCAAGGGGTATGCTCACACTCTGCTGACTGGAACAGTATGGGCATGTGGCTATGCTCACACTCTCCTGAATGGCACAGTATAGGCCCGTGGCTATGTTCACACCCTCCTGACTGGCATTGTATAGGACCGGGGCTATGCTCACACTCTCGTGACTGGCACAGTAAAGGCCAGTGTTTATACTCACACTCTCGTGACTGGCACAGTAAAGGCATGGGGCTATGCTCTCACTCTCCTGACTGGCACAGTATAGGCATGAGGCTATGCTCCCACTCTCCTGTCCGACACAGTATAGGCCAGAAGCTATGCTCGCACTCTCCTGACTGGCACAGGATTGGCACATGGCTATGCTCACCCTCTCTTGACTATCCCAGTATAGACCCGGGGCTATGCTCACACTCTCGAGCCTGGCACAGTATACGCCCGGGGGTTATGCTCACACTCTCCTGACTGGCACCGTATACCACCAAGATTATCCTCATACTCTCCTGACTAGCACAGTACATGCCTGAGGCTATGCTCACACTCTGCTGACTGGCAAAGTATAGGCCCATGGCTATGCTCACACTCTGCTGACTAGCCTAGTATAAGCCTGGGGCTATGCTCCCACACTGCTGCCTTACACAGTATAGGCCTGTGGCTATGCTCACACTCTCCTGACTGGCACAGTGTGGGCCTGGGGCTATGCACACACAGTCCTGACTGGCAGAGTATGGGCCCAAGGCTATGCTCACACTCTGCTGACTAGCCTAGTATAAGCCTGGGGCTATGCTCAAACACTGCTGACTTACACAGTATAGGCCTGTGGCTATGCTCACACTCTCCTGACTGGCACAGTGTGGTCCTGGGGCTATGCGCACACACTCCTGACTGGCACAGTATGGGCCCAAGGCTATGCTCAAATTCTGCTGACTAGCCTAGTATAAGCCTGGGGCTATGCTCAAACACTGCTGACTTACACAGTATAGGCCTGTGGCTATGCTCACACTCTCCTGACTGGCACAGTGTGGGCCTGGGGCTATGCGCACACACTCCTGACTGGCACAGTATGGGCCCAAGACTAAGCTCACACTCTGCTGACTAGCCTAGTATAAGCCTGGGGCTATGCTCCCACACTGCTGCCTTACACAGTATAGGCCTGTGGCTATGCTCACACTCTCCTGACTGGCACAGTGTGGGCCTGGGGCTATGCACACACACTCCTGACTGGCAGAGTATGGGCCCAAGGCTATGCTCACACTCTGCTGACTAGCCTAGTATAAGCCTGGGGCTATGCTCAAACACTGCTGACTTACACAGTATAGGCCTGTGGCTATGCTCACACTCTCCTGACTGGCACAGTGTGGGCCTGGGGCTATGTGCACACACTCCTGACTGGCAGAGTATAGGCCCGAGACTATGCTCACACTCTGGTGACTGGCACAGTATAGGTCCAGGGCTATGTTCACACTCTCCTGACTGGCACAGTATGGGCACGACGCTATACTCACACTCTCCTGACTGGCAACGTATAGTCCAGAGGCTATGCTCACACTCTTCTGACTGCCTCAGTATAGGACAGAGGCTCTGCTCACCTTCTCCTGACTGCCATAGTTTAATTCGTTGCTATGCTCACACTCCCCTGACTGGCCCAGTAAAGGCCAGGGGTATGCTCACACTCTGCTGACTGGAACAGTATGGGCATGTGGCTATGCTCACACTCTCCTTAATGGCACAGTATAGGCCCGTGGGTATGTTTACACCCTCCTGGCTGGCATTGTATAGAACCGGGGCTATGCTCACACTCTCGTGACTGGCACAGTAAAGGCCAGTGTTTATACTCACACTCTCCTGACTGGCACATATAAGCCTGGGGCTATGCTCACACACTGCTGACTTACGCAGTATAGGCCTGTGGCTATGCTCACACTCTGCTGACTGGCAGTGTGGGCCTGGGGTTAGGCGCACACACTCCTGACTGGCACAGTACTGGCCTTGGACTGTGGTCCTGACCAGCAGTACACGCCTTGGGACCTTGGTGCCCCACTCCTGCCCGCGCTCATCCTTTCCCGGCCGGCCCACTGCAGCTGGTTGGCAATGGCTGGCCGCGTGTAGGGATGTGCACAGCCTCTCATCGCGGCCCTCCGCAGCGCTGCCCGTGCAGGCAGGGCCTCACCCGGCCGCCCCCCTGCCCGCTCCAGTCCGGCTATTGATTTTGGGCCTCGGTCCTTCCGGCTCCCTCGCGCTCGTTAGCCTCGGATCATATTTAGGCCTTCCTAATCCCGCCTGATTCGAGCATCTTAGACTGGCGGATTTGCACGAAGTCTGCACACCTCGCGGTGATGCAGTGGGTAATGGGCCATCTGGCAATGTGGGCGCCCCAGGGGAGAGGGGCGGCGGTGGAACAGGGGTTGCAGGGCCCACCCTGCAGTCAGCAGGCAGGTCAGGGCCTAGAGAAGTGGAAATCTTGATTACGCCTCGAATGCTTGACACAAATGATTGCTTGCCACTAACAAACTGGTGGAGCTGGGTCAGAGTCAGCCGAACCTCACTGGCAGGCTGGTGTGAGGGTTGGTCTCATGTTATCTCTGGGGAGTGGGGGAGGGGTCACGTAGTGCACCCACCCAGTTTTAAAAGACTCAAAGACGGGTTATCAGAAAAGCAATAATGACTGGCGGCAGTCGAACTGCCCCTTTTAGGGGGTTTTGAGCTGGCGCAGAGCAGCACTACCATGAGCAAGGCCCACCCTCAACTGAGCTATTCGCTCCTCCACCGCCAACTCCCTCAGGGTCAGTCGCTTCTCCAAGCAATGAGTTGGTGGTAGATCTCTTTCTTTGGCTGGGGCCTCCCTCTGGAACAGCCTCCCTGCCTCTCTGAAACTTGAGGAGAACCACCTCCGGTTCCGGAAGCACCTCAAGACTTTCCTCTTTGCTTCTGCCTTCTCTCTGCCTCTCCCCTGCTGAATTCCTGGCTGAAACTGCACTGGTCACCTGGCTACCCTCTGATCTTGGGCCCAGGTCCCCTTCCCGCCCAGTTGCACAGCTGCACTGCCCCCCGCCCCGGCAACCCGCACCCGTGGGTCTGTATCTGTAACTCTACAGTCCCCCTACCTGCACCTTGGACACCTGCTGTCTGCACTTACCCTTGCACTTGCCACCCGTTGGCCACACTACTTGTTATTGTTGATCCCATGTACTGCACTGCCCCCTCCCCCTTCCCCACACACTTTTCCCCACCCCTCTCCCCTGCACTTGTATAATCTCATTGTCAATTGGCCTAGTAAAATTGTTGTCTCTGTCTTCCCTTTGTCCCCCTCTTTTGCCTTGTCGAGCCTTGAAACACTTATGTATAGGCACGTTATAAATGCCATATCATATCATATCAGTCGCTTATTTAAAACAAACTGCTTTTATCACACCTAGTAAAAACATTCATTAACAAGGTAAGTATGTGAGAAATTCGGGTAATCCTAATGCAGAGCTATAGTTTTTGGGAAAATATTTTTTCAAATTCCATCTCTATAGTGTTAAAATGTGCGGTACTCCGAACAGCCCAAGACCTATCTTCTCAGCCCAAGATCTATCATCTCAGCGCAAGACCTATCTTCTCAGCCCAAGATCTATCATCTCAGCCCAAGACTTATCTTTTCATCCCAAGATCTATCATCTCAGCCCAAGACCTATCCTCTCAGCCCAAGTGTTACACATGGCCGTAAATGTTCACTATGGGCTTGTACCCGGTTATACGGTTCTCGTGCCCGCTTAAGTGGTATTCTTTGGAGGAGCAGTTCCAAGATGGACGTCCATAGAGACCTTCGAACGGAAGGCAGCGGTTCAGTCTTCCCACGTCCCTGCGAGATGCTGCAGAATGCTCACGTGACTCTATTTCCGGACTCGAAGCCTACGGATCCTCGCGTCGCTTCTGCTACTGACGCTCCGTGAGTTCGCTGTCGCCTTTCTTGCCTATTTGCAGAAAAATCCATACTAATCCTTTTACTAAACTTTTTACTCTTCTGATTCTTTGTTTCTCAGTCCTTTTCTGCAGTTGCTCTGCTCAGCCCCCATTCCTTGCGAGTGCAGACCAGTCCAGCTTATCCATCATTTTCCAGCCGGTTCGAGAGAAGTCTCTCCAGCTTTCATTTCCTCTCAGAAACCCACGAGGGTAAGCCCTATTCCTTTGAACTCCCCGTTCTTAGTTTCAATCAACACACTTACCTATCTGTTCTTATAGAGTTCCTGTGACTTACCTGCAAATCCTTTGAGTACCCATCTCGTCAAGTCTAAGCCTTCCTAGACTCTATTAACGGTGAGAGGATCCTCCTTCCGCCCTTTACTAAACCTCCAACTCCCATTTCCATTCTAACCCTCTTCTTATCTTTCTTTCGTGAATCCAGAGGAAGCCTCCCAGGGGAAATCAGTTTCTTCAGCACCTCAGGAACATCTTCGCTCCACACCCACCTGAACCTCGAGACTCCAGATTCGTCCAGGGTTTTCTTCCCATTAGAGGGTTTCCCTGGCGGTCCAGTCCTCTCCCCTGGTTATTCTATTTCCAGGTAGGGGGGGTCAGGGTTGCCTCTGGGATATCTTCACAGCCGCATTTGCCTCTTCCATTTTGGATTCTTCGACTTGTCAAGGTGACCAAGTTGGTAAACAGATGCTCTTTCATACTGTAGTTTATAACCCTAACAGTAATATAACACCAAGATCTATCACTTTAGCCCAAGACCGATCTTATCATCACAAAAACTATCTTCTCAGGCCAAGACCTATCTTCCCAGCCCAACATCTATCATCTCAGCCCAAGACCTATCTTCTCAGCCCAGGATCTATCATCTTAGCCCAAGACCTATCTTCTCAGACCAAAAGCTTTCATCTCAGCCTAAGACCCATCTTCTCACCCCAAGATCTATCTTCTCATCCCAAGACCTATCTTCTCATCCCAAGACCTACCACCTCAGTCCAAACCCTATCTTCTCAGCCCAAGACCTATCTTCTGAGCCCAACATCTATCATCTCAGCCCAAGACCTATCTTCTCACCCCAACATCTATCATCTCAGCGCAAGACCTATCTTCTCAGCCCAAAATCTATCATCTCAATCCAAGACCTATCTTCTCAGTCCAGGATCTATCATTTCAGCCCAAGACCTATGTTCTCATCCCAAGACCTATCTGTGCATTCCAAGAACTATCTTCTCAGGTCAAGACCTATCAGCTCAGTCCAAGCCCTATATTTTCAGCCCAAGACCTATCTTCTGAGCCCAACATCTATCATCTCAGCCCAAGACCTATCTTCTCAGCCAGGGATCCATCATCTTATCTTAGCCCAAGACCTATCTTCTCAGCCAGGGATCCATCATCTTATCTTAGCCCAAGACCTATCTTCTCAGCCAGGGATCCATCATCTCAGCCTAAGACCCATCATCTTATTCATCACTTTGGACATGCATGGTTTGCCCTGGACTCTCAGGAGTTGTCGCGGGAAGCCGACTGTGCCATATCACCTTGAATATAAGTTTGGGGGTGTCAACCCTCCGAGAGGAAACAACATTTTGTTTCCATTAAGTTGACTTAAACATACATTTTCATAATTTAAGACTTTTGGTGTATCCTGTACTGCTGTAACATTGGTTAGGTGGTTCAAAAATAATGGAGGCAATCCTCTGTGCAGCATAGATATCTCTTTATATGAGCTGTTGTCAGAGGGGCCAAATCCTTCTTGTGGGATGGATGGCCCAAATGTTTGACATAACCAATGTTAAAGCAAAACATCAAAAGTCAAATTATGAAAATGTATGTTTAAGTCAAATAAATGGAAACAAATGGATGCACCCGATCCACTTTGTCTTCCTCCAGATGAGCCACTTCATTTCACTGGTAAAACACGTGTAGAGGAATTTATCACTATTTGAAGGAACCTTTGCATCAAGTGCACAAATAAATCAGCAAGTCACCAAACTACTGATCACTGTGTTATCAATTTAAGAAATCTGCACACACCCAACCAGAAAACCTCTAGTTTAACTACCACCCTCAGAGAGAAAACCCTTCCCAATTCCATGCGCCATAGTCTACCATTATTATTGTGTATCGGAAGCCATGCTTAGATGAGTCCAGGGCTCCGGCAATGTCCACAGCCAACATTTCAAATGGTAAATTGGATAAAATGGCAATCGTTGTAGCAATGGCTTGGGATTGTCTTTACCGCTGGTCTTTTGATAAACCTCACAAGTTTGACAGTACAGTGTGATGGCATGCTAGAGTCGTGGGCCAGGAGAAGTAGCACAACTCGTGGCCACTCCTAGATGCGCAGGCCGGTGGTGGGCTTGGACTAAATCTATGATGGACTTGTGTATAGTGTGTGGACCCAGTAGTTGAAGACAAAGTTGTCCATCCCCCTTTTGATCCGATCGTCCCAATACAGTAAGCCCAATCATTCCGTGAAGCACACCTTTTTCTTCCTCAAGCTGTCCTCAAAGGTGGTACTTTGTACTTTGTGCTGGAGGAAGGGATCACTTTTCTGGGTCATAGCAAATTGGTGGGACATGGCTTGTCTGGAATCCTAGAGGGGTTGGTGAGTCCAATATACTTCTGGGAAATGGTGACTTGGTTTTGACCTACTGAAGATGGGTCCCTATAGACAGAATCTTTGGTTCCCCACTTGGTGGTTCCTAGACTACTTCATTCAGCTGGGCTAGCAGATTATATAATAGATGCCAATAGGTAGCCATTTGCTTTCAACCCTTCAAAAGCAACCATCGAAAGTTGAATAGTAGACTGGAACCATAGCCCCAGTACTCTCCATTGATAACCCATGCACCCACATCTATAAAGTTATTAAGTGTTGACTCCGCCCGGGGTGCAACCGTGCTGCAAAAGCCGCTAGGTAATGCAATCTCTAAATCAGTGCGAATGGATGCTCGACCCATCGCTGGTACCAGGAGTTGTAGGTACTATATACATCCAACCCGGCTGCTCTGTCTGAGCCACTGGCAGGAGTATTCACTATCCCCACAAAGATACCTTGATAGTTTGAGGTAAGGACATTGGCATCATCATATCGTGTGTGGTCTCTGTCCTTTCATGGGTTGGACTTACTGCCAGGTTGGTAAGTATTACACTTTGAAAACCATGTTTGAAGGTTTCTCAAAATGATGATGTGAAACAGAGCATTAGACTTCTAAGATTTCATTCAATGCTACTTGTATCTGTTGTCTCGTGGCATGGTACACTCATTGTTTCAAGTTGGCCAGTTGACCTTCTCAATGTCTTTTGGGACTTAGGGTTCAAGTGTCAATATTCCATACTTCTTGTTGGTATACTGGGCTTCACAGATTCTCTCATCATGATCCTGCATGACTTCAAGACCCAGCATGCAGCACTTTTTATCAGTGTACTCAGTTTCTCACTGTGTCTGGGGATGTTGGTCTTCAAGTCCCAATATGCAGCACTTTGGTTCACACCCTGCTTCTCAAAAGACTTACTTCTCAAGTTCCAGCATGCAGCACTTCTTTTCTCTTGCTGTTTCTCAATGACTCTAGAAATTGGGCCTCAAGTTCCAGCATGCAGCACTTTTTGTTTCTATCTCTTTCTCAATGGTTCTAAGTACTTGGTGCTCAAATTCCAGTATGCAGCACTTCCTGTCTTTCAATGGCTCTAGGTACTTAGGCCTCAAGTTCCAGCATGCACACATCCTGTTTCTCTCTGTTTTTCAATGGCTCTAGGTAATTAGGTCGCTAGGTCCAACATGCACACTTCCTGTTTCTCTCTGTTTTTCAATGGCTCTAGATAATTAGGTTGCAAGTTCCAGCATGCAGTACTCATTGTTTCTGACTATTTATCAATGGCTCCAGGTACTTGGGCTCCAAGTTCCAGAATGCAGCATTCCTTATTTCTCTCTGTTTCTCAATGACTCTAGGTATTTAGGCCTCAAATTCCAGAATTCCACATGTGTGTCTTGTTACCCTCAGTTTCTCATTGGCTCTAGGTAGTTGGGGCTCAAATTCCAGCATAAAGCACTTTCTGTTTCTCGCTGTTTCTCAATGGCTTTAGATACCTTGGCTAAATTTCCAACATGCAGCACTCGCTATTAATGTCTGTTTCTCAATGACTCTAGGTACTTAGGCCTCAAGTTCAAGCATGCCACATTTCTTGTTACTCTTTGTTTCTCAATGACTCTAGGCACTTGGGTATCAAATTCAAGCATGCAGCATGTCTTGTTTCTTGCAGTTTTTCAATGACTCTAGGAGCCTGGGCCGCAACATCAAGTTCCACCATGCCACACTTCTTTGTTTTTGTCTACTTTTCAATGGCTTTAGGTGCTTAGACATCAAGTTCCAGCATGCAACACTTCTTATTTATCTCTATTTCTCAAAGGATCGAGTTACTTGGGTTTCAAGTTCAAGTAAGCCACACTTCTTGTTTCTCTCTGTTTCCCAATCGATCTGGGTACTTGGCCCTCAAGTTTCAGCATGCCACACGTCTTGTTTCTCGCTGTTTCCCAATAGATCTGGGAACTTGGCCCTCAAGTTCCAGCATGCCACACGTCTTGTTTCTCGCTGTTTCCCAATAGATCTGGGTACTTGGCCCTCAAGTTCCAGCATGCCACACATCTTGTTTCTCGCTGTTTCTCAGTGGTTATAGGTGTATGGGCCTCAAGTTCCAGCATGCAGCACCCCTTGCTTCTGTCTGTTTATCAATTACACTAAGTACTTGCGCTTTAAGTTCCAGCATGCAGCATTTCTTATTTCTCTCTGTTTCTCAATGTCTCTGGGTACATAGGCCTCAAGTCCAAGCATGCCACATTTCTTGTTACTCTCTGTTTCTCAATACTCTAGGTACTTGGGTTTCAAGTTCAAGTAAGACACACTTCTTGTTTCTCTCTGTTTCCCAATAGATCTGGGTGCTTGGCCCTCAAGTTCCAGCATGTCACACATCTTGTTTCTCGCTGTATCCCAATAGATCTGGGTACTTGGCCCTCAAGTTCCAGCATGCCACACGTCTTGTTTCTCGCTGTTTTACAGTGGTTATAGGTGCATGGGCCTCAAGTTCCAGCATGCACCACCCCTTGCTTCTGTCTGTTTATCAATTACGCTAAGTACTTGGGCTTTAAGTTCCAGCATGCAGCATTTCTTATTTCTCTCTGTTTCTCAATGAATTTAGATACTTGGGCCTCAAATTCCAGCATGCAGCAATCCTTGCTTCTCTCTGTTTTTCAATGGCTCTAGGAACTTAGGCCTCAAGTTCAAGCGTGCCAACACGTATGTCTTATTACCCTCATTTTCTCATTGGCTCTAGGTAGTTGGGGCTCAAGTTCCAGCATGTAGCACTCTGTTTCTCGCTGTTTCTCAAAGGCTTTAGGTACTTGGGCCCACGTTCCAGCATGCAGCACTCACTGTTAATATATGTTTCTCAATGTCTCTAGGTACATAGGCCTCAAGTCCAAGCATGCCACATTTCTTGTTACTCTCTGTTTCTCAATACTCTAGGTACTTGGTTATCAAGTTCAAGCATGCAGCACTTCTTGTTTCATGCAGTTTTTTTAATGACTCTAAGAGCTTGAGCTTCATGATACATTTCCAGCATTCCACACTTCTTTGTTTTTCTCTGTTTCTCAATGGTTCTAGGTACTTGGGCCTCAATTTCCAGCATGCAGCACTCCTTGTTCCTCTCTATTTCCCAATGGTTTTAGGTACTTGTGCCTCAAGTTACAGAATTATGCCCTTTTTGTTTCTTGCTGTTTCACAATGACTCTAGATATTTTGTCTTCACGTTCCAGCAAGCCATTCTCGTATCTCTCTTATTTCTCAATAGCTGTAGGTGATTGACCCTCAAGTTCCAGCATGCAAAGCTCCTTGTTTTTTGCTGTTTCAAAATGGCTCTAGGTACTTTGCATCAAGTTCAAGCATTTTGTACTTTTTTTTTCTCTTGGTTTTTCAATGGGTCTAGGTACTTGGGCCTCAAGTTTGTGCATGCTGCACTTCTTGTTTCTCACTGTTTCTCAATGACTCAAAATAGTTGGGCCTCATGTTCCAGACGTTTATGTTATGTTATGTTATGTTTACTTATACCAAGCACAGCTACCACCCAGGTGCAGTCTCCAGGCGCTCATGCAGAACAACTTGTTTCTGTCTGTTTATCAATGCTCCAGATACTTGAGCTTCTAGTTCCAGCATGTGACGTTTCCTGTTTCTCACTATTTATTAATGGCTCTAGGTATTGGGCCCTCAGGTTCCAGCTTGCAGCACTTCCTGTTTCTCTCTGTACCTCAAAGGCTCTAGGTACTTGGGCCTCAAGTGAAGCATGCCACACCTCTTGTTACTTTGTGTTTCTTAATGGCTCTAGGTACTTGCGGATCAAGTTCCCGAATAGCACATTTCTTGTTACTCTCTAATTCTCAAACGCTCTAGGTACTTGGGCTTCAAGTTCCAGTATGCAACACTTCTTGTTTCTCTCTGTTTTTCAATGGCTCTAAGTACTTGGGCCTCACGTTCGAGTCTCGGGAGGATAGCTCAGGGGCAACGTGCTTGCCTTGGAAGCAAGACGACACGGAGCACCATAGGTTCGACCCCTATGTCCGTGCTTAGAAACCTCTGGGTATTAAGCGCGTTATAAATAACCTATCATATCATGCCTCGCTCTGTTTTTCAATGGTTCTTGGTCATTGGGCCTCAAGTTCCAGCATGCACACTTCTTGTTTCTGTCTTTTTCTCAATTGCTCTAGGTACTTGGGCTTCCATTTCCAGCATGTTGCTCTTCTTTTTTCTTGCTATTTATCAATAACTCTAGATACCTGGGCCTCAAGTTGCAGCATACCGCACTTCTTGTTTCTCTCTGTTTTTCAGTGTCTCTAAGTACTTGCGCCTCAAGTTCCAGCATGCATACTTTTCTTTCTCTCTTTTTCTCAATGGCTCTAGGTACTTGGCCTTCAAGTTTCAGTATGCCACTCTTTTACTTTACTCTACGGTACGTTGGGCCTCATTGCAAGTTTGGAGGTAGCCTGCCTGTAATACAGGCAGGCTACCTCCAAACTTGCGTAAAAATGCAGAATCCGCGAATGGGCAATTACCGGGTCATGCCGAGTTTGGCGGTCCCGGTAATTGCCCATTCGCGGATGCCGGTAATAAGGCCCCATAGGGCTGAATGGGAATGGGGAGCTCGGATGCACCGGCACCATTCATAACGGTGCCGGTGCATCCACGAGTTGTGCTCGCGGGTGCCGCACTGCCCGCCGGGTCCGACCTGGTGGGCAGAGCGAGACCCACGAGGACAACTCGTAGTATGGTGGTACCGTATCAACAGCGCCGGTAGTACTACCAGCGCCGTTGTTGCTTTACCGCCATACCTATAATGAGGCCCTTTATCATTTGTAACGAGCCACAGGTCTCAATGTGTCTAGGTATCAGGGCTTCATATTCCAGCATGCCTCATGTCTTGCTTCTCTCTGTTTCTCAATGGCCATAGGTACATGGTCCTCAAGTTCCAGCAAACTGACTTCTTGTTTCTCTCTGTTTTTCAATGGCTCTAAGTAATTGGGCCTCCCATTGCAGCATGCCGCACTATTGTTGATCTCTGTTTTTCAATGATATGATATGATATGATATGACATTTTATTTGTATCACGCTTGTATATACAAGTGTTTCAGAGCACGACAAGGCAAGGAAGGGGAACAGGGGAGAACAACACAACGATCTTACTAGGCCCAGTGACATTGAAAACGTGCATGTGCATGGGAAGGGAAAAGGGGAAAAGTGCATAGAAGGGGGAGAGTGGAAAGTGCGGAGCAACAAATAAATAATAATAAATACAAATAAATAGATAATGGAGCAATAAACAGGGGTAGTGCAGCAAGTGGCAAGTGCTGTGTTTACGTCAGCAGAACTGGGTAAAGTCTGATAAGTGCATAAAAGGAAGAAAATGGGGTATGTGCGGCTGTATGGGTACAGATACAGTCCCCAGTGCAAGGGGTGGCCAGGTGGCAGTGCAGGAGGGTGGCAGGGTGAGCAGGTACCTGGGCCCAGGGGACAGAGGGTTGCCAGGTGCACAGTGCCAAGAGAGAGCAGATCAGCAGGGGAGAGGGGGAGCAAAGGCAGATGTAAAGAGGAGGTTCTGAGGTGCTTCTGGAACCAGATATGGTTCTCCTCAAGTTTTAGAGTGGCAGGGAGGCTGTTCCAGAGGGGAGCCCCAGCTGAAGACAGAGATCTACCCCTAGCTTGTTTCTTTGAAAAATGACTGACCCTGAGGGAGTTAGAGGTAGAGGAGCGAAGAGCTCGAGAGGGGAGTTATTTGCGGAGTGATAGCTGAAGGTATTTTGGACCCAGGGCCCAGAAAGCCTTGTGGTCAATGCAGAGGGTTTAAAATGTAATCCTTGCATCCACTGGGAGCCAATGGAGCGATTTCAGAGCTGGAGAAATGGCTCTAAGTACTTGCGTCTCAAGTTCTAGAATTCTGCATTCTTGTTTCTTGCTTGTTCTCAATGGCTCTAGATACTTGGGCCTCAAGTTCCAGCATGCTGCTCTTCGTGTTTCTCCATGTTTCTCATAGTTTCTAGGTATTTGGGGCTCCAGTTCCAGCATGCCCCACTTCTTGTGTCTCTCTCTTTTTCAATGGCTCTACGTACTTAGGCATCAAGTGCCAGCATGCAGCACTTCTTGTTTCTCTCTGTTTCTTAATGTTTCTGGGTATTTGGGGCTCAAGTTCAAACATGCCACACTTCTCGTTTCTCTCTTTTTCTAAATTGCTCTAGGTATCTGGACCTCAAGATCCAGCATGCAGCACTTCCTGTTTCTCTCTGTTTCTTAATTGTGATAGCTACTTGGGTCTCAATTCCAGTATGCAGCATTCCTTGTTTCCCTCTGTTTCTCAATAGCTTTGGGTACTTGAACCTCAAGTTCCACTATACAGAACTCGTTGTTTCTCCCTGATTCTCAATGGTTCTACGAACGTGTGCCTCAAGTTACAGAATTACACACTTCTTGTTTCATGCTTGTTTCACACACAATGACTCTAAATGCTTGGTCCTCAAGTTCCATGATGCCTCTCTCTTTTATTTTTTCCTAACAGCTCTAGGTACTTGACCCTCAAGTTCAAGCATGCATCACTGCTTGTTTCTCTCTGTTTCTCAATGGTTCTAAGTACTTGGGTCTCAAATTCCAATATGATAGCACTTCCTGTTTCTCTTTTTTTCTCCATGGCATTAGATACTTAGGCCTCAAGTTCCTGCATGCAGCACTTGTGTCTCTTTGTTGTTCAATCAATCTAGTTACTTGGGTCTCAAGTTCCAGCCTGTCACACATCCGGTTTCTCTCTATTTATTGATCGTTCTAGGTACTTGGCTCTTATGTTTCTGCTTGCAGCACTTCTTGTTTCTCTCTGTTTCTCAATGGCTTCAGATATCTCTACCTGTGGTGTTCCCCGGGGGTCTAACCTCTCTCCCTGGCTGTTCTCCCTGGCACTTCTTGCCCACCGCATTGCCACTAAGCCCCAACTTTCAGTGCTATGCGGATGACACCCAGCTCATCTTCAGGCTACCCTCGGCCTCCTCCTCTCCTTCGCTCATCTCTGACTGTCTATCTGCTATCCAGGAGGGGTGTGCCACCATTGATCTCTGCCTTAATGCCAGTAAGACTGAGATTCTCCTCATCGGCACACCCACTCCCTCCTTCCCTGCAGCTCTCTGGCCGGCCTCTCTTTACCCTCTTCCTGCTCCTACCTGCAAGGCAAAAAAAACCTCGGGGTCATCTTCGACTCCACACTCTCCTTCTCTCCTCACATCTCTGACATCTCTAAGAAGTCACACTACCAGCTGCACCTCCTCAGAGGTATCCTTCCTTTCCTCTCCTTCCCCCAGAAGCTCACTGTCTCCAGAGCCCTGGTTCTCTCGAAGTTGCACTACTGTAACAGCCTCTATCTAAATCTGCCTGCCTCTACTCTCCGCCCTCTGCAACACATCCAGAACAAGACTGCGAGACTTGTCCTTGGCCTCAAGCCCAAGGGCCGTATCTCTCCAGGACTGAAATTGCTACACTGGCTCCCAGTGGCTGCGAGGATTAAGTTCAAACCCCTCTGCATTGTCCACAAGGCCTTCTGGGGCCTGGGGCCAAAATACCTTCAACTCTCTCTTCCTAAATATCTTCCTTCTCGAGCTCTTCGATCATCCGCCTCCAACTCCCTCAGGGTCAGCCGCTTCTCCAAGCAACGAGTTGAGGGTAGATCTCTCTCCGCGGCAGGGGCCTCCCTCTGGAACAGCCTTCCTGCCTCCCTGAAACTTGAGGAGAACCATCTCCGGTTCCGGAAGCACCTCAAAACCTTCCTATTTATACAGATAAGCAGAGGAAGTTCATTAAAGAGACTTAGCTGCACTACGGAGCACTCGGAGTGGGTCATTATGGCATAAATCATGATCATGATTGACGGCTGTTGGTGATTGCATCTTTTCGCTGCCTTTATTGAGGCAAAGGGGGATGACTCCTGCAACTTTTACTTCAGGATTGTTGTACTACTTGCTGGTTCTGGTTACTTACGGCCAGTCCCTGTGTGGTTACTTCTTTGTTTCACCAATGTGCTCTCATGTGCTCGTATGCTCTTCATCTTCCAGGCTCTAGGTGCATTTGTATTACTACTGTGAGTTGGGCCTTATTGATCTTATTTGATCTGTAATAGCAATTTGGAGCACTAATACTTATTCCTTAAGGAAGTGACAGCGTTGGGTGGGTTGATGTAACCATGTCTCCAAGCATAATATCGAATGCATTGTGGTTTCTTGGGGGAGTGTCCTAACAGCTCATCTCCGTGCCACTTAGCCTGACATGTTGACGCACCTAAAGGCTCTGCAGTTATTGTAATGTAGTGGTTTTTGTTGTTCTCTGGAATATTTGTCCCCCAACTACCCGTGCAATTTGGTGATTGAAGCTTTGACATTGAGGTGGTCTATGTTATTGGATGCTGCACCTATTTCTTCTTATCCATATGTTGTGCATCGACATGTCACGGGGGTTGCTGGATGTGTTACATCTTACTGAATTAAGTGTAAGAGGGTGGTGTAGATTCATTGATGTAATTTTGGGCTATGGGCGGTGGGCTGTGTTTCTAGATATATGTTTGGTGGTTTTCTGTGCGAATACTTGATATGTTTAGATACTTGCTGTTTGGTTGTTATCATATGTAATGGTCTGGAAATGGCTTTAGCGTTTGGAATGGGTGTGAGTGATGTTTGTGTGTTTTGGATTTGGATGAAATTGTTTTGGCATATGATTAGGAATTGGCATTTGTTATGATATTGCCTTGGTTTCTGTCTAACTTGATGTGGTGGGGAAATGTATTTGCTCTAGTGTGAAGTACTGCAATTAACTGTCCTTTTCGATGCTGCATATTAAATGTGGTACTTCAATCTCTCTGTAGATGCACTGTATTGGAAGGATGTGGAGGGATTGCTGGGAGGGTTCCATGTGTTGACGGGTTAGAGGGTTTGTTTGGAGAGAGGGAATTTAGTGTTGTTGCTGATTTTCTGGGCTGGGATCCTGGAGGAGATGGGTTGGAATGCGCTATATGCGGGTGGGATGTGCACTCATGTGGAGTCTGGAGGTTACATCCAGATACTAAAATGGTTTTGTTCTTCAATGGTCTGTGTTTATGTGTTTGTTTTGTTTTGTCCTTATGGGTTGTTTGTTACTGGGGATCCTGATTTAGATGCTGTGGTGGATTGGTTTCTTGTATTTTTAGATGTATATATCATTACTAGGTTCAGTACTATCGTGTTCACCCTATGATGGAGACCTGTGCAATGCTATTTTTGATTAATTTACTGTAGGAGGATGGGTTCATTATCAGCGTTGACTTGGATGTTAAGGGTTTGAATTGCCCACGCAAGCGTAAGAAAGTTATGGCGAGATTGTGGAGAGCAAAAGCAGATGTTGTGTTCTTACAGGAGACTCATCTGGTGAATGAGGATATTCACCTATTACTTAATTCGAGATTTCGTAGGCAGTTTTCTAATTGTTATTTGGCTAAATCGAGAGGGGTCAGCATCCTATTTAGAAGAGGATTACAATTCAATGTTGATAAAGTGGTGATGGACGGGGAGGGTCGTATGATTTTTGTTGATATCCAGTGTTGTGGTAAGAGAATCACATTGGGGTGTATATATGGACCATGTTCGCCGAGTAAGTGCTTCTTTGAGGATATTTCACGTTTACTCAGTGAAATGCATGGAGAAACAATTATTTTAGGGAGTGACTTTAATTGCGTTAGAGATTATAAAATTGACCGGACTAGTCAGTGTAGGTACACTAACTCTGGTATTTGTAAGGAGTTTGATTTCTTTTTGCAGAAGTTTGGTTTAGTGGATGTCTGGAGGGAAGTTCATCCTTCTTCAAGGGAATGTACATTTTATTCTCCTTGTACATGATACGTTTTCTAGGATAGATTATATTTTGGTGTCTGACACATTGTTGGATAAAACAATTGGTGTAAATAGTAGCTAAAAAGGGGGATCTCAGATCACGTTCTTATGGATTTACAGGTGGTTATGGATCGAGAAGTTCCAACATTTATTAGGTGGTGTCTTAAAGTAGGGGTCTTGAATGATGAGGAGATTTGTGAGGCCGTCCAGACGTTAATGGAGAGGTATTCTGAAGAGAATGAGGGGTCGGCAGACTTCAGGGTGGTGTGGGATGATTTTAAGGCTGTATTGAGGGGGGAATTTATAAGTAGAACTGCACACTTGAAAAATAAACATTTGAGTGAACTGAGATATTTGGAGAGTAGGTTGTCCGATTTGCAACGGGTATATGCACAGACAAGTAAGGTTCAGGATAAAATGGAAATGTTACGTGCTCGGAAGTTGTTGGCCAGTAAGACTGACCTTTTGACTGAGATGGGTATTTTTTATGCGAAGCAGAAATTTTGGGAATGTGGGGATAAGAGTGGGAGACTTCTTGCTAGTAGATTAAAGGGTATGACAGAAAAACCATTTATTCAGAGCATAGTTAATGCGCATGGTGATGTGATGGTGAAGAATGCAGATATTTGTAAGTGTTTTAAGGAATTTTATGAGAAACTGTACTCAGAGGATGTGTTCCCGTCTCAAATGGAATTAGAGGATTTCTTTGCAAATTTGGATCTTCCTAGGTTAACGTTGGAGGAAAGTGGAGAACTAGAATTGGATGTTGAGGTGGATGAGATTTTGCTGGCTATTTGACAGTTGGGAGTAGGTAAATCTCCAGGAATGGATGGTATTCCAGTGGAGTTTTACAGGAAATTTGGATCTTATTTGGCTCCAATCTTATGTAGGTTGTTTAATATGTTTATACATGAAGGTGATGTATGTCAATCGATGTGTGAGGCAATGATTATCTTGCTTCCGAAAGAGGGGAAAGATCAAAAAAATGGTGGCAATTATCGGCCGATTTCATTGTTGAATGTGGATGTGAAGGTGTTTGCTAAAGTTATGGCTAATAGGTTGGAAAAATATATGGGGAAATTGATTCATACATCTCAGGTGGGGTTCTTGCGGAACAGATTTGGATATGATAATATTAGAACTTTGATTGATATAATGAGTTTAAAACAGGAGGATTTGTCAGACGCAGCATTGATTTTTATGGATGCGGAGAAGGCGTTTGATAGGGTGAGTTGGAGATTTTTGCAATTTACAATGAGGAGGATGGGATTTGGGGATGGTTTTCTGGGGATAATAAATTGTCTTCAGAGTGGTTCCAAGGCAAGGAACAGGGTAAATGGTGTTTTGTATGAGGTTTATGGATTGACAAGGGGGACAAGGCAGAGAGGTCCGTTGTCACCCTACTTGTTTAACCTTGCTTTGGAGCCATTGTTGGTGTATATCCGAGGGGAACGAGGTGTTCGTGGCCTGAAATTTGGTCATGTGGAAGTTAAAGTCCTTTCATATGCAGATGACATGGTGGTGGTTCTTGCGGATCCTGAGCGAAGTAGTGTAGTTCTGAAAAGTATTTTTGATAGGGTGGGTAAGTTGTCGGGACATAAATTAATTGGGACAAAACGGAGGTGTTTCCGATTACGAGTACTTGTGTGCGTGATTGTTTTTTGGATTGGTGTTGCAAATGGACTACATCACATGTGAAGTATTTGGATGTTTATCTAACTAGGGATGTCAAAAAAATGGTGGAATTCAATGTAGAAAGGTTGGTGGCTACCTTGAATGCGGATATTAGAAGATGGGAACAATTACCAATGGGGATTTGGGCTAAGGTCAACGCTATTAAGATGACTCTTTTACCAAAGGTACTTTATGTTGTGCAGTCTTTGCCTTGGAGATTTTCAAAAAAGATGCTGGCTAGAGTTGATAAAGTTTTTCAGAACTTTCTGTGGGGGAACAAGAAGAGACCTAAGATTCCGAAGTTTATTCTGATGCGTAGTACTAAATGCGGGGGGTTTGGATACCCGGATTTGGAACCTTACTATAAAGGGTTTATTTTGAAAAAGGCAGCATATTACTTTTCAGTGGAAGGTGGGCTACCAACTATTACTGTGTCTAAAGAAGTCTTGGTGTGGTGGATGAGTCTTTTTCAGGGGAACTTGTACTTACACTATGGAGCCTCTATTTGGCTGAATCCGAGCTTGCAAATAGCCAATAAACCCTTATGTTGGAGGAGTTGGATCTTGAAAGGGATTTTGTGTATCAGAGATGTGGTGCATGATGATCGAATTTTATCATTTGAGGAGCTACAGAGGACATTTCATTTGGCAAGGAGGGAATTAAATAGGTTTATGAAGTTGAGAACGCTATTGAGTGAAAGATTGACTATGTTGGCGGGTCCATCGGAAGAGATATCAGTGGGTGGTCAGATTCTTATGTCATCCCCACAGATGGTATGCACTTATACTAGCTTGATGCCGGTATGTTCTAAGGATGTTGATGCTGGGAGAAAAACATTGGAGAAGTGGAGACAGGAGTTAGGTTGTGATATTATGGAAAAGGAATGGGAATCCATGTGGGGTGTAGGGTATAGAAGCAAGTTGGATTTGAGGTTGAGATTGATTCATCTGAAAGTGTTAGGGCATCTATATCGGACTCCGTTGCTTATGTATAAGTGGGGACTGGCTGGTGATGACTTGTGTTGGGGGTGTGAGAAGGAGAAGGAAACGTTGATTCATATGTTGTGGTATTGTTCTCGGGTGTTAGAATTTTGGGTGGGTATGCTAGATAGACTGGAGGCGATCTTGTCTATACGTTTTCCTAGGATGCCGATGCAGGTGTTGCTTTCATCAGGTAAAGGGCTTTGTGCGGTTGCCCGTCGGTATGGACAATGGGTTGATAAAGCTCTTGTTGTTGCAGTGAAGCAAGTACTGATGGTGTGGAAGACGAAGAAGAAGCCTAGAGTAGAGAATTGGATTAATGATTTGTTGGTATTATCGAACTTTGAACGGGTGATGTTTGTGAGACAAGGGAAGGAGGATGAGTATCAAGCCCTTTGGAAGCCATTTACTGACTTATATGGTGACTGTGTATCTGAGGATTAGCAACTCCTATTGGACCTGACTACCTGATTCTATATGTACGCATTAATTGAGAGTTCCCCTAGTCTTATTTTTGTTCTGTTTTATGTAGTCTGTGTGTTGTCTTTCTGTTTTTGTTTTGTCTGTGTCTTCATTTTCGATATGTGAGAATGTGAATAGGTGTTTTATTTTGGTTGTGGTTTCAAATTTGATTTACATTCTCTGAAATGTTTCCGTGTTTATGCATATTTCGAAAATGCTTTCATTTAGTTGCCTATGTATTATTGAGTGTTGAGTTCAAAACTTTGTTAAACTTTTGGCGATATGTATTTTGATTGTGTGAAAATCTACTAAATAAATAAAAAAATAAAAAAATAAATAAACCTTCCTCTTTGCTTCGGCTTTCTCTCCCCCTCTGCCCTGCTGATTCCTGACTGAAACTGCACTGAATCTGCAACTGGGCCACTCACCGATCCCGGTCCTTGTCCCAGCCATTCTCCCCTGCACTGCGGGACTGTCTCTGTATCCCTAATCCCTACAGCCCCCCTTCCCAGCACTTGTCTGCACTAACCTTGCACTTGCCACCTTATCTTGTATTCTACTAAGCCTGTACTGCATTTTCCCCTCTCCCTTTCCCCTTGCACTTTCCCCTTCCCCTCTACCCATGCACTTGCGCGATCTGAATGACACCTGGCCTAGTAGGATCGTTGTCTGTCTCCCCTTTGTTCCCCCCTCCCTGCCTCGTCGCGCCTTGAAACACTTGTGTATAGGCGTGTTACAAATGCCATATAATATCGTATCATATCATATCATTCTCAATGGCTATAAGTACTTGGGCTTCAAGCTCCAGCATGCTGAACTCCTTGATTCTCTCTTTTTCTCAGGGCTTCATGTACTTGGGCTTCAAGCTCCTGTACGCCACACTTATTCTGTGGCAATAAGACCCGAGGCGACGGGCCAATACCGCCCCAGTTAATGCCCCCGGGCCGTAATGAATCCCCGGGGGCATTACCGTGGGCGGTATTGGCCCGCCGCCGAGGGTCTTATTGCCATTAGCACCCCGGCCTGTTAGACCGAGGTGTTAATGGCATTTTTTTTCTGTTTTGCAGCGTTTCGAAACAGAAAAAAAAAGAAAATGGCCACCGGGAAAGGGAAAACGGAGTCTGTTTTCCCTTTCCATGGTGGCCATCGGGAGCAGACGCACTGGGAACACAAGTGTTCCCAGCGCGTCCGCTCCCAAAAAAAAAAAAGAAAAAAGAAGAAACAGAAGGTAAGTGGGGTTGGGAGAGTGCAAGGGAGGGAGGGGAAGAAAAAAAAAAAAACGTACATGCGTCCCCGCTAGGGGACGATGGAAGCCTCCAGCCGTGTGGAGGCGCGGAGCGGGGATGGCCCGCTCCGAGTCTCTACACTGCTGGAGCCTGATATCGTTGCCCAGCGGGGATGCAGGAGCAAAAAGGTAAGTGGAGTGGGGAGGAGGGAGGGAGGGAAGGAAAAAGAAAAAGCTTACCCGAGTCCCCGGTGGGGGGCGAAGGCAGCCTCTCAGTCATGGGGAGGCTCGGAGCGGGGATGGCCACGCTTTTGACGCCCCCGCCGAGGACAAGGCGGCTGGAATCCCGACCGAGAATCAAAGGATTCTCGGCAGGATAATGACCCGGCGAGAGCCAATCAGAATGCTTGTTGTATTCTGATTGTCTCTCGCCGGATACTAATTTACTTTAATTAACTTTATTATTTGTAAAGCGCCAAATGCCCGGAGGCCTCGGAGCGCACTTCTTGTATCTTCTCCCTTTTTCTCAATGGCTCTAGGAACTTGAACCTCAAATTCAATCATGCCGCTTGTTTTACTTCTCTGTTTCTCAATGGCCGTAGGTACTTGAGCCTCAAGTTCCAGCAGGCACACTCCTTTTTTCTCTCTTTTTCTCACTGGCTCTAGGCACTTGGGCTTCCAGTTCTAGTATGCCGCACTTCTTTTTTATTGCTATTTATCAATGATTCTAGATACTTGGGACTCAGGTTCCAGCATACAGCACTTCTTGCTTTTCTCTGTTTTTCTCTGTTTTTGAATGGGTATAAGTACTTGGGCATCACGTTCCAGCATGCCACACTCTTGTTTCTCTCTGTTTTTTCATTGGCTGTAGGTACTTGGGTCTCAAGTTCCAGAATTTTGCATTCTTGTTTCTTTCTGTTTCTCAATGACTCTAGATACCTGGGCCTCAAGTTCTAGCATGCAAGACTCCTTGTTTAGCTCTGTTTCTCAGGGGGGTTAGGTAATTGGGCTTCAAACTTCAGCAAGCTACACTTCTTGTTTCTTGCTCTGTCTCAATGACTCTAGATAGTTGGGCCTTAAGTTCCAGCATGCCACACTTCTTGCTTCTCTCTGTTTCTCATTGGTTCGAGACACTTGGGACACATGTTCGAGCATGCACACTTCTTGTTTCTCTCTGTTTTCAATGACTTTAGGTACTTGGACGTCAACTTCCAGTATGCAGAATTCTTGTTTCTCTCTGTTTCTCAAAGGTTCTAGGTACTTGGGACTCAATTTCCAGCATGCAGCACTCATTGTTTCTCTCTCTTTTTCAATTGTTCTAGGTGTCTGGGCCTCAAGTTGAAGAATTCTGTGCTTCCTGTTTCTTACTGTTTCTCAATGTCTCTAGATACTTGATCCTCAAGTTCCAACATGCCAGAATTCTTGTTTCTCACTGTTTCTCAATGGCTCTAGGTACTTGGGCCTCCAATGCAAACCGCTGCACTTCTTGTTTCTCTCTGTTTTTCGTTTGTGATAGTTTCTTGGACCTCATGGTCCAGCATGCAGAACTCCTTGTTTCTTCTGTTTCTCAATGGTTCTAGTTACTTGGGCCTTAAGTTCCCGCATGCCCCACTTCTTGTTTCTCTCTGGATTTCAATGTGTCTAAGTAGTTGGGCAGCACTTTCGAGCATGCTACACTCTTGTTTCTCTCTGTTTTTCACTAGCTGTAGGTACTTGGGCCTCAAGTTCCAGAATTCTGCATTCTTGTTTTTTTGCTGTTTCCCAATGACTCAAGATACTTGCGCTTCAAGTTCCTGCATGGAAAAGTCCTTGTATCGCTCTTTTTTTCAATGGGTTTAGGTACCTGGGCCTCAAACTCCAGCCAGCCACATTTCTTGTTTCTTGCTCTTTCTCAATGACTCTGGATACTTGGGTCTCAAGTTCCATAATGCCACATGTCTTGTTTTTCCATGTTTCTCATTGGTTCTAGGTATTTGGGGCTCCAGTTCTAGCATGCCCCACTTGTTGTTTCTCTCTGTTTTCCCAATGACTTCAGGTACTTGGACAGCAAGCTCCAGTATGCAGAACGTCTTGTTTATCCCTGTTTCTGAAAGGTTCAAGGTACTTGGGCCTCAATTTCCATCATGCAGCACTCATTGTTTATCTCTCTTGTTCAATGGTTCTAGATGTCTGGGCCTCAAGTTGCAGAATTCTGCACTTCCTGTTTCTTACTGTTTCTCAATGACTCTAGAAACTTGATCCGCAAGTTCCAGCATGCCAGACGTCTTGTTTCTCACTGTTTCTCAATGGCTCTAGGTACTTGGGCCTCCAATGCAAACTGCTGCAATTCTCTTTTCTCTCTGTTTTGCGTTTGTGATAGTTACTTGGACCTCATGGTCCAGCATGCAGAACTCCTTGTTTCTTCTATTTCTCAATGGTTCTAGGTACTTGGGCCTTAAGTACCACCATGCAGCGCTTCTTGTTTCTCTTTTTCTCAATGGCACTAGGTACTTGGGCTTCCAGTTACAGCATGCCACGCTTCTTATTTTTTGCTTTTTATCAATACGTCATTGAGTCATGACTTTTGCTACTTAGAGCGCAGGTTCCAGCATGCATGACGTCTTGTTGCTCTCTGTTTCTCAGTGGCCGTCAGTACTTGGTACTCAAGTTCCAGGAGTCACACCTCTTGTTTTTCTCTTTTTCTCATTGGCTTTAGGTACTTGGGCTTTCAGTTACAACAGGCAGCACTTCTTGTTTATTGCTATTTATCAATGACTCTAGGAACCTGGGGCTCAGGTTCCAGCATGCCACACTTCTTGTTTCTTGCTGTTTCTCAATGACTCTAGATACTTGGGCCTCAAGTACAAGAATGCCATACTTCTTGTGTCTCTCTTTTTATAAATGGCGTTAGGTACTTGGACTTCCAGTTCCAGCATACCACACATCTTGTTTCTTGCTGTTTATCAATGAGTCATTAAGTCATGACTCTAGGAACTTGGTGCTAGGGTTCCAGCATGCTTAACATCTTGTTTCTCTCTGTTTCTCAATGACTCTAGATGCTTGAGCCTCAAGATCCAGCATGACACACTTATTGTTTCTCTCTGTTTCTCGATTGTGATAGTTACTTGGGTGTCATGTTCCAGCATGCAGCACTCCTTGTTTCCCTCTCTTTTTCAATGGCTCTAGGTACTTGGGCTTCAAGTTCCAGCATGCACACGTCTTGTGTCTCTCTTTTTTTCAATGGCTCTAGGTACTTGAGCTTCGAGTTCCAGCATGCCCCACTTCTTGTTTCCTGCCTTTTATCAATGACTCTAGGGACCAGGGGCTCAAATTCCGCATGCCACATTTCTTTGTTTATTTCTTTTTCTCAATCGCGCTAGATACTGAGGACTCTAGTACCAGCATGCCGCGCTTGTTTCTCTCTGTTTCTCATTGGTTTTTGATACTTGGGCCTCAAGGTCAGCATGCCATAACCTGAGTATCACTGATCAGCCCCTGGCTTGGTTGACCTCTTTCCTCTCCGATCGACCCTCCCAGGTCCTCTATCTCTATCTCTACCTGTAGTGTTCCCCAGGGGTCTAACCTCTCTCCCTGGCTGTACAACCAATACCTGGCACTTCTTGCCCATCGCATTGCCACTCTCTGCCCCAACTTTAAGTGCTATGCGGACGATACTAAGCTCATCTTCAGGCACCCTTCCACCACCTCTTCTCCTTCCCTCATCTCTGACTGTCTGTCCGCTATCCAGGAGTGGTGTGCCGCCAATGATCTCTTCCTTAATGCCAGTAAGACTGAGATTCTCCTCATCGGCACACCTGCTCCCTCCTTTCCTGTCGCTCTCTGGCCGGCCTCTCTTGGCCCTCTTCCCTCTCCCACCTGTGAGGCTGAAAATCTCAGGATCATCTTCGACTCCAGTCTCTCCTTCTCTCCTCACATTTCTCACGTCTCTGAGAAGTCACACTACCAGCTGCACCTCCTCATAGGTATTCTCCCTTTCCTCTCCTTCCCCCAGAAGCTTACTGTCTCCAGAGCTCTGGTTCTCTCTAGGCTGGACTACTGCAACACCCTCTTCCTAAGTCTGCCTGCTTCTACTCTCCTCCCTCTGCAACTCATCCAGAACAGGACTGTGAGACTTGTGCTTGGCCTCAAGCGCAGGGATCGTATCCCTCCAGGACTGAAATCTCTGCACTGGCTCCCAGTGGCTGCGAGGATTAAGTTCAAAACCCTCTGCATTGTGCACAAGGCCTTCTGGGTCCTGGGGCCTCAATACCTCCAACTCTCACTTCCTAAATATCTTCCTTCTCAAGCTCTTCGCTCTTCTCTCATCTGCCTCCAACTCCCTCAGGGTCAGTCGCTTCTTCAAGCAACAATTTGGAGGTAGATATTTCTTCGGCTGGGGCCTCCCCCTGGAACAGCCTCCCTGCCTCCCTGAAACTTGAGGAAAACCATCTCGGGTTCCGGAAGCACCTCAAGATCTTTCTCTTTGCTTCTGCTTTCTTTCCTCCTCTCCCCTGCTGAACTCCTGACTGGAACGCCACTGGTCACCTGGCCACCCTCTGATCTCAGGCCCAGTTCCCCTCCTCCCACCAGCTGCACACCTGTACTGCCTCCCTGGCATCACATGCACTTGAGGTTGTTTCTGTATCCCTAAAGTCCCCACCAGCTCTTGACACCTGATGTTTGCACTTACTGCTGCACTTGCCACTTGATGGCCGCAGTTTTACCTACTGCTTTTATTTATTTATTTATTGATTGATTGATTTATTTATTTATTATTTACTGTTGATCCGATGTATTGCAGTGACCCTTCCCTATCCCCTCCGCACTTTCCCTTCCTCCTTCCTCCCTCCCCTGCACTTGCGCGATCTCAATGTCACCTGGCCTAGTAAGATCCTTTGTCTTTGTCTTTCCTTTGTTCCCCCTCCCTTGTCTCTTCGTGCCTTGAAACACTTGTGTACAGGCACATTATAAATGCCATATCATACTTTTTGTTTCTCTCTTTTTATAAATGGTTCAAGGTACTTGGGCCTCAAATTCCAGAATTCCGCACTTCTTGTTTCTTGCTGTTACTCATTGACTCTAGATACTTGGGTCTCAAGTTCAGGCATATTAATAAGGGGGGTCCTGGGAGTCCCTCTGCCAGACATGAGTCCTGGTTACAAGAGACTTACCCGGAGTCTTTAGCTCACTATCTTTCACAGAAAAGAAATATCCCAAACATATCAGTCTTTGTCCTGCCCTGGGGCAGTCCAGCACCGAAATGCTAGGCAATTCTCCTCTGAACAAGAGTACCAACAGCATCCCCAGACACGTGTTTCCGTCTGGTCAAGCATGCCATACTTCTTGAGTCTCTTTTTTTATGAATGGCTTGAGGTACGTGGGCTTCCAGTTCCAGCATGCAGCACTCATTGCTTCTCTCTCATTTTCAGTGGTTCTAGGTGGTCCTCAATTCTGCACTTCCTGCTTCTTACTGTTTCACAATGACTCTAGATGCTTGAGCCTCGAGTTCCAGCATGCCAGAATTCTTGTTTCTCACTGTTTCTCAATGGCTCTAGGTACTTGGGCCTCGGCCTCCAATACAAACATACTGCACTTCTTGTTTCTCTCTGTTTCTCGATTGTGATAGTTACTTGGACCTCATGATCCAGCATGCAGCACTCCTTGTTTCTTTTGTTTATCAATGGTTCTAGGTACTTGGGCCCTAAGGTCCACCATGCAGCACTTCTTGTTTCCCTCTGTTGTTCAGTGGTTTTAGGTACATGGGCCTCAAGTTCAAGCATGCATACTTCTTGTTTCTCTCTTTTTCCCAATGGTTCTGAGTACTTGGGCTTCCATCTCCAGCATGCCACACTTCTTGTTTCTTGCTGTTTATCAATATTCTTAAATATAAAGGCAATTTTGTTCCTCTGGTTTTTGCTGATCCACAACACTGTCAGTAATTTGGAGCTGTTAGCAGTCACTCCACTCTGGCAGCTTAAGTCTTTGATGGCCATACTTGTATATATGCTTGATATTTACAAAAGCTTCATTGTTAGGCTGACTTTTGTTTATTAAAAAAACAAAAAGGAAACTCATACCAGCATACCAAACCCAGAGTGCTTTAGGTATTTAGTGATTCAGTCATACTGCTCTCATAGACATATACAGCTCTTTGGTCATTTTCATATTCACAAAATGCCCTTTAATATGCAAAACAGCCAAAACCTCATTCCATTTATTGGTGCCACTACAACATTCTCCATGGAGTTCTTTCTAATCATTACACACATACGCTGTGTTAATCAATCATTTTTATATTCAAATACACAAAATGCATTTTTTAAACCGTTACAAAAAATGTGGGTTTTCCCGTCAGAAAAGTAAAGGTTAAAAATGATGCATCATTTTACCAAAATAAATGCATGCTTATGCTTAAGTCAAGCATAGAGTTCCCACAGGTGGCACTAAAAGGATGTTCAGACATCTCCCTCCACGTCCCCACATTTGAAAAGTCTGGCCACCTAAAAGGTGCAAGCATGATATAGATCATAGAGAAGTTAAAATGGCGAAGAGTAAATCTGAATGCACAGGTTCATCAAGAAACCTCTGAAAAGATACCCAAAGCCATAGAAGGGTGAGGACAAAAACTGTGTGCCAAAGGTACACACTGCTTCACAGCTGTAAAGGTGTCCCGTAAAGGTATCCATTCAGCCATCTTCACAGAAGCGGCTCATTGCTAAGCAGGCAAATGGCCTCCTTGCTGGGTTTATCCTGTGTCTTTGACATTCTCCCGCATGCTCAGTACTACCAGGAGAACCGACTGCAAAGTATGTCACACAATGCACAACTGTGATGTGTATAAGCAATCTTTTACTGTGAAACAGTACTTCAAATGACAGCAGGACATCGATATCTATACCCACAAATCTCAGAATGTTCCTATGTATTGTACAGTCCAACCAACTCTACGGATTGAGCACACATTTTACATTACCTGAAATGCAAGCTGGCAAGACCCATAGCCTACACCACACACACACACACTGGTAATATTGTATTGTGCTGTAACGCCCAATCCATTGTCAATTTTACTCTTGCAGTGTTGGGTATTTTGAACAATTGCACAAACTGCAATGATGTAAGAATTATGTAGAAATTAGAAATGCGGTTTGCTTCCCACACCTGAATGTTCAGGGTCACCCTTATCCATTACTCCACTGTGAGAAGGCACATCCAAGGTTTCCAAGAACCTTCTCCAACTGTCCTCACTCTACTGAGGTGCTTATGCACAGGCAGAGTTTACAATATTCCCTTGTGATGTTGCTATATTTTAATGGTGTTCCAGCCCAATGGATGGGAGGTGCATCGGCTGCAGCAGGTAACGTGCCTTCTTTCCATTTTGCCTCCTGCTAACACCAGAGCTGTAAACATGAGAAGAGGGTTGAGTACATTTTAGTCAACATTTTTATCAGATTTGCCTATACCACTTGCATATATTTCATATGTAAACTTTGCCATTTGACAAGACTGGATGTAGAAATGTAGTTATGTTGCATTAATATTACAGGCAAGTCTAGGTGCTTCTCAGAATGACAGCAAGCAATTTATGAGAGAAACCAGATATTAGCGTTGAAATCAAAATTCCTCGTTCTAACCTTCTCTCACCTGTGTCCATTTAGCAGAGAGCTTATGCTCTTATCGCATCCTCTAAAAGATCGGTTTTGGACCTAACCAAAAGTGGACGATTGGCCTCAACAAGTACATCTAGTGTCCAACACTTGTCCAACTAACATAACATAGAAGATTACAAGCTTGAATTAATAGAGAGGCAGCAATAACTTTCTAATCCCTGCAACCTTAAAAATGTCCTAATGATGTTATGGAGCTAAAATGGGGGACAAAATGGTGGTGAAGGGCTGTAGTTTGGACAACGCGGACCGATTTTGTTGATGGGGCTGAATCTTATGACGATGCACAGCCTGGCAGAGGTAGAGTGAAGTTGGTGTGGGGCATGCATTTATTTGGAGCTAGGGCAGCAGAAAGCCTAAATATGCCACTGGGTACCTGGGGCTCAAGTTTCAGCATGCCGCACTTCTTGTTTCTCTATGTTTCTCAATGGTTTTCTGTTCTTGGGCCTCAAGTTCAAGCATGCCATACTTCTTGTGTCTCTCTTTTTATAAATGGCTTGAGGTACTTGGGCTTCCAGTTCCAGCATGCCGCACCTCTTGTTTCTTGTGGTTTATCAATGAGTCATTGAGTCATGGCTGTAGGTACTTGGGGCTCAGTTTGCAGCATGCATAACATCTTGTTTCTCTTTGCTGCTTTGAGGGTCAATCTGACACTCAGGATCCAGCATGCCACACGTATTGTTTCTCTTTGTTTCTCGATTGTGATAGATACGTGGGCCTCATGTTTCAGCATGCAGCACACCCTGTTTCCCTCTGTTTCTCAATGGTTCTAGGTACTTGGGCCTGAGCTTCCAGCATGCAGCACTCCTTGATGCTTGCTGTTTCAAAATGATGCTATATACTTGTTCGCCAATTTCAGCATGCCACACTTCTTGTTGCTCGCTGTTTCTCAATGATATAGGTACTTGGGCCTCAAGTTGAACCATGCTGCACTTCTTGTTTCTCTGTTTTCCATTGGTTCTGGGCACTTGGGGCTCAAGTTCCAGAGTGCAGATCGTCTTGTTTCTCTCTGTTTCGCAATTACTCTTGATACTTGGAACTCAAGTTGCAGCACGCCACATTTCTTGTTTCGCACAGTTTTTTTCAATGGCTCTAGATCATGGGTGCACAACATACGGCCCGCAGTCCAGTTGCGGCCCGCCATGCTCTTTTATCCGGCCCGCGAGGCACAAAGACTTTCCTAATGGAGGGCGGCCCGCGGCCGCCCTCCATTAGGAAAGTCTTTGTTGTCTTCCGGGCCGGACAAAACACTGGCCCTCATTGGCTCAGCACACACACACGCACCACGTCGCTCCTACAAGCCACGTAATGCATGTGTGCTGCACCAATGGAGGGCCAGCACTACGGCTGGCGTGGTCCATAAGGCTTGATGCCAAAGGCATTTCAGCCTTGGACCACGCCAACCGTAGTACGATTCCAGCGTTCCAGTTTACCTGCCACTTACCTGCCTTCCAGCACGTCTCCGGTAAGTGGTCTGTTTGTGTTTGTGTGTCGGGTCTGTTTTGCTTTATGTTTGTGTGTGTATGTTGCAATGGGGGGGAAGAGGAGGGGGAGGGGGGAGTGTGTCGGATGTGTATGAATGTTTGGATTTGAATGTTTTTTGTGTGTATGTTGAGATGTGGGGGTGGGGGCGTGTCGGATGTGTATGAATGTTTGGATTTGAATGTTTTTTGTGTGTATGTTGAGATGCGGGGGTGGGGGGGTGTCGGATGTGTATGAATGTTTGGATTTGAATGATTTTTGTGTGTATGTTGAGATGTGGGGGTGGGGGGTGTCTGATGTGTATGAATGTTTGGATTTGAATGATTTTTGTGTGTATGTTGAGATGCGGGGGTGGGGGGTGTCGGATGTGTATGAATGTTTGGATTTTAATGTTTTTTGTGTGTATGTTGAGATGCGGGGGTGGGCGGGGTTCGAATGTGTATGAATGTTTGGATTTGAATGTGTTTTGTGTGTATGTTGAGATGCGGGGGTGGGGGTGGTGTCGGATGTGTATGAATGTTTGGATTTGAATGTTTTTTGTGTGCTGAGTTGGGGGGTGGGGTTTCGGGTCTGTATGGGTACATGTTTGTGTGTGTGCTGAGTTGGGGGGTGGGGGGTTCGGGTCTGTGTGTGTGCTGATTTGGGGGGTGGGGGTTCGGGTCTGTACGGGTGCATGCTTAAGAGTGTATGTGCTGAGTTGGGGGTGGGGGTTTGGGTCTGTATGTTTGCATGTTTAAGAGTGTGCTGAGTTGGGGGGTGGGGGGTTTGGGTCTGTATGGGTGCATGTTTGTGTGTGCTGAGTTGGGGAGTGGGGGGTTCCGGTCTGTATGGGTGCTGGTTTGTGTGTGTGCTGATTTGGGGGGTGGGGGGTTTGGAGTTGTGGGGTAGGGGGTTCGGGTCTGTATGGGTGCATGTTTGTGTGTGTGCTGAGTTGGGGGGTGGGGGGTTCGGGTCTGTGTGTGTGCTGATTTGGGGGGTGGGGGTTCGGGTCTGTATGGGTGCATGCTTAAGAGTGTATGTGCTGAGTTGGGGGTGGGGGGTTTGGGTCTGTATGTTTGCATGTTTAAGAGTGTGCTGAGTTGGGGGGTGGGGGGTTCGGGTCTGTATGGGTGCATGTTTGTGTGTGCTGAGTTGGGGAGTGGGGGGTTCCGGTCTGTATGGGTGCTGGTTGGTGTGTGTGCTGATTTGGGGGGTGGGGGGTTTGGAGTTGAGGGGGTGGGGGTTCTGGTCTCTATGGGTGCATGTTTGTGTGTGTGCTGAGTTGGGGGTGGGGGTTCGGGTCTGTATGGGTGCATGCTTAAGAGTGTGTGTGCTGAGTTGGGGGTGGGGGGTTTGGGTCTGTATGTTCGCATGTTTGAGAGTGTGCTGAGTTGGGGGGTGGGGGTTCGGGTCTGTATGGGTGCATGTTTGTGTGTGCTGAGTTGGGGAGTGGGGGGTTCGGGTCTGTATGGGTGCTGGTTTGTGTGCGTGCTGATTTGGGGGTGGGGGGTTTGGAGTTGGGGGGGTGGAGGGTTCGGGTCTGTATGGGTGCATGTTTGTGTGCTGAGTTGGGGGGTGGGGAGTTTGGAGTTGGGCCATGGGGCATAGTGTTTGGTTGGGGGTAAGGGGGCCCTGGGGCATAGTGTTTGGTTGGGGGTGAGGGACATGGGGCATAGTGTTTGGTTGGGGGTGAGGGGACCATGGGGCATTGTGTTTGGTTGGGTGTGAGGGGGCCATGGGGCATAGTGTTTGGTTGGGGGTAAGGGGGCCGTGGGGCATAGTGTTTGGTTGGGGGTGAGGGACATGGGGCATAGTGTTTGGTTGGGTGTGAGGGGGCCATGGGGCATAATGTTTGGTTGGGTGTGACATGGCCAAGGGGCATAGTGTTTGGTTGGGGGTGAGGGACATGGGGCATAGTGTTTGGTTGGGGGTGAGGGGGCCATGGGGCTTAGTGTTTGGTGTTTGGTTGGGGGTGAGGAGGCCATGGGGCATAGTGTTTGGTTGGGGTAAGGGGGCCATGGGGCTTAGTGTTTGGTGTTTGGTTGGGGGTGAGGAGGCCATGGGGCATAGTGTTTGGTTGGGGTAAGGGGGCCCTGGGGCATAGTGTTTATTTGGGGGTGAGGGCGCCATGGGGCATAGTGTTTGGTTGGGGGTGAGGGGGCCATGGGGCATAGTGTTGCACTCCAAGAGCGAACCCAATAATAAAGCTAAAACAGGCACAGTTAGGAGATGTTCATCTTTGGCTTTTTGAGGAAACCTGACTTAACGAAGGCCATACTCCTCTTGGGCAACCCAAAGAGCAAACTGTAGCAGTCCAAAATAACGGCATGTCCAATCTAGGGTCAATAAAATATATATAAGTTAATTAAACAGGCGAGATACAATAACTAAATAGAAATAAATTATAACAATGGAAAATGTGTAGTACAAAATGTAAGTTTGAAATGCAAATAAAAATCGTTACCCCTCAAAAACATTATTTTTTCATGTGTTTAGTACAAATTGGGAGTTTAAAAAGCCTCCTGCCATGCCACGCCTACCGCCCCGCCCACATTTACTTTTCGGCCCACCATAGCCCTCATTTAAGGTACTTTCGGCCCTCTGTCAAAATCAGATGTGCACCCCTGCTCTAGATACTTAGGCGTCAAGTCCCAGCATGCCGCACACCCTGTTTCTCTCTATTTCCTGATGGCTCTAGGTTAGACCTCAAGTTCCAGCATGCAACACTCCTCGTTTCTCTCTGTTTCACAATGGTTCTAGATACTTAGGCCTCAAATTCCAGAATTCTGCACTTCTTGTTTGTCTCTTTTTCTCAATTGTTCAAGATACTTGGTCTTAAAGTTACAGCATGCAACACTCTGTATTTCACTCTGTTTCTCAATGGCTTTAGGTACTTGGACCTCAAGTTCCAGGATGCAGAACCTCTAGTTTCTCTCTGTTTCCCAATGGCTTTAGATACTTGGGCCTCAAGATCAAGCATGTCACACATTTTGATTCTCCCTGTTTCTCAATGGTTCTAGATACCTGGTCCTCTAGTTCCAGCCTGCAACACTCCATGTCTCTCTCTGTTTCTCATTGACTCTAGATACTTGGGCCTCATATTCCAGCATGCCACACTTCTTGTGTATCTCTGTTTCTCAATGGCTCTAGGAACTTGAACTCTTGATTCCTGGTGGTGTCTTCTCCTCGCTCAATTATCCTGATTCTGTGACCTTGCTGGGGCTCTACTGTTGGTGTATCCTCTCTGTACTAAGATCTTTAATTCAGTTCTCCTCTTCTGCATTTACATAATGTTCAGGAGCCCCTCTCTTCCACCCCACCCCTCATGTTGTTTCGGTTCTCTTAGCACCCAGGCAGGAAATCTTCTGGAAGCTCAGCAGGGTAAACTCACCTGGTGGTTTTTGGCTCACTCACATGCTCAACACTTCTATGCAGTTGTACATTCTCTTACCTTCTTCTATAGCTCTGTCTCAGTGCCACTACTGTGCAGGGACTTTTTGTCAGGCAATATGTATTCTTCCTCCAAACTGCTAGGTGGTCCTGACTCTCAGCCGCTTTTTTCCCCAGGTCTACAAGATGTCTTCAAGACTTCTCCAAGTGTCATACTCTTATCCTCCAACCCCATCTCTTCTCATTACGCAAGAGTACTTCTAGCCCATGGGGCAGCAGGCTCCATCACATGCCCATAAACAACAAAGAAAGACTCCTACTGCTGCTTTATTCTCGAAGTCTGTCTTCCAGGTAGACACGTCATAACATATTCCTAAAGACAAGAACATGTTAGTTTTGGCATGAATCTTTTAGTTCCATGGACCTCCCTTTCGGTTGATGTATAGCTGAGGGTAGATATTCCATCAAGACTTGCATTTGTTTACCCTTAGGCAGTGTGAACCGGCCTCTGAGCTTTGATGTTGTTTCATTATCCTTGATTCTGGCCAACATCTTAGCCGTGGGACCGAACATATGTTGGACTGTAAGAATAGATGGCGTTCCTGAAAAAAGGTGACAAAAGTATCCCCTATCATGTTCAACATTCTGGGCAACTTCCCACCCTGATGCCCCACTTTGCGCCCTGCAGCGGGGAGGATGCCATGTACCATGGCCCATATCCTCATCCATATCACCATAGGGAACTGCGATGATGAGGAAGGGGCTCATAATGTGGATAGGTGGGTTATTCAAGGGCAAAATATATGCCCCTGCAAAGGCATGTGAATCGTTCACACGGTTTGGTCTATGAGGCGGAAAAGGGGGCTCCAGTTCCAGTGCTCCAGTTCCACTGCTTATTTGAGAGCCGACCGGCTGGAAATGTAACCCAAGAGACTATGCAGTACCTCTGTTGCGGGAAGCTGGGCTTGAGGTCAGAAGTTTCTCTGGTTTAATTGTTTGCCACAGAGTATTTGATAATAGTCAAGATACACTTACATAGCACACTTTATAATCTGAATCCCCTCTAGATGCTGATAACTGACCTTATTATCACGCAAAATCCAGGGCTCATTTATCAACATTAGATGGCTAAAAGGATGAGTGGAGGCACTGGGAATCAACCATGTGACTCACCAGTGATTTGTATCACCTAAGTAGGTCACCAGCTTAACAGAGATACAATAGCAAACAATATTATCAGAAAACCTATGACCCCCCGCCCCAAGAAACACTTACCCCCACAGCAGGAAGTAAGCAGTGTTTCAAGATGGACTCCCCATCTGCTGTCCCCTTGTTGAAGCCTACATCTTGTCATGCAGCACCGGAAGAAGCAGTAGACCACCCGACCCCTCGTAGGGGCTGGATCATGCCTACTCTTTCGGCTCTTCTGAGCTTCTGTCCTTCATGAAAGACATGAGCTCCTGAAGCGCCCCCCCCCCTTGTTCATAGCATAGTAAGTGTAAAGAGACATTATTGAAACAACTTGATGTGACGTCATTCCCTCAAGCATTGGCTTCTTAAGCTGCTATTGGCACCCGGGGCAGAAGCCAATCGTATGATGCAAGCTTGACTCCACATAGCGCATTCAAAGCACCCTTCTATTATGGTTGCCAGATTGGGGTGGATTCAGGACCCACAATAATTAGAGGCCTCGCCTCTGTGGTGGCAGGTGTACCCTGGAACAGCCTTCCCTACCTGCACGGGATGGGGCGATCAGCTAACCTACCCAAGGTGCCCTTTAGTGCCAGAGGCCAAGTTCAGGCTAAGAATACAGAAAGGTATCTCACCACCTCATTGTTTTGCTGGGACCTTTAGCTACTGATAGGGTTTCTAAACAGAGTGCCTATCCAAGAAGCTGAGCATAACAGGATGTCCACTGCCCTGTCACCTCCATGCCGCCATCCTGATGGTCTTGTGAGCCCAATGGCCTCTACTAAAAAGATGGTGCCCAGCACCAGGAACAACACAAATAGACTCAACCTGAATGACCAAAGAAGGCTGTTGGCCTGGCCACTAGTTCACAGAACAGAGAGTCACTTATTTACCGCAAGTGTTCCACAGTGTTGGAGCTTCATGGCTGGTGGGAATCAGCACACCAGGCTCCCTAGTGAAGCAATCGGGCAGCCCCTTCACTTCTTCCACCAGGATCAAGCAGAGGATCTGAAGGTCCCATTACACATCCTCTGTTCACAGGCACCCTTCAAGAGTGCTGACTTCACACATACAAAGGGACACCAAACACATAGAAACACCAGCTCTCTGGCTATGGGAGCGTCTCATCCTGCAGAAACAAAAGACCAAAATCCTTCACTGCAGATGTGCCATAAATACTTGCTATGTTATCACTGACAGGACTCAATACAGACACACGGGCTCCCACTTCAGGCACAGGTGCACCCACTCTTCTTCGCCAATGTCTTATTACCTAAGGGCATTTTTTTCAGAGAGGTTTGTAGGCTTTGTGCCTTTGCATACGGGATGCACAGTCTAATGCCCACAGAACATGTTGCAATAAATATTAATGTCGATGCATTGATCTATTAGCTGGTCCAATATGTGTAAAGTAGTATTGCAGCCCTCGAGTTGTGCCATAGCAACTTGTGGAACAACTGCAACACATTTCCTATTCTGTAGCACCAGCTAAAATCACTTCTGGGCCTTGGCGATCAGGTGGGATATGGAGAAGAATTTAATCTGGGAGGAAGCCTGGTATACTAATAGCTAAGGACAGTTAGCTATGTATACTTTGTCTATGTCCAGGTGGACAATAACCTGTATATATAAAGAAAGACAAAGCTAAAGTGTAGCATCTACACTTTAGCTTTGTCTTTCTTTATATATACGGGATATGGAGAAGATCATGGAGGGGGATCTGAGCACAGGAGAAGGAAGCAAGGGGTGGAAGATATAGGAGGATGGAAAGGGCAAGGCACCGTTGAGTAATTTTAGAGAAATAGGAGGTCCATTCTTCAGGGGGTTGAGGGAGCATGACCTGGAGGGATGAGGAGAACTTTGAGGATGTGAATGGAAAGAGGTAATGAGATTAGCATAACAGGGGGGTTTAGCTGCATCAAGCACAGTGGTGAGGGTCAGAAGAAATTGTAGGTGGTGAGGACAGTGGGGACTTTGCATGAGCGTTGTATGGAATGGCACATGAATGGCCGCAGCAGTTGAATGGTTGTGGAGATCCGTAACTCAAGGCACGGGTTGGTGGTGGTGAAGGAGCAGGCCAGAAAGTGGTCATTTAAGGAGTGACAGTGCAGAGTTTGAAGAAGGCAAGTACAATGGTACTTGCAAGAAGCTGGAGGTAAAACTCCAATTTTTTGCCCAACTCGAGATTGGGCAGAGCGGTAAATGTGGTGGTAATAGCTTTACTGCTGCATTTTACTGTTCCGCCCAAATTGTGATGAGGCCCTTGGTCTGCTGTCTCTCCTCCTGACCTCACCGAACACCTTTCATCTACTTCTGTCTCCACATGTCTTTTATACCCAAGCCCTATTGTTCCCCTGTTTTCTCCTCTTGTGTGTTTGTTCTCGCTTTCACCTGACCTCTCATGGCAATCTTCCTGCTCTATTTCTCCTTGTGTCAAATTACATGGTCGAACATCTTTAAAACCCTTCTTAGCCCAGAACCCCTTTCCCACAGTGGAATTTGTGGTGTTGCTAAAGCCATTGTGCTCTAGCACCTTGAAGCGTCTCTTGTGCTATATGGAATTACCAATAAAGATCACATACCAAATGACTGGACAGACTCAAAGAATATGGCAAAATACTACTTCATTCTTAGTTTAATAAATCAGGGCAAAACTGGCAGACATCAGACTGATGCCTCCACACTCCCACACAAACATGATAATATAAGGGTTTTATACCCCAATATTCATCATCTATGATGTCATTCTACATGGCAAATTATAAAACCTATTAATGGGAGGGATTGGTTAAGATAACATATGTACCTATACTTTATAAGGGTTAGTACATAATTGGCTGCCTCTTATCTGTGAGGCACAATTCAAACTACCTCTAAATATGTATAATATTGATTATAGCAGAGATTATAGCAGAGATTATAGCAGAGAGAATGTCAGCAGATTGGTCTATGCAACATTGTATAGCGGGTTTCCCCACAGACCCTCTGATTGGTGGGCATTCTCACCCAACGTTGGACTTTTTGGCTCGTTAGCAGCATGTAAGAGAAACGAAACCCAGGTACTTGAGTCATGTCAGATTACTCCCAACTTTCCCAATTAATCCATCACCTCTCATCAATCCAGCCATGAGCTAAAGTCTACTTGTCTGTAGTTGACCTTGTAGACTGCTGACTGGAACATTTATCTTTATCCAAAACATAATGAATAGCCCTTGTTTTCTACTTCTGAATCACGTGTGAGGACACCACAAATGTGTCTATTTCAACCTTCTGTTAACTGCTATGCTTAATTATACTGGGTGCTTGCTACTCCTCTAGAGACTTGCTCACTCCATTTCGTAAAGACTTCATATACTTTTAAATGTCCACTACTTGACTCTTGCAGATGTTTTCTTCTTCTTTAATCTAATAGAAATATGTCTCTCATTCATAGCTTATCCGTCTGCTTCCCCTTGCCTCCCCTTGCGCCTTGCAATTATTCCTCAAAATAGCATCATTGATCCAAGGCCAACATAAAGCTATTCTCCAGCGTCCCCTGATTCTGCAGCCTTGGTCTGTCTCTAAGGAAGCCGGGCTGAATTTGGCACGAGCAGACGTCCATTTTCCTTTCATGGCTGCCCTTGCCACGTTATATTTTCCACTATAACAAGCTTCTATATGTCGCTTCTACCACGCATTAAAAGGGTATTTACATGTATTGGTCAGCAGGTCACTCTATCTTCTTTGTATCCATGATTACCGTATCCTTAAGCACATGTTTCTCTTGTTGCTTCTGTTATATCATCACTCATGAAGATTTTCATGTCGTTTCAGCATGTCTTCATATATCTTCTTTATGACATCACTCTACCCACTTTAGATTTCACTTAACGCTCCATGATGTCCAATGGTGCATGCTGGCATCCTTCTATGCAGCATCCTTCCACTCTTTCAGTGTGAGGGTATATCCTGTATGGTTGTCTGAGTGCAAATTGTCTCCTATACACTCGATGCAGTATAGGGACAATACATGGGGTTCCATTTATAGCTCGTCTCCTATGGTTCGAATACGACGGCGGAGAGGGGGTGCAAGTTAGGGAGAACTCATCCATCTGCTCCTCTACACCATGTGTCACCTTCTTTGGCCACTGAGGCCACCATCCCTGCTGTCTGGGGAAGTCCACGTTCTGGTATGGCCAGTTCCCTTGAGGTGATGACAGGAGTGAGGCTTGGATGCGGCATCAGCGTTACTGCTCGTGGTGCTACCTGCTGGGGGAGAATTTCATTCTGGAGCCGGTAGTCCTGCAGTAGACAAGAAAGGACTTTTGCCATAAGGATTGAAGCATGGTGTACCAGACAGCAGTACCAGGATCACAGGTATATACTGGGCAAAAAGAGGGCATCCAGGGACTGGACCCATCCAAATCCCTCTCCCCACTTTTGGGTGGGCACAGGGTCGATTGTGCTATGTGCCCTGGTTGGCTGCCTACCACAGATTGGTAGGGGTCTCTATGCCCCTGTGATTGTCCCAAACCTCCACCTCTGCTATAAAACATCCCTCCCATTCTTTCCTTCTGTCTACCTTCCCCTGTTCCCAGGATTCCGACAGTTCTTTGAAATGTGGGAAGTCTGTACCAATCAGCACTTCTTTTGGTAACACCAGTATTACAGTAACTGGTACCTTGATATGAAAATTGAGTATTTCAAAGGCCAGTTCAGTTGAGGGTAGAGACCCATGTCACCGCGGACACAGACGATTTTATTGAGGGGTCCAGTCCTAGAGCGTGTACCAGGATGGACCCAGTCTGGAACAGATCTGGAGGATATTCCACTCCTGCTCTGGGTGGCCGTCCTGGTGGTCCTCTTACTATGGATCTGGTATGAAGAGTAACATTTTCATGGGCTTCTCTCTCTTTATGTTTGAGCATAATCTGGCGATATGCGAAGCACCAGTTATCCTAGTCCACTCGGCATATGGGTTTGGGTCGATTTCGATATTCTTGGCTAGGGTTTTCCTCCCGGTCGGTCTCATGCAGATTCCAAACCTTCAGGAGCCGGTTCCTGGGTTTTGTATCTCTTGGTGTTTTCTACCCCCGGGGCTGTTCCTGGAAATGCACAGCTCTATGGAAGGTGATTGATGTCTGTATGGCTTCCTCCAGTGAAGGTTCATGAAGTTGGTATAACAACTGATGGAGGTATGGGGGCAGAGAATCCATACATTCTTTGAGAATTACCATAAACTTTATTTCTTCCAAAGTTCTCCATCCCAGCCATTTGTTCAGCATGTGCCTAACTAGCTAGTTATCAAGAAGTCTCACCTGTGCATAGCTGCATATCTCTTAACCTCAAAGGGTAATGTTCCTGATCAAAATCCCTTGATTCAGATCATCGTAGGTAGTGGTTCATTCCTGATTCAGGGCTTGGAAATGAAGGATGGGTGAGTTACTCTTCACCCAGTCATCTCATTGCCCCTCAGTAACGGCCACTCAATGTGACCTCCTGCCTCCAAACAAATCTAACAATGTTGTATTGAAACTACTATTTGTTTCATCACACATCTTTACAAATAGGGTTTCTCTCATCCATCAGAAACAGTCAGATCCCCCTTAATGTGCTCACCTATCTCCATACAATTCTATTTTTTCTTGCCAATTATTCTATTCTCTTGTCATAATAAGATGATTCATTCAATTACAGCCATTGGAATGTCTCTTCCGCTCACAAACAATTCTTAGAACGTTATTGTTCACCTTTTATTCTGGCTCATTATAAAAAGAAGACACATTCATTTACAGGCAATGGAGATAATCTCCTCCAGCCATCAAAGTGTCGTCAGGCTTTCTCTTTGCAACTTGTATCTTCTCTCACCTGTTACAAACGTGAGCACGCGCAGTAGAACCATTGAATGTGCTCTTCTGCCCCCAAAGAATACTCACGTTCTTCCTAGGGGCGCTAACATGTATGTCAGAATATGAGAACACTCGTTCTTCACGACTAGCATTTTCTCTTGCCGTTATAAAAAGTGGGCACACTCAGTAAAATCATTGGATGTACTCTCTTGCCTTCAAACAATTCTAAGACTTTTTTCTTCACAACTAAGAGTTTATCTCATGCTTCACAAACACTTGACACACAACATACAACCACTGAATGTAATCTGCTGCCTTTGTGTGATTTTCTAACACTCGTTCAAAAACGTCCTATTCATGTATTTGTTCTCTTTCAACTGTAGTCTATCACCTCAACTCCTCTAGAAATCTCCTGCCCCCTCTAGCAACCTCCTGCCTCCTCTAGCAACCTCCTGACGCATCTAGCAACCCCCTGCCTCCTCTAGCAACCTCCGGCCTCCTCTACCAACCTCCTGACACATCTAGCAACCCCCCGCCTCCTCTAGCAACCTCCTGTCTCCTCTAGCAACATCCTTACTCATCTAGCAGCCTCCTGGCTCCTCTAGCAACCTCCTGACGCATCTAGCAACCTCCTGTCTCCTCTAGCAACATCCTTACTCATATAGCAGCCTCCTGGCTCCTCTAGCAACCTCCTGCCTCCTCTAGAAACCTCCTGGCTCCTCCAGAAACACCCCGAGTCCTCTAGCAACCTCCTGACTCCTCTAGCCACCCCATGCCCCCTCTAGCAACCTCCTGCCTCCCCTATCAACCTCCCGCCTCCTCTATGAACCTCCGGCCTACTCTAGCAACCTCGTGACACCTCTAGAAACCTCCTGGATCCTCGAGAAAGCTCCCGAGTGCTCTAGCAACCTCAAGACTCCTCTAGCAACCTCCTGCCTCATCTAGCAACCTCCTGACTCCTATAGAAACCTTCTGACTCCTCTAGCAACCTCTTGACTCTGCCTAAAATGACTGATTCTAAAATTGAAGCCAAGCAGGCCCTATTTATAGCAGTTCGGGAAAACTAAATTCTAGCAAACACCCAAAATATAAGCGATTTAGAATGTGACCATAAAGTGCCCTTGCGCTTACTGCGTTCCAAATGACGGTCCCCGGTGTGTGTTGCATGGTTATAGTTCCATTGTTTCGCTCTAACGGTTGGTTCTGTTGTGTTTCGCAATCACTGCGAGATAGCATTCCCTCCGTGCTCAGAGGGTTTCCCAATGTAGTGCCCCAGTGGGTAGACTTAGACCAAAGTCCTGCACCTTCTCAAATCCATAGTTTCAGAGAGAAATCATTATTTCATGTACAGACTAATACAGACAATGAGAAAGAAAGAAAGTATACACTTAGCCCTTCTCCCACAAAGCTGGAGTCAGTGTTAGGTGCACTCCATCTCATACTGCTATATGCACCAGTGCTTCTATAAAAAGCTGCCTGTGTTCATTCCTATCGCAAGTGTGTTGGCAGACATAGTGCGCCCCCTTTTGGGTTGATGTATTGATCTGTAGCTCTCTGCCAGAGCTCGTCTAGATGTGAGAGAGCTGTCCGCTGCTCGTAGGGCATCTGAGGTGCATAGCAAGTGTTTACGCCGTGGCAATTTTATAGAGCGAGTAGATCTATCTAAATAAGGGGGTGATCAGTAAATATTGATTTCAGAAGCATTTTTTGTTTTTCAGCTGTTTGGGGCATGCATAGGTTTTTCTTGTTTTGTCCTGCAATCCATAGTTTGTGTTCCTTATTTTGTACTAATTTCCATTTCTTATGTTGTGTTGCAATTTGTTTTCTTTGTTGTGTTTGTAGCCTTCTTTTTCTGCCCTGTGCCTTTGCTACACTCTTTCATCTCTAGAGGCAGCAGCACTGCAATGTTTTTAGCGCGATTACGTCATTTAACGCAGGGCAGAAGCTCATCCCCAGCACTGCTCACTGCCCCTTTGCTGCTGGTCAGTGTTGCCATCCTTTGGACGTGTACTTCCTAACAATGTGTTGAAGTGATTTTTATCACCCCTTCCTCCTGAGCTTCCCTCCACCACCAGGAGAGTGTCCAAGACATTCCCACCCCCAGCAGGAGCAGTGGTAAGAGTGGTGTCCGGACATTTCGTCGAAAGACATTTGGCCGAAAGACATTTGGTCAACGGAATTTGGTTGAAAACCAAATGGTCGAATTTTTTTTATTTATATATATATATATATTTTTTAGGTTTTAGTTTAGGGAAAAAAAGGTTTTTTTTAGAAAAAAAGGGGTTTGGTGGGACCCCCCAAAAAAAAATATTTAAATAAAAAAAAAAATTCGACCATTTGTCTTTCGACCAAATGTCCTGTCGACCATTTTTTTTCAACCAAATGTCTGGTAACCGGTAAGAGTAAGGTTATGCTAACGCATGTACCTGTCACTGTGCATCAGTAAAGAGAGTAAACAACCAACCCCAGGCAGTGGGTGGCTGCTACTCACTCATCGGCACACGAGAGGTTTACCAATGTCGCATTATATTTTATAGCTAATCCACTGTTCACATCTTGCAATAAACCTTCATAGGTATATTAAAGACATATATCACATATAACACATCAATACAAAGTACATTTGAATAGATGCCCCACTCTTAAAGTTAAAGTTCATGTGAAAATGCTCCTGACAAAACACTCAATAATGAACTCAATTAATGTTTCTTACACTCCCATGTATAAAATACATATTTGAATTATGAGATATAAATAATAAATTAACATTGCTACCATAATGGTCAAATGGTCACTATGCACAAAACACTTAAAATGCAAAAAGCCATTGATGAATAAGCAGGAATCATTGCCATTGCCTCTCATTGCCTACACGGCTACTCAAGACTTAAGACTGATCAACCTTCTCCAAGATATCCCAGTCCCCTCAAAAAAGAACAGCTCGCCTCTTCAGGTCTCACTAGACAACCTCGCCAGATCTTGCCAGGCATTCTTCAAATAAGCACCCAAAAGCCCCTCCCCTTTCAATACCTCAACACCTCTATGTCATTCTAAATGTGATATCAATGAAGGGTGAACAACCTTTCATGCTCACTATCTGTGATAGGCAGGTGGGGGAGAGCTGGAGGAGCCAGAAGTGATTTGCATTGCCCAGGAAAAGTGCCCAAAAATACCAAACAATATCAAAAACTATAAAACAAAAATCACCATGGTCTTTTCATCAGAAAGCATGAGAATTGGGAAAAATGCTTCAAAAAGAGTCTATGTCAGTTGAGATTAACCGTGGTGCCAGCATTAGCCAATCAGAATTGAGGCAGTGAACTGTCTTGCCTTGGGTGGAAAAGTAAAACATATTCCCCATACAGCTCAGAATCAAAGGTTCAGCTCAAAAGCCAGTAGACAGAGTCCTCTGGGGGCTGAAAAAGTCTCACAAATCAAACATTTCTATTAAGTGGCTTTAGAATCCATCCAGGAAAAAGAGGGACTTGACCCCTCCCCTCTGGCCCAGTGCTGCTCCCTCTCCAGCCTTCTGTCTCCCTCTTTGTCTTCTTGTCAGCTCCCTGTCTGCGCACAGCAAAATCTCCCTCCATGGGACCCAAATGCAGCCACTTTTATATTCCCTGGGCTTTCACTGGTAATGCCTACTATGGCTCGAAGTTGGGCAGCAGCTTGTAGTTGGGCAGCAGCCTGAAGTTGGGTAGGCAGGTTCAATATTAGTGCCCATAATCTTTCCTGCGAGAATCCAAAAGATTGTTTGTGCTAAGAACAAGGCTAATGCACTTTTCACCCACTTTAAAGAGTAGCCTGACAGCATGAGGCTGCACAGGAAGTTGTGTAGTCTTTTCATACTTTTGTAGTTCTTTCATTTTGCTATCTCAGTTTTCTTTACCATTTTCGGAACACTTGGTGCTCTTTCCAGAAAGCCTGGAGAGCAGTCATAGGCATTATTTACACTAAGCGTGGCAGAGTGTTCTAATACCAAGGTCACTTGGCGCCCATCTTAGACTCTCGAATGAAAACACTATTTATTGTTCACCTTAAAATTATGAACACTATCGCTTAGCCACGCCTGAATATAATTTCTTGTGTATTCTAAATATCAATCTACATATGCGTCGAGGCTTGGGCCAGTTGCTCAAATATGCTGCTTAACGCATAGTTAGATATGAAATTGCATGTCAGCGTGGTGCATGTCCTGAGCGCAAGCATGCATGTGACACCACTGAGGCGGTTATCTATCTACATAACCTCAGACATCTAAACCTCATACCCCCTGAGCCATGCCTTTGTGGCTTCCATATCTTCCAACGTGTCTGCATTTGACGGGAGACATCCGTCATAGAGACAGTTCCCTCACTGGCAGATCCCCTTACATGGCATCAACGGAGCTCTCACCCACAAAAACAAAACACTACGTTACACTATTTGTTCACAGGCCTTGGCAACTCAAAAGGTTGAAAGGTGTGGATTTCGTTCTGCCAGCAGTGTCGATTTCATCATATGGTGTCCCAGCAGGACATGTGGGCCATCCACCTGATGAGGAGCATTCCCCACTGCGCGCAGCAGCCTCTGCGCATCAGGAGAGGATGCAGCCTGTGAAAGAGGAGGGTACCCCGTCTGCGGTGACCGATGGGAAACACTTCAAGGAGAGGGCGTAGTCTATCAGCAGCTTCCTCTTCTGTGCCCCAGTTCCTATCTGCCATTGCCAGGGCACACTGCACTCATGACATGGTCGGACCAATCATTACTAAGTCCAGGGCAAACAGAACCGTATCCACTTTCTGTTTTCACAGTTTTGCTCGGTGTTTTGTACTTGTTTGCAGCTCTGAATATTACTTGAATCTTATGCACTCAGGGGAAAGCTTTCTAATGGGCAGTAGTAAGAACCCAAGCAATTGGCCAGTGTGCTTATAGGGCCTGGTATGACCATTGGTGTTGCCAGTGCAATTTCCAAGTTCCTAGTGAGATGCTATTTAGGAAACTAAGTTTATAGACCAATAGCAGGCAGATCATAGAAGAGTCAATGCACACCCATTTTCGGTCTGGCAAGAGACAGATTTGCTCTCTCGCAGAGCTATTGTGATGAATAACGAGTGCATTCTGCGGGGACTGAGATGGGGGCCCTGTTGGGAATGGTAAGAAAGCAGAGGAGGTTCAGCTGTAACACCTTCATGGGCACACATTAGTGCTCACTGCTGATTTGGTGGTGTGTCTAGGAAGGCAAAGTCGGTGGAGTCTCCACGCAGAGCGGACCAGCAAGGAGTTCAATGTGAATTGACAGCAGGGGGGCAGTGTGGTGTACCCAAATGCTTCGTGTTCTGCACTGCCCCTTTAAAAGAAGACATTCTGGCTCTGTGCTGACAAAGTCCTGCCGTCTCATTGAGTGTCCCTGCTGCATGCGTTTTGCTGCCCTCATAGGGGCAGCTTACACTTCCCACCCGATACCATATCCATATGCATTATCACTGAGTAAATGTTAAGCAGAGTTTGAAACGCCAGGGCTATCAATCTACAGCCGATAGCAGTATATTGTTCATGGCAGACAGAGGTGCCAGAGTATTTGCAGACTGTGTGGAATGCTGGGCCCTTTCTCTCGCCCCTCCCCTTCCCACCCTCTCACCCTCACCCCTCCCTTCCTCCATTCTTTCACCTCCTTCCTTCTTTTCTCTGATCCTCCTGTTCTCGCTTCCTTCCACACTGTCTTCCTCCTTCCCACCCACTATATTCCTTCTCTCCCCTCCCCCACGCTCCCTTACTCTCTCTCTCTCTCCTGCTTCCTTCCTAGTGAGATGCTATTTAGGAAACTAGTTTTATAGACCAATGCCCAGCCCTTCTCTCACTGAATCAGTTAAGAGCCTGGGGGTTGAACTCCTTCCCTGCGGTTCCAGAGAAGCTTCATTTCCTGTGTCTGCCATCCTGGCTTTGCCAGACTGAAGGTACTGAGGAGGATGTTGCCGTTTCTACTGGCCGAGTCTCGTGTTAGGGTACTGGCCTCCTCCATTATGGGTTCCTTGGATTATTGTAACGACCTCTACTTGGGTCAACCATGCTTTTTGCTCCACGGTTTGCAGATTTTGCAGAACTCGGCTGCTCGACTGGTTTTGGGGGCCTCAAGACTTTCTCACTCTCGGGGGTCTACTTCTGCAGCTGCACTGGCTTCCTGGAAAGAGCCGGATTGGGATAGTTTGTGTCACGCACCGTGGTATTCACAACGCCGGTGCTAATTTTCTCCGCTCTAAATTGACCCTCTGCAGAATACTCCGCTCTTCCTCACAAATTCTGCTGAGAATTCCCAGAGATAGCAGGGTTCTGACAGGGGGGGCGCTCTTTCTCAGTACTGGCCCCTACCCTGTGGAACTCTCTTCCTGCCTATCTTCGAGATACTGTAGACCATCTTCGATTCTGTAAACTTCTGAAAACATATATTTTTTAGGCTTCACGTTTTGACAGTCTACAAAACGGTTTGCTCTTTAGCACCTATATGACTCGCTTCTTCCTTCCTTCCTTCCTTCTTTCCTTCTTTCCTTCCTTCCTTCCTTCCTTCCTTCCCTCGTCCCTCCCATCCTCCCTCCCTTCCTTTCTTCCTTCCCTCGTCCCTCCCATCCTCCCTCCCTTCCTTTCTTCCTTCCTCCCTTCCTCCCTTCTTTCCCTCCCTCGTTCCTTCCTTCCTTCCAACGTCCCTCCCATCCTCCCTTCCTTCCCACCCTCCCTCCCTTTCTTAATGCCTTCATCCTTCTGTCTTTCCTGCACACATGCCCCACTACTCTTCTCCCTCTCCTGTTACTATCTGCTTTGTAATGAGCCATTTTTATTCCTCTATTCCTCCCGCCCTCCCTTCCTTCCTGCCTTCTTTCCCTTCCTCCCTTTTTCCTTGCTTCCTTCCTTTCTCCGTCCCTCCCTTCTTCCCATCCTCTCGTCCCTCCCTTCCTTCCTTTCTTTTCTTAATGCCTTCATCCGTCTGTCCTTCCTGCACACATGCCCCACTACTCTTCTCCCTCTCCCGTGTCTATCTGCTTTGTAATGTTCTCTCTCCTGTCTGCTCTGCCTTCATTTAGATGGTGGAGGGGCTTCTTGGACTAAAACCTGCACACAATTAAGAGGTTCATTTTCTGATTACACACTACTGCCATTGGCAAGAACCATTCGGTGAATACCGCTGGTGGTTCAGATAGGGCCCGTGCAACACATCTAGTCTGCTTTTACAGCTACTACACAAATACCCCCATGGATAAATATTGCCTGTAGCAATTACCACCGCCACCCAAATGCAGCTCGTCATCTTAAATTGAAATGTAAGGGCGCGGCCTATGACGCCTGAGGCCCAAGTCCCACGGCCAATGTCTGACACTGCAGCAGCTGCCTATGGCGCCCCCCTCTTGTAAGAGCAGGCGATACATGCAGCCAATGTTTGGCCGTATTCTATGCCACAAGGAGGACCTCCAGCGGTAATAACATTCTGCTTCCTGTATCTGTTTTTTTTGTACCGCAGGTGGTAGGTATCCTGCTGGATTGGGTTTTTACTGGCGGATCGTGTATAATAGGAGTTCGCTAAAGCCGGCGGGAATTGACAGATAGCGCCGTGGTCCTTGTCATGGAACATCCAGTTTGTGCTGTGCACATTATGGACAAGTATTTGTTATGTTATGCTGTTTCACTCATTGTTTCTCGGAGACTGGAGGAACATGTTATTGACAGAGGCTAGGACCCCGTATCCAAGTTGCTTATAAGGAGCTCCAAACGTGCCGGTGATGTTTGCGCAAAACATATGTTTAAAGTGTCAATTCTGATAAATGGCTGTATCGCCCTATGTGTAAAATTTAAATATGGGTAATGTAAATCGGTTTTAAAAGAAATGTCAGATTACAGATACGTTGCACCGGTTCAAGGGCAAAGTTTGCACGGTGTTAGCAGTAGGGCAAAGTTTGCCCTATTTTTAAAAACACTGGGACACATTAAAAAAACATTGCCTCTCAGCAAGTGCAGTTTGGAATATTAGAAACACTGGGGCATAAATTTCCCTAGTGCAAAAAAGATGCATTTTCACTACATTTTTGCACCAGGGTAAAGTTTGCCCTGATGCACAGATGAAGTGGAAAGTTATCTTTTGTGTCCTGGGGCAGTTTGTGCCCAGGTGCCTATAGCATGCCAAACTGAACTTGCCATGGTACAATAGTTTTGTAATATGTTCCAATGTTTTTTAGTAATGGGGCAAACTTTGCCCCAGTGCTAATACCGTTCAACTTTCAACTTTCACTGGTGCAAAGTTTCTGTAATCTGGCCCCTGATGTATAGTTTGAGATGTAGTCCCGTCCCAAAGACAGCCCCCCCCCCGCCCCTCCCCTTTTAGCGCATCGCGCCTTGGTGTCTGTGCCCCGCTCTCCACACTGTCACCAGTACAGCGCCGCTCCTTCTATGATAGCTGTCATCTGGAAAGCGCTACGCAGCTCCTAGGCGCTAGGTCTATAGCTAAGGGAAACGCTAAAACGATGACACCCCCTCCCCCCGCCCCCCACTGGCTTCCCTTCCCTGGTCTATGCTCTGTTCCTTCCCCTCGCTCCCCTCTCTTCGGTTTTCAATTACTCGAATCTTCTCCCCCTTCGCTCGTTGGCTGAAAGCAAAGCGCCTTTCATACAAATCTCCGTGAAATCAGGAGGTGAAGGACCTCCGAGCCCCCCTCTGCGCTGGGGTTCGCGGATAATGAGCCCTGCTGGGACTTCTCTCCTTCTTCCCATACATGGGATGTAAAAAGGGAAAAGGCAAAAAAAGCCTGTTTTTTTCTTAAAGATGTGCGCCCAGTTCGCGGACTTTACATACAGAACAAACCCGATCCTCTTTTGCTGGCTGTGTGTTAATTAGTGCCAATTACCCCATCGCCCCGTGTGGGGGGACACGAGGATACTCCTACAGAAACGTGTTAGCTGTTCTTCTGTGTGCCTTGTAATCATCACAAGTGCCTTGAGACTATAATAATGCTAAAAGGCGCTTCATAAATTACAATTACAAATGCCAATACGTGATCATTATTAATGACAGGAGGCGCCTTCGGAGTGCGCCACTTACTTAGAAATGCTCAGAGTAGCCGTTGTTATTTGCGATTATTATCCCAGTATGTAATGTGTAAGGAATTACTCCATCATTTCCCCGGTGTGCTCAAGTGGGTGTTAAAACCATGCATAGTTATGTATTTGTGTTTTACAATGCGCCTACTTACAACAATAGTGTTTCAAGGCGCCGCGACAGAGAAGAAGTAAGGGAGAAGGGAAGATAGGTGGCACGTTACAGCACCACATCGACATTTGCTGTCAGCACCCATGCACATGCCTGTTTAAAGAAAAGAGGAGGGATTCCTCTGTGTGGAGGTATTTGCGTAGGAACTTCCAGAAGGAGGGAGAACTTGGAACCACCATGATGTTTCAGATGATGTTAGGTACTGATTAGTGTATCAATGCACGATCGCAGATTTCTCGGTTGTAACAAATCAACTTTCGGGGCACCAGTTTTTTCATGGGGTGTATATAGGTTTCTAAACCATCAATCAGCCCCACACCTCTAGTACACTAGAAGGGATCTGAACAGATTGGAAAACAAGTGAATTATAAGACCTCCATGTCCAATTTTGGTAACGTGGACAGAATGGCAGGCTTATCTCAGAAAGGTCGAGGATCGTTGGTTAGTTGCCACACAGCGAAAATACAATTATTACCCAATGATAAAAGGGACTGTCCAGCCAAGGTTCCATAAAAAATATCTATGTTATTTGTATCACAACAGACAGTTCTAGCAACACTATGGAATACAAGCCAACCTGTAAAGAAATGTTAAGGACAGACAGTTTCAAAGAAGGAAAAGGTATGCACCGTGGATACTGACAGGACGGTAGTCAATATGGTTAATAACCACAACCATCTGGGGAGCACCAAGGGGACAGAACCACAATGTACCTTGTGCTGTCGGTGTTCTTGGTGCTTGACAGGGTCAAGTCAGCTTCAGGGTGCTTTGCAGGCTTCTGTGACAGAGTTCAAGATGGGAGTCTGCTGCGGGTATCAGGCAGCAAGACGGTTCGTCGAGTGAAGCTGGTGGAATGGCTACGGTCCAGCCTACACAGCGGCTTGGGGACAGGAATTGTTGTCTCGGTGCTGATCAGCAGTTCTGAAGCACTGGTCGAGATGTTTCGGATGTCGTTAAGCGGCTGCAGCTTGACAACAGTCCTCATTGCAGTCGGTTGTAGCTCGAGGAACTTGACTGGCTCAAAAATGTCCTTTGAGGTGTATGTCAGTAGATGCTCGTTGGGGCACTTCTCCCAGCTTCTTCAATGGGCTTTTGTCGTCCTTTAAGGCGGATAGCCCAAAGATGAGGAGTGTGTTGCAGCCAGCTGCCTTGTCCTTAGTTTCGGGTTCAGACACCTTCCGGGACTTCCCACCTAGGAAGCTTGCTGCAGAGCCTAGCAGGGCACGCTGTAAGCTGGCTGGGTACAGGTACTGGAGCAGCTAGAGGGCCCTCTGGATTCGGTATCTCCCTCTGTTCCCTGGGAGATGTTTAGGGGAGGGAATTTGCTTCCTTGTAGGGAGGCCATGGCCTTCCTTAAATGGCGGAAACTGTAAGGCAGACTGTACCTTCAGCCCGTGTCCAAGGTTGAGTTTTTCTTGCTACTCCTTGCTAAGTCTTCAGATGATCTACCAAGAGAGGGGCTTAAACCTCTTTCAAAGTTAAGTGTGGCACGGTGATTTGTGTATTCTAAGCCTACCTTAATGAACCAATCCTGGGGTCCATACCAACAATTTCCTGTGTGCATGAGGTCATAACCAGAGTGCTTTTCAACAGTGAAGGTAAATGGGTAAGAACATGTTATGCTAAATCCCACCCATCTCCTTGTCTGTTGGTGATCAAAGAGTCTCTATGGTTAATGGATCTCTCTGTGGTTCCTGATTAAAGCGTCAGGTCTCCCTTGAAGCTGTAGCAACACCAAAATGTCTGGCTCCTGCAACCCACATTCTCGTACCTTATGAATGGGGTCCCCCTGTGGGGTAACTACTGTAAACATGCAGCCCCAGACATGACAGTTCACTGTCATGGATACTGAGGGCGGGAACTGGCTTCTGGTTGACACACTTACTTATGAAAGGTTGTTGGGGTTTCCTGTCTCCTTTGTTAACCTCTGCAGCCAGGCCACATCGGGGTCTGTTTGAATTACCCTCTAATTGGTATGATAATGGCTGCCAACAGCTGCAGTGTCCAACAAACGAGCAGGGCGGATCCATGGAGCCTTTGTTAGTTAATCCGGCTGGCCTTGGCAGGGGGAAGGTTTGGTCCTCCCCCTTTCTGGAGATGACACAGTGCTCTCTGGGCTGTCATAGCCCAACTAAATATGACAGGGCGGACTGTGCCTGTAGGCAGTGTCCACCCAGAGTACACAGGTCTATGCATTTGTTGTGGTGTGAGCATAGGAACATGTGTGTGGATTAGTCCCACACATTTTCCTGAGGTTGGTCTACCATCATTCCATTTAAATACACATTTCAAAAAAGACTGGGTGAGCACACACACACCATGCGGATGGACAAATTCCTCACATCAATATAATTTAGTGTGGGAATTTCCTAAGGCTGTATTCCCTGCCCCTGCCACATTAGGGACAGTGAGTGATGCAGAGTGTTTTGAAGTTGATGCTTCAAGTGATTGCAAGCCAATGAAGTGTGTGGAGTGCTGTGTTGATATTTGTTCAGTCTTAGGGGTGGTCTGGCTGCAGCATTTTGAACTTTTTGAAGTTGTTGAGGAAGTATTTAAAAAATCAAACATCAATGCTGTTTGCCTAGCGAGTCTTGATAGTACCAGTGAAATACCTGCCATGGATCTGTGGGTGAAGATGGGGTACAGCTCCATTGGTTTGTCAGTCTAGAAAAATAGATACCTCTCACGATCAATGACAATGTATTATGTTGGCCGAAGACTAACCGTCTCATGCACTAAACGTAAGAAATACAGACTCATAAGTTTAACCAATGTGCGGCCATTTTGATGTAGCTAGAATCGCTATTTTGTTCTCTGACGTTTGCTCATTGCTTTTTGTTCTAATCTGCTTAGCCGAAAGCTTATTCTGCTTATTCTGTTCATTCTGCTTCACTGTTACATTGTTGTTCAACACGAAAGAGCAAGGCCACGAGGCCGGGAGTTATTCGTTGAAACATAACGTAGGCAGCCACCGAGAAAAATGCCCAATCCCCTCCCGCATATAGCCTTGGAGAAGAGCAACACGGCATTTAATCATTTCACTGATGCCAGCCCGTCTCATTAATATGGTAGAAAAACTAGAAAGGAACAGTTAAAGGCTTGAATTATGCTTTTCTTACGGCCCCCCTTTCCTAAGCCTAGTAGAGCGTGCTGACTCCCAGGACATGAATAGCAAATAGGAGATAGCAAGGTCTGGAATGCGACTCTTCCCCCGTATGCAGCTTGCTCGCAAGAACAGAAGCACTGTGTTCTGTTCAACAAAGAAACATGTCTCTAGATCGCAATGTTGCATATTGTTGCTAAAATAGATGTTCAAAGGTGTCATATTCGTCGAAATTTACAATCATCAGACCCAGTTCAAAGAAACTATACAATGGGCGGTGTTAAACATGTCATGACTGATTGTAAGATGTCCATTTTGTATATATGTAACTGATGTACGTTATTTGCTCTCTTGCGTCCCTCGAGGTCTGGAGACACACGTCGCAGGGCATGAGACCGAGTTGGCCAACTGAGACTATTTGCTTTACAATAAACACTAGCTTTAGGGAATACAACCTCGTGTCTGACGTATCAGTTCGAGTGTGGGGATTTGCCTGTTTCCACTAGGCGATGGTCCCCTAGGGGCCCCTTCAGGTTGTAAGGTACAGAGTTGAACGAAGCAGCTCCTTAGGCGCACTTTAGCCTGTAGTTCTAGAGTAAGTTTGCTGACCATCGTGATTCCACCATTACTCCCAGTAGAAGTAGGCAGTCGGCCGGGACATTTAATCCAGCCAAGGGATTGCTGCAGTGTTAGGTGGGAAGTGGGAAGTGCAATCAAACAAGGGTGGTACGATGCAGAGTAGTGTACATTCCTGTTTGCCATCAGATGGTGCAAATAAGCAAAACATCAATGTAACAAGAGTAAAATAAATAAAGGTTGGTGAAGTGGGCTGCAAAGAACTGCGAGTTAGTCTGGTCCACTAAATTTGAAGTAGAGAGTAAGAAACTGGGTTCTAGATAGTGAACACTCCTGTACTGAGCTCTGTGAATAGCTCACTTGGAATCAATCTGTTTCTGCAAGGTCACAGGTTGGAAGAGGCAAACCCAATATCTCTTGAAGGGGACGTTTCAGCAAAAGCGTCCTGTTACCTTGCAAGGAAAGTATTTGGACCTTTGTTTATGAAAGGATCTCACGCGTTTCTGCTGTGGTTATTACATGAGACTTTTTATTTGCATTGAAATATGGGTTAGACACTTTGTCTATTAGGTGAAGGTCAGCCGACACGTGTTTCAACCCTTGAGGGTCTTTCTCAAGGCAATTAGGTAAGGCTCTTAGGGCAAGAAACCCTGTGGTTCATAGAGCCATTGGCTAGTAAGCAATCCAATATGTATAGAATGTTGCGTTCTGTTCGCTCCGTTCGCTAAATTTTAAAGTGTAGCCTGGCAAGCCAGAACTACCAAAATGAATGACGAGTAAAGGCGTCTAGGTAGGGCACCCCTTTCTGACTTGACCACAGCTGAGTTTGGTCTTCTCTTGAACTTATTATACTTGGGTTTAGTTCTCAGGCAAGAGGGACCACCCTTCCACATTTTTGTGGTGGTCACTCCAAAGGTTGTCCCCCATCTCTTTCAAATATAGGTGTAGTCTAGAGGCTTTCTCCCATGTGCCTAAGTTCCCTAGTGGGGGCGTAGCTGGACAGTAGACATGGATCCTTTCTTATATGGGCATCTCTGGGTCAGAGAAATCAGCACAATGAGAGAGGGTAACAGGCCTTATTCCCTGGGCACTATTGACTAATGTTTACGTGATTCTTGGTGAACAGCATCTTATCTAGGATCTGAGCCTAATGCGAGAGAACAGTTTAACCAACCTGATTCTGAACAGCAGTTATGCAGGTGCACAGATGGGACATGGCTTATTCAGAGTTCCAAGACTTTCTGAATGAACAGCTGATAACTGTCAGTGATGACCACTAAGCCTGGCCGACAGCTCTCACGAATTACTCTGGATTACCACCTGATCTGTGGGCATGGCAATCATTCTGGAAGATCTCTGGGTGCCACTTGAAGTGGTCTCAGCCCTCCCGCCATACGTTTAAGTGGGGGCTCAGCAAGGATGTGTTTCCACCGAGAATAATTTACCGGCACAGGAATCTTAAAAAGGCCTCTTAACAAATAACACTTCAAGGTGGTACCAGGAGTCAACCCTTCTTGTGCAAAGCAAGTACACGAAGCCCCTGGATCAGCAAAGCTCTCATGGGAAAGATGAACACTTGGTCAGTAGGATGGACAGTTTCTGAATTCTCAGCAAGTATTTCGGACTGTGATGTCTCTTCAAAGACTTGTTGAAATCATTGTGAAATATTCTGGCATCCCCTACAAAATACCAGTGTTTCAGGAGTGGAAAAGTGGTTCCACAGATGTCATTGCTAGTTGTAAGGCTTAGCAAGGTTGAACCCATGCCTGTGCCAAGTGTGGGTTCTTTATTGTAGGAGGGTAAGAATTACACAGTCTAACCTGCCAATCAAACTCGCATTGATAGGAAACATTTCATCATGCCAAGGGATTTCCATGGTAAGAATATCACCTACAATTTTGAAATAACACTCATTGATAGAATGCTGCCATTTCCCCAAAGTGCAGTTGTCATCCTATTGTCTGTATATGGAGGTTTTCCTATGCATTCGGTCATGCAACTCTCAGTCAAACTGTTTTTTGTAATTAATACATGGTGACACCATTCTCAGTGTGTATTGTTTTCATTCCATGAGCTGGTGAAGTATAAACAACTTTCTTCAGAGTTTGGATTTCCATGTGGCTTTGCAGTGACTTGCCTTGCAAGCTTGGCCAGTGTGGGGAAAGTACAACTTCATTCATTCACATTAACATCAACTCTGTGGGATTTTATGGGTGTCTTGAAGTAGAAAACCATCGTGTTAATGCTTTCTTTAAATGGGATGTCACAGTTAAGGAGGTCATCACCACTTAGAAATCAATGTCCATATTATAACTCGTCATAAAGATTAATATGCAATAATGTTAGTCTTTTCAACCACCAACCCATTGCAATGTATGATAAGCATTATACCCTGAACCTCAGAGTTCATTAAGAAAGCAGTCAGTTTCGATTGCATTTGTAAACAGAAAAATGCTAAATATTGCATTCGTTTTAGCCTGTCCTCCAAAGTTACAGAGGAACTGTGAACTGTCTCAAAATCTGTTCTGAGCTACATACCTATTCCTGTGCTAAGTATGAAACAAGAAACATGTTGCTGGTGACTGGGGATGGGCTCCAGAGCATGATACGGATGTAAGCCCATTCATTCGGAGAACCCCAGAAGTCGTTGGTTGGTGACATTGGCGATTGGTAGACGTTGTTAAGCAAAACCCATGCTAGGAGAGGCAGACAAGGAGACACTGCTCAACGTTTGTGGGCGGGGGATTGTGAAGGGGTATTAGAGAGCTCTGAGTGTGTGTATGAGTACAATAGCCTGTGAGAAAACAAAGAGGTGGTGGGTTACCAATTGTGAGCAATTGCAGAATGCCACTGATGATGTGGGTAAGAAAGCACTGAGGGACAGACTGTGAGGTTAATCATGCAGAAATTCAGTAGGCACACAGCAGCGGCGTAAAAAGGATTGAGGTCACAGACAGAAATGTGTGGGAGAGTGTTTTTGACCAATGGTAGAAGGCTGAGTTGGACTGTGTAAGCAGTGTGGGCTGTGGCTCGGATGCCATAGAGAGGGAAGTATGAGTGAGTGTTTGTGAGCAATGGTAGAGGGCTGGTTTGGACTCTGTGTACAGTGTGGGCTGTGATTTGGAGGCCACCGAGGACTGTGTGAATAGAGTGGGCTGTAGCTAAGATTACAGAGAGGCAAGTATGGGCGAGTGTTTGTGGGCAATGATAGAAGGGTGACATGGACTGTGTGAACAGGGCGGGCTGTGACTAAGAGGTCACAGAGGCAAGTATGGGTCCGTTTTGTGGGCAATGATAGAAGGCTAACGTGGACTATGTGAACAGGGTGGGCAGTGACTAAGGTCACAGAGAGGCAAGCATGGGTCAGTGTTTGTGGGCAATGATAGAAGGCAAATGTGAACTATGTGAATAGGGTGGGCTGTGACTAAGATCACAGAGAGGCAAGTATGGGTGAATGTTTGTGGACAATGGTAGACGGCTGACTGGGACTGTGTGAACAGGGTGGGCTGTGACTAAGTGGTCTCAGAGAGGCAAGTATGGGTGAATATGTGTGGACAATGGCAGAAGGCTGACTTGAACTGTTTGGGCAGTGTGGGCTGTGACTAATTGGTCACAGAGAAGCAATTATGGCAGAGTGTGGGCAATGGTAGAAGGGTGGCTTGTACTGTGTGAATAGGGTGGGCTGTGACTGAGAAGACACAGAGAGGCAATGGGTATGGGTATTTGTGATCAATGTTAGAAGGCTGACTTGAAATGTGTGAACAGGGTGGTCTGTGATTCAGAGGTCAGAGAGAGGCAAGTATGGGTGTGTGTTTGTGGGCAATGACAGAAGGCTGTCTTGGACTGTGTGAAAAGAGTGGGCTGAAACTGAGCTGCCACAGAGAGGTAAGAATGGATATGTGTTTGCGGTAATGGTAGACGGCTGGCATGGACTGTGTGAACAGAGTGAACTGTTATTGGGAGGTCACAAAGAGGCAAGTATGGATAAGTGTTTGTAGGCAATGGTAGAAGACTGGCTTGGACTTTGTGTACAGAGTGGACTGTGACTGAGAGGTCACAGAGAGGCAAGTATGGGTAAATGTTTGTAGGCAATGGGAGAAGGCTGGCTTGGACAGGAGAAATGCATACGGGATTGGCAGTAGTGAAGTTAAAACAGAATGGTGAATTTGAAGTGGTGACAAGAGTAAGACTGCCTTCACATTGTTCAGCACAGGCTGCAGAATTAGTGGTGCTTATCACTGCACTCCAGAGATATGAGGATGAGGCAGTGACAGTGCACTCTGACTCCACCTATGTGATGTCAACCATATATGCACAATTTCCACGCTGGAAACTAAGAGGGTTCCTCCATGCAGACAGCACACCAGTGCAACATGAGGCATTATGGGATTAGCTTATTAAGGTACTAAAGCTCCCATTGGCTATCGCCGTGGTGAAGTGCTCAGCGAACACTAAGAGGGCAGATATAATTTCTTGCAGTAATGAAAACGGAGACATTGAAGCCAAACAAGGAACATATTTCCCCAATATTTCTAATTTTGAAGTAGAAAGTGTTAAGCAAATGTCTGAACCTTGCATGATGATGAAAGAAGGATTTTTTTGGTTTATTTAAACCTTTAAAAAAAGTGAACCGACAAAACAATACAACAGTACAACATAAATCCATCCACATCCACAATTCTTCTTGTTTGTCCCAAAGTGTCATCAACCTTTAGATACTCTTGTTACATCTCTGAATTAACAGGAGTCAGGCATTCCTGTAGTTCTCCAAGGAAGTCTATCAAAGCAAACATTAGTTTCCGGTTCACACTGTTGAACATGCAATACCACCATTCATCAGCACTAATCGTAGGATGTTTCCAGATTACAGTACCCAATGACCGAGTGCGCAAATTACGCAAAGAAGGATTTAATATGCTATCCATTGTAAGTTATTTGAGCTGCAAGGTCGAGCCCCACAGGAAGAACAGGATTTATGGAAGAGACAGGGGTGTTCCTTTTCCCCCACAGTCACTATATGGAGACAAGAGAGTACTAGAAAGCCAATTATGGCTCTAGCATTATTGAAAGTTGCGCTGGATCAGCTTCACATAACCAGAGATGCAATGGTAGAACGCAGACTTGCAGTCTGTGAATGGGGTGAGCTGTGTCTGAGGGGTCACAGAGGAGATTGGGTTGTGGTTGGCTGTGGAGTTTATGCACATATAGAAGGGTAGTATGAGTAGAGTGTTCAGTGAGACATGGGTGAGGGCAGGATGTTCCTGTAAACAGAGTGAACTGTGAGTGAGAGGGCACAGAGAGTAGATGTGTTTGTTGGGTGAGGGCAGGGGGTCCCTGTAAACAGTGTGAGGAGTGAGTGAGAGGGCACAGAGAGTAGATATGTTTGCTGGGTGAGGGCCTGAGGTCCCTGTAAACAGAGAGGGCAGTGAGTGAGTAGGCACAGAGTACATGTGTTTGCTGGGTGAGGACAGGACATCCCTGTACACAGGGTGAGGTGTGAGTGAGATGGCACAGAGAGGAGATGTGTTCTGGGTGAGGGCAGGAGGTCCCTGTAAACAGAGTGAACTGTGAGTGAGAGGGCAAATAGAGGAGATGAGTTGGCAGGGTGTTGGCAGGAGGTCCCTGTAAAAAGAGTGAGCTGTGAACGAGAGGCCACAGAGAGAGGCGATGAGCTGTCTGGGTGATGGCAGGAGGGCCCTGTAAACAGAGTGAGCTGTGAGTGAGAGAACAGAGAGGAGAAGCGTTGGCTAGGTGAGGGCAGGAGGGCCCTGTAAACAGAGTGAGCTGTGAGTGAGAGGGCACAGAGAGGAGATTAGTTGTCTGAGTGCTGGCAGGAGGTCCCTGTAAACAGTGGCAGCTGCGAGTGAGATGGCACAGTGAGGAGACGAGCAGGCTGGGTGTTGACAGGAGGCCCCAGTAAACAGAGTGAGCTGCTAGTGAGAGGGCACAGAGAGGAGATGAGATGGCTGGGTGTTGGCAGGAGGCCCCTCTAAACAGAGTGAGCTGTGAGTGAGAGGGCAAAGAGAGGAGATGAGTTGGCAGAATGTTGGCAGGGTGTCCCTGTAAAGAGAGTGACCTATGAATGAGAGGGCATAGAGAGAGGAGATGAGCTGGCGGGATGGGGACAGGAGGCCCCTGTAAACAGAGTGAGCTGCGAGTTAGAGGGCACAGCGATTAGATGAGCTGGCTGGGTGAGGGTTGCAGGACCCTGCAAACAGAGTGTGCTGTGAGTGAGAGAGCACAGAGAGGAGGTGAGCGGGATGGGTGTGACTTGGGTGTAAGAATGCTGTGGGAGCAGAGTAAAGCACCTTTGAGCTTTGCCATCTGGGAGGAGCATGAAGCAGATATGGATATAATGTTGATATATATGAAAGGACACGCATAAGAGCACAGATGTGTACCGCTCAAAGCATAGAGCAGTTCCCTCAGTGGCGCAGAAAATCATGTAAAATGGCGCTCTTCTCATCTCTCTGCCTCTGAGAGGACGCAGGCGGGGGCTGGCCCCCAGGAGCCTGGTGGGGCCGCTCTGTAAGCACTCTGTGCGGCGGCGTATCGATGGATTCGCTGCCTCAGTCCTCTGGCGCAGCACATGATGTAAAATGCATGCATTCTCTTGAAGAACTCCATTGCCCACTGGGAGGGCGGAAGGGAAAGCACTGGCTTGTGTTTTATCTAGGCGGCCATTTCCTCTCTGTGTTGAACTTAAATCTTAAGTCCATAGATAGACTGTCGGGCAAGGAAACAGAGAGCATCCCTCAAAGGCTGAGTGGTGGACGTGGAGGGCCGAGAGGGGGGGGGGCTGAGGGAGGCTTGGAACAGACTCTTTCTCAGTCTCTCACACGTTTTGCTGCACAGGACAGTTTGCAGTTTCCTGGTGATGGCCCACCTTTGAAACCTAGCAGCAAGGGGCACTACAAATGAAGTTAATGTGAATGTTTATTGTTAAAGGTATTTGTACCGCGCACCGTCACCAACGGAGTTGGTCCCCAGGCGCTAAGGCGGATTTGTAAACGAGAAGGCGGAGTGGGTTAGTAGGGTGAAGAGGGAGTAGGATAGTGAGACAGGTGGTGTGCTGTTGGCAGCTTCAGTTCGTTTTTCACTCTGCGCTGAGCTTGGGTGCGAGTATCGGGTCGGAGCAAGACCTCGTGTTCTGTTGTTGCAGTTTATGCCGGGTTGATTAAGGCATCTGCTTTGCCGATCCTTCCAATCTGAAAATGAGAGATCCAATTTATGGCGGACTGCCTCGGCTTTAATCCACCCTGGGGTAATGACACATGTGCTGGGGATTTGGTTAATATTAGCACATGGCCCTGCACATCCAAGCATTGACAAGGGTCTCGGCAGCACGAGCTGTAGAAAAGTCCTAACAGCCGCAGAAAGCCTGGCGTAAACGTCAACTCAGGATCCTCAGAAACTATTTTAGTTACATATAGGAGTCCTGATGAAGCATATGCTTATTTGAAACCCATATAGATGGATTCCCAAATCCAAGGATTTATAGACAGCAATGGAAGCTCAAGGATCTCCTTCATATAGGAAATGCCCAAGCACACAGACAAATTTGCACAAGCGTGTCTGCAATTGTAAAAAATACTCTGCTGAAATGTATTAGAAACACGTTGAAACTTCAGCGAGGTGTATCAGAAAATGCTGCCTTGCGGCTGCTCGATGCTGGATGGTTGTTACCCCAGGTATTCGCCTAAGTTCTAACTGGTGCTTGTAGGACTCATGAACCAAGTATTACTTTCTCCTCACCAGCTATACAACCTTCTTCACATCTGCCCCACCTCGTCACCTGACCTTTTTTGCCGCACTTATCGCAATATGTACTTATCTATTTGCACTGGGTGCACACAGTGCTGTTGATGGTAGAATACAGCTATGTCATATGGAATGTGATGGGACCTGAGGGTTCCAAGAACTACAGTTGGGAACACAGTTGGGAACACAGGGATGGGAAAGGATGTCATCTGTTTAGCTCCCTGCCTTTCTATATAACTAGCCCTGTAACTTCTTTTATATAAAAAATAAAAATAAAAAAAAAAGCAATATGACGAGTTTGGTCACTGTGCCAATGAACTAAGCGTTTCTCGCTGGTATGTTAGATTTTCAAGGCTACATTGATCTCTTTGTCAGAAGTGACAAAATCAGGAAATTGAAAAACCTACCGGAGTCCATAGAAATATTTTGAGCCCCCAATGTAGTGCCTTGTAAATAGTGACGTGGAACCTCGTGGGATAATGTGCGCACACAAATTCAGCAATGGACGGTCCATGTGTCAAGTTAAAGAAGCATTGGCAATGCCACAGTTTGGGCTTTTGTCTAGGCACGGGAAAGGCACTTGCCCAATACTTATACACAACATAAAACTATTGGCTTTTCTAATGCTTGTTTTTAAAAAGACCTCAGTAACAGACACGCATAGTGCTTATAGTGGCTGAAGGGAGATCTGGTTAAGACATTTTTATTACAACAATAGCGGGTTTACAGTTTAAGTTAAGCCATTAAGTTAAGCCATTAACTCTACAAAGGCTGCTTTGAAAAACACTGGCAGACATTCGAATGGGAAAGTTGGATGGTAAGGCTTGATTAAAGCGAGCTTTCCCATGAGATGGAGTTTTGGGCGGGGATAAACAAGAATTGTGTGGGAATGGCCATAGGAATTAGCGTCGCGATGGGTAGTCAATAGGTGAGCAAATAATCAAAAGACACCTACAACGTTTGTGTTCTACCTCAGATGCCATTTCTCCATATCTGTACTCTAATAATGCAATAATTTCAGCTTGTAGGTTGAGCTAGCACTATCCAACAGCCCAAACTAAAAAGGGTGAGTTTGATTGTATCCGCGCCTTCCTCATAACTATGGAAATGGAGCAGGAGGAGCCCTCTTATTGAGGCTTGAGAGGGAAAATAATCCAGGGCTAGGAAAGCAGGATTTTCCTGCCCAATGGCTACATCTTCGCCCTTTGCAGACACCCCAACAAACCGTTTTACAGCATGGAAACAGAAGCTGGGTGACATCCGTGCCGCTGGACAGAGGGATGTCTAGCTTAAAGGTGATGCGAAATGGCAATTTCCGGAGACAGCAGACACTTTGCGGGTTCTCCGTGCTCCCCACGGGTCTCTGTGTGGCTCTCTCGTAGGCCCACTCCTTTACCTCTGCTCTGTTACATCTCTGGTATATTTAGTTGCCCAGAGAGTGTCCCCTCACTCCCAGACTCAGCAGCCTACCGTTCTTGCGCGCCTGTTTATAGGGTGTCTAAGGCCCGATGGCACCCCCTCCCTAACTCCTCGTGCGACTGCCTGTGATCCCCCCCAAACCTTCTGGGTACGGGTCCTCGGAACCTGGACACAGCACCTCAAGTGGAATCTTAAGCCGGGCCCCTGCTGCCCCATTCTTCATCATATATCCATGCTTCCTAGAGTCTGCCGAATGCCACAGATTCCCTGCTATGTCTGTGTACCTTTTCCTGGAATGGGAGGGGTCAACTCTGTGGACAAGTGCGACTCGGATGCTGTAATGTAGCAGTGGAATGCTGACTCTGTTAGTACTGTCCGCAGAAATGTGTAAACTGCTATGTGACTTATAGACCAATACATTGCAAAATAGGACTGGAATCTGGACATTTGGGAAAGACGTTTCAGATTCGTGTGCAGTGACTATGTTTCCATAGAACACCCTATGTCAGACGCAATCACCTTCGCCAATCCACAATTCCAACGAATTGTAGTGAACATTTTGGCTCAAGCCAGAGCCTATCCGTAGACACTGGCATATCGGGGAGCGCCACAACCCCTGGAGCGGGGGGGGGGGGGCACACGCTGCCCATGCCCCGCGGGAGGGCCCAGTGGTGGTGGTGGGGGGGGCCCTCAGCAGGGCTTGCAGGGGGGGGCCCCACATTTTGTGTTATGCCACCGTCCGTAGCTCCCAAAACCACCCTGAGTTGTGTGGTCTAAGACTATCCATAGCTCCCATAAGCCCCTTGTCTTGCCTGGCATGAATCTATGTATTGCTCCCAGAAGCATCTTAATTATTTATTTATTTATTTTGGCATTTGTAAAGTGCACCTACCCCTAAGGCACCTGGGCGCTGGTTTGTGAAAAATCATCATAGGTTAACAGTTCTGTTCAGAGTAAAACATAGGGTTCAACGGTGCTGGGGGAGTGGGTATTTCGGGTGGGATTGTGAGAGAGAATTAAGATATCCGCGCTTGTGTGAAGAGCCGGGTTTTCAGGCTTTTACGGAAGGACCCAAAGGGAGATTCAGATCTTGATGACGATGGTAGAGCGGCGCAGTGTGTGGCAGCTGCCACTGCAAAGCTGCTGCCCCTGCATTCTGGAGTTTTTATCTGGTTATGGTGAGTAAATGCGAGTGGGCTGAGCTTGTGGGTCTGTTGGATTGTTTTTTGGAGAAGTTGTTGGATAAGTACATGGGGGCTGAGTTAGATAGACATTTGTGTGGCAACGAGAGGGTTTTGAATAGGAGTCGATCGTGGACCGGAAGCCAGTGGGCATTCCGTCTCGCTGTGGTAATGTGTTTTTTTGGGGGGGATATTAAGAGCTGCTCTTAGAGCATTTTCTTTAAATCATCTTGCATGTGTGGTCCGAGTCTATACGTAGCTCTTAGAAGCATACTGTGTTAGATTTTCTCACTCTATCCATAGCTCCCAGAAGTGTCTTGTGTTTCGTGGTCTGAGTCTATCCATAGCTTCCAGAAGCATCTTTTGTTGAATGGTCTGAGTGAAACCACAGCTCTCAGCAACATTTCGTGTCATGTGGTCGGAGTTTGATCCGTATCTCCCAGAAGCATATTGTGTTGCGTGGTCTGAGTCTATCCATAGCTCCTAGGAGAGTCTTGTGTTGCATGGTCTGAGTCTATCCATAACTTCCAGAAGCATATTTTGATGCATAGTCTGAGTCAAGACATAGCTCTCAGCAACATTTTGTGTTGCATGTTCTGAGTCTCTACATAGCTTGCAGCAGTCTTCTGTTGTATGGTCTAAGTCTATGCATACCTCTCAGCAGAGCCTTGTGTTGCATAGTCTGAGTCTATCCATAGCCCCCGAGAACCATATTGTGTTGCATGGTCTGCGTCTATCCAAAGCTCCCAGCAGAGTCTTGCGTTGCATGATCTGAGTCTATTCATTGGTCTCAGAAGAAGATTGTGTTGGATGTCTGAGTCTATCCATAGCTTCCAGAAGAAGATTGTGTTGCATGGTCTGAGTCTATCCATAGCTCCCAGCAGAGCCTTGTGTTGGATTGTCTAAGTCTATCCATAGCCCCCAGAGTAATATTGTGTTGGATGTCTGAGTCTATTAATAGCTTCTAGAAGCATCTTGTGTTCCTTGGTTTGAGGCTATTGATAGCTCCCAGCAGTGTCTTGGTCCTGTGGTTGGAGTATATCCATAGCTCCAAGAAACATATTTTGTTGCATGATGTGAGATTATCCAAAGTTCCCATCAGAGTCTTGTGTTGGATGGTCTCAGTCTATCCATAGCTTCCATAAAAATATTGTGTTGGATGGTCTAAGTTTATCCGTAGCTTCCAAAATAATATTGTGTTGGATGGTCTACGTCTATCCATAGCTTCCAGAAGAATATTGGGTTGGATGGTCTAAGTCTATCCATGGCTTCCATAAGAATATTGTGTTGGATGGTCTAAGTCTATCCGTAGCATCCAGAATAATATTGTGTTGGATGGTCTACGTCTATCCATAGCTTCCATAAGAATATTGTGTTGGATGGTCTAAGTCTATCCGTAGCATCCAGAATAATATTGTGTTGGATGGTCTTCGTCTATCCATAGCTTCCAGAAGAATATTGTGTTGGATGTTCTAAATCTATCCATAGCTTCCATAAAAATAGTGTGTTGGATGGTCTAAGTCTATCCGTAGCATCCAGAATAATATTGTGTTGGATGGTCTATGTCTATCCATATCTTCCAGAAGAATATTGTGTTGGATGTTCTAAGTCTATCCATAGCTTCCATAAGAATATTGTGTTGGATGGTCTAAGTCTATCCGTAGCATCCAGAATAATATTGTGTTGGATGGTCTATGTCTATCCATAGCTTCCAGAAGAATATTGTGTTGGATGGTCTAAGTCTATCCGTAGCATCAAGAATAATATTGTGTTGGATGGTCTTCATCTATCCATAGCTTCCAGAAGAATATTGTGTTGGATGTTCTAAGTCTATCCATAGCTTCCAGAAGCATCTTTTGTTGAATGGTCTGAGTGAAACCACAGCTCTCAGCAACATTTCGTGTCATGTGGTCGGAGTTTGATCCGTATCTCCCAGAAGCATATTGTGTTGCGTGGTCTGAGTCTATCCATAGCTCCTAGGAGAGTCTTGTGTTGCATGGTCTGAGTCTATCCATAACTTCCAGAAGCATATTTTGATGCATAGTCTGAGTCAAGCCATAGCTCTCAGCAACATTTTGTGTTGCATGTTCTGAGTCTCTACATAGCTTGCAGCAGTCTTCTGTTGTATGGTCTAAGTCTATGCATACCTCTCAGCAGAGCCTTGTGTTGCATAGTCTGAGTCTATCCATAGCCCATGAGAACCATATTGTGTTGCATGGTCTGCGTCTATCCAAAGCTCCCAGCAGAGTCTTGCGTTGCATGATCTGAGTCTATTCATTGGTCTGAGAAGAAGATTGTGTTGGATGTCTGAGTCTATCCATAGCTTCCAGAAGAAGATTGTGTTGCATGGTCTGAGTCTATCCATAGCTCCCAGCAGAGCCTTGTGTTGGATTGTCTAAGTCTATCCATAGCCCCCAGAGTAATATTGTGTTGGATGTCTGAGTCTATTAATAGCTTCTAGAAGCATCTTGTGTTCCTTGGTTTGAGGCTATTGATAGCTCCCAGCAGTGTCTTGGTCCTGTGGTTGGAGTATATCCATAGCTCCAAGAAACATATTTTGTTGCATGATGTGAGATTATCCAAAGTTCCCATCAGAGTCTTGTGTTGGATGGTCTCAGTCTATCCATAGCTTCCATAAAAATATTGTGTTGGATGGTCTAAGTTTATCCGTAGCTTCCAAAATAAAATTGTGTTGGATGGTCTACGTCTATCCATAGCTTCCAGAAGAATATTGGGTTGGATGGTCTAAGTCTATCCATGGCTTCCATAAGAATATTGTGTTGGATGGTCTAAGTCTATCTACAGCATCCAGAATAATATTGTGTTGGATGGTCTACGTCTATCCATAGCTTCCATAAGAATATTGTGTTGGATGGTCTAAGTCTATCCGTAGCATCCAGAATAATATTGTGTTGGATGGTCTTCGTCTATCCATAGCTTCCAGAAGAATATTGTGTTGGATGTTCTAAATCTATCCATAGCTTCCATAAAAATAGTGTGTTGGATGGTCTAAGTCTATCCGTAGCATCCAGAATAATATTGTGTTGGATGGTCTATGTCTATCCATATCTTCCAGAAGAATATTGTGTTGGATGTTCTAAGTCTATCCATAGCTTCCATAAGAATATTGTGTTGGATGGTCTAAGTCTATCCGTAGCATCCAGAATAATATTGTGTTGGATGGTCTATGTCTATCCATAGCTTCCAGAAGAATATTGTGTTGGATGGTCTAAGTCTATCCGTAGCATCAAGAATAATATTGTGTTGGATGGTCTTCATCTATCCATAGCTTCCAGAAGAATATTGTGTTGGATGTTCTAAGTCTATCCATAGCTTCCAGAAGCATCTTTTGTTGAATGGTCTGAGTGAAACCACAGCTCTCAGCAACATTTCGTGTCATGTGGTCGGAGTTTGATCCGTATCTCCCAGAAGCATATTGTGTTGCGTGGTCTGAGTCTATCCATAGCTCCTAGGAGAGTCTTGTGTTGCATGGTCTGAGTCTATCCATAACTTCCAGAAGCATATTTTGATGCATAGTCTGAGTCAAGACATAGCTCTCAGCAACATTTTGTGTTGCATGTTCTGAGTCTCTACATAGCTTGCAGCAGTCTTCTGTTGTATGGTCTAAGTCTATGCATACCTCTCAGCAGAGCCTTGTGTTGCATAGTCTGAGTCTATCCATAGCCCCTGAGAACCATATTGTGTTGCATGGTCTGCGTCTATCCAAAGCTCCCAGCAGAGTCTTGCGTTGCATGATCTGAGTCTATTCATTGGTCTCAGAAGCATATTGTGTTGGATGTCTGAGTCTATCCATAGCTTCCAGAAGAAGATTGTGTTGCATGGTCTGAGCCCATTCATAGCTCCCAGCAGAGCCTTGTGTTGGATTGTCTAAGTCTATCCATAGCCCCCAGAGTAATATTGTGTTGGATGTCTGAGTCTATTAATAGCTTCTAGAAGCATCTTGTGTTCCTTGGTTTGAGGCTATTGATAGCTCACAGCAGTGCCTTGGTCCTGTGGTTGGAGTATATCCATAGCTCCAAGAAACATATTGTGTTGCAAGGTGTGAGATTATCCAAAGTTCCCATCAGAGTCTTGTGTTGGATGGTCTAAGTCTATCCATAGCTTCCATAAAAATATTGTGTTGAATGGTCTAAGTTTATCCGTAGCTTCCAAAATAATATTGTGTTGGATGGTCTACGTCTATCCATAGCTTCCAGAAGAATATTGTGTTGGATGTTCTAAGTCTATCCATAGCTTCCATAAGAATATTGTGTTGGATGGTCTAAGTCTATCCGTAGCATCCAGAATAATATTGTGTTGGATGGTCTACGTCTATCCATAGCTTCCAGAAGAATATTGTGTTGGATGTTCTAAGTCTATCCATAGCTTCCAGAATAATATTGTGTTGGATGGTCTAAGTCTATCCATGGCTTCCATAAGAATATTGTGTTGGGTGATCTAAGTCTACCCATAGCTTCCCCAATAATATTGTGTTGGATGTTCTAAGTCTATCCATAGCTTCCAGAAGAATATTTTGTTGCATGGTCTGAGCCTATCTATAGCTCCCAGCAGCATCTTGGGCCTGTGGCTGGACTATATCCATAGCTGCCAGAAACATGTTGGGTTGCATGGTGTGAGATTATCCAAAGCTCCAGGCAGAGGCTTGTGTCGCATGGTCTGAGTCTATTCATAGCTCCAGAAACATGCTGTGTTCCATGGTGTTAGTCTATGCATAACTCCCAGCATTACTTTGTGTCACATGATCTGAGTCTATCCATTGCTTGTGGCAGTAGTTGTGTTGTGGCTTCTGAGTATTGTATACCTCTCAGCTTCATCTAGTGTTTCATTATCTGAGTCTATCTATAACTACCATCAACATCCAGTGTTACATGATCCGAGTCTATACATAGTTCCCAGCCGTGTCTTGCGTTGTGTGGTTTTAGGCTACCCATTGCTCCCAGCATCCACGGGCATCTTGTGTTGCGTGCTCTGAATCTATCCAGAGCTCCTAGCAGCACCTTTTCTCGAATGGTCTGAGTCCATCCATAGCTCCCAGCAACGTCTTGTGGTGTGTGATCTTAGGCTAGTCATTGCTGCCAGCATTCACAAACATCTTGTGTCGTATGGTCTGAGTCAATCCATAGCTCCCAGAAGCGGCTTGTGTTGTGTGATCTTAGGCTATTCATTGCTCCCAGCATTCACAAGCATTTTGTGTCGTATGGTCTGAGGCTATCCATAGCTCCCAGAAGCGTCTTGTGTTGTGTGATCTTAGGCTATTCATTGCTCCCAGCATCCACAGGCATCTTGTGTCGTATGGTCTGAGGCTATCCATAGCTCCCAGAAGCGTCTTGTCTTGTGTGATCTTAGGCTAGTCATTGCTGCCAGCATTCACAAATATCTTGTGTTACATGGTCTCAGTCTTCACATAGCTCCCAGAAGCGGCTTGTGTTGTGCGATTTTAGGCTATTCATTGCTCCCAGCATCCACAGGCATCTTGTGTCGTATGGTCTGAGGCTATCCATAGCTCCCAGAAGCGTCTTGTGTTGTGTGATCTTAGGCTATTCATTGCTCCCAGCATCCACAGGCATCTTGTGTCGTATGGTCTGAGGCTATCCATAGCTCCCAGAAGCGTCTTGTGTTGTGTGATCTTAGGCTAGTCATTGCTGCCAGCATTCACAGGCATCTGGTTTCGTATGGTCTGAGGCTATCCATGATAGCTCCCAGCAGCGTCTTGTTTTGTGTGACACAGTGCGCAGTGCGCAGTGTGTGTCTAGTCACAGGTCAAGAGTTTTAAACCCCATTATACGGCTGCTTGAATCGAGGCGTTTGACTGTGCATTGTACAATGACGCCAGCGCAATGAAATCTGCTTTACGAGTAACACGTGTGTAAAGATGACCCTGCACCCTGCTGCGATGACATCACTGCGTGGCGGGGGAGCTTCTAAGGGCGGTGAGTGCAAGAATCACTATCCGGGTATTGGAGAATGGAGGCCCCTCCTCCTCCATTAAGGGACCTCGGGCCCTCTACAGACGGATGCTAGCTTGTCTGGCCCCTGTTTGTGGTGCTCAGGCCGCAGCCTTGTTCTGTGCCAGGTCCGCCAACGTTATGTTCCTTCCCTATGCCGAGTGGAGTGTATTGTGTGGCCTGAAACCTGGGGGTGGTCTTCAAGTGTATTGTTGACATCCGAGGGATTCAGTATGTTTGACTCAGACTCACGCTTGGAAATAGACCAACCAACACCACGGCTGGCCTTTGGGAAATTCCCGGGGAATTGCAGTGCCTCCCTGCAGAGATGGGTCGAGGAGTCGCCCCCATGTGAGTGAGATGTCCTGTCACAGCATACATACATGTGGCGGCTACTCCAGATCCGTCTGCTGTGAGGGCAGTGTGCATGAACTCATGCAACACAACCCCATCACAATGCGTTCCAACAATTATGCCTGGCTGTTGTGAGTCTTGCATAAGGTATGCGGTGGAACCTGCACTGCAGTGAACTGTGTGTGCTGGTGGGTCCAGTTGGATTTAGTTCCACTGCATACTGCCAAATGTGAACCCCCAGAAGCAGAAATATTCAGACCAAGCAAGTTACCTGTCACTATCTCACTTCCGCTAGGGTGAGAGGGAGTGTGTAAGTGTTATTCAAACTTCTGAGCAGCGCTTTAAGTGGGTGGGGGCTAGCCGGGGCTGAGATCCAGCATGCTCAGTAATCTCGTTCTGACGCGGGACCCTGCCGGGGATCACTAATCTCCCCCACTACAGGACAAGACTTTTTTTTCTAAAGCCTGAATACCTCGCTCATGTGCAAAAACTTCAGGATTCAAAAAAATGCCTTTAATCCATACTGTGCCGCTGCATCTGCGAGGCATTCCTTCAAGCGAGAGATGCCGTGGCTCGACGTCACCAATATGGAAGAAAGGTGAGGCCGCTGGAAGCAGAGGTCTTTTTTTTCCTCATGCCTGAAGCTCCTGCACATTCGCAGGAGTTTCAGGCTTTAGAAAAAAAAGGCCTCGGCTTCCAGCGGCCTCACCTTTTCAGCCTTAATGGTGATGCTTTCCCTCCCTGGGTATAATGCCTGTTGAGAGGCAGCGCCAGCATTAAGGCTGAAAAGGGGAGGCGCTGTCCCCTGCCAGGCAAGCCTTTAGCAAATAAATGCAGAGAACAGCGCCCTCTCATTTTCCAGTGCGTCTTAAGGCACTGTTGCTGAGTGACGCCCCTTTTAAGTATTTCAGTATTGCATATGCAACCACCTTCACAGACGAGATGTGGCCGAGTTTGGAACACAGTGATTCCTCCACTTGCCAGAATGTGTGCACTAGTGCAAAAATCATGGTATGTTGCCCTGCCTCGGTCCAGATTTTGGTCAGTACTGACATTATTTGCAAATCCTCATTAATAACATATAAAAACATGAATTATTCTGTTAATTTCGGAAGCACTGGCGTCTCTCCAGAGGTGCTGGGTTGAAAGGCAATGCCACCCCATTCGTAATGTCTGCCCCCCCGCCCTCCCCCACCCTCCTGGAGTCCCTGCGCTGGGAACACTATTCAATGAACTGTGAGACGCGCCACACTTTGATGAGTGCATTTCTGGTGCATTCTGGGATGCTAAAACACGTGCCCATGGCAGTTAATTTGGACGACACGTCCTCCACCGCCACAAGCCTTCCACACTTCACCTGCAGGCGCTGGTGTGCTATATTCGCATGAGGGGAGCTGGGGAGCTGGGGAGTGGGGTGTGTCTACACAGGACAGGTGTGTGCATGCACCTGACCGCGAGCTTCTTAGCCGCAGGTAAAATGAGCGTGTGTTGTCTCTGTGGCATATCGGGCTGTGCATTCCCACGTGGGTGGCATGTTGGTGTTTCTAGCGCCTAGCGGATCGTCTCTCCAAATAGAATCAGTGGTGGAAATGGAAAACATTTAAAGAGGGATACCACAAGGGCCGGGGTGGGGGCGGAGTTTGGAGGAGATGGCGGTGTTCCAAAGTGCACAGCTGGTAGTTAAACTCTACTCAAAGGACATTCTCTAAATAAAAGGTTAAACATGGTGCAATTTCTTTCATGCTGTTTCTTTCCATACCCACAATGTACATCTATTCCACAGACAGAATACTGTTGGTAATGCAGTTATTATTAGTACATTAAGGGATCCAAAGGCAAACTCTACAGTAGAAGGCTACCAGGGTAGCTCAGCTGGTTGAGAGACTGTTGATGAGATGTTATATATTAAAAAGTGGTGTTTATTGTATGACTGTGTGTAATTCCTTATAAAAACAAGGTCTATAAAATGGGCTTGGCCAGGAGATGGGTTAGGCTGGTCGCCTACTTATATTCAGGGCGGAGGTGGGGGTATTTTTGCCCCTGTAGTGAGAATCAAAAGTTGACACCCATGAACCCACAGTTTAATTTCCTAAGAACTGCTGTCAGCACAACAGAAACATCTACTTGTGACAAGCATGTAACATCTTCATAAATATATCCTGTGATAAAACACAAAGGAAACGACATAGAAATCACAAGGTATGTGTGCGTTAGTCGACAAAAAGGAAATACATTTCAAAGAAAACTAGTGAATGCAAGTCTAAGCAGCATTTATGAGTTTGGAAATTGTTGTGTCCTCTTTTCATTATTAGCACTGTTTGCTTGGGAGTCAAGTCCCATTTCCATTGTTGTTATTTGTTGTGGGCTGTGCCCCACGAGTTGAAGGCAAGAGGCGGGGTTACCGCCTCAGGTGCCAGTTTCGCGCCGACAATTAAAGAGCTAAGAAGCCTGAGACCCCGGCTCCGGCGTTTTATTTATTGGACTTATTTAAAGTGCATTATTGATTCAGTAGCGCACAACCGACTACAGTCGGGATCCAACAATGGCGACGAGGATCCATTGATGGGGTTGCAACCCCAGTCGTACCCACTCGACCGCATTACGGTGAGGCACAAGCAGTGGCGTAACACAAAATGTGGGGGCCCCCCTGCGAGCCATGCTGAGGGCCCCCCCCAACTCGGCAACAAATCAAGAGTTGTCGTACACTTTGGGCCGGCCTAGATTATCACGCTTGCACAGTACATATGAACATGCTGCTGAAGGGGTATTCCACCCACTGTACTAGGAGAAAGAATTAAATATGTGTTTCAATGCATTATACAGCACTCTTTCTGAGAAAAATTGGCTAAAAAGCCAGAGTGTTTGCAGTTGTTTTGTAGCGTAACACCAATCCAATACATGCAAGTCACCAGCAGTGCACAGGAACAATAAAGCTTTGCTATTAAAAATGCCATGCCACATTGAAAAACCTGTCCCACTGGCTGCACAATGTAGACCAGTGTAGACACGTAATAACATTACAGTAAAGCATGCCAGGCCACATTTAGACATACCTAGACTGGTTGCACCAAAATGCCAGTCGAAGCAATTACACTCATCAAGAAGAGAGCCCACATTGAAGCCTGGGTCTCAGCGTCCTCTAAAAACACGGCAAAACTCATCTGCATGGAACTGGTAAATCCTGTTGCGGTCTCCACCTCTCCTGTTCCTTTCCAGGCCCTCTGTATGGCTCTGGCTTCTCACTTTACTGCTAAAACTCAGGACACCCTGTCCACTATCTCCTCTTCTTCCCCCTCTTCCTCTCTCAGCACTCCCTTTGGCCAGCTCTACCTCTCCTCCTCCTTTCTCCTCTTTCTCTCGGACAACACCTGACAAGGTTTCTAGACAAGTCCGATCCATGAAAGTGTCGCCCTAACAGGTGCTCCCCTGCTCCTCCAGAACCATCAAGGACCATATTGACACCCTCGCTCCAGCCTTGGCCGATTTATGTAATCACTCTTTCACCACTGGAACGTTCCCCTCTCCCCTTAAGCACTCCCTTGTGCCCTCACTCCTCAAGAAGCCGTCTGCCGATCCTACCTGTCCAGCAAACTATTGCCCAATCTCCATCACCCCTTTCCTGGGCAAACTCTTGAAAAAAGCTGGCTATCTCCCAGATTACTCTCCACATTGAATCTCTTGATTGTCTCCATGACCTTCAGTCTGGCTTCAGAGCTGCCAGAGGCGCGGAAACTTCTCTCCTGAACACCCGTGAAGATCTGCTCTCTAACCTTGATTCCAGCATTCCTTCTGTCCTAGCCCTCCTTGATATTTCCTCTACTTTCGACACAGTCAACCACGCCATCCTGATCAATCGACTACGTGAGATCCTGGGCATCACGGATCAGGCCCTGGAGTGGCTGACCTCCTTCGTCTTGGACTGCCCTTCCCAGGTCCAACTTGGTCCCTTTCTCTCTGCCACCTCTCTCTCTCTCTACCTGTGGCATTAACCAGGGCTCTATCCTCTCACCCTGGTTTTTCAACCTCTTCTTGGCCCCTTTGGCCTACCTGATCTTTACCTTCTCCTCTAATTTTCAGTGTTATGCGGATGGCACTCAGCTTTCCTTGAGGCTCCTCTCATCTCTCGCTCATTCCTGATTGTCTATCCATGATTCAGGATTGGTGCGCCTCCAACAATCTCTGCCTTAATGCCATCATGATGGAGATGCGTCTGATTGGGACCCCTGCCCCTGCTTTCCCTCTCTCACTCTGGCCGCCCACCTTGGGCCCTCTGCCTTCGCCTTCCTGCGAGGCAAAAAACCTTTTGTGTCTTCTTCGACTCCACTCTCTCTTTCTCTCCTCACATCTTGGACATCGCCAAGAAGTCCCACTACCTACTAGCTGCTCCTCCTCAAAGGGACTCTTCCCTTTCTCACTTTCCCCCAGAGGCTCACTGTCTCCAGAGCCCTGTTTCTCTCTACACTGGACTACTGCAAAAAGCTTCTTTCTAAAGCCGCCTTCCTCTACTCTCCACCCTCTGCAACTAATCCAGAACCGGACTGCAAGACTTATCCTTGGCCACAAGCCCAAGGATCATATCTCGCCAGCCCTGAAATCTCTCCACTGGCTCCCAGTGGTTGCAAGAATCAAGTTCAAGACCCTTTGCATTGTCCACAAGGCTTTCTGCAGTCGGCCCCACACTACATCCAATGCAAACCCTTCCCCCATCTACATCCTACTCTCTAAGGGCTAGACGCTTCTCCAGGCAGAGATTGGGGGGTAGATCTCTCTCCTCTGCAGATGCCTCCGTCTGGAATGGCCTCTCTCCCCCTCTCAAACTTTAGCGGACCACCTGATGTTCCAGAAACAGCTCAAAACTTTCCTCTTCTCCTCTGCTTTTGCTCTCTCTCCCTGACCTACCTGACCTACCTGTCTGCTGTACCAACTGGTTGCTTGGCTTCCCTTAGAGTCTCACTGAGTCTTGATCAGTCACCCTCCACTGCCTCTGGCCTACCACGCACTTAGGGGCTGTAACTGTAACCCTACAGTCCCTTGTTCTCCTTGCAATACCCAGAAACGCACTGCCCTGGCTGCACTTACTCAGAGCATTACTGCCCTGTTTTCTCCTCCCCTCTTCCTTGCACTTCCCCCCTCCCTTTCCCCTTGCATTTCTCATTCTCACATTTGACGATCTGAATGACACAAGGCCTAGTAAGATCATTTGTCTTGTCCTCCCTCTATCTAACCTCCCTTGCTTGTCGTGCCTAGAAACACTTGTGTACAGACATGTTAAAATATAGTTATATCATATCATTTTATCACAGATGCCCAAAAACATATTCAATGCCGCAGTAAGAAATGGCTATACTGGCAGCACCAAATGCCAGTCTAGCCAGGTAATTAAACTTAGCAGGACTGCTTTATCAGAAAAGCGCAGTTAAAAAAAGTCATACCAAACTGAGGAATAACTAGACTGGCTGCACCAAAATGCCCCTCTAGCCACTAATACCACATATTATACCTGCTTAGCCTGGATATGGACAACTATTATGATTTATTGCACAATCTCGCCCCCACACATCCCCTCTCCCTCCCATGCACTACCCCAACCTCCAAAATCAGCTCCTTGGCCCAGAATTACCTTCACGTCCCTCTTCCTTGTCCCAGAGCTTACGTTTGAGGCTCCATGCCTCATAGGTAAGCACTGGGATGAGGAAGAGTGGGATTAGGAGTAATGAAGATACAGGTAGCTAAGTCAGGCATTACCCCATGTACCTCTATCTCATCCCAGTACTTGTGTATGAGGCATAGTGTCTCATACACAAGTACTGCCACATACACAAGTACTGGGACAAGGAAGAATAGGGCTAGGAGTAATGGCAATTGCCAATAAGTAATTAAGGCATTAAACACAAGTAGGGGCTTAACAATATTTAGTTGACTGGGCTGCAGCACTCAACCCCAGAAATGTTGGGCTATGTTGACTCACCTGGCTGACCTTCAGAGCAGTTGCCGGACAGAACAGGACACAGATGTAAAACGGCACCTGGGGTTCGCTGTTAACAAGGGCCCAGCAATTACTATCGTAAAGCATTTCACTGTCAGTACCTGCATTCAAATGCCACATTTTTTAAAGCAATTTAAATTGTGATGTGGGTTTAGTACTTTCATGCCACGGAAGTGATTGGAGGGTAGAAGGGGAACAGGAGACCGTTCATTTTCACAGCAGTTCATAAGTGGGTGCTTTCACACTTAACAGAGAGAGTTAACTGCTTTTAACATTTAAGCTGCACTAGAATAGTCTCATTAAAATGAGTAAAGAAGTTGGATGCCCCCACACAAATAAGTTTGCCCCTCCCCACTGCCTGTGAAGTTAGCGCCTCTCCCAACATTTGAAGGATCAGCCCCCCGAAATGTAGGTTTTGTTGCAGCCCTGAACACAAGCACATACACCATTCACCATATGCACGCACACACCCAGCCATCCATATATTTAAGTGTGCACCCTTTCACCATACAGGCATACACACCCAGGAAGCCACCTATACATTTAAGTGTGCACCCTTTCACCATACAGGCATACACACCCAGGAAGCCACCTATACATTTAAGTGTGCACCCTTTCACCATACAGGCATACACACCCAGGAAGCCACCTATACATGTAAGTGTGCACCCTTTCACCATGCAGGCACACCCAGGCAGCCACCCATACATTTAAATGTGCACCCTTTCACCGTACACGCGCACACACACACAGTCACCCATACATTTGTGTGCACCCTTTCACCATACACTCACACAGGCAGCCACCTACACATTTAAGTGTACACCCTTTCACAATACACTCACACGTCATGGGGTTGAGAGGAACTCTATTACTGCAAAAAGACATTGTTTCTTTTTGAAATCACTTTGACTTCAAAAGAAATTATTTCCGTTAAGGACCAAACCATAACGGAAATAATTTCTTTATGAAGGCAGAGTGACTTCATAAAGACCCCAGCCTGGGGTCTTCCATGTCATGGGGTGGAGCCCTAGGATTTCAATAAGAAAGTTTCTTTTTGTAGTCACTGCCTTCATAAAGACATTATTTTCTTCATGAAGGCAGAGTGATTTAAAAAAGAAGTAAAATAAATTGAAAAAAAGATTGTGAAAAAATATTTTTGTTTCTTTTTTTTCCCCAAGTGGGGCCCCCTCCCAGGGCATGTTCTAGCGGGGCCCCCCACACTGCAGGGGCTGTGGGGGCCCCTGTTACGCCAGTGGGCAGAAGGGCCGTGCCCGCAATCATACGGCCTCATTACCGGTCAAAGAATATTGCCATCTCCGCAGTGGAGAAGCGTTGCACAGCGCGAACGCTGCATCTACACAACTGCGCACCCGCTACACAGCAGGCTGGAAGGCCTCCTCACCGCCACGGAGGAAATTGCTGGACAGTACAATATTGAATTAAATTAACCACACGGGCCCCATGAAAACAAACCAACGTGTCATTGACATCACGTGCCGCACTGAGCTACTGTGAGGCACCAGCTCTAGAAAACGACAAATTACAGCAAATCACACGTGGTAGCAGCAATGTCCAAGGGTAACTCTGATAGTGGCCTCCAAAGCCCCCAGGCCAGCTCCACCCCAGGCCTGCCAGCAACAGGGAGTAAGCCATTTAAGAGGAATCCTGCTACATTCACTGGGCCCCACGGTACGTGACATCGTATTTGAAATGCCTGACACCAGCACTGACTCATTCCAAGGTATAATTGACTCATTGAACATATACTTTGCACCCCTACGGAATGTTGATTACAAGAGACATGTTTTTCACACAACTACACAAGATAAAAATGAAAGCATGGACAATTTTGTCATGAGATTAAGAAAAAGAGCCAAATATTGTGACTTTGACAGATATTCCACCGATGAGGCCCTCAAATCACAGGCCATTGGAGCGTGCGGGTCCCCTGACTTTCGCAAAAACCTGCTGCAGAAATGTAGGACATTAGAGGAAATCCTGCAGATTGCAAGAGCCGACGCAGCATTGGCACTACAAACTAAATCTCTTGGAAACATCACCATCACACAGACCGCCAATGCAGCAACAGTATGCCCCATTCACACACCAGCTGACTCATTTGAACAAAGAAAATGCTACAGATGTGGTTTCCGATTTCCTCACGTGGGACCGAGTCCTGCGATAGGGCATCACTGCAATAAATGCAGGGGTGAAAATCACTTCCAATCCGTCTGTAAAAACATAAAGTTCTTCCAAAGCACAGATGCCAACAAAGACACCTGGAAACAAGATGGCCGAAGTTGAAGGCAGGAAAGTCCACGGAGACATGCAAGTTAATTCACCGCGCACAGCAGGCGGTGGTCGCCCAGCTCATCAAGGGAGCACACCATCAACCCGGTGGCGGGAAGAAAGAAGAGATACAACCAGTCACTGCAAAAGCAGACACAACTCCCCGCACCGGAAGCCAAGGCAAAGAATCAGATACCTTGACAAATCACCGCAAGAAAGAAGAAGATCACCATCATCCAGCGGAGAGAGAAAACGAGCATATGTGCATGCCATTGGCAATGATACAGCCGCTGAATACAGCCCGAAATTATTGCTGCAATTAAACGAACAAAATTTAGAATTTCTAATTGATACGGGGGCCACCGTCAATGTCATTAGCGATATTGTATACAAAACCCTCGAGGTGAAGAAAGAACTACACCAGGCCGACACATTGATATATCCATACGGTTCCAACAAGCCGCTTGACCGCAAAGGCATGTTCACCGCAAGGTGCCAGTACAAAGAGAAAAGTCAAAAGGTACAAATCTACGTCATCAAAGGAGAAGTCCCAGGGGGGAGCATACTAAGCTTCCGAGCAGCCATACAAATGGAGCTAATTAGCATCATGTACCAAATCGTGTCCGCCTATACCTCCAGCGCAAAAGACATGATCCAAAAAATGTTCCCATCTCTCTTCAAAGGCCTGGGCCGCCTAAAGGACAGACAAATCAAATTACACATTAAACCGCAAATACCGCCGACAGCTTAACATTTTCGAGGCATCCCGCTCAACATACAGCGACATGTTGAGGATGAAATACAATCGCTGTTACAACAGGGCATTATTGAACCAGCATCCGGCCCAACACCCTGGGTCTCGCCGATAGTACCAGTACCTAAAAGAGATAGCACATCAAGCATACGCATCTGTGTCGACATGCGCGTCCCAAATGTGGCTATTGAAAGAGAATGGCATCTAGCCCCGCACATGACAGATATGATGCACCTATTACACGGAACCACCATATTCTCAAAGCATGATTTGAACAAAGGCTACCATCAGCTTGAACTTCATCCCTCATCAAGATACATCACCACTTTCTCAACACATCTAGGCCTGTTTAGATATAAGAGACTAAGCTTCGGAGTATCTTCGGCTGCAGAAATCTTCCAGAATGAAATCCATCAAATAATTAAACATATCCCTCATTGTCTAAATTATAGCGACATCATCCTCATTTTGGGCACCTCCCAAGAAAGTCATGATGACAACCTGAGGCGAGTCTGCATGGCGCTTGAAAACGCACATCTCACCCTCAATCCCGAGAAATGCGAAATCAGTAAAACCACGCTAAAATTCTTTGGACACATATTCTCGAACAAAGGCATGCGCCCCGATCCCGAGAAGGTGAAAGCACTGGTGGAGGCCCCTACTCCCACTTCCACATCAGCCATACGCTCATTCCTAGGGATGGCCAGTTATTCCACCAGATACATCCAAGATTTTGCATCGGTGAGCACACCATAAAGACTCCTTACAGAGAAGGACCGAGACTACCAGTGGACAACAGAGTGCGAAGAAGCATTTCAAGAAATTAAACATTGCATCACATCAGCCTCGTGTATGGCATATTACGATCCCACATATGACACTGAACTTACTGTGGATGCCTTGGAGCCATCCTGGCCCAATCCAGACCAGGAGCGTCACCAAATTCACCAAAACGCATAGTGGCCTACGCAAACCGCAGTCTGTCACTCGCAGAATGCACCTACTCTCAACCTGAAATGGAAAGCCTGGCAGTTGTGTGGGAGTGCAAGCACTATCATCTCTTTCTATACGGCCCCCCGTTCACCGTTGTCACAGATCATCAGGCACTCACCACGATTTACGGAAAACCTACAGCCAAAATGCCACCCCGCATAGCCCAGTGGGGATTGAGGCTACAAGAATACTCATTCACCATCATTCATCAACCAGGAAAAAACTGTAACCCAGCGGATTTCCTGTCCAGATACCCTTTACCTGCACAAGAAGAGCGTCAATCTGTAAAAGCGAACGAGTACATCAACTATCTTGTCAACAACGCACTCCCAAAACACATCTCCACATCTCAACTGGTAGAAGCCACGGAAAAAGACAAGCTCATACGAACTGTACAAAAGTGCATAAACTCAGGCTGATGGCACGTGAAAGATCAAGATAAGCCAAGTTTATCTGCCCAGGAAGAAGCACAACTCTGCACGTTCAAGCTTGTTCAGCACACTTTGTCCACGTCCCCGGAGGGACTGCTCCTCAAAGAAAACAGGCTTGTGATTCCATCCAGCTTACTCAAGCTTACTCAAGCTTACTCAAGTACTGGACATAGTCCACGCTGGACATCGCGGAGTAGTATCTACAAAAAGACAGCTCAGGACAAAAGTCTGCTTTCCAAAAATAGATGAGAAAGTGGCAAGGCTATTGAGGAAACGCCTAGCATGTGAAGCGGTGGCCACGAGAACATTCCCAGCACGGCTAACACCATCAGACATGCCTCTACATGTATGGGACGAGGTGGCAGTCAATATGTTTGGACCCCTAGCAAACGGAAAATATGTATTAGTGATTGTAGATGAAATGTTGCGCTTTCCAGAAGTGCACCTCATCCATTCTACCAGTGCACAGGCAGCGATACCTGCCCTGGACAAGACATTCGCAGACTACGGAATCCCATCAACGGTAAAGTCGGACAATGGACCACCCTTCAGTGGTCATGACTTTGCAATGTTTGCGCAGCATCTAGGATTCCAGCAAAGAAAAATAACACCACTGTGGCCACAAGCGAATGGAATGGCTGAGAAATGTATGAGCAACCTGAAAAGGACACTGCAAGTCTGTTCCATCACCAACGGGTCATTTATGCAAGCCATCTGCACCCTACTCAGAGAATAACGAAACACTCCACACAGCGCCACAGGTGAATATCCCTCCACCCTAATGTTCGGCCGAATCATACGGACAAGACTTCCCCATAACCCTCATGTCCGTCCAGCCACGTCCACCATTGAAGATGCACGAGCCAAGGACAAGGCGAGCAAGGAGAAAATGAAAACATACTCAGATCAGAGGAGACAAGCAAAACCATGCTAGATTCAAGTGGGTGATGTGGTACTTGTACGACAGGACCAAAACACCAAGGATACCCCAGCCTTCAGACCCAAACCCATGACAGTAACCCATATCAACCGGTCTATGATAACAGCGGCAGCCCGCATGGAACCATCACGAGAAACTCCTCGTTCTTCAAAGCCTTTGAAGGAAATTCAGAATTCGAAAATGTAACTGCGACAGCTACATATGAGTCCTCAGATCTAGAATCTGAATACAGAGGGGAATATCGTGATGCCGATGAGAGCGACAGCGATGCCTCGACAAATCGGACTGTGACCCCAAGAAGAAGCCCGTCGAAACGAACTATACACAGACCCACACGGATAGAAGAAATTAACTGAAGTACATTCCTTATTTAAGTGGGGGGGAGATATTGTGTCCTCTTTTCATTATTAGCACTGTTTGCTTGGGAGTCAAGTCCCATTTCCATTGTTGTTATTTGTTGTGGGCTGTGCACCACGAGTTGAAGGCAAGAGGCGGGGTTACCGCCTCAGGCGCCAGTTTCGCGCCGACAATTAAAGAGCTAAGAAGCCTGAGACCCTGGATCCCGCGTATTATTTATTGGACTTACTTAAAGTGCATTATTGATTCAGCAGCGCGCACCCGACTACAGTCGGGATCCAACAGAAATGACTTGGTTTGTGCCTATGAAAGTGTAAGATGCACATTTGGAAAACAGTAGTGTACCCAGCAGCTAGAACCTCTGCGTTCAACAGTCATGGCCCCTCACAGTGATATTCACGGCCCAGAAGAAAGAAACAGGCTAGGCAAATATGGCCTGTAAACACGTGAGTGACGGCTGGCAGCAAGGAGCACAGGGCAGATGAGATCACCGAGCCCCCACCTTCCCTCACCGAAGCTGGGGGATCGGTGAGGCCTTGCCAGGGCTGAGGCAGGCCGGCCCGACATCCAGGGAGGCAGCAGATGCTGGATCCCAGACCTAGCCAAAGCGGACCCATTCACAAGCCTGTATATAGTGCTTTCTTCCTGGTCGCCCTGGTTCTAGCGCGCGATATCGAATGGAGTTATCATCAGCGAAGTTGATGACACTGAATGTATGGTACTTGAAAGGATGAAAGGCGGTTCGGCCCTTCGGGAATTTGCACCCCTTTAGTACCAGCTGGGCCAACCCAGACAGGACCATTGATGTAGGCTCGAGATAGCACTCACCGTCTGATCCAGTGCTCAAAATGAAGACGATCTTCTAGGCGCTTCCCGTCGCCCTCCCAACCCTTCTCATTCATCATAATCGCGCGTATGATGTGCCCTTCACCATTCTCCAGCTTGCAAGCTCAGGTATGGCAAGAGTTAATAGGAAATGTGACACACGTCATTAGCAACACCTGCGAGTGGGCACATTTTACAAGAGTAAGGGCCGCATGTTAGCAACATGTCTGCATTGCTTTTGTATTTTCCCAATGGGTATTTATAATGCGCCTGTACGGCTTCGAGGCGCACGCACCTGTTCCCAAGCACCTGCGCAGAGTGACGTCATGGTCTCGTCGTGGGGCCACTTTGAGGGCCACTGTTGCGACTGTTCTTCGGCGTCAGGCGCGCGCGTATAAACGTCGTCTTCCAGCCTGTGCCTCTGCTTCCGCGAGATGTGCACGAGCCGCCGCGCCTGAAGGCGACATCCACTGCCTGGCCAATGAAATGAGAGGAAGGCACATCCACTGCTTGGCTAATGAGAGGAAGGCGACATCCACTGCCCGGCCAATGAAATGAGAGGAAGGCACATCCACTGCTTGGCTAATGAGAGGAAGGCGACATCCACTGCCCGGCCAATGAAATGAGAGGAAGGCGACATCCACTGCTTGGCTAATGAGAGGAAGGCGACATCCACTGCCTGGCCAATGAAATCAGAGGAAGGCACATCCACTGTTTGGCTAATGAGAGGAAGGCGACATCCACTGCCCGGCCAATGAAATGAGAGGAAGGCGACATCCACTGCTTGGCTAATGAGAGGAAGGCGACATCCACTGCCCGGCCAATGAAATGAGAGGAAGGCACATCCATTGCTTGGCTAATGAGAGGAAGGCGACATCCACTGCCTGGCCAATGAGAGGAAGGCACATCCACTGCCTGGCCAATGAGAGGAAGGCGACATCCACTGCCTGGCCAATGAGAGGAAGGCGACATCCACTGCCTGGCCAATGAGAGGAAGGCACATCCACTGCCTGGCCAATGAAATGATAGGAAGGCACATCCACTGCTTGGCTAATGAGAGGAAGGAGACATCCACTACCTGGCCAATGAAATGAGAGGAAGGCACATCCACTGCTTGGCTAATGAGAGGAAGGCGACATCCACTGCCTGGCCAATGAGAGGAAGGCGACATCCACTGCCTGGCCAATGAAATGATAGGAAGGCACATCCACTGCTTGGCTAATGAGAGGAAGGCGACATCCACTGCCTGGCCAATGAAATGAGAGGAAGGCACATCCACTGCTTGGCTAATGAGAGGAAGGCGACATCCACTGTCTGGCCAATGAAATGAGAGGAAGGCACATCCACTGCTTGGCCAATGAGAGGAAGGCACATCCACTGCCTGGCCAATGAAATGAGAGGAAGGCACATCCACTGCTTGGCTAATGAGAGGAAGGTGACATCCACTACCTGGCCAATGAAATGAGAGGAAGGCACATCCACTGCTTGGCTAATGAGAGGAAGGCGACATCCACTGCCTGGCCAATGAGAGGAAGGCGACCTCCACTGCCTGGCCAATGAAATGATAGGAAGGCACATCCACTGCTTGGCTAATGAGAGGAAGGCGACATCCACTGCCTGGCCAATGAAATGAGAGGAAGGCACATCCACTGCTCGGCTAATGAGAGGAAGGCGACATCCACTGCCTGGCCAATGAAATGAGAGGAAGGCACATCCACTGCTTGGCTAATGAGAGGAAGGTGACATCCACTGCCTGGCCAATGAGAGGAAGGCACATCCACTGCCTGGCCAATGAGAGGAAGGCAAATCCACTGCCTGGCCAATGAGAGGAAGGCGACATCCACTGCCCGGCCAATGAAATGAGACGAAGGTGACATCCACTGCTTGGCTAATGAGAGGAAGGCGACATCCACTGCCTGGCCAATGAGAGGAAGGTGACATCCACTGCCCGGCCAATGAAATGAGAGGAAGGCGACATCCACTGCTTGGCTAATAAGAGGAAGGCGACATCCACTGCCTGGCCAATGAAATGAGAGGAAGGCGACATCCACTGCTTGGCTAATGAGAGGAAGGCGACATCCACTGCCCGGCCAATGAAATGAGAGGAAGGCGACATCCACTGCTTGGCTAATGAGAGAAAGGCGACATCCACTGCCTGGCCAATGAGAGGAAGGCACATCCACTGCCTGGCCAAAGAGAGGAAGGCAACATCCACTGCCTGGCCAATGAAATGATAGGAAGGCACATCCATGGCTTGGCTAATGAGAGGAATGCAACATCCACTGCCTGGCCAATGAAATGAGAGGAAGGCACATCCACTGCTTGGCTAATGAGAGGAAGGCGACATCCACTGCCTGGCCAATGAAATGAGAGGAAAGCGCATCCACTGCTTGGCTAATGAGAGGAAGGCGACATCCACTGCCTGGCCAATGAGAGGAAGGCGACATCCACTGCCTGGCCAATGAAATGATAGGAAGGCACATCCATTGCTTGGCTAATGAGAGGAAGGCGACATCCACTGCCTGGCCAATGAAATGAGAGGAAGGCACATCCACTGCTTGGCTAATGAGAGGAGGGCGACATCCACTGCCTGGCCAATGAAATGAGAGGAAGGCACATCCACTGCTTGGCTAATGAGAGGAAGGTGACATCCACTGCCTGGCCAATGAGAGGAAGGCACATCCACTGCCTGGCCAATGAAATGATAGGAAGGCACATCCACTGCTTGGCTAATGAGAGGAAGGCGACATCCACTGCCTGGCCAATGAAATGAGAGGAAGGCACATCCACTGCTTGGCTAATGAGAGGAAGGCGACATCCACTGCCCGGCCAATGAAATGAGAGGAAGCCGACATCCACTGCTTGGCTAATGAGAGGAAGGCGACATCTACTGCCTGGCCAATGAAATGAGAGGAAGGCGACATCCACTGCTTGGCTAATGAGAGGAAGGCGACATCCACTGCCCGGCCAATGAAATGAGAGGAAGGCGAAATCCACTGCTTGGCTAATGAGAGGAAGGCGACATCCACTGCCTGGCCAATGAGAGGAAGGCACATCCACTGCCTGACCAATGAGAGGAAGGCGACAGCCACTGCCTGGCCAATGAAATGATAGGAAGGCACATCCACTGCTTGGCTAATGAGAGGAAGGCGACATCCACTGCCTGGCCAATGAAATGAGAGGAAGGCACATCCACTGCTTGGCTAATGAGAGGAAGGCGACATCCACTGCCTGGCAAATGAAATGAGAGGAAGGCACATCCACTGCTTGGCTAATGAGAGGAAGGCGACATCCACTGCCTGGCCAATGAGAGGAAGGGGACATCCACTGCCTGGCCAATGAAATGATAGGAAGGAACATCCACTGCTTGGCTAATGAGAGGAAGGCGACATCCACTGCGTGGCCAATGAAATGAGAGGAAGGCGCATCCACTGATTGGCTAATGAGAGGAAGGCGATATCCACTGCCTGGCCAATGAAATGAGAGGAAGGCACATCCACTGCTTGGCTAATGAGAGGAAGGCGACATCCACTGTCTGGCCAATGAAATGAGAGGAAGGCACATCCGCTGCTTGGCTAATGAGAGGAAGGTGACATCCACTGCCTGGCCAATGAGAGGAAGGCACATCCACTGCCTGGCCAATGAAATGATACGAAGGCACATCCACTACTTGGCTAATGAGAGGAAGGTGACATCCACTGCCTGGCCAATGAAATGAGAGGAAGGCACATCCACTGCTTGGCTAATGAGAGGAAGGTGACATCCACTGCCTGGCCAATGAGAGGAAGGCACATCCACTGCCTGGCCAATGAGAGGAAGGCACATCCACTGCCTGGCCAATGAGAGGAAGGCGACACCCACTGCCCGGCCAATGAAATGAGAGGAAGGCAACATCCACTGCTTGGCTAATGAGAGGAAGGCGACATCCACTGCCTGGCCAATGAGAGGAAGGCGACATCCACTGCCCGGTCAATGAAATGAGAGGAAGGCGACATCCACTGCTTGGCTAATGAGAGGAAGGCGACATCCACTGCCCGGCCAATGAAATGAGAGGAAGGCGACATCCACTGCTTGGCTAATGAGAGGAAGGTGACATCCACTGCCTGCCCAATGAGAGGAAGGCACATCCACTGCCTGGCCAATGAGAGGAAGGCGACACCCACTGCCTGGCCAATGAAATGAGAGGAAGGCGACATCCACTGCTTGGCTAATGAGAGGAAGGCGACATCCACTGCCCGACCAATGAAATGAGAGGAAGGCGACATCCACTGCTTGGCTAATGAGAGGAAGACGACATCCACTGCCTGCCCAATGAGAGGAAGGCACATCCACTGCCTGGCCAATGAGAGGAAGGCGACATCCACTGCCTGGCCAATGAAATGATAGGAAGGCACATCCACTGCTTGGCTAATGAGAGGAAGGCGACATCCACTGCCTGGCCAATGAAATGAGAGGAAGGCATATCCACTGCTTGGCTAATGAGAGGAAGGCGACATCCACTGCCTGGCCAATGAAATGAGAGGAAGGCACATCCACTGCTTGGCTAATGAGAGGAAGGCGACATCCACTGCCTGGCCAATGAGAGGAAGGCGGCATCCACTGCCTGGCCAATGAAATGATAGGAAGGCACATCCACTGCTTGGCTAATGAGAGGAAGGCGACATCCACTGCCCGGCCAATGAAATGAGAGGAAGGCACATCCACTGCTTGGCTAATGAGAGGAAGGCGACATCCACTGCCTGGCCAATGGAATGAGAGGAAGGCACATCCACTGCTTGGCTAATGAGAGGAAGGCGACATCCACTGTCTGGCCAATGAAATGAGAGGAAGGCACATCCACTGCTTGGCTAATGAGAGGAAGGCGACATCCACTGCCTGGCCAATGAGAGGAAGGCACATCCACTGCCTGGCCAATGAAATGATAGGAAGGCACATCCACTGCTTAACTAATGAGAGGAAGGCGACATCCACTGCCTGGCCAATGAAATGAGAGGAAGGCACATCCACTGCTTTGCTAATGAAATGAGAGGAAGGCACATCCATTGCTTGGCTAATGAGAGGAAGGTGACATCCACTGCCTGGCCAATGAGAGGAAGGCACATCCACTGCCTGACCAATGAGAGGAAGGCGACATCCACTGCCTGGCCAATGAAATGATAGGAAGGCACATCCACTGCTTGGCTAATGAGAGGAAGGCGACATCCACTGCCTGGCCAATGAAATGAGAGGAAGGCACATCCACTGCTTGGCTAATGAGAGGAAGGTGACATCCACTGCCTGGCCAATGAGAGGAAGGCGACATCTACTGCCTGGCCAATGAAATGATAGGAAGGCACATCCACTGCTTGGCTAATGAGAGGAAGGCAACATCCACTGCCTGGCCAATGAAATGAGAGGAAGGCACATCCACTGCTTGGCTAATGAGAGGAAGGCGACATCCACTGCCTGGCCAATGAAATGAGAGGAATGCACATCCACTGCTTGGCTAATGAGAGGAAGGTGACATCCACTGTCTGGCCAATGAGAGGAAGGCGACATCCACTACCTGGCCAATGAAATGATAGGAAGGCGACATCCACTGCTTGGCTAATGAGAGGAAGACGACATCCACTGCCTGGCCAATGAGAGGAAGGCGACATCCACTGCCTGGCCAATGAGAGGAGGGCACATCCACTGCTTGGCCAATGAGAGGAAGGCGACATCCACTGCCTGGCCAATGAAATGAGAGGAAGGCGACATCCACTGCCTGGCCAATGAGAGGAAAGCAACATCCACTGCCTGGCCAATGAGAGGAAGGCACATCCACTGCTTGGCCAATGAGAGGAAGGCGACATCCACTGCCTGGCCAATGAAATGAGAGGAAGGCGACATCCACTGCTTGGCTAATGAGAGAAAGGTGAAGGGGCCTGTCACTGGAGGGGCGGTCACATGTTCTGCGTTTAGCCAATGGATGGGCCAGTAAGGCGTGTAGGCCGGACAGCGAGTGAATCGGAGACACCACATGTGTAGGGTCCGTTCCTCAGATGGGAACTAGATCTGGGCGGACTCAGGCAGGGCGGAGCGGTGTCTGGGAGGAGGGCGCTGGTTTTGAGGAGGCAGAGCGGTCTCTCTAGGCGGGTGCAGGGGGAGAGTGTGCCTGGAGGAGGAGGTAAGGAGGGCAAAGGGGGGTGGGAAGGCTGAAAAGAAGGGGGGGTGGAGGAAGGGGAGAAGAGGGAGAAGACGCAGTTTGTGAAATCTACACCTCTGGAGGGGTGTAACGGGGGAAATGAGGGACGGCATCGCAGCAGATCTTCACAGAGGGATGATGGAGGGTTGCTGGTCCGGGGCATCTCAGGGTCGGGGACCCAAGAAAAGTCTGATTTGGAGGGGCTGGAAGCCTCAGGGAGCGGTGTGTCTGGGGAGGAGAAGATGCAGTGTAACAGTGTGTGGAAGGTGGTGTTGAAGCCTGATAGTCGTGTGAAGACGTTTCAGGGGAGAATCCGATGGTGATTGCTGGATGGGTGAAAGAGGCTGTGGGAGATGTCACTCGGGGGCAAGTGGTGACTGGGGGCCGGTTGTTGGTGGAGGGGACGGATGCTGGCAGTAAGGCTAAGATTCTGGAGGTGGGTTGTCTGGGTAGACATGCGGTGCGAGTGTTTGATCAAAGTGGTGTGTCATGTAAGGGGGTGTTGTATGGTGTGCCGGTGTCCATGTATATGTCTGAGGTGGAGGAGCAGCTGGCGGATGTGGGGGTAGTGGAGGCGTGGAGGCTGGGGAGGAGAGATGCACAAGGGGATGTGGTGTCAACATCTGTGGCAGTGAGGTTTGCGAGAACGGAGTGTCCGGAGGTGGTGGAGATGGGTTACCAGAGGTTCCGTGTGAAAGTTTATGTAGCAATGCCGTTGAGGTGTTATAAGTGTCAGCAGTTTGGACATGTGGCGAGAGTGTGCAGGAATGAGAGACATTGTGGGAGGTGTGGAGGAGATCATGATATTAAGGAATGCAAGGTGGAGACCCCGGAGAAGTGTATGAATTGTGGGGGGGGCACTCTACTGCGTTTAGGGGGTGTGTGAGCCATAGGGTGGTGAGAGAGGTGGTGCAGGTGAGGGGGCAGAAGGTTTGTCTTAAGCGGAGGCAATGGCAAAGGTGAAACCGGTACGAGTAGTGAATGAGGTGTGTGGGAGAGAGCCGGTGGTGGATGAGTCTGCGGGAAGGAAGAGAGTGGTGGGAGAGGTGAAAGGCGTAGAAATTATGGTGGTCCCGAAAACTGGGTTTATGTGCTTTATAGTGAGTGTGGTGGAGCTGGTTCAGGGGAATTTGTCAGTCAGTGTGTCGGATCTTACGAAAGGAGTGGTGGAAGCAGGAAGGAGGTTTTTGAATGTTGTGGATGTGTTGTAAAAGGATGTGTTCAGGATGGTTACTAAAGTGCAGAAGCAGAGTGGGGTGTCGGCCTGAGGATTCTGCAGTGGAACGCGAGGAGTTTGTTGAGGAATGGGCAGGAGTTGAAAGCGGCGCTCTGTGGGGAATTGAATGTTGATGTGGTTTGTATTCAGGAGACGTGGTTAAGGGGTGATCTGAGGTTTTGATTCCGGGTTTTGAGTTGATTCGTAAGGATAGGTTGGAGGGGAGAGGGGGGTGTGGCTCTGGCAGTTCGGAAGGGGTTGGTTGTAAGAGAGATTGTGGAAGATGGAGCAGTGGAGGCTATCGGGGCGGGGATTCGGGTAGGGGGATCGGAAGTCTTGGTGTTAAATTATTATAATCCGGGTGAGGTGGTGGAGGTGGATGTGCTGTCTGGAGTGATAAGGGGGCATGTGGGACCTTGTGTTTTGTGTGGCGATTTTAACAGTGCCAACACGTTGTGGGGTAGTGATCGGACAGATGCGAATGGGGAACTATTGGAGGACATGGCAGATGAATTGTGTCTGTTTTTCCTGAATGATGGTTCGGGCACGCGGTTGGATGTGAGGACTGGGAAGTTGTCATGTTTGGATTTGACCTGGGTGTCTGCTGCGATTGCGGGAGAATGTGATTGGGTGGTGCGTTAGGATGGAGATATGAGGAGCGACCATTCTGGTATTTTGGTGACAGTGAGGGGTGAGGTAGGGATCAGGCCACGGATGTCTGGGAGCCGGGTGAACTTTAGGAAGGCTGATTGGGAGTTGTATAAGAGATTGTGTCAGGAATTGATTGTTCCTTGGGATAGGGATGGGGGGGTGGATGAATGGAATGAGCATTTGGTGCAGGGAATGAGAGCGGCGTCGGTGGCGGCAGTTCCGGAGGTTGAGAAGGGGAAGGGTGGGAAGGTTGAGGTTCCTTGGTGGTCGGTGGAATGTTCACGGGCTGTGGCAGCGCGTAAGAAGGCGAGGGCCAGGGCGGTGAGAACGGGAATGTTGGAGGATTTGGTGGCATACAAGAAGGCGAAGGCGGTGGTGCACAGGGTGATTAGGGAAAGAAAGCGCGGATATTGGGGGGTTATTGTGGTTCTCTGGGGAGTAATTCTGGCGTGGGTGAGGTTTGGCGTATGGAGGAGTGGTGTGGGAAATGGGGCTTTTCGGTGTCTGTGGATAAAAGTGTGAGTATGGTTTTCTCAAGGAGAAGAGTGCAGCAAGGGTTGCACTTAGTTTTGAAAGGTGAGAGGGTGAAAAGCGTGGAAGAGTTTCGGTACTTGGGGGTGATCTTGGATAGGAAGTTAAACTGGAATTTGCAGGTGAATGGTATTGTGGATAAGTGTAAACGTAGGTTGAATTTGCTGCGGGCGATGACTGGGAAAGAGTGGGGTGCACAGCAGAAGTGTCTACGAATGTTGCATTAGGGATTGATTCTGAGAGTGATGAATTTTGGATGCCAGGTGTCAGTGGGTTTCACGGCGAGTCAGAAGTTGCGGTTGGATAGGGTACAGGCGAGGGCATTGAGGGTGTGTTCGGGTGTGATGAGGTCCTCTCCAGTGAATGCGGTTCAGGTGCTTGTGGGGGAGATGCTGTTGGGGTTGAGGAGGGATGCATTGAATATGAGATGGTGGGTGAAGTGCAGTGCGAAGAGTGTGGCTCATCCGGTGCGTGAATGTTTGAAGTATAATTGGAGGTTTGACTATTATAGGGACCGGTGGAGGAGGAAGGGGGGCACTTTTGGGTTTCACATGTGGGAGAAGGGAGTGCAGTGGGGTGTGGGCTATTTGATGACCGTGACGGGTACGGATTTGGAGAGATGGCTGAGGTGGATGATGGGGTCTCCAAAGGTGTGTTTGGGGTTGGCGAATGTGTCGAAGAAGAGAGGATTGCGGGGCGAGATCAAAGCTTTGGGTCAGGCGTATGTGGCAGGAAAGGAAGGATGCAAGGTGTTCACGGATGGTTCGAAAGCCCATGTGTCTGGGAGAGTGGGTATGGCGTATTATCTGGAAAGCACTGGGGAGTATAAAGTGGGACGATTGACGAATGATGTGTCGATCTGTACGGCTGAGTTGGTGGCGATTGCATTGGCGATTGATAGGGTGTGCGAGTTGGGGTTAGAGACGGTGGTGATGTTTTCAGATTCATTGAGTGGGTTGCAGGCGATTGTGGCAGGGGATGGCGACAGGAAGGATGTGATTTTGGACATCAGGAGGAAGATTGATTGGTGTGTGTGTGGGGGAATGGATTTGGAGTTGGCGTGGGTCCCCAGTCACAGTGGCATTTTGGATAATGAGTTGGTGGATCTGGCGGCGGTTGAGGGTATGAGAAGGGGAGCGGTTGATGTGAGGCTGCCTTTGAGTGTGGATGAGGTGAAGGCTGTGGTGGTGAGACGGGTCATGGATGAGTGGCAGGAGAGGTGGATGAGTGGGGTGAAGGGCAGGTGGATGTTTGGTGTTCATGGGAAATTGTCGGTGAAGGTGGATGCAGGGAGTCTGGAATGAAGGAGGGGGAGGAGGTGATGCTGAATCGATTAAGGATAGGGCATGTGGGGCTGAATGACTGTCTGTATCGAGTGGGGAAGCGTGAGACGAGGGATTGTGCGGTGTGTGGGGTGCCTGAGACTGTGGGACATTTTCTGCTTAGATGTGAGAGACATGTTGAGGAGAGAGAATTGATGAGGGTCCGGTTATCTGCGCTGGGTGTGGCTGAGCTGAGTGGGAAGGCTTTGCTGGGAGGTGACGGGGTGAGAGGCAGGAGGAGGAACAGTGTGATGTTGTATTTTGTGAGGCAGACGGGGCGGTGGGAGGAGTTGTGAGTTTATGTGAGACAAGTATTGATTGGTGGGTCTGGTGCACATCATCCTTTAGGATGAGGAAGCGTCTGCGTGGGTCCGCCCACGCACCCGATAATTAAGAAGAAGAAGAAGAAGAAGAAGGAGAGAAAGGCGACATCCACTGCTTGGCCAATGAGAGGAAGGCGCTTCCGCGCAGCACATACGCGCGCGTGCGTGTCTGTGTATGTGTATGTATATAACTAACAGGTGAGTGTTTCGGTATACATGAAGAAGTTGGCCTCCGCCATTATCGATGCCCCGCCTCGCGCGTTTGCATGCGACCCCTGTGTGCACCCCTAAATAGAATTCACGGAAGACCAATGTGCCCATGTGGCTTTGCGCTCTCTCTGTGACTGGCCCTCCTAAGAGGTTCATAAACTCTCTGATCGTTCAGATGACCCCTCCCTGCGACTGCCCCTCTCCTCGCCCCACCATTGACTTGATAATACCTCTGTGACTGTCCCTCTTCCTTCTCTCGAACACTCTCATCTCATAACTATCTCCTCTTGTGTGTCTGTCCCTCTCTCCACCCAAGACTATCTTGCCCCTCTGTGTCTGTCCCTCTTGCTTCTCTCAAACACTCTCATCTCCTAGCTGTCTCCTCTGTGTGGCTGTCCCTCCCTCCTCCCTTGACTATCTTACGCCTCTGTGACTGTCCCTCTTGCTTCTCTCATTCACAGCCACCTCCTAGCTGTCTCACCTGTGTGGCTGCCTCTCCCTGCACCCTTGACTATCTTACGCCTCTGTGACTGTCCCTCTTGCTTCTCTCATTCAAATCCACCTCCTAGCTGTCTACTCTGTGTGGCCGTCTCTCCCTGCACCCTTGACTATCCTACGCCTCTGTGACTGTCCCTCTTGCGTCTCTCATTCAAACCCACATCCCAGCTGTCTCCTCTGTGTGGCCGTCTCTCCCTGCACCCTTGACTGTCCCCTCTCTCTATCAATGGCTCCACTTTCATATTTCCTCTTTGTTCGCTCTATTCCGCCTCCCCTAATTTGCTCCCATTGCCCCCACTATCTCCGTCACTCTACTGCACCCACTCCTCTCTTAAGACAAGCCCATATTAATTACAGCAAATGTTTAATTAGGAATACTTTGCATGCATTAGCATTCCATTACTGTGTGTGGTACTAGGGAGGGGGATGTTCCACGCAGCTGGCATTCGGTACTGGTGGCGCGTGTTCTAATTAATTAATTCATTTTGTCATTTGTATGGCGCCTTTCACCAAAATGACGATCCCAACGTGCCAGTGGTCAAACGCGCTCGGAGGGATCAAAGTCCAAAATATGGTAACATTGGGAGAGAGGTGCTATTATGCGTGTGTGCATTTCGGCCATTAACGTTCTGAGCTGGTGGCCAAGGTCCTGCTAGTCACCCATGTCTGGTTGGCATGTGGAAGGTGCTACGCAGGAAGGGGGTTGTAAGAGGAAAAGGAATGTGTGTGAGTAGCTACAGTTCCACTTCAGCTGCCACAGATCTCTTTTCGGATGTCTTGTCATGGGTTAACCTCATTGGTCAATTAGGCCAATGAACAGGTGTCAGAGTGAGTGCCTGCAAGTTGGGGGAGGTTTTGGAAAACCAGCCATGGTTGAGTAGGGGTCCCATCTGAGAAGTGGTTTTGGATGGGGGCCTCGAGGTGAGCTTGTTTCTCACGCAGGCGCTGGGTGGCAGGCTCTGCTTCCCTAACATGCTAAGGGATCTTGTTATTTCTCACGCATGCGCTGGGTGGCCAGCTCTGCTTCTCTGACATGCTAAGGGATCTTGTTATTTCTCACGCATGCGCTGGGTGGCAGGCTCTGCTTCTCTGACATGCTATGGGTGGCAGGCTCTGCTTCTCTAACATTCTAAGGGATGTTGTTATTTCTCATGCATGCGCTGGGTGGCAGGCTCTGCTTCTCTGACATGCTAAGGGATCTTGTTGTTTCTCACGCATGCGCTGGGTGGCAGGCTCTGCTTCTCTGACATGCTAAGGGATATTGTTGTTTCTCACGCATGCGCTGGGTGGCAGGCTCTGCTTCTCTGACATGCTAAGGGATCTTGTTGTTTCTCACGCATGCGCTGGGTGGCAGGCTCTGCTTCTCTGAAATGCTAAAGGGTCTTGTTGTTTGGCACGCATGCGCTGGGTGGCAGGCTCTGCTTCTCTAGCATGCTAAGGGATTGTGTTGTTTCTCACGCATGCACTGGGTGGCAGACTCTGCTTCTCTAACATGCTAAGGGAACGTGGTATTTCTCATGCGCTGGGTGGCAGGCTCTGCTTCTCTGACATGCTAAGGGGTCTTGTTGTTTCTCACGCATGCCCTGGGTGGCAGACTCTGCTTCTCTAACATGCTAAGGGATCTTGTTGTTTCTCACGCATGCGCTGGGTGGCAGGCTCTGCTTCTCTAACATGCTAAGGGATTGTGTTGTTTCTCAAGCATGCCCTGGGTGGCAGGCTCTGATTCTCTGACATGCTAAGGGATCTTGTTGTTTCTCACGCATGCACTGGGTTGCAGGCTCTGCTTCTCTGACATGCTAAGGGGTCTTGTTGTTTCTCACACATGCCCTGGGTGGCAGGCTCAGCTTCTCTAACATGCTAAGGGATCTTGTTATTTCTCACGCATGCACTGGGTGGCAGGCTCTGCTTCTCTGACATGTTAAGGGATCTTGTTACTCACGCATGCGCTGGGGGGATGGCTCAGTTTCTCTGACATGTTAAGAGATCTTGTTGTTTCTCACGCATGCACTGGGAGGCAGGCTCTGCTTCTCTGACATGCTATGGGATCTTGTTTCTCACGCATGCACTGGGAGGCACGCTCTACTTCTCTTACATGCTAAGGGATCTTGTTTGTCATGCATGCACTGGGTGACAGTCTCTGCTTCTCTAACATAATAAGGGATCTTGATTCCCACGCATGCACTGGGTGGCAGGCTCTACTTCTCTTACATGCTAAGGGATCTTGTTTCTCATGCATGCACTGGGTGACAGGCTCTGCTTCTCTAACATGCTAAGGGATCTTGTTGTTTCTCATGCATGCCCTGGGTGGCAGGCTCTGCTTCTTTAACATGCTAAGGGATCTTGTTATTTCTCACGCATGCACTGGGTGGCAGGCTCCGCTTCTCTGACATGCTAAGGTGTCTTGTTGTTTCTCACGCATGCCCTGGGTGGCAGGCTCTGCTTCTCTGACATACTAGGGGATCTTGTTTCTCATGCATTTACTGGGTGGCAGGCTCTGCTTCTCGAACATGTTAAGGGATCTTGTTTCTCATGCATGCAATGGGTGGCAGACTCTGCTTCTCTAACATGCTAAGGGAGCATGTTTCTCATGCATGCACTGGGTGGCAGGCTCTGCTTCTCTGACATGCTAAGGGATCTTGTTGTTTCTCACGCACGCACTGGGCGGCAGGCTCTGCTTCTCTAATATGCTAAGGGGTCTTTTTGTTTCTCACACATGCACTGGGTGGCAGGCTCTGCTCCTCTGACATTCTAAGGGATCTTGTTGTTTCTCACACATGAACTGGGTGGCAGGCTCTGCTTCTCTGACATGCTAAGGGATCTTGTTGTTTCTCACGCACGCACTGGGCGGCAGGCTCTGCTTCTCTAACAAGCTAAGGTGTCTTTTTGTTTCTCACACATGCACTGGGTGACAGGCTCTGCTCCTCTGACATTCTAAGGGATCTTGTTGTTTCTCACACATGAACTGGGTGGTAGGCTCTGCTTCTCTAACATGCTAAGGGATCTTGTTATTTCTCACGCATGCGCTGGGTGGCAGGCTCTGATTCTCTAACATTCGAAGGGATCTTGTTATTTCTCATGCATGCGCTGGGTGGCAGGCTCTGATTCTCTGACATGCTATGGGTGGCAGGCTCTGCTTCTCTAACATTCTAAGGGATGTTGTTATTTCTCACGCATGCACTGGGTGGCATGTTCTGCTTCTCTGACATGCTAAGGGATCTTGTTATTTCTCACGCATGCGCTGGGTGGCAGGCTCTGCTTCTCTGACATGCTAAGGGATATTGATGTTTCTCACGCATGCGCTGGGTGGCAGGCTCTGCTTCTCTGACATGCTAAGGGATCTTGTTGTTTCTCACGCATGCGCTGGGTGGCAGGCTCTGCTTCTCTAACATGCTAAGGGATCTTGTTGTTTCTCACGCATGCGCTGGGTGGCAGGCTCTGCTTCTCTGACATGCTAAGGGATCTTGTTGTTTCTCACACAAACACTGGGTGGCAGGCTCTGCTTCTCTAACATGCTAAGGGATCTTGTTGTTTCTCACGCATGCGCTGGGTGGCAGGCTCTGCTTCTCTAACATACTAAGGGATTGTGTTGTTTCTCACACATGCACTGGGTGGCAGGCTCTGCTTCTCTGACATGATAAGGGATCTAGTTGTTTCTCACGCATGCGCTGGGTGGCAGGCTCTGCTTCTCTGACATGCTAAGGGGTCTTTTTGTTTCTCACGCATGCGCTGGGTGGCAGCCTCTGCTTCTCTAACATGCTAAGGGATTGTGTTGTTTCTCACGCATGCACTGGGTGGCAGGCTCTGCTTCTCTAACATGCTAAGGGATCATGTTTCTCATGTATGCACTGGGTGGCAGGCTCTGCTTCTCTGACATGCTAAGGGATCTTGTTGTTTCTCACGCACGCACTGGGCGGCAGGCTCTGCTTCTCTAACATGCTAAGGGGTCTTTTTGTTTCTCACACATGCACTGGGTGGCAGACTCTGCTCCTCTGACTTTCTAAGGGATCTTGTTGTTTCTCACACATGAACTGGGTGGTAGGCTCTGCTTCTCTAACATGCTAAGGGATCTTGTTTCTCATGCATGCACTGGGTGGCAGGCTCAGCTTCTCTGACATGCTAAGGGATCTTGTTATTTCTCACGCATGCGCTGGGTGGCAGGCTCTGCTTCTCTGACATGCTAAGGGATCTTGTTATTTCTCATGCATGCACTGGGTGGCAGGCTCTGCTTCTCTGACATGCTAAGGGATCTTGTTATTTCTCACGCAGGCGCTGGGTGGCAGGCTCTGCTTCTCTAACATTCAAAGGGATCTTGTTATTTCTCACGCATGCGCTGGGTGGCAGGCTCTGCTTCTCTGACATGCTATGGGTGGCAGGCTCTGCTTCTCTAACATTCTAAGGGATGTTGTTATTTCTCACGCATGCACTGGGTGGCAGGTTCTGCTTCTCTGACATGCTTAGGGATCTTGTTATTTCTCACGCATGCGCTGGGTGGCAGGCTCTGCTTCTCTGACATGCTAAGGGATATTGTTGTTTCTCACGCATGCGCTGGGTGGCAGGCTCTGCTTCTCTGACATGCTAAGGGATCTTGTTGTTTCTCACGCATGCGCTGGGTGGCAGGCTCTGCTTCTCTGAAATGCTAAAGGGTCTTGTTGCTTCTCACACAAACACTGGGTGGCAGGCTTTGCTTCTCTAACATGCTAAGGGATCTTGTTGTTTCTCACGCATGCGCTGGGTGGCAGGCTCTGCTTCTCTAACATACTAAGGGATTGTGTTGTTTCTCACACATGCACTGGGTGGCAGGCTCTGCTTCTCTGACATGCTAAGGGATCTTGTTGTTTCTCACGCATGCGCTGGGTGGCAGGCTCTGCTTCTCTGACATGCTAAGGGGTCTTTTTGTTTCTCACGCATGCGCTGGGTGGCAGGCTCTGCTTCTCTAACATGCTAAGGGATTGTGTTGTTTCTCACGCATGCACTGGGTGGCAGGCTCTGCTTCTCTAACATGCTAAGGGATCGTGGTATTTCTCATGCGCTGGGTGGCAGGCTCTGCTTCTCTGACATGCTAAGGGGTCTTGTTGTTTCGCACGCATGCCCAGGGTGGCAGGCTCTGCTTCTCTAACATACTAAGGGATCTTGTTGTTTCTCACACATGCGCTGGGTGGCAGGCTCTGCTTCTCTAACATGCTAAGGGATTGTGTTGTTTATCACACATGCACTGGGTGGCAGGCTCTGCTTCTCTAACATGCTAAGGGTCTTCCTGTTTCTCAAGCATGCCCTGGGTGGCAGGCTCTGATTCTCTGACATGCTAAGGGATCTTGTTCTTTCTCACGCATGCACTGGGTTGCAGGCTTTGCTTCTCTGACATGCTAAGGGGTCTTGTTGTTTCTCACGCATGCCCTGGGTGGCAGGTTCTGCTTCTCTAACATGCTAAGGGATCTTGTTATTTCTCACGCATGCACTGGGTGGCAGGCTCTGCTTCTCTGACATGTTAAGGGATCTTTTTACTCACGCATGCACTGGGGGATGGCGCAGCTTCTCTGACATGTTAAGAGATCTTGTTGTTTCTCACGCATGCACTGGGAGGCAGGCTCTACTTCTCTTACATGCTAAGGGATCTTGTTTCTCATGCATGCACTGGGTGACAGGCTCTGCTTCTCTAACATGATAAGGGATCTTGTTGTTTCTCACGCATGCACTGGGTGGCAGGCTCTACTTCTCTTACATGCTAAGAGATCTTGTTTCTCATGCATGCACTGGGTGACAGGCTCTGCTTCTCTAACATGCTAAGGGATCTTGTTGTTTCTCATGCATGCCCTGGGTGGCAGGCTCTGCTTCTCTAACATGCTAAGGGATCTTGTTATTTCTCACGCATGCACTGGGTGGCAGGCTCAGCTTCTCTGACATGCTAAGGCGTCTTGTTGTTTCTCACGCATGCCCTGGGTGGCAGGCTCTGCTTCTCTAACATGCTAAGGGATTGTGTTGTTTATCACACATGCACTGGGTGGCAGGCTCTGCTTCTCTAACATGCTAAGGGTCTTCCTGTTTCTCAAGCATGCCCTGGGTGGCAGGCTCTGATTCTCTGACATGCTAAGGGATCTTGTTCTTTCTCACGCATGCACTGGGTTGCAGGCTTTGCTTCTCTGACATGCTAAGGGGTCTTGTTGTTTCTCACGCATGCCCTGGTTGGCAGGTTCTGCTTCTCTAACATGCTAAGGGATCTTGTTATTTCTCACGCATGCACTGAGTGGCAGGCTCTGCTTCTCTGACATGTTAAGGGATCTTTTTACTCACGCATGCACTGGGGGATGGCTCAGCTTCTCTGACATGTTAAGAGATCTTTTTGTTTCTCACGCATGCACTGGGAGACAGGCTCTGCTTCTCTGACATGCTATGGGATCTTGTTTCTCACGCATGCACTGGGAGGCAGGCTCTACTTCTCTTACATGCTAAGGGATCTTGTTTCTCATGCATGCACTGGGTGACAGGCTCTGCTTCTCTAACATGATAAGGGATCTTGTTGTTTCTCACGCATGCACTGGGTGGCAGGTTCTGCTTCTCTAACATGCTAAGGGATCTTGTTATTTCTCACGCATGCACTGGGTGGCAGGCTCAGCTTCTCTGACATGCTAAGGCGTCTTGTTGTTTCTCACGCATGCCCTGGGTGGCAGGCTCTGCTTATCTGACATACTAGGGGATCTTGAAAGGGGCCCCTAGGTGACCCTGACGTCTATGGAAACAAGGCGGGTCACCACACACGATAGAGACGCCAGACACGAGGTTGTATTCCCAAAGCTAGGGTTTTATTGCAAAGCAAAAGTCTCAGTTGGCCAACTCGATCTCACGCCCCGCGACGTGTATCTCTAGACCTCGAGGGACGCAAGAGAGTGAATTACGTACATCAGTTACATATATACAAAATGCATATCAAAAAATCAGCTATGACATGTATAACACCCCTCTTCATTGGGTTTCTTTGAACTTGGTGTGATGATGGACATCTCCGACCACTATGAAACCTTCAAACATCTATTCTAGTAACAATTTGCAATTTGTGAGTGCGTAGGCATCTTTCAGTTATTGAATAGAACACGGCGCTTCTGTTCTTGGAAGCGAACTACATACAGGGGGGAGCTGCATTCCGGACATTGCTATCTATCAGGTGCTATTCCTGTCCTGGGAGCCGACGTGCCCTTAGCGGGCTCAGCAAAGGGGGGCCGTTAGAAAAGCATAATTCAAGCCTTTAGCGGTATTATTCTAACATATTCTACCATATAACGAGACTGGCTGGCAGCTGTGAAATGATTAAATGCCCTGCGGCTCTGCTTCAAGGCTACATTGAGGAGGGAGCCGGGCATTCTTCCTGGCGCTGCCTACGTTTGTGTTTCAGCGAAACTCTTGTTATCCTCTCGGCCCTGTGGCCTTGTCCTTTTCATATACAGACAACAATGTTCCACAGTCGAGCAGTGTAAGTGGAAAATATACTGTGAAGCAATAGGAACAGAAAGCAATGAGCAATGGTTAGAAAACAAAATGGCGATTCTTGTTACATCAAAATGGCCGTTCATTGTAAAACTCGAAAACCTATATTCTGTCGTATCGTGCATGAGACGGTTGGCCCACGGCCACCAAAATGCGTTTGCGGTCTCAAATTAGATTTCTAGACTGACAAGCCCTCCTTTGGCCGTATGCCAAACGTCTCATCTATTTATTGAAACCTCCTCTAGTGATGATGAATCTGAAGTACTTATGTCTGAGTCTTGCATGCTATCGTGGGCATCATTGTCTTCATCAATATCTATTGCCATCAACTCTTTCACTGCTCTCATCTCATTTGGGACTGGGCTAGTTCGATCATGAGGTTGTTTTTTCTTTGTTATCATATGCATGCATCCTTCCGTACATCCCTCAGTTACCTCTGCGCAAACTATGGGTAAACAATGTATACAACAACAGCACGTTAGGAATATTCCGAACACCATTACTAATATTCAGATCAACTTCCATCCCCAAGATCGTAGTATTCCCCAAAACCAAGATCCTAATTCCCAGCTCCCTTCTCTCGTGGGGAGTTCAGAGCTTAGAACGTGCATTTTCTTTATTGCTTCAAAGATCGTGGGGGAATAGTCATCGACATAAACGCAACATGCTGATCCCACTATTTTGCAAATTCCCCCACGATCAACCAGGATCACATTGAGAGCCATTCTATTTTGCAGCGTCATTAACCTGATTCCTCTTTCTTCCAACCTCTTGTTAAATAATATATCTGTTGTTGTGTTTATTGTATTCTTTAGGATTCTGGACAGGTGCCTTATATTATAGGAGTTCACTATCTGTCCTAAAAATGGAATGAATGATTTTGCTACATCAGTTGCTATTAAAACACCTTTGTCAGTCCTTTTGACTCTAGTTCTGGATAATTTGACTATGGCTGCTGTTTCCAAGAGGAATACTCCTGGGAACAATAGCTTGAGGTAACATGTACCTCCCCAGTTTCTGGGCAACCAAGGGTATGCTTTCTCTCCACATATAAAATAAACTGGATCACCTACGTATACTGGTTCTATTTCCCATTTTAGTACCAATGTTTTCATACAACCAGTATATGTTCCGACTGAAAAAGATCCTTTCTTTTTTAGGCAAAAAGGGACATTTCTTGGGCTATAATTCACCGTGTAAGATGGGGGAATCGAATCTTTGTTCCCTTCTGTTCTTACACGAAACGTCATTACAGATGTTTTTTCTGGCGGGGACAATCTATCTCGTCTATTTTGTCGTGTTATCTTTCGTGTGCCTTTCCTCGTGGGTTCTGGGGCTATTACTTGTGCTTTATGGAAAATGGAACAACCCACAGGCTTCATTATTATCTCCTCAAACTCATTCATGTTGGTTCCGTCTAATCGACCCGTATTACTCTCATTCCATTTCCCATAGAACATTGCACCTAAAGATGCACTACATGCAGAACTTAATGGTAATGGCTGCACATACCACCCTATTCTTTTCCCAGCATGCTGTGGTAAATGGGCACATACGCAGCAGTTTGTTTTCTTCAGGATTGCATGTGTCATGTTCATTATCAGAAGTAAGGTGTTATTCGTAAAACCTTCCCTGTGTTTTTCTTCCATTGGGGGTAGGGTATAAGTGATCACCTGAACCGGGCTTTCAGTAGTGGATATATTAATTATTGGTATAAACATTTCTAATGGGTGTATTGTTTCTACCCACTATAATATTAGGGCTGTCGATATTGGTGCTACCACGCTCATTAAGCACATTATTAGCGTTAGTGCCAGCATACAATTTGTTCTACCATGCGTTTTTCTTAAACTTATAGGGCCTCATTACACGGACGGCGGTGGACCAAGGTGCTATTAGCACCTTGGTCCATGCCGGTAAAATACCGGCGCCGCCTTGGTGGAAAGGGGAATTACCGCCCTATTCCAAGGTTGGTGGGGCGGTAATTCCCCCTTTCCCCATTGCCCTTCCCCATCCCCATTTAATGGGGAAGGTGCTAATTACGGCACCGCAAATTGTGGTACTGTAATTAGCTCCCTGGTCCCTTTGCGGTTTGGTTTTTAACGCCTGCAAAAAGCAGGCGTTAAATTCTCCAACCCGCAAAGGGACCTCGTAGTAAGGTGGTAAGGATTTACCGGTACCGGTAAAATACCGGTACCGGTAAACCCCTACCGCCTACCGTGTAATGAGGCCCATAGACTTTATAACTGACTCATTCTCAGCGGTGGTGGTGCAGGAGGAGGCTGGAACCGGTCCCAGCATGTTTCTCGTCCTTCTTCTTCCTTATCACAGTTCGTTGTGGATATCTTTCTTCGTCGCGCTTGCTCTGATGTCTATAACTTCAATGGATTTCTCACAATACAGTTTTGCCTGTCCTTTTTTTATTAGCCTGGATTCGATTATTCGTTTTTAGGTGAGATCACTTGTCCCTTCTTATTCTGCTCAGAGGACCTTTGATCAGTTATCGCCTCAGTATCATGTGCGCCCAGCTTGTCCGCTCTGGTTCCAGACACATGTACTTTTATGATCGCACCGAGGAGCCGCAAGTCTTGAATTGTCCGACTTGCACAATTCTCACGCTTCTCTCACCTACACCCCTGGTTCCTTCTCCGTCCATGAGCTGAACCAGAGGTTGACATAAACACCAAAAGAAAAAGAATGCAGATCACTTTATCTTCCGAGGCCGCAGGTTGTATCGCCTTGCTCCTGGTATCGTATGATCCGTGAACAGTGCCGGTGAACTTTCAGATTCAGGCTTGAAGTCAGCCTGTGGCGCTACTGCAGGTGCGGTGTGCGCCGCGCCAATGATGCAGATTCGGTCTTTGGCGTGCTGGCAAGTGCTGGTGGGCGCCAAAGGGGTACACGATTTGGGTTTGCTGGTATCTGCAAGGAAGATTTCACATCGGTCAGCAGTGATGTCGATTCTGCTGGGCAACGTTGGGGCACTCTTTGCCCTTCCCCCTCTTTGGCAATCGTCTTAGGCTTTGTTTCGAGTTTCACTTCTCGTTTTGGCAGATTAGGTGGCTGCACACTGGCAACAGTTTCTTTCGTTTCTGGGACCGCTGTCTCTTTCCGGTCATCAGTGTCAGGTAAGACTTTCAGTGCAGTTGGAATCTTATTGGCATGGGTGGCATGGATCCACTACTTCCTTCCATCCACCAATATTGCCGTCTGCGTCGCCAAAAGTACTTGATGGGGCCCGTGCCACCTGGGTGCTAATGATGACTTTCTCTCGAAGTTTTTTAGCAGCACCCAGTCTCCTGGCTCCAGCGTGTGCTCCAGACTGGTATACCGCACGGGTAATGTCTCCTACACCGGCTGATGAATCAAACGTAATTTCTGCATTAAAAGGCCACAATAAGTACTAAGCACAGGATGTTTCATCTCACTGATTCGTTTTGGCTAAGGTGCGCACCATACATTTGCCGGCCTCCCCATTATGATCTCGTATGGGGAGAGCCCAGTTTTAGCCTGTACAGACGTACGCATGCATAATAGTGCTATTGGTAATGCATCCACCCAACTCAACTTGCTTCCCGCACAAATCTTGCTAATCTTTGATTTAAGAATCCCGTTGTGCCTCTCCACAAGACCGGCAGAACTCGGATGCCTTGAACTATGGAATCTCTAATCAATCTGGAGACCTGCACATATCTGTAACACCACTGCACCCACAAAATGTGGTCCATTATCGGAACATAGGACACGGGGCAAGCCAAATCTGGAAAAATACTCCTTCAACATTACTTTTGCCGTAGTCATCGCTGTGCAGTCTTTTAAAGGATATGCCTCCACCCACTTACTGAATGCACAGATTACCACCAAGATGTATTTTAAGTTTTGGCACCTTTCCATCTCTATGAAATCAAAATGAACTACCTCAAACGGCATGGAGGGCGGGCCAAAACTGCCTGTTGGTGTCACTGTTCCCTTTCCTACATTGTGTTGTAAACATGTGATACAGTTCTGCACTAACCTCTCTGCATTCTTTTCTATGTTTGCATTCTGCCATACTGTAGAAAGGTGCTGTATCATTTTCTTGGCACAGATGTGCGTAGGGTTGTGGGCCATTGTGAACATTGCAGTCACACATGAATTTGGCAACATCCAGTTTCTAGTTCCCTTGTCCATCCAACAACCCTCCAAGTCCAACTCAGCAGATCCCTCTGCCCATCCCTGTATTTCATCGGCCGTAGCCTCGGCCTGCATTTCTTTGACAGTCGCAACTCCATCTTCTATCATACAGGGTACTTCCTCTGTCTGAACCATCATCATCTTGGTATTCAAATCAGTGGCAGTTTGTTTCGCAAATCCTGTCTGCAAACGCGTTTCCCTCTCCTATTTTGCATGTTACTTTTTTTATGTGCCTTGCATTTCACTATTTCTAGGCGCTTTGGAAACGTGAGTGCAGACAGAAATCGTGCAATCAAAGGGCCATGTTGAATTCTGGCACCATGTGATGTCAGAAACCCTCTCTCAGCCCAGAGTCGACCAAAGTTATGAACAACTCCAAACGTGTACTGACGATCAGTACATATATTCACATTCAAATTTTCAGACATCTGGCAGGCTCTGGTTACTGCTATTATTTCCGCGGCTTGTGCTGAATTATAGGGGATTCTTTTACTTTCTACAACACTCTCTAGGCTAGTGATAGCATATGCGGCAGTTGTCGTGCCATCTGGTAATTTAAAACATGAGCCGTCACAAAATAACTCTCCATCCGGCTCTTTCTGTGGAATATCACTTAAATCAACTCTCCCCTTGGTTTCTTCCTCAGTGACCATTAAGCAATCGTGGGCAGGTGATTCATTCTTCCCAATTTCTTTTATGGTTAATGGCATTAATTCTGCAGGATTCAAAGCGCTACACCTCATAATTTGGATATGGGGCGCGAACAAGATAATCTCATATCTTGTCAATCTAGCAGAGGTGAGGTGTTGCGTCTGCGTCCTATTTAATAGAACGTCTATGGCATGTGGCACCATCAGAATTAAAGTGTGCCCCAATACCATCCCTTCCGTTTGTTTCACTGACGCAGCAGCCGCCGCGACAGATCGCAAACATCGCGGTAGTGCGCGTGCTACAGGGTCCAGCGCAGAAGAAAAATAGCCGCACGGCCTATTTCTTCCACCTTGTTACTGTCAAAACCGCCAATGCACATCCTTCACTTTCACACACAAATAGTCTAAAAATGTTCTCATAGTTCAGCGTACCCAAAACTGGAGCCAAGCATAATGCAGTTTTCAATCCATCAAATGCTCTCTGACATTCCTCATCCCACTGCAAAGGCATAACCGCATCTTTTCTAGTCAAATTCACTAATGGCTTCACAATCAACGCAAAATTACCAATCCATTGTCAGCAATATGAAGCCATGCCTATTATGGCTCTGACTCCTTTTTGTGTCTTTAGAATAGGCATACAAGAAATACTTTCTATGCGTTCTGGCGTTAGTCTTCTCCCTCCTTTCAAAAGTAGGTAGCCCAAGTAAACTACCTCCTTTCGATTATACTGAAATTTCTTCAAACTAGCTTTATGGCCATGTGCCGCTAGGTGTGACAATAGTGATACAGTGCTTTATTTGCAAATCTCCTCTGTGTCTGCAGCTAGCAATAAATTGTCTATGTATTTCAAAAGTACACAACCTACGGGTAATTCCAGCATGTCTAGTTGTTCTTTTAATGCTCTACTGTAAATACCTGGACTTTCCGTATAACCTTGCGGAATCCGCGTAAATGTAAATGATCGTCCTCCTAATGTGAACGCGAACAAGTATCTACTGTCCTTGTCCACTGGAATACTAAAGAATGCGTTCTTCAAATCTATTACACTAAAATATTCTTCTGAAACAGGCATCATTGTCAATATTGTAGTGACGTCTGGCACTAGAGGAAATTGCGGATGTACTACCTTATTCAATGCGCGTAGATCAATTATGAAACGGTATGGTACCTCATTACCTCCTTTTTTATAAACCGGAAGGATCGGGCTGTTACATGTACTGCCTGTGATTTCCTCTATCACCCCTAATTTCACCAAATCGGTAACAATACTCTTCAATCCTTTCTCACCTTCAACCGAAATTTTGTATTGGGGTATTCGCGGTAGGGTAACACCTTCTTTTAAAATAATCTTTACTGGCTCTATCTTTAAACATCCCACATCGTTGTCATGCATTGCCCATATACAGGTTGGTACTTTACTTAGTTCCCCTGGTAACGCTTCGGACATGAATTCTGACACAGGGGCATCGTGTGGCCATATCGTTAGAAACACTCCGTCTGCCGTGCAATTTATAACAGAACCTAGTTTTTTCAACAAATTTAATCCCAACAAATTCTCTCCACAATTTTCTGTCAGAAGGAAAGGACAATGTTCGGTAAATGTTCCTATGGTAACTGGGACTGGTTTGGACACTGGGTTTATGACTGGTGTACCTGCGAACCCTACGGAAATATTCTTTTGCCCTGACAGTGGTATATTCGGAACCAAGTGATGGTCTATTGAACACTTCTGTGCTCCTGTATCTACAAGAAAGCGGTGCTCCTCATTCCCGACTCTCATTTCCACGTAGGGTCCTCTCTGATTCACGGGAATAGACACTGGTTCCGACCCCTGTCCTGGGCTGTCCTATTGGGGAAATAACACATCGTCCGATGTGTAATCATTACTATTACTGTAATACTGTGTATCGAAAACATTTCCACTCTTCCCTCTATTTCCCCCACTCTGATTTCCATACTGTTGATATTGCTGTCTCTGACTCTGGTTTGGGGCATTTTGGTTTTGACCTTGGTTTTGATTACCTCCGTTATTATGATGCTGCTGCATACTATTCCTATTTGGTCCATTCGCACCTGGGTGTCCTCTATGCTGTCTCCTCTGACCAGACCCATTTCTGTTCTGTAGATGAGGGCATTGCGCTCGCCAATGTCCTTCTTCTTTACAATATGCAGACTGATACGGCCCCACTGTTCCCCCATGCATATTCAAACTACTCCTTACTTGTGCGTTCCCTCGCCCTCTATTATGTCCTACTACTTGCTGCATTAATACCCTTGTCTTTAGATTTCCCCTGTCCCTCTCTTCTTTTTCTTTTCCTGCAGTAACTCTGCGCTCATAATATTGGGCCATATGCAGTACTTCGCCCAACGTTTTTGCTTGCCATGCACTCTCTGATGTCATTATTAGATCCTGAATTGGAAGTTTTAACCCCCCTCACATATTTGTCAACAAATAACCTCTTCCCTGCTTCTGAACCCACATCCTGCCTGCTGAAGTCTGTGAATACTTCTTCAAATCTATTAAAATAATCTGTAGCCAACTCATCTTTGCCTTGTACACATGCAGTCAATTTGTCCCATTGGATTCTTTTCTCTGTAACAATCGTTTTTAACTTCTGTACTATACGTGCTGGTAATGCCGCCAGGTTCCGTCCTGGTGTTCCTCCAACCGCTTTATTTCTATCCTCTATTTTCAAGTCCGCCCTTGTGGCGCCAAAGGCAGTTGTGTCATCTACCTTCCTTATTTGTTTCCATATATCTGCTGGCAGGATCACCAGGAATATTAGGTCTATATCACCCATGGTAAGCACGGATGACTGTAGGCAGGACTCTACTTCCTTGTAAAACCCTGCAGGATTCTTTCTTATATCTGGAATCGTCTGCTTTATGTTGTTCACCTCTTGTCTGGAAAAGGGGACATGCACGTATTGGGCGGTGTAATCGGCTGGTGTTACCTGCACCGCTACATTGCCCGCTGCAGGAACCTCCACTTTGGGCACAAAGGTAGGTGGGACCTCTCTCACAGGAAATGCCCCACTTACCGTCCCTCCCCCTTCTCTTAGATGCAACAATATTCCCAGATCCAATGATAGGGCTGTTTCTCCTGTCCCTCGTTCTAATGCTCTCCTATATACTGCCATTATTTCAGGTGGGCTGGCCTTATCGTTTTTTATATCTTTATCTAATAAATGTTCAACCATCGATTGTAGCGCTTTTCTTTTCATAGGCATTGAATATTCATCAAATATCTCATGTATCTCCATTGTGGGAATATTAGGATCTGACATCCATCTAGACGCTTCTCGCATACATACTTTTAACTTGTCGCCCCTTTGTACTGATGACATCGAATGTCTTTGCTGTATATATGGCTCTACAGTTTCCTTTCTATTTCTCCTGATATCTTTACTCCTGTACCTGGGTAAAGTAAACTTTTCAGCATAGTCATTATCTAATTCATCTTTAAGCTCAAAAAATCTGTACACATGTTCTCTTACTTCCTCATCCCTCTCCCTACAGCGTGCTAATGCATTCAAATCTAACAATCGCTGCGGTGGTAATTTCCCAATTAGCTTTTTCCATCTCTCCACCAAATATTCACCCATGCATTCCAACACTACCTGTCTTTCGTTGCTTCTACAAAAGTCATATATCGAATCCAATGTTGCCGTCCCATCATTCCCATCTATATACATCTCTGCCTGTTGCTGCAATTTAACCTTCCTTTCCTTGCTGATTGCGCTGTGGGTTACCCTCGTTGGTCAGTCCTGCCTCTTGCCCCCGTGGTTTCAACTTGAACCCCGGGAGGAACGGACGGTAACGAGTCTGTGTCTAAGGCAGGAGGTGCGGATGGGACAATGGGAACAGCGAGTGTCTGTTGTGGGCCTGGTTGGCTAGTGGGAAGTTTTACGTGCGCGGTCTGTGGCTGTGGGAGAGCTTGATCTACCGGAGGGGGAGCTTGAGCTACGGGCGGGGTCTGGGCAATAGCTACTAACATATCTGGTCTTACTTCTGATATTGGGCCTTGTTTTGTATGGGTCAATATATTTTCTATCAATTCATCTGTCATGTGTAATTCTCGTTGTGGGTATATCTTTTCTATATTCAACTGGTCACGCCTGCCTGCCCTTCTTATACTCTCAGTCCACTCCTCCTCTTCTTTTTCTTCCGCTACCTCACCTTTTGATTTATGCCTGCGCGCATGCTTTGCTCTGCTTTTAAATCGGAGCATTGCTTCCTTTCTCCAGTCTTTAATAGTCTCAAATGCTGCAGGACGCGCTTTCTTTCTTATCAACACCCTTTCCAAGTTATCTATTCTCGCTATCTCAAAACTACCATTAATCGGCCACTGATGGTCTTGTTGCTTTCTGGTTTGCCTATGCCAAGTCTCACAGAATATTATCGCACCCACTCCATACTTCACATACATCTCATACGCCAGAGTTCCCCCAGGTGGTACAATTTGGCCATTTTCCAAAGATTGTCTACCACAGCGGAAAAACCCCACTAAGGTGGACAATACCCCAGGCATGTTTCAACCTTCCCCCTGGTTAATCAACCTTACCTGGGGCGTTTGATTTTGCAAAGTCAACTCTCAACCAATCTCAGGATGCTTTGAATCGGGGAATGACTCACCTGACAAATCAAGTCGTCTGTATACTGACGCACCAAAGGACGTCGTGTCTGCATTTCTTGGCTTCCGCCTCGTTTCGGGACCCTCGCCTCCTTGTTCTCTAGCCAGGCACGTCGATCAGGGATCAGATGTGTGCAGATCTGCAAAGGAGTCTCTCATCACTTTTACAGGGCGCCCCAAACACCTCTTGATCCCGGCTCGATCGTCCCGTCCTCACCGTTCTCTGCCTTTCTCAATTACAACGTTACGCGAAGGAACAAGTGGGGGAGGGTCCCTATTCGGGCGGCATCTTGAAAGGGGCTCCTAGGGGACCCTGACGTCTATGAAAACAAGGCGGGTCACCACACACGATATAGACGCCAGACACAAGGTTGTATTCCCAAAGCTAGAGTTTTATTGCAAAGCAAAAGTCTCAGTTGGCCAACTCGGTCTCACGCCCCGCGACGTATATCTCTAGACCTCGTGGGACGCAAGAGAGTGAATTCGGTACATCAGTTACATATATACAAAATGCATATCAAACTATCAGCTATGACATGTATAACACCCCTCTTCATTGGGTTTCTTTGAACTTGGTGTGATGATGGACATCTCCGACCACTATGACACCTTCAAACATCTATTCTAGTAACAATTTGCAATTTGTGAGTGCATAGGCATCTTTTGGTTATTGAATAGAACACAGCGCTTCTGTTCTTGGAAGCGAACTACATACAGGGGGGAGTTGCATTCCGGACCTTGCTATCTATCAGGTGCTATTCGTGTCCTGGGAGCCGACATGCTCTTAGCGGGCTCAGCAAAGGGGGGCCGCTAGAAAAGCATAATTCAAGCCTTTAACGGTATTATTCTAACATATTCTACCATATAACGAGACTGGCTGGCAGCTGTGAAATGATTAAATGCCCTGCAGCTCTGCTTCAAGGCTACATTAAGGAGGGAGCCGGGCATTCTTCCTGGCGCTGCCTACGTTTGTGTTTCAGCGCACTCTTGTTATCCTCTCGGCCCTGTGGCCTTGTCCTTTTCACATACAGACAACAATGTTCCACAGTCGAGCAGTGTAAGCGGAAAATAAACTGCGAAGCAATAGGAACAGAAAGCAATGAGCAATGGTTGGAAAACAAAATGGCGATTCTTGTTACATCAAAATGGCCGTTCATTGGAAAACTCTATTCTGTCGTATCGTGCATGAGACGGTTGGCCCACGGCCACCAAAATGCGTTTGCGGTCTCAAATTAGATTTCTAGACTGACAATCTTGTTTCTCATGCATGCACTGGGTGGCAGGCTCTGCTTCTCGAACATGCTAAGGGATCTTGTTTCTCATGCATGCACTGGGTGACAGGCTCTGCTTCTCTGATATGCTAAGGGATCTTTTTGTTACTCACACACGCACTGGGTGGCAGGCTCTGCTTCTCTAACATGCTAAGGGATCTTGTTTCTCATGCATGCACTGGGCGGCAGGCTCTGCTTCTCTGATATGCTAAGGGATCTTTTTGTTTCTCACACACGCACTGGGCGGCAGGCTCTGCTTCTCTAACATGCTAAGGGATCTTGTTGTTTCTCACGCATGCCCTGGGCGGCAGGCTCAGCTTCTCGTACATGCTACTCACGCATGCCTTGGGTGGCTGGCTGTACTTCTCTAACACGCCAAGGGATCTTGTTGTTTCTCATGCATGCACTGGGCAGCAGGCTCTGCTTCTCTAACATGCTAAGGGATCTTGTTGTTTCTCATGCATGCACTGGGCAGCAGGCTCTGCTTCTCTAACATGCTAAGGGATCTTGTTGTTTCTCACGCATGCACTGGGTGGCAGGCTCTACTTCTGTAACATGTTAAGGGATCTTGTTATTCAGTGCTAATTTTTCATTTTCACTGTATATTCACCTGCTGCATAACTTGTGGCCTAGTGTTTGCCGTTCATACAATGTGTCCTGTAGCGGCAGCATTTTTACGTGTGCCTAGAAGCTTTTCTTTGCGAACACATCTAGCGCCATCTGCGCTCCCGCGGCACCTCTATTTCACTTGGTCTTGTGATATTCGGCCTCCTCTCGGGGAAGGTGATTAATAGATGAAACTCTTGTCCAGGGATGGTGTCAGGGCCTTTCAACCCTTTCAAATGAAAAGGGCTCTGAACTTCAGGGGGTCCCCAACAACTGGTTCCAAGTTGCCAGTCAGCAGTCTTGTAACACAGCAATATATTAATTTCTCTATTTTCACTCTAGGGTTTAAAATGTGTGCTTTGCACAACCGTATTACAAGCTGCATTTTATCTTCCGACAAGAAATAGAGAAGTGTTATCACCCCATTGCCTTCTAACACTGGTTCCTCCACATCAGCCCCTTGATGACAAAGAAGTGATTAGAGCTGTTCCGTGGGCATTCAGCGTTTAAGCTCCCTGTAAGATGGCTGTCTCATTATAATTGGTAGCTATTAACCTTATCTTTGTCGCCATTGTAATGTATGCACCCCAAGGGTACCTCAGGCCATTTATGCTCTAAGCAGCAGGGCCCCCACCATCATGTTGAAATGGGTCCCCACCAATGCTTTAAGTGGGCCGGGGCTAGCCAGGGCCGAGACTCGGCAGTCTCCAGAAAAGGCTGCCGAGCCGGGGCCCTGCTGGGGCCCACCCCCAACTAGCCCCAGCCATGCTGACACCTGAGGCAGCCCGTGTAGAGGCTGCACAGTTACACGAGCTGCCTGCAGGTGTCAACACTTTGGATTAGAACAAAAGAAAAGGCATCGCCTTTTCTTTTTTCTAAACCGAAGTGCTGACACCTGCTAGCAGCAGGTGTAACCGTGCAGTAGGGGCTGCCTGATAGTTCTGTACTCTGAAACCGGAGAAGGCCTGGACTGCCCAGCCCTCCTTTTGTTTCTGAGTAAATAGCCATCACCCAGCATGAAACCCCTGGCTGCTTATGCTGGCCGATGGCTATTTACTAGGAAACAAAAGGCGAGCTGGGCAGACCAGCCCTCCTCCTGTTTCAGAGTACAGAGCCATCAGGAGCAGGCAGCACCTTCATGCATGTAGCCCGTGGTAAAGCATTGCACCATGTGGCGCCTTGAATGAAAAGGCTGCCTGCTGGGTGTGAGCTGGGGCACACTGGTGTCACACCTTGGGTGCGCCCAGCACCTTCTTTTGATTTAAAGGAGGGGCTGGACACATCAAAGGTAATATTGCCAGTGCGCCCCAGCTCTACTTCTTTTAGAAGCCCGCACCCCTTAGGCGAGGGGGTGGCTCTCGATAGGGGGCGTGCCCTAAGCACACCATACTTTTCCACGCCCCCTAATGAGAGCCCCCCTCGATTTCTAATCCACTTAAAGCACTGGCCCCAGCAGATCTTCAGCTGGGTCTGCTCTTGCCAGTACTATAGCGATATACACCTCATTCTGGGGTGGACATGTCTGGTACGAGCGCACCAGCCAAAACCAGGTAGGCCCGAGCACAGCCGGGCCTCGCTGCGCTCAACAGGACTTTCACCGGCCCTGTCTGCATCAAAAAGTGCTGTTTAACACTACAGTATTGGTAATAGTTTGGTGGAAGTGGTGCCATTTTATAATGGCAAATTGCTGCCAAAACGTACACACGTGTCCAATTACCCTTAAGAAACCTACAAAGGAAGTGACCACCACTGAAAATGGATGAGCGAGTAAGTCCCTTCACTATTTCCATTGCGGCCATCTTAAAGAGAAAGACAGGGATGGCACCAGGGAGAGGTGCGGGTAAGTGCCTGTTAATGGGGGGGGGGGGAGACGAGGGACTGGGGATGCAGGAGCCAGGGGAAAGTACCAGAGAATTGCAGTCCCGTGCGATAGGCACAAGAGAGAACGTGGGCGGTTACTGGCAGATTGAGCCCGCGTACTTGGCCTCCTGTTTGGCCGTTGCCTCGGGGTCCCATGATTCTTCAGTGATTCCAGAAAAACACTATGTTAGTTCTGTCCAGTAGGTGGTGCTACAAATTCAGTTGGGTTTGCAGCCGAGAAATCTGACATTGGCAGCTGGGTGCACATCTGCTGGCTCTGAAGACTGCATGTCCATTCGGCCGAGACAGAGACCGCCGAGAACAAACCTACATGTTCTAGTGCATTGAGGACTGCATGCACTCATGCATCCCTCAGCATACATGGCATTTTGTTGGCCAGCACATGTCATTGCTGCATACAGTAATTATGTGGCATTGCACATGTGTCATTGCTACACACTTGTCACTGTTTTGCCCTGAAGCAGCTTCCAGCACTCTGCCTTCACCCCTGCACGTTGGTGGTGTCCATGGGACCTTTTATTGGGGCAAACAGTCTCCTACAGCCCTCATCCCTTGTATATCTGGTGGGACCTCCAAAACTAATCCACATGAGCTTCTTCCAGCCCCCCCGCCCCCCCCCAACCTCCTTGGCCTCCAGCAGTCCCTGTCACTAAACTGTATTTGCGAGCGACATTTGTACATATCACTCTTTTCTTATTGGCCAAAAGGGTCTGCTCACCAACAGAGCTCTACACTATTTTAGGCCCAATTAATCTCAAGAATCTGCACTACCATAAGGTGCCCACAACACACATGACTATGATATGATAGGTTATTTCTAACGCGCTTAGTACCCAGAGGGTTCTAAGCACAGACCCGGGGATCGAACCTGTGTTGCTCTGTGTCGTCTTGCTTCCAAGGAGAGTGCGCTGCCACTGAGCTATCCTCCCGAGACTATGACCCTGTACGTAGACTTGCAGGCACGCCTACACCCCGTGGCGTTGGTAGGCGCGTGCCTGGGGTGCACACCCTGATCTGATTCAAGTGAATGCATTCAGTATACAGTATATTTATCAGTCACACCACCCAAGCAGGCTTTTCTTCTCACATACGTGGATGAAGCTCCTACTCGATGTACTGTACTACAGACAGCAAGCAACTGTTTAGACATTCACCTTGTTCAGGAGGTGGGTGTAATGATTTCCATTCCACTTCCCACAGAAAGTTATGGCAATCATGTTTTCTGTTATTTAAGATGTTCTTATTCCATACAGATGTAAGCACATCTTGTGAGGAATTCAAACATCTGCTTGGTGGGTGTGCACTCACATCGGCTTTTTTGAAATTTTATATGAAATGGAATGATGGTAGATCACCTTTGGAAAATGTGTGGAGCTAATCTGCACACATTTTCCTATGCTCACCGCACGACATACACATAGATATGTGTACTCTGAGAGGACACAGCCAACAGGCGCAGTCCTCCCTGTCACATTTAGTTGGAATGTAGCACCCAGGAGTACATCAAGGCATCTCAAAAGGGGGAGAGCAAAACCTTCCTCCTGCTATGACCAGACTAATTAAAAATCAAAGGCTCCATGGATACGATCTGTCCTTTAGGGAAATCACTGCTGAATGGTGGTATCAATTAACATAATTAACATACTAAAAGGGTATACTTCAAACAGGCTGCAGAGGCTAAGACCAAAGAAACATGAAACCCCCAACAACCTTTGATATGCACTATGTCAACCTGAAGTCAACTTCCTCCTTTCAGTTTCAATGATAGTGAGCTGTCAAGTCTGGTACATGTGTTTCCAGTAGGCAACCCTCGCAGGGGGACCCCATTCATCAGGTAAGAGAATGTGATTTGATGGAGACAGAAAGACTGTTCTCGACACAACTTCAAGGGAGACCTGCCTTTAATCAGGAACCACAGAGAGCTCAATTAACCAGAAAGACCCTTTGATCTGCAAGAGAAAGGAAGATGGGTGGGACTTAGTAGTACATGTTTTCAACGCTTTTCCTTTCCTGTTGCAAAGCACTCTGGTTTTGACCTCACGCATAAAAGAAGATTGTTGGTGGGGACTCAGGATTGGTGCATTAAGGTAGGCTTAGTCTACACCAATCTCTGGGGCTCATTTGGCTTTAAAAGTGGGTGAGCCCCTCTTTTGGCAGATCATCTGAAGACTTTGCAAGGAGTAACACCAAGAACTCATTTGGACCCTGGCTGAAGGTATAGTCTGCCTTACAGCTTCCATCAGTGAAGGAAGGCCAGGATTTCCATGAGGGAAGTAAGATCCGGCCCTAAACATCTCCCATGGAACAGAGGGAGATACTGAATACAGAGAACCATCCAAACAGCTCCTGAACCAGACCCTAGCCAGCACACAGTGTGCCCTGCTAGCAAGCTTCCTAGGTTGGTACATCTAGAGAGTCTCTGAACCAAACCAAGGACAAGGCTGTTGCCTGAAACACTTTCCTCAGCTTTGGGCCGTCTGCCTTAAAGGACGAGACAAGCTCAGTGAAGAAGCTAGGAGGAGTCCAGCGTCTGACTTAAAGGACATTTTTGAGTCAGCAGAACCCCTCCTGCTGCAACCGACTGCACCACTTACTGTTGTCACTCTGCAGTTACTAACATCATCCGAAATGCCTCGACCAGTGCTTCAGACCCCCCAACTACCACTAAGACAACGATTCCTGACCCGAGCCGCCATGTAGTCCAGCTTGCAGCCATCCATCCAGCCTCGCTCACCGCACTGCCTGACGCCTGATACCCACAGCTGTCTCCCGTCTTGAACTCTGTTGCAGAAGCTGCAAAGCTCCCTGAAACCGACTCTACACTGTCTAGCACCAATAACTACTATGTGCACAAGGTACATTGTGGTTCTGTCCCCCTGGTCCCACCTCGAAGGCCCCTAATGACTTTTTACGACCCATTGTTCCCTTCGTGCTGAAACCAAGTATCCTTGAACTATTGTGATTAATTATTTTACCGACTACCCTCCTGTCAGTATCCAGAGTACATCCCTTTCCTTCTTGAAACTGTCTGTCCTCTGCATTCCTTTACAGGGTGGCTTGTAGTTTGTAGTGTGCTAGAACTGTCTGTTGAATGATAACAAAGTAGATATTTTTATACAACCTTAACTTGACAGTCCCTTTGATCATTGGCCAATAATTGTATATTCTCTGATTTGCAACTAACTAACGATCCACAAACTTGTGGAGATAATTCTGCCGTTTCGTCCACGTTACCAAAATTGGACAAGGAGGTTTATAATTTGCTTGTGTTTTCAATCTGTTCAGAACCCTTCTGGTGTACTAGATTTGTGGGGCTGATTGATGGTTTAGAAACCGATATTCATCCCATGACCATTGGTGCTCCGGAAGGGCATCACAGTGAACTGATAATGTCCTTCCGGAGTTGCGAATGCTGACCTCTCTCTCACTCCATCTGTCAAACCGACCTGCCAATAACCTACCATGAGGGCAAAGGTACTCGTACTTGGCAGCACTGAGCTTGTCAATGAGCTCATCTGCCTGAAGAATGGGATGAGCATCTGTTTTCGTGACAGAATTGAGCACCCTCTAGTCCACACAAAAGCGAACGTCAGCCTTCCCACCACTGGTCTTTTTAGGTACCAGTACCACTGAGCTACCCCAGGGGCTGTGGGATGGCTCTATCACTCCTAGGGACAAGATCTTCGAAACTTCATCCTTGATGTTGTCCCTGAACTTATCAGATATTCGTTGAATCCTACTCTTCACCGGCACACTGTCGCCTGTGTTCACACCATGGTTTTACCAATCTGTGTGACTGGGATTTGGTGAAAACAGACCGTAAAACAGTCCCAGTAAACAGCAACAGTTTGTCAGTTGCTGTTCTGACAGGTCCAGTGGTCGAAGTGTACGAAAGAAGTAGTGGAGCTATGTTCCCACCTGGCCTGCACCGCTCCCCACAAACCCCATTGCCACACCCCCTCCCACGCACAATACAAACCCCAAAACCATGCACTTGCTGTTTAAGGGCACGTCCAGTGCAGTGCACTAAAAGTGCAAGTTTCAACTTCTTCCTACACTTTTATTTTAAAACGAAACCGTTCCGGAACGGTTTCTTTTTAAAATGAAAGTATAGGAACAGTAAACCTTATTTTAAAGAAGTATAGGAGCACCGCTTCCAACCGCTCCCGCCCACTTCGACCACTGGACAGGTCCATTGCAAAGTTGACACCTTGAACTGACCCATCTGTGACTTCAGTGTGCAGGAGGTCTGGGAGGGGATTAGTCTCCTTCTCAGTCTCTCTGTCAGTCACTTATGCCATGACCAAGCCATCCTGGCTGTAATAGCTGGTTGATGTAAAAGACCCTGCACATCTGTTTAGGTCCTTTCACGTCAATGAGATAATTCACCTCACTGACTTTTTCCAGCACACAGTAAGGCCCAGTCCACTTGTGCTGAAGGGCACTGGGTTTGACAAGCTCCATAATCCACACTCACTGGCCTGGAGAACAGCCTGTCACTGTGGCCTTCTGGTCATGTCAGTGCTTCATCAGCTCCTGAGTAGCCTCTAGGTTCTTAGTTGGCTGTTCCATGTACTTTGCCATTCTAGACGGAAGGCCGAGTACATAGTCCATCACATCTCGTGTAGGGGATCAGTGTGTGCTTTCCCACACCTTTTTCACTAGACTGAAGGGACCTCATACAGGGTGTCCAAACAGAAGCTTGAAGGAGCTAAACCCTACTCCGCTCTGTGGCACCTCCCTGTAGGCAAACAGAAGTCATGGCAGGAGAATATCCCATTTTCTCCTCAGGAGCTCTTCTAAGCCACCTATCATGCCTCGCAGGGTCTTGTTGAACCACTCAACAAGCGCATTTGTTTGGGGATGGAAGGATGTAGATAAACTATAGATGACTCCACACTCTTCCCATATGGCCTTCATATACGCTGATATGAAGTTTGATCCCCTGTCAGAAACAACTTCCTTGGGGAATCCAACACAGGATAATATCCTAATCAGAGCCTCTGCAACCACGGGGGCTTTGATGCTCCTAAGAAGGACAGACCTACCGTCCTGGAGTTCTGACTGGGGCAGGACAGTTGGAGGTGATGTTCCCAGCCTTGCACATCCATTTACCATGTGGGTGTTCCGTCCCCAAGCACAGCGGCAGCTCCAGGGAGCCCGGAAGGGTCCCATTCCCTCCCCCAAGGGAAAATATTTATCACAGCCCAGCCCGTGCTCCAGGATGAGCGGTGGTTCCCGGGAGGCCCAGGATATTCCCTGTCCTTTCTCAGAGGGAGAAGCTGTAACTCAGGCGAGCCAGAATACCAGGATGGTTGAGGATCACTACCTGGCCTTGGGCACCCGCCTTCCATGTGGGTTGACTATCCCCAAGTGCAGCGGCAGTCCCAGGGAGCCCCGGCATGATCCCCATTCCTCCCCGGTGGTGACATCTGTAACATAGCACAGCCAGAGGGGCAGCCTGGGCTTGCAGACGGTCAACCCACACGGGAGACATCTGCTCCCAGGGAACCAGCAATTTTCTGCTGGCATGGGGGGCAATTTGTGGCCTGCCACTGCAATTGTCCACCAAAATAATTCCCCAAATGGCCCACTCCCGCTCACACCACCAACAATCCAGCCCCCGTCTCACCCACCCCACTGACAGTGGGCCCTGCCCGTAGAATAATAAAAACAGTACTCATATAACATTGGAGCAGCTCACGCAGAATAAGCTGTAAATGAAACAAAAACATTTGTTACCTACGGTCTCCCGAGCAAAAACAAATCATCACTACTACTCTCCGATCACAGCCCCCCTTTCAAGCAATCCCAGGTGGTCTACTGACCCTCACCCCCCAGTAAAAACACATTTTCCCCTTCCTAGGGGCAGAAATCTGACCCCAGGTAGGTCTACATGAGGTGCCCCATCCAATTACATGAGGTGCCCCCCCCCTAGAATGCAGCCTACCATTTTCAAATTCCTAGGAAGGGGCATCTGACCCCAGGGAGTGCTGCATGAGATGTCCCCCCTCCATTTGAGGTGGTGGGGAGAGAGCCACCACAAAATGTGGGACAGGCCCCCCAATGGCTGGGACAGTAGGTTCTGGGCACCCTAATGTGCCCATCTGCACCAAGGGAAGATGGGTAAACAAAATAAAATGTGAAAATGGTAGGCTGCATTCTGAGGGGCACCCTAAACCACTGGGGAATTATGTAATGGAAAGGGGGGTGGCCCTCTCCCCCACACAAAATGGATGGGGTTCCTCATGCAGCCCTCCCTGGGGGGCAGATATCTGCTCCTAGGAAGGGGCATCTGACCCCAGGGAGTGCTGCATGAGATGCCCCTCCTCCATTTGGGGTAGGGGGAGAGGGCCACCACAAAATGTGGGACAGGCCCCAAATGGATGGGGCAGTGGGTTTTGGGCAAACTGGGGGCAGATTGGCACACTAATGTGCCCATATGCACCAAGTGAAGTTGGGTAAACAAAACAAAAAAGTTGAAAATAGTAGGATGCATTTTAGGGGGAACTGAGGGGCACACTAAACCACCAGGGAAATGTGTAATGTAAAGGGGGAGGGCCCTCTCCCCCCCACCCCAAATTTATGGGGGGGCATCTCATCTCTCAGGGTGGGGGGAGAGGGACACCCCCCTTTCATGAAAAAAATACCTGTTGGCTAGTGACCCACCAACCCCACCCAAATCTCAGTTACAATTAATTCTTTGTTTTATTTGTATGTTTTTTCATACCGTGTTCCCTGGGGGAAAATGGTCACACATCTGCTCCTGGGGTCTCCATAGGTGTGGCCCAATGCTTTGGAGGCCGGGGGGGCTGATTACATGGTAAGCAGACTCCACTCCCCCCAAGTCACAAAAGGATCCCTGGTGGTCCCATGGCATTGCAAGTATTTCGCAGTTATAGATTTAAAAAATGTGTTCTTTTCAATTCACCTTTATGAAGACTCACAAAATTGGACTTCCTTCTCGTATAGAAATATCCACCTGAAACATACTCGATTGACCCAGGGGTATTGTGAGTCCCCCTCAATCTTGAACACAGTCCTTCAGATGAAACATACTCAATTGCCCTATGGGTAATGTGTGCCCCCCTCAATCTTTAACAGTGTCCTTCAGATGAAACATACTCGATTGCCCTATGGGTAATGTGTGCCCCCCTCAATCTTTAACAGAGTCCTTCAGATGAAACATACTCGATTGCCCTATGGGTAATGTGTGCCCCCCTCAATCTTTAACAGAGTCCTTCAGATGAAAAATACTCGATTGCCCTATGGGTAATGTGTGCCCCCCTCAGTCTTTAACAGAGTCCTTCAGATGAAAAATACTCGATTGCCCTATGGGTAATGTGTGCCCCCCTCAGTCTTTAACAGAGTCCTTCAGATGAAACATACTCGATTGCCCTATGGGTAATGTGTGCCCCCCTCAATCTTTAACAGAGTCCTTCAGATGAAAAATACTTGATTGCCCTATGGGTAATGTGTGCCCCCCTCAGTCTTTAACAGAGTCCTTCAGATGAAAAATACTCGATTGCCCTATGGGTAATGTGTGCCCCCCTCAGTCTTTAACAGAGTCCTTCAGATGAAACATACTCGATTGCCCTATGGGTAATGTGTGCCCCCCTCAGTCTTTAACAGAGTCCTTCAGATGAAACATACTCGATTGCCCTATGGGTAATGTGTGCCCCCCTCAGTCTTTAACAGAGTCCTTCAGATGAAACATACTCGATTGCCCTATGGGTAATGTGTGCCCCCCTCAATCTTTAACAGAGTCCTTCAGATGAAACATACTCGATTGCCCTATGGGTAATGTGTGCCCCCCTCAATCTTTAACAGAGTCCTTCAGATGAAACATAGTTGATTGCCCTATGGGTAATGTGTGCCCCCCTCAGTCTTTAACAGAGTCCTTCAGATGAAACATACTCGATTGCCCTATGGGTAATGTGTGCTCCCCTCAATCTTTAACAGAGTCCTTCAGATGAAACATACTCGATTGCCCTATGGGTAATGTGTGCCCCCCTCAATCTTTAACAGAGTCCTTCAGATGAAACATACTCGATTGCCCTATGGGTAATGTGTGCCCCCCTCAGTCTTTAACAGAGTCCTTCAGATGAAACATACTCGATTGCCCTATGGGTACTGTGTGTCCCCCTCAATCTTTAACACAGTCCTTCAGATGAAACATACTCGATTGCCCTATGGGTAATGTGTGCCCCCCTCAATCTTTAACAGAGTCCTTCAGATGAAACATACTCGATTGCCCTATGGGTAATGTGTGCCCCCCTCAATCTTTAACAGAGTCCTTCAGATGAAACATAGTTGATTGCCCTATGGGTAATGTGTGCCCCCCTCAGTCTTTAACAGAGTCCTTCAGATGAAACATACTCGATTGCCCTATGGGTAATGTGTGCCCCCCTCAGTCTTTAACAGAGTCCTTCAGATGAAACATACTCGATTGCCCTATGGGTACTGTGTGTCCCCCTCAATCTTTAACACAGTCCTTCAGATGAAACATACTCGATTGCCCTATGGGTAATGTGTGCCCCCTCAATCTTTAACAGAGTCCTTCAGATGAAACATACTCGATTGCCCTATGGGTAATGTGTGCCCCCCTCAGTCTTTAACAGAGTCCTTCAGATGAAACATACTCGATTGCCCTATGGGTAATGTGTGCCCCCCTCAGTCTTTAACAGAGTCCTTCAGATGAAACATACTCGATTGCCCCATGGGTAATGTGTGCCCCCTCAATCTTTAACAGAGTCCTTCAGATGAAACATACTCGATTGCCCTATGGTAATGTGTGCCCCCCTCAATCTTTAACAGAGTCCTTCAGATGAAACATACTCGATTGCCCTATGGTAATGTGTGCCCCCCTCAATCTTTAACACAGTCCTTCAGATGAAACATACTCGATTGCCCTATGGGTAATGTGTGCCCCCCTTAGTCTTTAACAGAGTCCTTCAGATGAACATACTCGATTGCCCTATGGGTAATGTGTGCCCCCCTCAGTCTTTAACAGAGTCCTTCAGATGAAACATACTCGATTGCCCTATGGGTAATGTGTGCCCCCCTCAATCTTTAACAGAGTCCTTCAGATGAAACATACTCGATTGCCCTATGGGTAATGTGTGCCCCCCTCAGTCTTTAACAGAGTCCTTCAGATGAAACATACTCGATTGCCCTATGGGTAATGTGTGCCCCCCTCAGTCTTTACCAGAGTCCTTCAGATGAAACATACTCGATTGCCCTATGGGTAATGTGTGCCCCCCTCAATCTTTAACACAGTCCTTCAGATGAAACATACTCGATTGCCCTATGGGTAATGTGTGCCCCCCTCAGTCTTTATCAGAGTCCTTCAGATGAAACATACTCGATTGCCCTATGGGTAATGTGTGCCCCCTCAATCTTTAACAGAGTCCTTCAGATGAAACATACTCGATTGCCCTATGGTAATGTGTGCCCCCCTCAATCTTTAACAGAGTCCTTCAGATGAAACATACTCGATTGCCCTATGGTAATGTGTGCCCCCCTCAGTCTTTAACAGAGTCCTTCAGATGAACATACTCGATTGCCCTATGGGTAATGTGTGCCCCCCTCAGTCTTTAACAGAGTCCTTCAGATGAAACATACGCGATTGCCCTATGGGTAATGTGTGCCCCCCTCAATCTTTAACAGAGTCCTTCAGATGAAACATACTCGATTGCCCTATGGGTAATGTGTGCCCCCCTCAGTCTTTACCAGAGTCCTTCAGATGAAACATACTCGATTGCCCTATGGGTAATGTGTGCCCCCCTCAATCTTTAACACAGTCCTTCAGATGAAACATACTCGATTGCCCTATGGGTAATGTGTGCCCCCCTCAGTCTTTATCAGAGTCCTTCAGATGAAACATACTCGATTGCCCTATGGGTAATGTGTGCCCCCCTCAGTCTTTATCAGAGTCCTTCAGATGAAACATACTCGATTGCCCTATGGGTAATGTGTGCCCCCCTCAATCTTTAACACAGTCCATCAGATGAAACAGACTCGATTGCCCTATGGGTAATGTGTGCCCCCCTCAGTCTTTATCAGAGTCCTTCAGATGAAACATACTCGACTGAGGGGGGTAATGTGTGCCCCCCTCAGTCTTTATCAGAGTCCTTCAGATGGACCTGGGCGTGTCCAGCTTGAAAGTGCAATAGTCCAATACGTGGATGACATTTTCGTGTGTAGTGAGACAGAAGAAATATGCAGAGAGGATGCAGTTAAGCCCATGACTATACTCTCAGAGAAAGGATATAAAGTGGACAAAGAGAAGTTACAATACTGCCAGGAAGAGGTTTTGTACATAGGAAATTGATCTATTATGAGGGGAAGAAGGTGACATCTGAGAGAGCAGAAGCAATAATGAAGACTTTGGCACCTAAAACAGTGAGGGAAATGCAACCATTTCTAGGCCTATTTAATTATTGTAGGGCCTGGGTTTTTGATTACAGTACTTATATTGGACCACTTTTAAACGGACTTCATGTAGCACAGGTGGGCAAGAGAAAATAATGTGGACAAATGAGATGACTGAAGCATTTGCAGAATTTTAAAAGGCAACCAGCCACGTGGGAATTCCAGATTATCATGAGGAGTTGTTCTCATTCAAATGAAGAAGTCATGACAGCAGTCCTTACACAGAAAACGACATTAGGGCATGGGCATAAACCATTGGCCTATTATAGTGGGATTCTAGATTCAATTATCAAAGGACTTTATCGCTGTGAGCAGTCCTTAGCTGCTGCTGCATTCACAATCGAAAAAGTTTCAAGTATAACAATGGGGTGTTCAATAACACTATTAGTAGAGCATGCATTATTTATGATTTTAGAGAAGCCCAAAAGTACCACACAAAGAGCATCAGGATACAAGGTAATTATATCAAATCCTGTGATTCGAGTTGTTAGATGCAAGACAGTGAACCCAGCAACTTTCATAGCAGAACCAGTAGGGGAGGTTGATTATGTACATGATTGTACAACGTTCATTGAAAATTACAATGAAATTCACCAATTTAGAGAAAATGCTATTAGTAGAGGGAAGTTGCCTTTATTGATGGTTCTTTGAAAATTGACCAAACAACTGGTGAAAGGCACACTGGTTCAATGGCAGTAAAGCTGAACAGAGAGGGTGAATTTGAGGTAGTGACAACCACGAGATTGCCTTTGCATTAGTCAGCACAAGCTGCAGAATTAGTGGTGCTTATTACCGCTCTTCAGAGATTCAAAGATGAGGAAGTGACTGTGTACCCTGACTCCGCCTATGTGACGTCAACTGTACATGCATGTTTGACGCGCTGAAAAAGGAGGGACTTCCGCCATGCAGACAGCACTTCATTGCATCATTCAGCCCTATGGGGTAAACTTATTGACGTATTAGCACTCCCGTTGATGCTAGTAGTCGTAAAATGCTCAGCCCATACCAAAAAGAGAATTCGTAATTTCCCATGGAAATGAAGCCATAGATTTACAAGCCAAAAAGCAGCCTATTTTTCAGAGATCACTAATTTTGAAATTGAAAGTATCAAACGGATGACAGGGTGAAACATGTTGGTAAAGGAGGGCTTTAACATGCTGTCTACAGTCCAGCTAATTGAGATAGAAGGACGAGCACCAAAAGAAGAAAAGGAGTTATGAAAGAAACAGGGCTGTTCTTTATCCCCCACTGAGGCAGTTTGGAGATAGGATACCACTGGAAAGCCAGTTATGCCTCTAATATTATTGAGGATAGCATTGGAGCAACTCCACTATCCCGCACTTATGACTCGAGAGATTCTAGCTGCAACAATTGCAGAAGAGTGTTTATTGTCAAATCTGTTAGAACATGTGGCACAGTTTATTGTAAATTGCATTGTGTGTCAGAAATTTACTGCAGGGCAAACTGTGAACAGTGAGAGGAGCAATTCCTAGACCCAATGACCAATTTCAGCACCTACATAAAGATTATGTAGATATGCTACAGACATGCAACAGTTACAGGTACATGCTGGTCATGAGATGGTCTTATTCTAGATGGATCGAGCAGGTCCATGCACACACCCTGACACCACGTGCGCTGCCAAGTTCCTTGTACGTGAGGTCATCCCAACATGAGGTATGTGTGAGGTTTTGCGGTCTGACAATGGACTGCATTTTGCAAATGAACTTTTTGAGCAAATAGTTCTCCTATTAGGCAATACACATATGTTTCCCTCTGCATATCACCCCCAGGCAAATGGTGATGGTGAATGATTAAACAGACTATTGAAGGAGAGGATAGCGAAAGTCAAATGATTTTGAAGAATGGATGGGTACATTGCCTACCCATTGCCCTATACGCCCTAAGAAATCAGCCTGGTTCAGATCACCATCTAACTCCTCATGAGTTGGTGATTGGACGCAGCATGAAAACTCACCTTGCTCTTCCACCTAGGTTAAAAACCGATGCCCACAGTTTAGCGAGGGTATTAGTGGATGAGATGCATGATTACCTAACAACAATGACTGCAAGTGTTTCTTTCATGTCTCAACAAGTCAAAATCCAAAGGGAGGAGTCAAAGTGAAGCGACAATCAATCCATTGAAGTAGAAGATTTGTTGAAACAACCCAGCATCTACCCAAGGGATCAGGTGCTGCTGCGAAAATGTGTACGCACTTGAAACACAACCGGTTTTGAAGGGCTGTACAAGGTGGAAGAAGCTACCCCAGCAGCTGTAAAATTGAAAGGAAGTTGAGAAACTCTGACCCCTCCTGAAGATTCTGATGGTGAAGCAAGAGAAGAAGTTCTGCGCATGCAGACTTGATCGATGGCTGGAAGTAAAGAACATGACAGTATTTTGAACTAAGGGCCAATATCTTTCAGCATTTCATAAAGAGTAAATAGACTTGCGGTTATCCTGGAACTTTCTTTTTGGACAGGCCCATAGAACACTACCTTGAACTATTAGAATTGAAAGAAACTTTACATCTTTATGTTACCTATTGCAATAACATTACACACATTTCTGTTTGCTGTTTTTACCTACATATTACAGAGTTATCCAGCTTTAGTCAGAAGATACGTGAATATAGTGAAATGTTTGGGGAATCCAAAGCACAATTTTTAGGGACTTATAGGGCATGGCTAATTTCTGTTCGAGAATCAAGAAGGACTTTACAGAGGACAGACCCGGCAGGAGCAGAATCCCAGTGTTCCCATAATAAGCCAAGGCACTAACCAATGTTCCAGCGGTTGCCATCCTATGACCAATTAGTGACAATGCAGCAGTGCCTGGGGGATGCAGAGCAGATACCCACACAAAAGCCAAAACTGTAAACATTGCCAATGCTTATTTTCCATGTATGTTTTGTTGGGCTTTGTGTGTGTTTTAGTGTCTATTCTTTTTTTGTTTGAATGATAGTGTTTTCACTATGCTTCATGCTATTTAACCTGTTGCTTTCGTGATATTAAAGGTGGCACATGGCTGCTGTAGAGGGAAAAAGAATATTTGTAAAAATGTTGTTCTCATAGTTTTACAATTTCTTTCTACCGGATATTAGTAGTTGAAGTGTTCTAGATATGGTACATAAATGGAATATTATTCTTTTGTTATATCTTGGGTACTGATTCTGAGTTGTATATTTGATGTAATATGATTGAGTATATTTTGAAATCATATTGTCTGAAGATATGATAATGATATGATAAGTTATTTATAGCGTTTTCTAAGAGTGGACCAGAGGATCGAACCTGTGTTGCTCCCTGACGTTTTGATTCCAAGGCGAGCATGTTGCCCCTGAGCTATTCTCCCGGGAAGTAAAGTCTTGTTTTGTTTCCTACACTGCAACCGTGAGAGCCACGGGGATGGCATTCCAGTAGGCAGGGGTGTAGTCAGAGAAGGTGTTGAACCTCTTAAAAATACACAATTTTATCATGCGTCCAGAAATTATGTTTTTGTGGTTTGTGGAAAACCAAATGTTAAAAACAAAATCTGTGAATCATTGTTTCTGTCCTTGGCAACGGCCAGGAAAGTTCACTTAATTTGGCAAAGTTGTTTGCCAACTCTGGTGTACTTTCATGGCAGAGGCCAACAATTACAGAGAAAAGGTTTTTTCGCATCTACCTATTTTCAGAGTCATGTGACTTTAAGAATGGTGTTTCTAGTGAGACATTATAGGCTGTGTGGGATATATTGACCCAATCAACAGCATCGCCCCACATCACTAAGCTGCATTGCGCAAGAAACAGCAATCTGGCTGTGCTGGCTCTTGTGCGCACCAGAACCTCAAAATCGCATTTGGCAGCAACAGCAAAAATGGCTGCACCATCCTGCCTAGCACACTTCAGGCAAAATGGAACAAGGGGACACACTGAAAAAGTATGCCAGTGTGAAACCTATATATGGAATCATGTGAACAGGCAGCAGTGTATTGCTGCAAAAGCCAAAAATCCCCTTAAAAATGAAACATTTTCACCCTTCAAAATGCTGTTTTTACGCTAATTCCATCAGTTCATTTTGAAACCACTGTGATTAAAAAGGCCCTGTTATGCCCAGGATATTTCACTGTGATTCTCCAAAACCAGACATAATTCCTGAGTGACAGGCTGTGCCAGCCAAAACCTGAAAACCAACAAAAGCTGTACTGCATCAAACACAGAAAAGCGCTTAACTTTGGATAAAAAGCACATAAAATCAATGTACACATTTCAATTTTATGGAGACCTTTGCCTTGTCCAGACTGCTGTGTAAACCATATTGGAAAGATAAATGTCAAACCGAATTTAAAGAAAGAAATGCTAGCAGTTTTTAAACACATGTGAAAAAATTGGCTTTTCTGACTGAAAAAGAAAATTGGCCTGTTCAAAAGTAAATTGTGAATTAACAGCTGTGTATTTAGCAATGTAAAGGGTTTAGGTTAGTGGTGAGATTACCCACATAGGCTATCTTCTTTCACAGGTTTGTTTAATTCAGGACCCAAAATCAGAAATTAAAGAGTTTAAAATAAAGGGGCTGGATTTGCAAGCTCTCAGAAAAACCAGGCATTCCAGTTGTCTGCCAGGGAACTTCCCCAAGGAAGGGAGATGCACAATAAATCCAGGACATGTAAGTGTGAATCACCAGCTTGAAAAACTTTGTATAGGACAGGACAATGAAAGTTCACACGCTCGTCAGACATTTGTCTGTTCTCCAGGCTGGGACAATAGCAGTCCTGGGAAACTCACCTGTCAAGTGTGAAAGGACAATAAAAACTTCAATTAAGACTGGAAATCTCCACTTGCCAATGACAATTGGCAGCAGTTGAAGTTAAAGAAAAGAAATGACCGAACAAAGGGACTGGCATTTGCTTTTAAAGACTATTTCATAGACAAACTTTAAAGACTTCTACCTCTGCAGCTAGACTTTGAAAAATGGTGAGCAGTTCCCAGTTTAAAATTGATTGTGTGTGCTTTATTTTTAAACTTGGTAGAATGCATTAACACTTCGGGAACAGAAATGGCAAAATATTGAGGATTTAAAGAAAAGTATCCATGTTGCCAAAATAAATGTTTGTAAACACATCCTTTATGACAGCACACACATATATATAAAGTTATGGAATTTTGGGTCAAACATTTCATGCTTAAAATGATGAAAAAGTAGTAACTGTCCAAAATAAGGTCTCACAGATTGTAGGATTGGACGGCTGTACCATACGTACAATATGTGACCTGATTATGCAATTTATTAAGGTGCTACCATTGTAAAAATGCTTAAAAACTAATATGACAGATTTTTGGCAAAAAGGTCTGTGGGAAGTCTTTTGACCTCATAAAAATACAACCTCCTAATCTGGGTACCACCTAGGGGAGGCAGCTAACATTGTCCAATCCAGTTGTTTAAAGACGTGTTTAGCTAAGCCAGCCCAGTCATATACTGTTATGATGTCACCGGGCATTATAAATAAGAGCCCCTCACAACACACAAGGACACACTGATACCTGATTTCCTATGCCGGCGTCCTGTTCCTATCTGTTCCTGTCTTCATCTTGCCTTTATCCATCTAGACTCCAGATCCCAAACACAAGGCCAAGTATTGCTAATCCTGCCTCAACTAGGCCTCAATTCTAAAATAATCCCAATAACCAAGGGTACGCGGTGGTGTTTTGGAAAGCATCCTGAATTAACCTGGCTTGCTGCTCACTAAATGCATGCCTGCTGCAAATCTGCCATCCAGCTGATCTGTAGTATCCAGTGACCAGTCCAGTGCCAGTCCAGTGCCAGTCTAGTGCCATCCAGTAACCAGTCCATGCCTAGCTGATCCTAGCCCGCTGATTTTGTCCGGCTGTCCTATGTTAGACCAGATCTGTGTGGTGCCCAGAGCGCTGACTGTCCAAAATCCAAAAATTAAAACGTGGACTGTGAGTATCAATAGGAACCATAGAAATTCATAGTATACCCTACCTTGCTTTGTCCTATCCCAGCCCCTAAACTCTCCTATTCTGACCCCAATATCTTGATAAAATTGTCAGCATTATCTGTGAAACCCTGCCTTTGATTCCTAGTGTCAGCGCCGATTTACCGCTTCATTTTTGTTTCGCATAGAACATAAGCCATTAGCAATTTTCATTAAATAAATAAATTTTCCATAAAGGAAACGGGGTACGCCACATGAAGGGTTACAACGGCCGCGTAACTGTGGAGATTCACTTGTGACATTCTCTTTTCCTTAGTCATTAAACCCAGTTTAAGTCAAGTTTGCAATCCATTTTAAAGCCGCTTTTCTGTTTTTCTCGGCTCTATTTTCCTAAAAACGAACCTCACTATGGGGGTCATTACAAGTGAGGTGGTAAGGGGTTAATGGCGCCAGTAAAGGTGCCGGAGCCGTCAACCCCTTACCGCCTCATTACGAGACTGCTCGCGGGAACCCACTAAGGACACCTGGTTTTACCAGGTGCCCTTAGCGGGTCCCGCAAGCAGACCAGGGTGCAAACAACGGGCCCGTTGTTAACAGGCCCGTTGTTAGCACCCTCCCCATTCCCATTGAGCCCTATGGAGGCTCGAATGGAAATGGATAAGGGTTCCTCGAATGAGGAATTACTGGGCCCTCCAAGGTCGTAATGGCCCAGTAATTCCTCATTCGAGGTACCCGGTAAGGGGGTAGCCATGCCACTAATAGCGGCATGGCTACCTCTTAACTTGTAATGACCCCCAATATCTAGCATAACTCACTTACTTTTCCAACTAGAGACCTAATTTCACTTCCATATTGTACCTATGATCTATAGCTACACACCAACACAAAAACTTCACGATTTACCATATTTCACCCATTTTTATTAAAAAAAGTTTTGGTAATTTCAGGCGGGAATTGCAAAGGTTTGCTTATTTTCCAATGTGTCATTTTGATTATAAACTGTTTGTAATCTTCAGTTCAATTTCGAATTGTATGCTTTTTCTCAATCCATTGCTTGTGATTGCTAGTAAAGAATTGTTTTTGTTTCAAGATTTTTATACACATTCATTGTTTTATTTAGCCATTCCCGAGTGTCATTTTAAGATTGCAAGGGTTTCAAATCCGTTTTTCACTCTCATTTGAGGAGGGAAAGTTAGATTTGAATTCCGTTTCCAGATTCATATTCCTAACTGCCTGCTGCTTCCTCATATCCATTCAGAAGTGGTTATTTGTGGGTTTAGGGAATTTTGCAGGGGGAAATCCTAACTTGAGTACTATCTTTCTGAAAATCAAAAGTGTTTCTATTCCGTGCTGTTTTCTATCTGTGTTACTAAAGGGTTGCATTAAGTGCATTAAGTGCAGGACCCGACTATTGCCACTTGAATTAAAAAGTAAAAGAGGACAGAAACGACAAAATCCTGACGCATATGTACACCTCAACGCCCATCTTCAACAGCAAGGGTTGCGGTTAAACCCAACACCATTAGTCAATGTAGGACACAACACCATTCCAATATTGATGGATAACAGCAAATTTAGGGGCATCACTCTGGGCACAGGCACCATTATTGGAATGGCGGTTGATGACCGACATTTTTCAATGGATCTAGGTAATGAACTGATAGGGCCAATCCCCAATGACTGTTTTGACAGTGATAGTGACAATGACTTACCACCAGACAGGATCTTCACCCAGCAAGGGGGGTAATTTCCTGGTATACTCTTCCTGCCCTTACGGCAAGGAAGAGGTGACCGTGACATCAGGCGGGATGAGGTGATCTTCCAGGTCCCCAATGACAGCCTCGCCTACCTGAAACCCTCGTCCAGGTCAATTCTCTCAGCAAGGACCTCTCCACCCAGCTGGAGGAGGCCACTGAGAAAGCAAAACCGGAAGTCTTTCCGGGCTTCAGGCAAATGGTTGAAGAGCGAGTCAACCTAGCTGATGCCTGTGAGACTCCGGAGCAAAAGCAAAAGTTGAAACAAGTTTCCTTAGATTTTCAAGATCTCTTTGCGGTGGACTCATTTGACTGTGGTTGCACTGAAATCCACACAATTCCCTCAGACTCTGGTATGACTCCAGTGTTTGTGAAGCAATACCACTTGCCTCTCGCATCCATGGAGTCCCTCACAGAAATAATCAAAAACCTTGAGTCCTGTGGGATAATTCGTCCAGTCCACAGCACCTTTAGTAATCCGGTGCTGGGGATTTTAAAACCGAACGGCCAGTGGAGACTCAGTGCCGACCTTAGGGAGCTCAACAAACAGTTCCCTACGTCCCGATGGCCTCTCCCCTACATTGACCAGGGGCTGGCCCAGTTCCAGGGGTCAAAGGTATACACTGCCATTGACCTGACCAATGGGTGCTGGACTGTGCCTGTCAGTAGGGAGGACCAACACAAGCTGGCCTTTACCTTTGGGGGGCAGCAATACACGTGGACCCGGACTCCCTTCGGATACATCAACTCCAGCAACAAATTCAACATCTTCCTACATAAGGCCATGTCCGACTTGGGTGAAAGGGGTAACCTGGCCTATGTGGGTGATGTCCTGTTAAAAAGCTCAACTGTGGAGGAACACATAGCGGAAATCTGTTATGTTCTGACAGAGTTGAGGGTTGCCGGAGCAAAACTGTCCTTCCAAAAGGCACAGTGGTGCAGAACCCGTGTCAACTTCTTGGGGCATGAGATAACTCCTCAGGGTCTTTGTCCCCAGGAAAAGAAAGTGGAAGCACTCCTAAATCTCAAAGACCCCACAACTCTGTATGAGCTAAGGAGCCTCCTTGGACTGACTAATTACAGTAGGAAGTTCATTGAGGATTACGCAGAGATCACAAGACCCCTGATCCATCTGCTGAATGGGGGGTGAAGTGTGAGTGGGGTCCGGAACAAGCCGAGGCAGTAAAGCAACTCAGAAGAAGTCTCTCACAAGCGCCTTGTATAGCTTACCCTGTCAAAAACAAGGAGTTCTTCTTGGAGACAGGGTTCTTGAATACATGCTTGACAGCAGTATTATATCAAAAGCATGACAAGGTCAATAAAGTCATCTTCTATGCAAGCAAGACTTTATCCTCTGTGGAGGAAAAATTCAACGATTGTGAGAAGGCACTCCTGGCAACAGTGTGGGCATTGAAACATTACCGCCCATTCATCCAGGGGGAACACATCATAGTGGAGACTCCACACCAGCCGTTGCAATATTTCCAAAGTGACAGAATCCAGGACGGAAATGTGAGTAATTCCAGAATTACTTCCTGTATTCTGTCAATGCAAGGCTTTCCTGTGGGGGTCAGATACGGCCAAAACAAGAAGAGTCCCCTCGCGCAAGGTCTGGCTGACTTGCATGATTGTGCCAGAGAAAACTGTCTCGAGGACAAAAGTCTTAAAATCCAGGACAACATGGAGGCGTACCTGAACTCCCCGCACAAAGCCTATGAAGAATACAAGTGCGAGGGAATGTCCATAGTTTATGTGGACGGGTGCTCCTACCATGTTGATAACAACGGGGAAAAGGAACTGGTGGCCGGCGTTGGGAATGCCTGGGTGAATGATGCCCCGGACCCCTCAGCTGGGTACAAAATCGGTCCCCACAGTAGTCAAGTGGCAGAGTTGATGGCAGTTTATCAAGCCATCCTCACTGCCATCCAACACCAACTCCACGAACTGGTCATAGTCACAGATTCAGATTATGTCCGGAACGGGTTCGTGGAACACCTGGTTAATTGGAAAACCAGAGGCATGCTATGTGCTAACAACAAACTGCTCAAACATGGCAAGCTAATATGAAATAGTGATGATCTGGGCATCTCTAGTGGGATGACCATCTATTGGAATAAGATCAAGGGTCATTCCAGAATAGAGGGACCAGACAAAACTGGAAACGACCTAGCTGATCAGCTGGCCAAAATCGGATCATCCAGGGGGAGCTCCTCGAGATCGAGTCCCCGTTGGGAGAAATCCAGGTCACTGCTATCACTAGGTCCCAGACAAATACTCACAATGAACTCTCAACTGCCCAATGGAGTAAGGAGACCCCAGATGCTAATTTAATCACGGCACAAAAAGGGGATCCGATTATTGGTAAGTTTTATCAACACATTGAGGACCCTGAGAACTATCCCCTGACGGATACCAATTACATTGGGAAAGAGGACCCCAGGGTGTTAATGAAATGTCCAAAAATGTTCTGAATCTAAGACCGTTTGTTGGTAAGGAGATCCATATCTGGCTGTGACCAGTGGGTGGTCTCTACCTCATTCCGGAGCCTGATGCTAAGTCACACCCATGATGCGGCCACAGCCGGTCATCGGGGGTTTCACACTACCTTAGAAATCTTGCAAGAGGTTGCATGCTGGCCACACATGGGACAGGACATCGACCAATATTTGAAGGGGTGTCTTGTGTGTGCACAATTTCAACCAACTTCACTCACACACTGAGCTCCCCTCCAGAAGAGGTGGATGACACTGCCTTGGTAAGATTTACAAGTAGATTTCAACTAATTTAAAGAATATGATTTGTCCATCACACTTTGTAGAACATATGAAAAAGAAGGGTTTACACCAACTATGGGCTACAGACAATCTAAAAGGTTTCTACAAATGTGTAACTTCGCTATAAATGGATTAAAGAAATGTTCAAAAGCCAATGGCTCAATGTATCAAATCAAGGATTTTCTGAACTGTAACATGAAATTCACAGTGTACGCCATCAAATGCGCATGTGCGAATTCTACATAGGAAGCACCATCAGACCCCTGAAGATAAGAATATATGAACACATACGGACAATAAAATTACGGAATGCAAGTTACCCATTGAGCAAGCATTTTTTAGAAAACCATAAACCAGATGACATCATGATGATCAGATTTTTTGGAATTGAACAAATATGCCTTTCTGAAAGAGGAGGCAACAGAGAAAAACAATTGCGCAAAAGGGAAGCATATTGGATCTTCTCTATGGACAGTACCAATACAGGTCTAAATGCGGACCATGAACTGTGTCATTTTCTTTAATAATTTGTAAAAATGTGAATATATCAGATGATGCTACTTAATGTCTGTATAAGGTATGAAATGTCGCTATACATGGCAATTAATAACTATGTTTTTCTTTTTAGGCAACCACACATTTACAATAATATCTATATGCTAGGGAAGAAGCAAATAGCTAAGGAAACATCTTAAAGTCAATGCAAGAAGCAGGTATCTAATTTGATACTCTGTTTCAATTGTTTTATTCCAACACACCACCCTCCATGCAAATTGGAGGGTTTGTTCTGACGTTAAAGAGGACATCCAAATTGGATCACGCTTTATATTAATGTACACATGCCATTTTTGCATGTATTTGGTTCATATGTGGTCCCGTTATTACTACTATTTTTTAATCTCAGTTCACTCAACTGATTTAAAAATATGAGTTTCTCAGCTTACCCCGACGCACCTTTAACAATTATTACCAAAAACAATGTATCTATCGATGTTGAGTAAGTGTACCCGAACGGGAGATTACTACACAAATTGAACTTTTTGCCGAAATCAAAAGCAAGCGCTTTCCCATTTCAAAATGGCGTCGCTTTTGCGATCGAGTGCAACTTATCATCCAACGATCATCCATTCCATACTTGGTGAAGGATCCGCAGCACCTTTGTGCTCAGCAAGTATAATGAATACCGTCATATTTTAAATAAATCACAAAATTCAAAAGTGGTGATGGATTCGCAGCACCATTGTGCTCAACAAATATTGCCATATTTAAATAAATCATAAAATTTGTAAAAGTGAATCGTTTTCATTTGAGCAAACAAACACAACATGATCCAAAAGGGCGTCCTGACACGATCGCGTACATCACATGATCGTACGCATGACGTCATGATGCCGCAAAATGTATTGAAATAGCGGCCATCTTAGATGACCAATTGAGCAGTCCGGAACCCAGACCTGAATCCAATGCAATCGAGGAGCTACAGATATTTAGGTAAGAAAACTACCTTGCAGCTTTAAAGCTGAGGTTATTGCCTTGAACTCAGGGAGTCCATTTTTTGGGAAAAGATAGATGATCACTTTTTGTCATCTAACAGAACATACTTTTCTTATGTCTATAGGGACTGCCCCACTTACAAACCAGAAGTAAATACTTCAACTTGTGAAGACTGATCTAAATAAACCTCACAGGAAACCTACCTCTCAAATCTGCATACCATAAAGTAAGAAGCATAATACAGTAAACTCCTTTTAAATTTCAAATTTTAAAAATGTTCAATTAAATTTGACTGCTGGAAACAAACAGTTAGGTGTAAGAATGATGGCTGTGTCTTGATATAAATAGATATAATTACATGTGAGGTGGCAACACTATAAGATTAGATTTCAAACAGTATAAAATGACCATTGCCTATTCACCTTTTAACCTTATTAATGTTTCATTCATGTTCTTTGACACAAGTAATTATTGATGTATTATTTGTTTATACACTTTAAAAAAAGTATACGGCTAAAATTTCCCTTTTGTTTCTTTTCCTTTTCACTTTTTCTTCTTGTTCATTTAAGTTTGAGAAAAAATCAAAGAATACAATAAACATTTGTATACCTCCTGGTGAGCCACTGCATTTACAAGTGGTGAAACACGTGTAGAGGAAAACATTTGGAAAATATAATAAAACTTCTATTGGAGCACCTGTCAAACAGTGTTTTGAAATCCTTCTTTGATACTTTGTTTCAAGCTCTCTTCAGTCTTGGGAGCTACCAAACACAGACATAGGCAGCACCAACCCAGTAACAGAATCATCACAAACCCTTCAAATCTAAAATCACTCGCCTGGTCCACTCCGAATTAAGGCTGTTCAAATATGACTATAGATTTCATCGTGCCCATGATTTGTTCCTATAGGGGGAACAAGTACATGTTAATCGTAACATGCTTGTTTACCAAATGAGTGGAATGTTTCTGGGCCCCAAATTGCAAGGCAGAAACAGCAGCTGCCCAGACGATCAATCACATCTTCTCACGTTTTTGGACTACCCCAAAGGATTCAGTCATTCACTTCACCAGCGAAGTGATGACAAAAATGTGGGAGATACTTGGGGTAAAAAGGAAACTACATATTGCATACCACCATTCCTCTAGTGGAGGAGTCAAGAGGTACAATAAAACCATTGTGAGCATACTAAAAAAGTTTGTGGCAGACTCTGGGCCAAGTTGAGACATCCAATTACCTCTTGTCCTGATGGCCATCAGATCTACCACTTCTTTTGCAACTAAGATGTCTCCATTTGAGCTGATGACTGGACAAAGGATGTTGCTACCCCAGCGTCTGCTCTATAGAACGCAAGAGCAGACACTGATAAATGCCTCCACAACTCATGAGTATGTTGAGAATCTGAGAAAACACCTTCAACATGCATTTGTGTACGATCAGCGGAATCTACAAAGATCGTCAGACAGCATGAAGACTCATTATGATCTAAAAACGACCAAAAAGGAATACCAAGTAGGAGACATGGTCTACTTGTACAATTTCCAAAGGAACCAGACCAAAGAGCGCAAATTCTTGCCTAGCTGGCGGGGAACATTTGAAATTGTAGATAGTGTAATATTACAATTACACTATCTACAATTTTTTGTAGATTGTAAATGTGTAATAGTCACCTACAGAATACGCATACCCAAAGGTGACTTGACAGAAGAGAAATGGGTCCATATTAAAGAGCTGTCACCCTAGGCACACTTTGCAACAAATTGAGGAGCCCAGAGAGAATCAATCAGAGGAGACATCGGAAACCTGAGAATATGGAAAAGAAGGACCAGAACGAAGCCAGTAGGATTTATAAATATGATCATGTAACAGGGAGTTTTTTCTTCATTATCAATTGTTATTATTAAATGCCTGTGTATCCCACTGCTGTCAACCCAATTGGTGGGCTGTTAGTAGGAAATTGTCGTAACCGGTTTGTGTTCTCTTTCATCCACATCACTAAGCTACATTGCGCAAGAAACAGCAACCTGGCTGTGCTGGCTCTTGTGCGCACCAGAACCTTATATCCGCATTTTGGCAGCAACAGCAAAAATGGCTGCACCATCCTGCCTAGCACACTTCAGGCAAAATGGAACAAAGGGACACTCTGAAAAAGTATGCCAGTGTGTTCTGAAACCTATATATGGAAACAAGGGAACAGGCAGTACGGTATTGCTGCAAAAGTCAAAAATCCCCTTCAAAATGAAACATTTTCACCCTTCAAAATGCTGCTTTTACGCTAATTCCATCAGTTCATTTTGAAACCACTGTGAATAAAAAGGCCTTGTCATGGCCAGGATATTTCACTGTGCTTCACCAAAACCAGATATAATTCCTGGGTGACAGGCTGTGCCAGCCAAAACCTGAAAACCAACAAAAGCTGTACGGCATCAAACACAGAAAAGCACTTAACTTTGGCTAAAAAGAATCAAAATCACTGTTTGAAAAGGAATCAGAGCTGTATGTACACATGTCAATTTTATGGAGACCTTTGCCTTGTTCAGACTGCTGTGTAAACCTTATTGGAAAGACTGATGCCAAACCAAATTTAAAGAAAGAAATGCTAGCAGTTTTTAAACACATGTGGAAAAATTGGCTTTTCTGACTGAAAAAGAAAATTGGCCTGTTTAAAGGTAAATTGTGAATAAAAACCTGCGTATTTAGCAATGTAAAGGGTTTAGGTTAGTGGTGACGATACCCACATAGGCTATCTTCTTTCACAGGTTTGTTTAATTCAGGACCCAAAATCAGAAATTAAAGAGAGACCTAATTTCACTTCCATATTGTACCAATGATCTATAGCTCCACCCCACGATTTACCATATTTCCCCTGTTTTTATTAAAAACCGTTTTGGTAATTTCAGGCGGGAATTGCAAAAGTTTGCTCATTTTCCAACTGTCATTTTGATTATAAACTGTTTTAAATCTTCCATTCAATTTCGAATTGTCTGCTTTTTCTCAATCCATTGCTTGTGATTACTAGTATCTTTCCAGTGTTTCTCCAGTAAAGAATTGTTTTTGTTTCAAGATTTTTATACACATTCATTGTTTTATTCAGCCATTCCCGAGATTGCAAGTGTTTCAAATCCGTTTTTCACTCTCATTTGAGGAGGGAAAGTTATATTTGGATTATTCTGTTTCCAGATCCATATACATAACTGCCTGCTGCTTCCTTATATCCATTCAGACATGATTATTAGGGAATTTTTCAGGGGGAAATCCTAACTTGAGTCCTATCTTTCTGAAATCCAGAGGTGTTTCTATTCCGTGCTGTTTTCTATCTGTGTTACTAAAGGGTTTCATTAAGTGCAGTGCCTACATTCCTATTGTCATTATCATCACATTGGTGAACGCTGCCCCATTTATTAAAACGTGTATGATTTCTTTTGAATCTTTAAATAAATAAATATTACCTTTTTTTTATTTTTTTTTATTTTATGCGGTTTATACAAACCTTTAAAATCTTTTACATACACATTGTAAACAAATATTACCTTTACCCACCAGCCTGGTTCCTAGTCCATCGTGACCCGGGTATTTGAAAAGGGGGTGTGATATGAGTGGTATATCTCTCAAACATTGAATCTTTATATAAATAAATAAGCATTTCAGTTGTGCGCTGCATACTAGGCTAAGACCAGGGTGTGTCGACTGATTGAAATCCTTAACAACAGAGGGAGCGAGAGAGAACGGGAAAGGGGTCAGGCCCTGCAGTGGGTGGAGCAAGGTGAGCGGAACAGAGGCTGGGGACTCAAGCCAACCTCACACAGGGTCCGGACTCTGCAGTCAGTGTGGAGAAGCACTGCGGTTATGTCACCTGAGGAAAGTAGCAGGAACACAGACAGAGAGGCCAGGGTCTATATCAGTGTGACAGGGGAGAATAACAGAGCATCCAAGCTCTCTCGTTAGTGTGACAGGTGAGAGGCCCACAGTGCGTGTAAATCCCCATACGTCAAACAGGGATTTGCGGTCAGAATGGCACGCAAAACTCCATTTTACACGAAAATAATTCCATGAATCAGGGCCTTAGGGCCTGATTCACAGAAGCGTTTTATAGTAGCGCAATCCCATAGGAAAACGTTCTGTGAATGCAGCATTAGGTATCACCTTTATAGCCAGTGCATGGCAAGGCTTTGGTTGCAAACTCCCCCGTAACAAGCCTGCGTGTACAACCATTTCACCAGAAAAAATAAAAACACCTTGATAAATACCTAAGCCTAACCCACCCCCCCCCCCTCTACTTTTGCAGCAAAATGTTTTTTTCAAAAAAGAGTGAATGTATCCGGAACAAAGGGGCCTGTGAGCAAATGGCCGGATCCTCAAAAATGTACGTGCATTAAAAAACACAAAGGATGTGCTTTGTTTATTTGCATTTATTTCAGAAATACGCAGTTTACTTTATTTTCAAATATGACCTGCTCATTTTAGGGGGAGGATATGATAGGTTATTTATAACGCACTTAATACCTGTGTTGTTCTGCGTCGTCTTGCTTCCAAGGCGAGCACATTTCCCCTGAGCTATCCTCCCGTGCAGTGCTGAAGATGCGTAGAATAGCCTTCTTCCATACGGTAGTGTTGGGAGCGTGGGGGCTGCTAGCCCATTCACCCTTACACGGTCTGTCTCTGTGATACGCTGCGAAAAAGAGAAATGCATTTCTAGCCTTCTTTGAAGGGTAGACACGCAAGTTGGGGAGCAGCAGTTCACACCGTGAGTGGACATTGCTAGGATTACGAAGTGGGGTTCGTGTATTTTTTACAAACAAAATTAATTTTTAAAACACTGCCGGGCTGCCCCGTTCCAGGACAAGAACCACAGGCATTATGGTATGCCTTGGAGGTGCGGAATTGAAACCAACCTTACCAGTGGGATGAGCAAGCAGCAACTGAGAAGACATTAGCCAGGCTTATTACACTGGCAGGTGCATTTGAGCTCACAAACGAACACAGCAGGCACGACGTGGACTGTCATTGCACAATACACTCAAGACAAGGCTGTAGATGAAGGTAAATGCAATATTCATTTCCAAGCTTGCTCAACAAGGGTCATTATCGACACGTGTTATTTATTCAGGAAATTAAACACTTTTTGAATTGAAAATTGTTTTGATTCAAAATACAAGCTCACAGTGAAACAAGATATTCTTAGCAGTTTACTTTTATTTTATTTTTTTAATGTTTTATTTTATTGTTTTGGTTTTAAAAAAACCTTTCCAATTCCATACAGAAAATCAACAGAAACCACAATACCATTTCTAAAAAAGATAGAAAAGGAACAGCGGAGCCGTGTGCTGAGGCTTGTGCAGTCTGCAGCAGTCTCTCTACTCTTTTTCTTGTGGGAGGACCCACTTATACCTGGTACACACCGCGGAGCGGTGAGCGGAGCCGTGTGCTGAGGCTTGTGCAGTCTGCAGCAGTCTCTCTACTCTTTTTCTTGTGGGAGGACCCACTTATACCTGGTACACACCGCGGAGCGGTGAGCGGAGCCGTGTGCTGAGGCTTGTGCAGTCTGCAGCAGTCTCTCTACTCTTTTTCTTGTGGGAGGACCCACTTATACCTGGTACACACCGCGGAACGGTGAGCGAAGCCGTGTGCTGAGGCTTGTGCAGTCTGCAGCAGTCTCTCTACTCTTTTTCTTGTGGGAGGACCCACTTATACCTGGTACACACCGCGGAGCGGTGAGCGGAGCCGTGTGCTGAGGCTTGTGCAGTCTGCAGCAGTCTCTCTACTCTTTTTCTTGTGGGAGGACCCACTTATACCTGGTACACACCGCGGAGCGGTGAGCGGAGCCGTGTGCTGAGGCTTGTGCAGTCTGCAGCAGTCCGCGGCTGTCTGCACGCCTGGCCATATGGAGCCTACGGAGCCTGTCGAAACTACAAACTCATTTCCTGAGTTCTCCGACCTGACGACTCCTACTGAATCAGTTTTGAAAGTACGAAGACTTAGGAGCAACCGCAAGGTTTTGGAACCCCACGTACTCCTTGCACAGAAGTCTTTAACCAGAAAGGTGAAGGAGATAAGGACTGGTATCAACCCGCCTTCCACTATAAACATTTCACCAAACAAAGCGACAGAAATGGTAAGACCACAGTTTGACTTTGAAAACCCTTTCGATATTACTCGGCGCTCCCCATTTCTGTCCCCCATTAATTCCTCCATCGATCCGACCACGCCCCCGATTCTTCCCATTTCACCTGTATCGCGGGCCGTGGCGCTGGAGGCGTTGGAGACGTGCCCCTCCCCCGGGAGAGCATGCGAGCCGCGCCTGAATCCTGCGGCGCCGATTCTCTCTTCCTCCCCCTGTGCGACCTCTCCCGCCCAGCTTCGGCGCCAGCCCTCCGGGGTGGCGAGTGGAGCGGAGGCCGTGACTGTCGGAGGACGGCCGGCCGCCGCCCTTGAGCTGGTCTCCGAGCTGGTCGCCCTGTCCGGGGAGCGACGTGACATCACGGCTGCCGGAGTACAAGGCTCGGGCCGGGAACCAACGAAGACCAGCGGTTGGAGGGCTCCGCCAAGGGAGGTGGATCTCCCCTCCCCCGCTGCAACTAAACCTAATCACCCCCACCAGCTACAAACCATGAAGGACTTGACTGAAGGCTTACAAAGCCGTCGCCAAAACGTCTCTCCTACTAGCAGTACTAACGTGGGACAAGTAAGCACGATGGTCACAGCACAAATTCATGTATCTAGAAGTCCCAGTACGGACTCGCAAAAGCAGAACAACGAAGGCCTGCAGATCGAAATCGAAAACATGGGCTACAATACACCATCGGGGAAGTCTTTGACCCCATCTCTGGAACCACATAGAAACAAGGAAATAAATGTTCACAATGTGCTAATACTCAAAGAGGTGCCTTCTACCAGACAATTATCGACAGAAAAAGAATCAAGCGATAATATAGAAGTAGATTGTTCGGTGATACAAAACATCAAAACTCCCAAAAAACAAAAGTTAAAAAAACTACCCTCTTGTGACAAAGTCGACAAAGCAGTAAAATCATTGCGTCAAAAATCGTCAAAAGAACTCAGTTTGAGTTCACAGAATAAACAAACTTCAAAACTCAAAAAAAAACCATTAACAAAAAAAAACCTCCCACAACCGCTTCTTTCAGTTGCACTTAAAGACTTCTTTAAAAATCAATGTAAAAGAAAACTGGACCAAGTACACGAACTTTCGGACGCCGAGATCCTCGAAGCCATCCAAGATCTCCCCCCAGTGTCCAAAGTAAGGAAAGTGAGAGAAACAACAAAAGAAAAGTCATTTGGTTCATGCATAAACGAAAAACCTACATTGGAACAAACGCTGGACTCTAAAGGAGTCTCAAGACCTTTGGACGCTCAAAACTCGTCCATAGTTAACCTTTCTAGAGAGATGATGGAATATGATTCACCAATAAAAACGATTCCAGGAGGATCGCCCAAAACAAATCTAACACAACCAGAATCGCAATCGCAAACACTCAGTAGTATTAAAGCCACAGCAGACCAAGTCTTGAATGGTTCTGTGCAATCCCGAGCCGTGGAGAGCACATCAAAAGAAACATCATCCTCAAGAGCAACTTTGGTATTGTCGCCACCCGCCATTCACCATCGACCTCCTGGCTGTCCATTTACTGACCACTCGGATCCTGATAAATCTATGCCACAACCAACATACTTGAAAAAAGCAGTTCAGACAGATGAATGTTTTGAAATATCTATGCCATCATCACCGCTCAGATTAAGGGATCGGTCACCACCTAAAAATAGGAGGCTTAGCGAAATATCTACGCCTTGTACTAAGGAAGCAACTCCGAAAAAACCTGACCTTACAACTATCATGTCCGCTATAACAATAGCATTGGCACCTTTTGGGAAACTGTACGAGAATATTAGCGATTCTTTAAAAGACCACATTACAGTTACAGCAATGATGCACACTAAATTGAGCTTTGTCGAAGGCTTTATAACTGCCCTGGACCAAAGGAACAAGATACATAGCGACACCTGGGACTTAAAACTGGCCATGCTAGACGAACAGATTAACTTTTTAAAATCTATTACCAGAGCTAAAAAAAGCTCGATTAATAAAGAAACCCAGACAACGCTGCTCCCTACATCCATAGAACTCGCGCCGGTGTTTGCAAGACTAATTGACAAACACCCGCGCACACCAAATAAAGCACCTAATCTTGCTCCACCCAGTGAAGGGCCCCAAAAAGCGACACCCGTAGGGGAACATCATCCTGTGCTGAAACTTGCTCTGGGTGTCCAACAAGATAATTCCCATCTGAAAACAGTGTCTGCTCTTGACCTAGTGTTAGCACCAAAAAAATCGCCAAAAAACAAACGAAAAACGCTAGATGGAAACCTGGCTACACTACATCGGAGTGAAAACAACGTCAACATAGAGCCTGATTCTATGCCGTCCCCCAGGACCTGTGAGAAATTTATGTCTCGAAGTCCTCTGATCGATCTAACGCAACATTGGGATACAATAGAAAACATAGAACAACAAGTAGAAAGTGTACCAAATTCTAAGAACGAAATATCAAATGCACTCCCTGGCTCTAAGAATGACAAATCCACGATGACATCAACTAATCTCAATTCGGAGAGTAGAGCTAAAATCACAACAACACTCCCCTTACTTTCTCCGAACCTACACCAAAAGGAGATCTCAAAACACGGGGAAATCTTTTCTGAGCAAGGATACACAAAAAAACAAAAACTGTCAACTACAAAACTAGAGACGCTCCAAAGTTCCCATGTTTCCGTAACTAGAGCTACCCGCCTATTCAAAATTGAACAAAAAACCACAGACGACCGCTATATGATTTTGAATAGAAGAACAGCACTTAAGATCCTAAAACAAGTTGCTACTCTCCGGTCCTTAAAATCAGACGACTTCATCTTAATTGAGCCGTACCACAGGTCCAAGCAAGCAAAAGCATACCTCCACATTAAGTCATCGGCAATTCGTGAAATTTCAGAAGGTGTCTACACGGAGCTAGAACAGTCGGGATTTATACTTACTGAGATCCCGGTCCAGAACTCAAGTAATAAGGATGAAGAAAACTCCAAGATCTCACCCAGTAAAAAAAACAGATTTAAATCCCGCACAGAGGACTTATATGGCTCAGCAGGACGGAGAAAAACCTCACCCCATCGGAGAGAATTCAACTACAACCTTACTAGACCAAATAGGGATCGATCTAGTACTTGGGATAAGCCTAGACATGATGAATCGGAAAACGAAAGAACAAAAACTAAAAGAGAGCCTAGAAGCCACAATGACTATGGGAGGTTCCAAACTCGCCGATACTCCCCTAGAGTACGACACCAAGATCGTCGACTCTCTCCACTCCAAGAAACTGAAAGCAGGAAAAACCCATCACACTCTTTGACAACTAACCTGGACAGTGTGCCAAAAAAGGGCCGCTGGTCTTGGATACGAGACGTCTTAACATCAGGACTCAAAAAATAGCAGCAAACGGGGGGGGCCACTCCATCTCTTCAACCCCCCCGGCTGAGCCAAAAGGATCTCCAAAACTCACTTTTGTCCATAGCATCATGGAACACCAGAGGCCACATGCACTTAACTGAACACGACAGCTACAACCTGGGAACCCACAACATCATTTGTCTCCAGGAAACCTGGCTATTGGACAAACCGGCTCTGGATGGTTACACCATAGAGATCTCTCCGGCCCATAAAGGCCCCCTCGGCCGCCCATCATCTGGCCTACTTACAGCCGTCCGTATAGGCTCAGGGATACATATCTCTAAGAAAATAGAAGCATCTTACGGACTGCTGGTAATTCTGGCTACATGGCCGGAGAAATCCTTGCCAAGAGGTAAAATCTCCTCTAAACCGCTCGCCATTATTAACACATACTGGAACCCCCAAAAAACATCACCAGAAACCTTTTGTGATGCCGCCTCTAACATCATCGATGAAATTAGAATTAAGCATCAGACTTCGAATATCGTTATCTGTGGGGACCTAAATGCAAACTGCGTGGCTTCAAATGTGCCAAAAACAAACGCACTATCCAGTACTATGGCAGAGAGAAGAGGTAAAATCTGGTTAACATTAATGAGCTCTAGAAATTTCCACAATGCTGCCAATGTAACACAGAGCCAAAATTTGATCCCTACTTGGGAACGCGACAACTCATCGGCCACCCTTGATTATATCTTTGTTTCTGAACAAATCTACCAGCGCATAATCACCTTTGAAATAATTAGAACCAAGGCGAGTGACCATAACCTTTTGAATCTTTTGTGCAAAACCGCTGCTCATGATCAGCAATTCTACAAACAATCGATCGAGACAAATTCCCAGGCAACCCGCCTTTGTATGTCTACCAAAGACATCAAATCATTGACTGTTAACTATAAAATGTTAACCTCTGCCATCGACATTGATGACGTCACTTTTAGAGACAGCTATATCCCACTACTTCTACCGTTCAAAAAACCACGGAAATTTCCTAATGATTCTGCGCTTCAATACAACCACGTCTACAATACTAATTTGGTAATTAAACGTAGGACGCTAAGGAAAGCAAAGAAAAAAGCCGCTGCTTTAAATACAACTACCTCATGGGAAATTTATCTTACAGAAAAGAGGAATTATAAACAATGGCTGAGACATGTTCGGAGTTCTCTCTATCAGTCTGATGCAGAAAATATGCTCAAGGTGTTAGCTTCGAAAAAATCGCAGGATTTCTGGACTATGATAAATCAAACAAACCATCATCCGAAAGCTGCTATGACCAACTCAGTCACAGAAAAAAATTGGGTCAAACACTTCTCTGTCCTTTTTGAGGCACCCCCAACAACCATCACTCTTCCAAAGCAATCATCAGCGAGAAACTGGGTGGACCTTTCTGACGAAGATGTGATAAAAAAAACCATCACAAGATTAAAATTATCCCGAGCCCCAGGTCCGGACGGGCTAGCAAACTCGGACCTTAAACAAAATCCCGACGAGTGGGCAGCAGTAATGAGCTTAATCTTCAAAGACTGCAGAGATCAAAAGATAATACCAGACTCCTGGACTCAGACGGTCATTGTTCCAATTTTTAAAAAGGGCATCAGGGAGGACCCCTCGAACTATCGTCCTATAGCCTTGTTGGACGTTATAGGCAAGGTCTTCGCTACTTTGCTTTTGAATTGCTTCCAGAGCTGGGTAAGGCTATCCCCCTCGGCAGACCCACTGCAAACTGGCTTTCAAAAAAACGCAAGTACGGCAGCTAACATAATGATCTTGAGCATCATCAAAGACAAAGTCTTGTCGGGAGCACCAAGAGTCTTCCTAGCTTTTGTTGACCTTTCCCAGGCGTTCGACCGAGTCGACAGGTCGAAATTGTGGAAGAAATTGAAAGCGTGGAAATGTCCCGAAGACATCCTGGACCCTATAATCGCCCTTCATTCGAACACCAGGGTGGCCGTCCGCCTGAACAACCAAGGACTCCTATCAGATCAAATTCCCTCTCATCGTGGGGTGAAACAGGGATGTCCGCTGGCCCCCGCACTCTTTATATCCTTCTTAGGCGACTTTAAAGATTCCCAGGATGCGATCAGGTCATTTCCACCTAAAGTCGGCAATGTAGGGGTCAGCCGGCTCCTATACGCCGACGATCTGATAATTTTGGACCACACGCAGGTTGGACTCCAGCGGCAACTTGACAACCTTGCCCAATACACAAAGGATAATAACCTGGAGATAAACCAATCAAAAACTAAAATCCTGATCTTCCAAAAACAGGGGACTAAAAAAAAGAAAGAAAACCTCCAGTGGTTTCTTCACCAGACAAAAATTGAAGTTGTAACAACATTCAAATACTTGGGAGTTGAAATTGACAGTTCTAAGAACGCTAACACAATGCAACAAACTCTATGGACAAAGGCGAAACATCTAACATCTCAGCTTCGGGCAGTTCATAGAAAATATGGCAAATTCAGCCTTCTACCTGCTATCCATTTTTATAAAGCTAAAGTAATCCCGTCTCTAACATACGGTATGGACGCAACACCATCTATCCCGTCGACCCTCTGGACCAAACTAGAAGGCCATATCTGGCGAACAGTACTTGGACTTCCTAAATCTACATCTTCTGCAGCAATAAGACGCGAACTAGGTCTGCTCTCTATAGCTGCAGTGGTGGCACAAAGTAGGATTCAGTTATTCAGAAAAATAAGACACCCAGAGAGCCTTCAAATATACCGTATGATCAACGAAGAAATCAGCAAGGGAAACAACAAGCTACTTAAAAACTGGGTTGAAACTCAGCAACAATCCCTGCAGGCGATAGCCTGCTCAGAAAATGAACTAATCGAGAATCCGTTAAGAATAAAATCAAAAATGGAGTGGTTAGATTGGACAAATACGAATGAAAAAGCAACATCAAACAAGCTGCTAACCCATCTACCACACATCTTTAACAAACTTAAAGAGCCTATGGAATACTGTAAAAAATATCCCAGTAAGCTGTCAATGAAAACTCTACTGAAAGCTCGTCTTAATTTGTTTCCTACAAAAGAAATTCTAGCTATCCGAGCTGCTACTAATGAGAAATCATGTCGTCTCTGTAAAAATTCTGAAATTACAGAATCCATAAGACATCTCCTGATGGTTTGCCCTGCGATCGCACAGGAAAGGGACGTTTTTATTGGTCCCTTGTTTACAAACTCTTATATCAACGATGAAGATATGTGGTGGAACCGCCTAATTACAGGAGCCCAAACTAGATGGCTAATCCCGACGACAAAACTACTGAACATCATTATGGAAAAGATTAGCCATCTCTGACATCTCTGACATTTCTGACATCTAACGAGAAAAGCCAATCAATCTTGATAAATTTTGGATGGTGTAAACACTAACACTAACAATCTTCTAAAAATTCTATTTAGTACGTAACTTTCAACACGTTAACATTTCCTATGTCAGGGATACGAGAACTCCTTTTGTAAAAATCTAATATAGATTATATACAAAAAATAAAAAAAAAAAAAAAAAAAAAAGAAAAGGAACATCATGTCTCAAGGTTTTGCAACAAACAATATTTAAAATCATTAGACATTCAATTAATAACCTCACTCTTTTCATTTGCCGCGTATTTCCGGCCACATTCCCTTTTGTTAACGCTGAGGATTTAAGAAATGCTGCGAAATGCTGCAGTTTCGAGTCCGCCTTTTATGCTATGAATGCTGATACATTGTTGCCATACTTGCTCAACCGGCAACACCATCCATTTGCTACAGAATTTGCTCATATGAGTCCCTCTCGATAAACATTCCAAGATCAAATGTCTACATGTTTCGGTCCTCCAATCAATTCCACAGAACCTGCATTCACTCTGATTCTCCCCTAACATTCCCCACTACGACTTGCTTATATTCTAATATGGTCCACCTCAGCCTAAGGAGTTGGTTGCCCATAAATTATTTTGGGATTTGAAACATAGTATGTGAAATGGTTCCCCTGGGCTTATGTTATATTGACAGATGACTCATGGATGGATACGTATGGAAACGTTGCAAAGTGTCACACCAATCTTTATTGAATAGATCTTTACATACTTTTCTGGGATAACTTGACAGCAGTCCCATATCCAGCCCCAGATCCTCCAGGACCATCTCACACTCCTTTTCCAAGACACATAGAACATCCTCCATCTTACCCAGTGTTCTAATTACCACCAGATGGTTCTTTAACTGTTTGTATGCGTATCTTTATAGGGGTCAACAATTTTTGTTAATAATGCTAATTATTTCCAACAGAGTCGAGCCCTGAGAGAAATGAGCACTAGTTCAAATCGGATTGCTGGCATCGGAATTGCATTTGACAGTTTCAAACTTTGCCTCCAAATCAAGCCTTTGTAGGACTCCATGCCTCCCATAAGGGTGGCCTCTAACCCTTGCCTGCTATACAACAATTTGGGGACAAGTTTTCCCTCATAAAACAGCTTGATAAAAAATCTGACAAATCTTCCATCCAGCTTTTTTATTTGTATGGCTAGTCTTTCTGCCTTTGCTTTCAGCCACGCCCAGATTTTTCCAATAGAGGGCCGGGAAAAGATCTCCAAACCCAAATAAATCATACGGTCGGACCGACCAAGTTTGCAGGCCCCTATAGACCATGCCATACTCTCCCCTTTCTTTCCTCTAGAGAAGTGCAAGATCTTAGTCTTTGCCTCTTTGAGACCCTGACCCATTAATTTAAATGGCCCAAGAGCACTGTCGAAAACAATTTACAATCGGCGTCAATCGATGAGATTGGTCTATAATTCTTGGTATAACTTCTTGTCCCTGCTTGTAGATAGGGACTACATTAGCCAGTTCCCATGAGGGTGGAAACCCCCCTGATCTTAAGATCCCTCCAAATCTGATCATCAAGATTTTCCCCCAGATTTCCGGTTCGGCTTTGAATAAGGCATTGGACTGCCCATTCGGACCTGCTGCTCGAGAGTTGCTGCATGCCTTAATCAGGGCCGTGATCTCCTCCCTGCCCATTGGCCATGATCTCTCATCCACCCATCCTTCGGCTACTGCTTTCTGAATCCCCCCTATTGCCTCCTCCCTGCTCCCATACAGCTCTTCATAAAAGGCCACCCATTGGTGCATGGACACTGAGGCCACCCATTGGTGCATGGGCACTGAATGCCCGGTGTCCCCCCCCCCCCCGAGATTATCAACTGCCAGAAAGCTCAAGCATCTTTCCCGATCAGGGCCTTCAGCATCGATTCTGCATCCCTCGGCAGCATATTTGCACTCCTGCTCTTGCAGTCAATTCTGTAGGTTTGTTTTATGCTCTTAGCTGTTTTGGAGTATGTAGGTGCCCACTTTCAGCCATTCTCAACCTCTGTTTTGCCTCCACCAATTCCTCATCAAAAGCATGCTTAGGAGAACAATTTGTCTATTTTCCTTCCCCCCCGATGTTTTTTGCCCCTCGTTGGAATTTATTCAGGAGCCAGTCAAACGCTTCCGTGCAAAAGACTTCCATCTTCCACTGCAGATCTGACTCTCCATATAGGGTCGCCAGATAACTATCAAGACTTGTGTAGTTCTTTTTGACTCCCAGGCTATTACCTTTAGCATTTGAGATTAACTCTCTTGGGCCCCCTGTTCTGTTTGCAGCCCATCCTAGAGCAAATTCTGCCCTTAATATGCAATGGTCTTTAGATTCATTCTTAATAATTTTTTTAATCTCTACATTTCTCTAAAAGATCAATGTCTGTGCCGATATAATCTATGGTTGATGATAGGTATCCCCTGTGCCAAGTGTGTGTTCTGCTCTTTCCACCCTCGAAGGAGTCGTTTAACAGTACCATACCTACTGCTTTCAGCATCCCCACCCATTTTCTTCCAGCAATTTGTTTTGAGTAATTTCTTTCCCCATCTCCCTGATCATTAATTACATCTATGCAGCCTGCATTCATGTCACCTGTGACTATGACGTTACCTCTCTCCTTCCTCTCCTGCCACTGTATGATGTAATCCGAAATTTGGGACAAAAATTCCTCTAAATTTGCTATCCCAGGGTGTCACGATACCCTGGGATAGCAGGATATTAGGAGTAGATTAATTTTCAATGCATCATTATGTACGGTAACTGCCATAGCCCCGAATGGGAGTGTCAGTGTGTCTATTTTCGTCAAGGTCAGCGACAACCGAACTGCAACTAGCAGACCCCCGATGGCCGCCCTCCACAACCTGGCCTGGCCGGCTGAAACAAGACCTCATACCCATCTAGTAGTGGTATCTCCATTAGCCAGATTTCTTGGAGGAAAATGAGGTCCGCCCCCCTCAGCATTGCGACCAAATCAATATTCGTTACCAGGTGCCCATGACCCCTAGAGTTCCACGATTTGAGCTTGAGAGTTAACTGCTCCTCACTACCATTCAGCGATGCATTGGCCCATTGGGCTCTCCTTAGGTCTTGCACATCAAAGTAATAATTATGCAGAATTGTCTGCCCATAGAGAAGACGTGATCCCATCCCACCCCGCCCACTTCATTCCCTTCATGTCATTCTCACTTACCACCCATTTCAAATGTCATCCTAGGCGGTCCAAGTTGATTTTAAGTTCGTTTGTCACACATGATTGCTTTCCTGTCACTGCTGTGTCTTCGAGCTGCATTATATCAAAGCCCATGGTTTTAAGTTTCCCACTTTCTGCTAGATCTGTGTCTAGCACCAATCTGGACCCAACGTGTAGATTGCAGCAATCCACCACTTCCCGATTGTGGAAATCAAACTCAACTCTGTCTATATAAAGTGCCGGAATCTCTGCAAATATTGTTATGATAATACTTCTCTTTAGGCAGATGTTCATATTGGCACCCCACTGGCTGTTCAACTCTGCCTTGAATATTTTCCTTCCACCCCCCCCTTTATATCAGATTTTCTGCCCTCCGCTTCTGGGGATATCCGTCATTCCACCCTGATACCTCTACTTCCTCCCCCCATCCGTATTCCTTGCTCCCTTCAAAATGGATTCAGTTTCCTGCTTTAGCAATCCTTCCGGTTTCCTCTGGGACGGGCCAGCTAAGGAACCTTCAAACTCTTTGACATACGCTTTCATTTGTTGTAGCCCATTCGGTCTTAGGTCTTTGTTCTTACAGTCAACCATAGAATGTTTTGGTACGTATAGTTTTCCCAACCAGCTGTCTTTTGCGACCCAGATGTCCTGATCCCCCAGTGAGCGCCCCCACCCCCCTCAATCGAGAACTTTTGCATTCCTCCCCGCTTCCCCCTGGGGCCCACACAATCTCGCCCTCCCTTTTCTCATGTTCTCGCTCACCGTCCGTGTATCGCACCTTCTCTCCGCTCATCATCCCAAGCCTCTGTGCACTTAAGGGAAGGCCATCTGTCTGTGTTTCTATTGTCGAGATTGCACTTTCCCTCCTGCCAGATGTTCCCAGGCAGGTTTACCTGCACAACACTCATTTTTTAGAGGCATAATCAGATATTCCTGTTTATCAGTGGATGATACTCCAACCTCCAAGGCCCCATGGTCAAGTTGTGCGGCAGCATCGGCAGCTTGCGCCTTTTCCTTTGGCTGTACATCAGTATTCCCTTTTCCCCCATACAAACAGCCATTCCTACCTCCCCCTTCCCCCACACGCCTCATTTAGCATGGCCACTCCACTCACCGGTCCCTCGTCCATAGAATCCTCCATTGCACTCCCCCTTGTGGCCTTCTCAGCCCCTGCCACCATCAATCCTCCACAACTCTGCTCCATTTGTTGACTCCTACTCGGACTCTGTGGGTCATTCCTTGAACATCCCACATCCTCTCCTTCTTCAATTGTGACAATCTACGATGACACTTCATCACAAGACATCTTTTGCACATTTTTCCCTTTGACCCACATATCTGCCACATGCAGAGTCCTCATCAAAGCTCTAGAAGATGTACTTCATTTTCTCTGTGCTTTTTTGTTTTGTATTTTCTTCTGCTGATTATTTCTATCAGGGCTGCATATGGCTTCCCGCATCTCACCTCTGCCCATATCAACTTCAGATTCCTGTTCATTACATCCCCCACCCCATCCCTAGTTCTTTAAAAAAAAAATCAAATCCCCTTTTGCCAAGGTTGCACTCGTTCCGGACGCTTTTCCAGCTGTATTTACTAAGGGATCAACCTCTGTAATCATAACACTTTGGTCCAAAATACTCCCTTGCTCCCTTAAGCCCCCACCCCTCGTTCCTTCATTTTTCTTTTACCTTCTCAGCTTGTGCAAAGCGCCCAAACGTTCCCACCCCCCCCCCCCCCAGTTCTTCAAATTTATAGTTGATATCCGATAGTATCAGAGTGTGTGCATTTCCTTCTGACCAAATGGTATCATATAGTGTCACAAACGAGCTGAGTGTAACATTCAAGGTCTCAGTGTATGGTGTACAAGTGATCCATCAGACTCGTCCCAATGTAATTGTGCTTGCGGCGATGGGAGATACGGGCTGTCTGCTCCTGAACCCCGGGGCAACTCCTTAACAATGAATGTAGTCAGGTCCGAGGGTGAACCCGTGAAGGAGGCATTGCAGGTTAGTTGAATTACACGATTGCCCGTATAGAATTTTGAGCCCTGTACACACTTTGGACGATCCTTATGATCGACCATGGATATGGCGCTCCTTGGAAAGCTTGCCGTCACATCATGCTCTCCTGTACTTGAGACAGGGTTTGTTGCCAGTCCTAATAGGGAGTGCCTATGATCCTCGTCCCCCCTTCCCAGGCAGTTCCACCACAAGCTGGACAACTTTCATGTGATCGTTTTTTAAATTCATATCCTTTGGGGTCAGCTGCTTCGCACCACAGAGTATTGAGTCTGCATATTAAATCATGCTTAGATCATTCATAATGAGAGAGTCCACCTTCTCCATAGTCTGAGATTGGGATGACCCATCAACTTTACCTTTCTCCCTCATGGCCTGCCCCACCATCAGCCCTGGCCGTGGCGGGGTAATCACTGAGGCCACCCGCCCCAGTTCTTTGCCACCCATACTGGCGCCACTTCGGTTAATAGAAAAAAACGATGTAATCAATGCCGATTCCCCCTGAGCAGTTGGGGTCAGGGGACCATTTTCCATTCCTCTTCCTCTTCCTGGACCCCCGATATGGATCTCCATTTACCCACCCTCAGTGCAACGCAATCCTGTTTGAGCTGCATCCCAAACTGTGTATAGAATAGGGGAGGCCCAGTCTCAGTAATTTTTTTGTTTTTTCTTGATAGGTAGAGACACTCTCTGAATTTCCCCCAGGTTAAGTCTCAGTGATTCAGCAAAAAGTTCTACCTGCCTGCCTTCATGCAGCTGCGTCACCTCCTCCCCTGTTGTTAGAGGATTTTGAAGTACATTAGATGACATTATTGGGTGAGATGCTGCTGTCGCTTCCCTGCCCTTCACATTTGATTGGCTTCTCAGCCCCTGTCGTCAGGACATACCAGCTATTATGCTTTCTATATTCCTTGTGCACATCAAAGGCCACTGCCTGCAGTCACTGCACAGTGAGCAGGGGAGAGAGAAAAAGGCGGTGCTGCGCCAAGACTCACTTTTCTTGCGTAGTAATCCAAATGCAGATCAAAGGCAACTGCCTGCAGTCTCTGCAATACGAGGTCCAGGCCTAAGACCCGAGTGATTGCTTCTGTATTACTTTTGTAGTCTTACCTCTGCCCACTCCAATTATGCTCTGTATCCAGATGGCACTGCCTCAGGAAACACAGATCAGGGGCCTGAGCCCACAGTTTCTGAGCCACAATAGTGTAGGGCTTGCAGGAGTTACTGAGAGGCAGGCTAACCGCGGATTCCCCATTCCTGCAGTGTTGCCCAGCCTAGAGACGCCGATAGCTAAGACCTTTATCACACACCTATGTGAGGGAAATGTGTTGGTATGAATATGGTATATATGAGATGCAAATGAGTTGTGAATGATGGGGAAAGTGTGTGAGCTTTTTTATTATGTTGTGATATGTCAAAGAATTGTTTATAATCAGAATATGAAATAAATATTATGCTTGTGAAGATTTGATAATACTTACATAGAAGCCTGCCGTCTCTGTTCTATTGGTCCAAGTTGCTCTTTGTTGTTGTTGTGTATACTCACCTGGAGGACCACAGACAAATACCAGGTATACATTTTTTAATACATGAATGTAAATGACGTCGGATCTTGGGAATCTTCATGCAATGGGATTGAGAAAAACACATTTTTCAAGTCAATCACGGTGAAATATCGCGCCTCAACAGGGATACTACATAAGACCGTCGCTGGATTAGGAACTAGAGGGAACTCAGCCTCTACAATCTGATTAATTGGGTGCATATCTTGCATTAAACGCCACGACCCCCCCTTTGATTTTTTCACAGGATACACTGCGGTATTGCATGGTGACTCGGACGTCACTAAAACGCCTTCATCCATCATGGTGGATATTGTCTTAAAAATACCCTTGTCTACCTCCTGAGACATGGGATACTAACCTGCTTGAGGCAAAATTGCTCCTGGCTTCAATTTCATCTCAACTTCTCCAACGCCCTTTAATAGTCCTACGTCATAAGGGCCTGTAGACCATAATGAAACTGGCACTTTTGCCATGTCTGCATCAAATAAGACAGGATGCTGCTGTGCTATCATAAATTTCTGGGGAACTTCGCGTCTTATTGTCTTAATACAATACATATCCTTGTCAGTGACGTCAGTCAACCTGTAATACTCTCCAATGGCAATCGCTGTGCTCCATGTCCTGTCATCAATATCAACTCCTTCAAGCATAGCTAACTCTCCTCGCACTGTAGCTGCTTGTAATTCTAAGGTAAAGACTCATCCCCCCTCTTCATCCATAGGTATCCTCGGTCGGAACAAAAATGAATCAGGTATTCTTACAGTCTTACCCACTAAACCAGGTAGCCATGTTAACAGAATGTGTACCCCATAGTGAAAGACCTCTGGCTCTAACGGTACCCATTGTATGCCCATTCTCCCTGTAAATGCCATGATAAATTCACTCAAGTTTAAATAATGCATTCCTGGTGTTCAACACACTACCTTCATCAGTAAAAGAAATCATCATATTCAACATTGTCATTAAATCTCGGTCCAGTATATTAACAGGTGGCTGCCTTGAATACAATAATGGCACAGACATATCACATTCTCCCATAGAGACTGGCAATCTTTTAGTAAAAGAAACTCTACTTGTAGCTCTTGTGAAACCTTGAGTATTCATGGCATTTCCCGATAACGTACATTTCCCCTTCCGTATGCATGAGCATGTTGCAACCTTGACTACCAAAAATTAAAAAAGATTTGCCTCTATAGTGATGTCAACCCATCGATTCCTCTTGAGGATTGGGAGTCACAGATAGCACTGAACACATCAAGTCATCCAGTGAGCTATCCTATTGTGGGTACATGCCTGTTCCTGTGCCTGTGAAAGGATTCCCTCCCTCAATGTTAACACCACCTATCCTAGGCGTCACTAACTGCTCCGTGTTTGGGCCCTGCTGTATCAGCATGGGTGTGTGCTGTGATTGCCCTTGTGGCGGATTCAATGGTGCTTGCTGTGGTTGTAAAGCCTGTTACATTCTCGGTGCTTGTGCTTGTTGCACTGTCTGATTTTGAGCAAACCCGTCCCTACTTTGTTGGCTATATGCAGATGGATAAGCGGTCCCCCCTCCATAGAACTGCCCATTCTGCACAAACCCTTGGCTCCTACATGTTTGTGCTTGGTGCCCTGTCATTCCACATGTTCAACATGCAAGAGGGAGTCTCCTAAAAGGCCCTCCCTGCATGCCCTGATTGTCATTCTACATATCTGAAACCCACCTTGGTTATTCTGGAAATGTCCCTGATTATTCTGGAAGCCTTTACCTCAGAAACCTTCCCTGCCCCTTGTTACAAATCCATTATTACCTTGGTCAAACTGCCTTTGGTTATTCACCTGTGGCATGCCTGCTGCTTGCTGTGATCCTGGCCCTTCTCCACTAGTCAACATCGCCCCTTCCTGAGTTTCCTCTGAGGATCCTATCCTTCCTGCATCATTTGTGCCATTATAGCTCCCATATCTGACGTATCTAGATATTGCACTCTAAGCGCTTTCCAGACGGCCGCTCTACAATTATTAAATGGCGCCCCCTTGTGAGCAGTGTTCTGCGCAGTGACACTCGCGTATGCGGCTCTTGACCAAATGTATCAGCTCTCTCCCCAAGGATAGCGGCTAGAAGACCTTTAATGTCTCCTATAGCTAATGGGATTCCTCCTGTCATTTTCTCTAATTCATGTATCCATTTCCCAGCACCGGAAGTCAAACTAGGGAGTTTACAACTTAAATTATCCTTAACCATCTGTGGCCAAGGTATATACTGCAGTCTGGCCCCTCCTTTCTATAACAAAGGAAACTGTGAGATCCCAAAATCGCATTCATCCCCCATCGTCTGCCTGTCCATAGCGGGGACAATGGTTCTGCACCATCTTCTTCCCGGTAGTGACCTTAGCCTACTCAAGTAAGGTGGCGAGTCCCCCCTATTTGCACTGGTTAAGCATCCAGTCTTCGGGAGGTGGGTCTTCCATTTCCTTTGATACATTTTCCAGAGCTCTAAGCTCACTTGACTCTTTTGTAACTTTTTTATTGTGTATGCTGCCTGCAAGTATGTCGTCATGTGTTGCAAAATTGCTTTTGCTAGTGGTCCCCCTTTGGGCCATTGCATGAACATCTTATCTGTCGTGCCCTTAACCAATTCTGCACTGTACTGCTGAAGCTTGGGTGCGGGTTTTGGCAACTGTTTGCACAGATGTATAGTGGAGTAATATCCTCCATTTTGACTCGTCACACTTGACTGTCAATACTCACTGTTGTTTTTACACTTTTATAAATACTTTTTTGAAAAATAATACAGTATGAGCATGCACCAATCGTCACAGCTCCAAGCCTTTTATATCACGTTCTATTTCAATCTATTTTATTCACTAAACACTGTCAGTCAACCAAATTAATAAATAATTACATTTTAAATCTCTGTGCTTTCTTTCCCGTTCCTTCATTTTTCACTATTTCTTCACCACATGCATTTTATACAACATACAACCAGACAGACAATACTGACTAGACTTGGCCTGCCCACATATATCTCTCAGTCCACCCTCCTTGTGACTGTTCTTTCCCCTAGATTACTCCTACGGAGTGTGAGCTGTTCCCTTCAACAGAACAATCTGTTTGTCGTCTACATCATTCACCTTGGGACTCTGAAACAGCTCCTTCTAAACATCCATTGATGTAGGTCTCGGTTTTATCATATAGATCTTCCTTGATCTATGGGTCTTAATTGCTTGACGCTCCTCATCTCAAGTCAATTACTTAATAAGTCGACGCTCATCGGCTCAAGTTTTTTAACCTAACCAAACCTCTGTGACTTATTTCCCCTTACACTTTCCCTTACTTCAACACCCATTTGTATTTTGCCACCTCACTCAGTCTACTCACCATTTGTGTCTTCAACTTCCGACTCTCGGGATCATCGCCTCCCCAACTAGCCTCTTCAGCCTTCGGTTCGCTCATCTTCCTGTAGAAATTGGAAAGGGATTTCTTTTGAAACTGAGGGACCCGTCCCACCTGCACTTGCAAGATTTTTAAACAAACTACTGCTATCTACAGGGAGCTTCATGTCCTTCCAGCTAAATGGCAGAGGACGACCAATATTTCTGGGACCCCAAAGCTTACTAGGTCGACAGATTTTTAACCATCCTCTCCGCTACCTTGTGAACTGGGGTTATCGACCCAGCCCTTTAAGATGAGGTAACAATACTTAGAGATGGATGGGGATGAAGAAGATACTCAAACATCAATAATCAAACTAACTCAGGAAGTTAGCAAATCACATCTGTTTTATTTGCAATTGTCTAAAACAGGGAGTTACAACGAACATCGACAATTCTCTCGATCTTCTCGCTCTCAGCAAGTTTCATAAAAAGTAGGTTATATAGTAAAAACTCATCATTACTACCATAATCCTACGTAGTAAACTACAAAACCGTTTTGAGAAAGTGATAGGATTAGAGGGAACATCTAGGTATACGTTCCATCCTTGTAGGGAATCTGATTGGGTCTCTAAAACAAGGTGGGGCATCTAAGCCCTCTAGGGCAAGGTCGCTACGAACGTCATCAAATACACAACGTCCCATTGGTTACACAAACTATAAGGGTCTCTTTACTACGTGGCCCTCTATAATTGTTTGGCACCCTTGTATTCGTCAGTACTTTGCCACATACGCCAGCAGCATGCAGGCTGGCATCCAGGAGCTGGTGGGCTGGTCTTGACCATAGCTTCCCACCAATTAGCCTACTATCCATCATCACTCTGCTGTCTGCCAGTCAATTAGTCCTTTGAAGATTAGCCTTCAGTTTGTTCTTCATGCCAGGGAATAAGAGGGAGTATAGCATACTCTGACTCCTGGAGTTGGCGTAGCACGTCGTGATTATCTATTTTCACTCATCCATGTGACTGAAGACCATGTTTTAGAGTTCTGCTGCAGTTAAAATACTCTTATTTAATGAACCTCTGACGTCTTCCTTGTTCTCGTTCCTGTCTTCTGAACGGGAGTTTGTTCTTTTCACACACTGGTAACCACAGTCTGATCCTTCGGGCCTAGAGCGGCCTTGGATTCTTGGTACTGGTCCAGCCTCGCCTTTCTTTGATTCACTTCTGTAATTCAATTGCTTTTCAACTGCGCCACGCTGGAAAAGTCTTTCTTTCTCTGGGTCCAACTCTGCTAAAATGCATTGTGGAATCGTCCATAGTTCATTCACTCCTCTACGTAAATATTTGGCGCATGCCGCAATCTATTCACTACATAGCTTGCCTTAAGTATACTTTGTCTGCTTGCATTTCTTGCATGTGTACACGTGTAAAAGGACTTGATATCTTCATCGTTTCTGTAGCATAAACATCTTCATCTCGGTATTACCCAAATTGTTCGAACACAATTGTTCGAAATACCGAATTGACCGAAAGTCGAGAGTCCGAATTGACCTTTGCACAATTGACCGCACATATATATATATATAAATATATATATATATATATATATTGGTTTGGTAATATATATATATTTATATATATAATGGGGTTTGCGGGGGGTTTCCCCCCGCATATATGTAAAATTGACCTTCACAATTCGGTCAATTGTGCAAAGGTCAATTGTAATTCGAACAATTGTAGTTCGAACAGTTCGTATACATCCTTCATCTCAATCTCGAAATGTTGCTTATCTTCGAGACTTTCTTAACACCCATAGAATGTATATGTCCTCTTGCCTCTTCACCTCTTCTGGGTGCGGTAGCCCTGCTTCATGTGATGTCACCAATCTTCCCTTTCGCACATTTTTCCGGCTTCTTGTAGGATTTCATTCAAATGAACATCATATTGTCGTGTATGCAGGTATGGTTTTCTCAATGGGAGCCTTGCTTCCAGGCTTCTCCTTGATATTGGTATCTTCACTGGCACTGCACGTATTTCACACTTAGGTTCCCAAAATATAAGCAACATGGGAGAAATGCTTGAGATAGGGGTACTTGGCTCCTTCTCTACAGTGCCTTTACTCACCAAATGAAATTATACACACCTCTGCGAAGCACCTGCACCCTTCCTTCTAAATATGAATGGTACAGGCAAAGAGAGCCGGCCAGTACTTTGAATTAGCACATGGAAAACGTTATAGTCTTCCTCTCAGCCAATCAGAATGTTTACAGCACAGTCAATATCTACTGGTATTGACTGCATTCTTAACATTCTGTCTTCAGAAGCAGACAGGGAAACAAGAATGCAATTTGCAGGCAAGATTTTGTTTCAACAAGACCATTCCTCTCAGGAGGAGATGTGTTTGCTGCAACATGCTGTTTAACACACGAAAGAGAAAATATTGGAAAATGCCTCCACTTTCTTATAGAGAAACCCTTTACGTGTGCATGACACCTACAGGGTAATTCATGAAATCAATGTGCGCTGAAAAGGGGAGTGCAAGCGTGAAAATCGCAGCGCATGCATGCCAAAGGCACGCAAGCAGCCGTTTGTCGATTCATGGAATGCGCTGCGCGTGGCTTACCTGAGATGTGCGCTTAATCCGTGTGTGGCGCACACGTCATTGCGACATCCCGATGGCTGTGCGCGAGACGGCCAGTGAAGGCGCACACAGGGCAGCGCACACACCTTAAAAGGGGGCGGAACACGCAGAATGCGGAACAACACGTGAAAATGTGGGCGTTACGGGGGAAGTACCGCTGCTAAATCCTCGCAACGCCCACACGCGCGCTAACAACACGTATTCATGGACTCGAACAGGGGAAACACGCACGCCACATAAGACGTGCTAATCCAGAAACGCATACGCCAGCAGGAAGCATGCATAAGCGGCCCTGCGCAGCAAAAACGTGCACGCAAACAACAGACAAGCTCATACACTGCGATGAATATGCCGTTCCTCGCAGCAATAGTCGTGGGACACCGCAGGAGGAGGAGGATAGCCAGGCCCCGCATGTGTTTACCCAGGACCAGCCTTTTTGGGATGCCTGATGACAAGGTCTATGGGAGGTACAAGTTTCCACCCCAAATCATCCTAGAACTGGTTGCTGAGTGGGAGGATGACCTCACATCACCCACCCTGTGCTCCCAAGCACTGAGTCCCTTGGAAAAGGTGTTCAATGTACTGCATTTCTTGGCTACTGGGTCATTTCAGCGGACAAGTGCCATAGTTGGGGGCGTCTCACAGGCCACGCAGTCACGCTGCCTACACCAGGTGTTGGCGATCATGACTGCACGCCCCTCAGTCCGCAGGCACATATACATGCCCAGAACACCTGCAAAAAGGCAGGCCGTGGTCCAGGACTTTTACAGGGTGGTACACTTCCCCAAAGTGCTCGTGCCATTGATTGCACTCATGTGGCTCTACGTCCTCCCAGGGTCACTGAGCACATCTATCGAAACCGCAAGCACTGGCATTCCATCAACGTGCAGGTTGTATGTGATGCCAAGGGAATCATCACTTCAGTATATGCCAACTATCCAGGGTCCAGCCATGATAGTTTTATATTCAGACCGGGACCTAGAAGCTGGGTGACATGGCTGCACATAGCTCATTGGTGAGTACAAATGCCTCTGCACATGCATGCATGTCAGACACTGAGAAATGGGAAAACCCAACTAATGACAACCATTATCACCTCCCCAGGGGACAGTGCCTACCCTCTGAGCACCTACATGATGACGCCAATACGGAACCCCACCACACCACCCCAGTTAAAATACAACACAGCCCATATTGCAACCCGTGGCATAGTGGAGCGCACATTCGGAGTGCTCAAGTCATGTTTCCGCTCCCTTGGCCGCTCTGGTGGGCAGCTGCTATATGCGCCCCTAGTAGTGTGCAGAATCATAGTGGTAGCATGTGTCCTGCACAACATTGCAACCCGGCGGGCCATGCCGGTGGACATGGTGGTGTCCCCACATCTCCAATCACATGCATGTCCACTGCGCATAGGAGAGGAAAGGGCACGTGGTGAGGCGGCACGTGGTGAGGCAGCCCGTACCCAGCTTGTGGCAAATTTCTTCACCTAAAATCCCACCCTTGCGGAGTGCACACAGGCCTGGCACATACCACCTGACAATTAATGATAATGACAAAAGGGACAGTCAACTGTCACAACCATACCACCCTGAGATTGTTTTCCTGGAAGTGCTACATTGTGTGCATCCCTAGCTACGTAAACAGACCCAATGTGCGGACCCTGAGTGGCTTACGCCGCTCTGGTCGGTAGAGGCTAAAGCACAGATGGACTGGGCACTGGAAGCAGGCAATGGCACGATGACCAAAGGTCTCACTGCAGGCATTGGCTGCTGGGTGCTGTTGCCAGGACCAAGCGGCACAACTGCCTTGGTGTGATGGTCTGGGACCAACACTGTCACGTCATGGTGACTCAGAGCCGGGGTAGATTGAGCTAAAGCTGCCCTGCCGCCTCCTCACCCTGGCGACTTGGGGCAGCAGATGACATTGCTGCCCCAGATCCACGTGGCCTGGTGACAGCAACTTTCACCGCCACACGTGGCTTTGACTTCGTGACACGGAAGTCGGCCTGTGAGTCATCCCGTGCCAGCTCCGTGATCTGGGTTGGGTTAACAGGGCCTGAGCTGGGATGGTGTCAGCTGCATCTTCCCGACCCATTGGGGGGGGATAATCATAGGTGTCCCTGATTGGTCCTCCACACACTGGCCTCTTGGGCCACCCTGCTCATCCTGGCCACGTCACCTACCGCGGACACCTCTTGGAAGTCGGCCACCTTTGCCTCTCTTGGCACTTGGTTGCCTCCCAACAATGGCATTGATGTTCTTGTGCGATTGGGAGGTGCAGTAAACAATTGTCCTGGGCAATTGGGGTGAAGGGGGCAGGGTACTAGATGGAATACGTACCCCTGTGCTCTAGCAAGGCTGTCTGTGACCCCTGGGGGAAGATGACGGGTCACGCAATGCTCAGGCACCCCGAAAACAAAATTTAACGTGCATGCGACCCCTCGGTAGCCCACGTGCGTGGAATGTAGGACCCGCAGTACGCTGTGGCTCCCAGAAACACAAAAAAGCATACGCGTGTTCAACGCAGGCTACAATGACCTCTGAATGGGTACGCGACACACGGTGGCAACCACAGTGGAAAAATATGTGCGCGTCTCACTGTCTTCCTGGAAAAAGAACGTGAAAAAGTCTCAGTAAACAAGGAGTACGCACTGCAAATGTTGTGAAGTAATCGCGTGTGAATCAACAAGAAGTACACAAATCACCCGCTCGCTCTCCACAAAAAGCACGTACAAGGAAATGGTGTCCTAAGCGGACCTTTAAACCCTGCCCACAGAAACGGCCATGCATGCCACGTCACTTACGCGCTTCAAATGTTCATGCTGGTGTGTGTGTATGAATGCTGCTGCCTGCTGCACGATTACTGTTAATTTGTGCATGTGTGTGGGTTCTAATGATAAGAGTGTTGGGGAGTGTGATGCCATCTGTGAAGTTTGACACTGCCACTCATGTGCAACTGTCATGTGTGTATCCGACCATTGTACAGTGCCCTGATGCCTGTGTTCTGTCTCTCCCTGTCTGCAGCGTCGACTGATGAAGAGGGCCTTAGATGGTGCTGTGGAGCACAGCAGCCGGAATCCCACCGCCAGCCAGAGACGCAAGGCCCAGCTCCCCTCCCACGTAGTGATCTCTTCCGTGGAGTGAGCAGTCTGGTGCCACGTAAATGGCCGCAGCTTCCGATGGGAGGTCCAAGAGGCGGAGTTTGGAGGTGGACTCCTAGGCAGCAGTAGGGGCAGCTGAGCCCCCACAGGGGCCTATGAAGGAAGATGACACAGAGTCATCCAAGTTGGTGGGAGGTTCGGTTGAGGAGGAGGCCGTGGAAGGCCCACGCACGGGGCCTGGAAAGGGGGATTCCACTGGTGCTAGTGGTGCAGTCCAGGGGCAGGGACAGGAGGCAGCACAGGCCGACGCGGAGGTGCCTGTATGTAATCCTGTCCCCTATCTTGTGACTGCATCATCCGGCACCAGCAGGGATGCCTCCGTCCAGACCCGTTTTCAGGGAGGGGATGCGCATACAACAACAGGCCTTCCTGTCCCTGCGGACGTTGCAATCCGTTACCGGATTGAACCTGTCCTAGCTGGGGTGGCGTTGCGCTAACATCGGATTCGGGATGACTTGCAGGGTTCTCGTCTGGACAATGCACGTCACTTTGAATCCCTCTTTGGCCGCGTCGACCTACTAGGACAGGTCGTCGGCACTGGGTTCATCCGTGTGCTGGAACTTCTTGCGACCCCCTCCTCAATTGAGCCCCCTATGCACCAGTCATCCTCCATGCCATCTTCCTGCCCAAGTATCACCTGGGCACCCTGTGGAGCTGCCCCTGAGCCAGCGGCCAGACTGGTGGAGGGCACGTCCCTGCCACAGTCGGCAGTCGGAGGTCCAGCCGGGGTGGCCACCCCAACAACTGGACCCCAGCAAGAGGAGGATGTGCAAGCATCAACAGGCAGGGCACATGGGCACATGCACAACAGCAGCAGGCTCAGGGTGGGAGCGATAATGGCTCGGGCCATCAACATCACAGGGGCAGGCATCAGCCGTCATGCAGGAGGCCCCAGGATTGGGAGTGTCTTCCGTGTGGCAGCGGTTGGGCCGGCAAATAGATGCAGAGCGGCGGCGGGCGGAGAGGGCACGGCTCATAATGGGTGGAGAACTCCATGGGCCGGTCGCAGGGAGTTGGAGGAGACCTCAAGGCCAGGGAACAGGCCCGCCTCGGGGATGTTGAAGTGGAGTTCGATGATGCCCCCCTGGCCCGGACATCAATGAGTGAGCCGTCGGACTAGCCCGCCACCTTTATAAATAGTTATATAGGTGTAGGTTTCCTTTCTTTTTTTTTCCTTTGGGGCGCATGGACTATGCCCTGCCTTTTTGTAAATAGTTATTTATTAGGTAGGTTTTTTCTTAGGTTTCCTTTGGAATGTTGGGCCCATGGATCCTTGATTTTTTCATTTGTATATAGTTATGGATCTGATTTTACAATTTTATTTTTACCATGGAGGAATGATTTGGCAGGTGCCCTCGGGTGGGGTGGGGGTGGGGGACACCAGTCGGGGCCTGCTGGCAGGTGCCCGTCACTGGGGGTAGGGTGGGGGGAAATGTGTCGGGGCTCCCAAGTGCATGGTCTGGGGTGATGGGCTGCATGTGGGGCATGGGGAGGATGGATGGGCTGCCTGCGGGTCATGGTCTGGGGTGATGAGGTGCCTGCAGGTCATGGTCTGGGGTGATGGGCTGCCTGCGGGTCATGATCTGGGGTCATGGGCTGCCTGTGGGTCATGGTCTGGGGTCATGGGCTGCCTGCGGGTCATGGTCTGGGGTCATGGGCTGCCTGTGGGGCATGCCCAGGGGTGTAGGGTGGTCCCCTGTGGTGTGGGCTGCCTGTAGGGCATGGGGAGGTGGGAGTGACACACCTGGGAGAGCCCACACTGCCAAATCGCGTCTATTATTCCCTGCGCATTCCCAGAATACACGTACACCGCTCGCGCAAGGCCAATTGCGTGTGAAACTCCCCGCGCACACACTGAATACGCGTACCCCGCTCGCGCCAGGCCAATCACGTGTGAAACTGCACGCGCACCCCCGGAATACGCATATCCCGCCCGTGCCAGGACAATCGCATGTAAAACTCCCTGCACACCCCCAGAATATGCGTGCCCCGCTCTCAATAGGCCAATCGCATGTAAAACTCCCTGCACACCCCCGGAATACGCGTACCCTGCTCACGCCAGGCCAATCACATATGAAACTGAACGCGTACCCCCGGAAGACATATACCCCGCTCGCGCCAGGACAATCACGTGTAAAACTCCCCGCGCACCCCAGGAATACGCGTACCCCGCTCGCGCAAGGCCAATTGCGTGTAAAATTCCCTGCGCACCCCCGGAATACGCGTACCCCATTCGCGCCAGGACAATCACGTGTAAAACTGCACGCGCACCCCCGGAATACGCGTACACCGCTTGCGCCAGGCCAATCAAGTGTAAAACTCCCTGCGCACTCCCGGAATACGCGTAACACACTCGCACCAGGACAATCGCGTGTGAAACTGCACGCACCCCCGGAATACGTGTACCCCACTGGCACCAGGACAATCGCGTGTGAAACTGCATGTGCACCCCCGGAATATGTGTACCCCGCTCACGCCAGGCCAATCGCGTGTAAAACTGTACACGCACCCCCGGAATAAGCGCAGGCAGCCTTTCCACCCTCCCCGTGCCCCGCAGGCAGCCCATCCACCATGACCCGCAGGCAGCCCATGACCCGCAGGCAGCCCATCCACCCTCCCCATGCCCCGCAGGCAGCCCATCCACCATGACCATGACCCGCAGGCAGCCCATCCACCCTGGGCATGCCCCGCAGCCCATCCACCCTCCACATGGCTCGCAGGTAGCCCATCCACCATACCCATGACCATGACCCGCAGGCAGCCCACACCACAGTGGTGACATTTTGAACGCATTTTGCCTGGCGCCGGCGGAGTACGGGTATTTAAGGGGGTGCGCAAGTTGATTTACACATGTTTTGGCTGCAACGAGCAGGGTACCCGTATTGAAGGGGGTGCGCGAGAACATTTTCATGCGTTTTGGCTGCCGTGAGCGGGGTACTGTGATACTCACTCTCGGCAGACTTTAATAATAAAGACACTGAGACTGAACGTAGGGGTTAACTTGTTTTCAAAACAACGTTTATTAACAATTAACATTTGTTTTTCTTCTTTTCAGAAAAAGGATACGTGTTGATTTTGAAGACAGCTCACGGTAGAAGAAAGGTTCTCAACCAGTGCATAGAAAGGACTTCTCAGGTAAGTCTTTGTTTCCACGACATTCTATATCATTACTTGGTTTGGTATCTCTTCCATACAACTATACAGTTCAAGTTCAAGTGTCTGTTTGTTCTCTTTATTTCTAACTTTTCTTTCAGTGAACTTGCTGAGTCTCTATCCTCTTCGTGTTCCCTAAAAATAATTATTTAATCAGTCTTTGTTACTCTTCTTCTCAATGTCTTTGTGGCTATTCTGTTACCGGCTTTCCCCCCCAAAATCGCAAGGTAGTCTGGATGGATTTCACTATGACAGAACCCCCCTCTGCTTCACGGATGCATTAATGTACAGTCTTTTCTGTCATATTAATTCTATCAGATATTGTTCATAAGTTTCCTCATTTACGCTTGCCTTTGTTTTATTAGTATTGGCAGTTGGCAGTTGTCTTAGTATTCTTCGTCTTGCCCTTTCTTATTCTTTCACATCCTCTTCACTCTTTCACACATATTCATACCTTCAGCCAGTTTAAATCTGTATTTTATTTTCTGCAGCTTCGCTTCCAACTGCCACGGCGCTCGCCACCGTTGAACAGCTGGCGGTCCTTTGACTCCTCCCTTTTCATCAGCTCGTGTCGCTGTAGAGGTCGGGACGAGATCCCCTCTCGAAATGTGAAGAACAGCTACGTTCTCCTTGCGTTACCTCTCCCCGACAACACGGGGCTCCGTAGGGCGTGAATCAGCTGCTCTCTCTACACCATACGCAGAGGAAAACGCCCTCCACCTCAGTGGATCTCGTCGCTCCTGGAATTCTGCCTCAGGAGTCGCCTACTTCCCCAAACAACAAACTGTGTAGCGACTTTGAACGATCGCTCTCATAAAGAAATGAAACTTTTAACCAGGCGCAACGGCGCAACTCCTTCTTTTTTGTCGATCAATAATCCCACTCGTAACTGTCACACTTGAAATCCTCTCACTCCGTCTCCTGGTAACCAAAAAACAGAGAGTAAAACAATCATTTGTTTACAGAAACTTCCATCTGTTCATGACAACTGATCTCTGATTGGTTCACTATCTTGTCCATTATTCCCTCCTCTTTGTCTTCCTGATTAACCCTTTATATGGACTTTATGCCAGCTGGTATCTCATTTGGGCAGGTTACCTCATTTTTATCACACACCCCCCCTTCTAATCCCTTACGTTCGGGAAGGGAATTATTATGGGATAGGAAATCTGCCTGTGCCATTAGTTTCCCTGGCAGATGTATAGTCTTTAAAGTAAAAGGTTGTAGCGACAGAAACCATCTAAGGACCCTGGGATTAGTGTCTTTATTTTGAGCCAATCATATAAGGGGTGCATGATCTGTCACCAGAGTGAACTCTCTGCCCAATAAATAATAACGCAATGTCTCGATTCCCATTTTACAGCAAGACACTCCTTCTCTATTGTAGCATAATGTAGTTCGTGAGGTAGTAGCTTCCTGCTTATGAAAAGTATTGGTCACTCGGATTCTCCTCGATTTTGAAATAACACGGCTCCAAGACCTGTTCCGGACGCATCTGTGTGTAGGTAGAATGGAGATGAGAAGTCGGGGCATTGTAAAATTGCTTTTTCTGACAGAGCATTTTTCAGATTATTAAATGCATTCTCTGTTTTAGCTGAAAACCACTCTTCTTTTGATGCAGTCGGCTTCTTTAGAAGGTTGGTTAGTGGAGTAGCCAAGGTCGGAAAATGGGGAATGAACCTCCTATAATATCCAACAAAACCCAGAAACGCTCGTACCTGTCGGACATTTGTAGGGAACTGTACATTTTTTAATGCTTTCAAGTTTTCTTCTTGCAGTTTAATTACACCTTGTCCCACAAAATACCCCAAATATTTAGTGTCAAAATTGGCTACAAAAGTTTTTTTAGGATTTATGTGGAGACCAGATCTCTGTAACAGCTGAAGTATAATCTCCAAATGGGTCAAATGCTCTTTCCATGATTGACTAAAGACAATAATATAATCTAGGTAGGCTCCCACGTATTCCTTGTTTCCTCTAAGAATTGAATTCATAAGTCTGTGGTACGTCGCTGGAGCCCCATGTAAGCCAAAGGGCAACACGGTAAATTGAAACAACCCTGACGGAGTAGCAAAAGCAGTTTTTGCTTTGTCTTCTGAACGTAGAGGTATTTACCAGTAGCCTTTGGTTAACACTATGGTTGTTAACAATTTTGCTTTACCTAACTTGTCAAGCAAATTCTCTATCCGTGGCATGGGATATGCATCAAATTTAGATATCTCATTCAGTTTTCTAAAGTCCATACAAAAACGAGCAGTACCATCAGGTCTCGGAACCAATACTATGGGGGATGACCACTCGCTATGTGACGGCTCTATTACTCCAATCTCCAACATTTCTTTAATTTCTTTATTGATTGAATGTAATTTTCACTCTGGAATCCTATATGGTCTTATCCGTACTATTTCTCCAGGTTGAGTTACAATATGATGGCAAGCTAATTCTGTTCTTCCTGGTAAAGTAGAAAAGGTCTTGGAATATCTCTTAAGCATATCCATGAGTTCTTTTGTCTGCACCTCAGATATATCTGGGTTTATGTTTAAAGCTTTGAGACCAAGTTCTTCCTTTAACTGGGGAAAAGGTTCAATATGTACTTCATTGGTATTGATTACTGCGACCGTTTTTATAGGTTCTACCCATTGCTTGAGTAAATTTACATGATAAGTTTGTGAGGGGCATCTTCTGTCATTCTACCTCACCTTGTATGTCAATGGACCTAGAACCTCTTCAATTTCATATGGGCCTCTCCAAGCGGCCAACATTTTATTATCAGACATCGGCAGTAACACTAATACTTTATCTCCCTTCTTAAAGGTTCTCAATTTAGTGTTGCGATTATAATAGTGTTCTTGTTTTGTTTGTGCTTGTAACAGGTTTTCCCTGGCAATCTTCTGCAACTTCTCGACCCTTTCCCTAAGTTGGTCTGCATATTCTGTTAGAGAGATCTCTTGACTTGGCTCTTCTTCCCAACTCTCCCTCAATATGTCGAGCAGCGTCCTCACTGATCTTCCGAACAGGAGTTCAAAGGGTGAAAACCCAGTGGAGGATTGGGGAGCATTCCTTAACGTGAGAAGTATCCAAGGTAATAACCTGTCCCAATTCTTTCCCCCCGGGTCTTCTGTTTTACTTAGCATCTGTTTAATCGTTTGATTATACCTCTCAACAAGGCCATTGGTCTGAGGGTGGTATACAGCGGTTTTCAAATGTTTCATCTGTAGAATTTGACAAACCTGCTCCATAACAGTTGACATAAAATTGGAACCCCGATCAGGAACAATCTCTTTCGGAATCCCCACTCTGCTGATAAACGGTATTAAGGCATCACATATACTCTGGGCAGTTGTAGACCTAAGGGGAAACGCTTCCGGTTATCTTGTGGCATAGTCGACAATCACCAATATATATTTATGTCCTCTGGAAGAGGGTTCTAAGGGACCAACAATATCTAGCCCGATCCGATTAAAAGGTTCCAAAACTACTGGCATTGGTTGTAAAGGAGCATTCTTTATATTGGCTTTATTTTTCTTCTGACAATCTGGACACGCCTGACAGAATCGAGCTTCTTGAGCATATACCCCTGGCCAGTAAAATCTGGCCAACATTTTCTGTGTAGTCTTCTCAGTCCCCAAATGTCCTTCCCCAATCTGCAGGTGAGCCACTTCTAGAACGGTATGATAGTACTTCTTGGGAACCAACAATTGCTTTATTGTAGCTCCTGTGTCATCCTTGCTGACTCGATAATATAGACCTTTCTCTTGAGTAAAACAGGGACCATTTCCGGTTACCTCAGTTTGAACAGCTGCTCTAGGATTTCCTAGTAGGGGTTCTACTTCTTGTGCCATTCTGAAACTATCACACCCTTCATCAATTTTCCAGTCCACTACTATGGGACAAACATTTTTCTCTGCCAAGACTTTCTTCAACTTTCTTAACTTAGATTTTCCTTTCTTGTCTTTTCCTGAAGCTACAGGAATATCTTCTTGATGAAAAGGGGCATCTCGTAGCCAGCTTTCCTCTATTTTCTTTATGATCTGAGAAAAGTTAGGGACATCAGAACCAATTAGTAGAGGCTCTGGCAATATTGGCATGATGGCAGCTCTTACCTCCATCTGTTCCCCAGCCACCTTTAAATTTATCTCTTTGGTAGGGTAAGGTTTGACATCCCCATGGACACAACAAATAGGAATTAGATTATTTGAATCACCTGTATTCCCCACAAGTTTTGTACTTACGACTGTCTGTAGACTGCCAGTGTCAACCATGGCTGTTGTGGGTTTCCCATCGACTTCCGCCTCAAAAATATATGAATAAGTTGATTTTGGTATGGTGGCTGACTCTTGATACTCGCCTTCCTTAAGCACCTCCATATTTCCTACATCCATAGGCTCTGTTTTAATTATTTTGGGACACATTCTTGCCAGGTGTCCCCATTCACCACAGTCAAAACATTGTATCCCTTTAGGCCCTACAGATGAGGATCTGATTCCTGCAGGACTCTCACTCATTGGTCGTGCTTTAGTGGGTTCCCACTCCGTTTTCCGGAGCATCGAGTTAGGCCACCTTACATTGCTGTTTGGTTTGAAAGAAGGATTATTCCAACTTGTAGTTGATTTGGTATTCAACACATACGACATGGATCTGCCCTGCCCAGCCTTTTGATACGCTGAAGCGATGTTAACGGCTTCAACCAGACTGGGTCTGTGATGTTGACGGACCCAACATTGCATGGGCAATGGTAGAGCTTCAATAAACTGTTCCATAACAATTTTTTCTGATATCTCATGAGCTGTGCTGGTACTGGTCTGAAGCCATTTATCTCCTAGTTCCTTGACCCGATAAAAAAGTTGTCGTGGGGTTTCTTCTGCTTGCAATTTGATTTCCCGGAACTTTATCCTATATGCTTCTTCATCATGCCCCAAACGCTCCAGGACCACCCGCTTCATATCAATATACGGTGTTTCGCCAGTCGGGTTAGCGGCCTGGTACACGCTCTGCATCTCACCAGTCATGAGGGGTGCTATATAATGACACCAGCTTTCGTTTGGCCATTGCGCATTCCTTGCTACTCTTTCAAAGTTCACAAAGAAGTGGGCTGGGTCTTCTCCCACTGAGTATTTTTGTAGAACTGACACTGGGACTTGGGAGTGTCTATGAACGTTGGTTGCCTCTAATAACTGTGCTTGTTGAAGTTGAATTGCCTGTTGAAAAGCTTGTATATCAGCTTGGGCTTGCTGATTCTGTAATTGCAATGCTTGTTGAAGCAATTGTTGCCCTTCACTCAGTGTCTTAATGAGCTCCTCCATGGTGTTCGACTAGAATCCCACTTCTGACACCAAACTTGTGATACTCACTCTCGGCAGACTTTAATAATAAAGACACTGAGACTGAACGTAGGGGTTAACTTGTTTTCAAAACAACGTTTATTAACAATTAACGTTTGTTTTTCTTCTTTTCAGAAAAAGGATACGTGTTGATTTTGAAGACAGCTCACGGTAGGAGAAAGGTTCTCAACCAGTGCATAGAAAGGACTTCTCAGGTAAGTATTTGTTTCAACATCATTCTATATCATTACTTGGTTTGGTATCTCTTCCATACAACTATACAGTTCAAGTTCAAGTGTCTGTTTGTTCTCTTTATTTCTAACTTTTCTTTCAACAAACTTGCTGAGTCTCTATCCTCTTCTTGTTCCCTAAAAATAATTATTTAATCAGTCTTTGTTACTCTTCTTCTCAATGTCTTTGTGGCTATTCTGTTACCGGCTTTCCCCCCCAAAATCGCAAGGTAGTCTGGATGGATTTCACTATGACAGAACCCCCCTCTGGTTCACGGATGCATTAATGTACAGTCTTTTCTGTCATATTAATTCTATCAGATATTGTTCATAAGTTTCCTCATTTACGCTTGCCTTTGTTTTATTAGTATTGGCAGTTGGCAGTTGTCTTAGTATTCTTCGTCTTGCCCTTTCTTATTCTTTCACATCCTCTTCACTCTTTCACACATATTCATACCTTCAGCCAGTTTAAATCTGTATTTTGTTTTCCACAGCTTCGCTTCAAACTGCCACGGCGCTCGCCACCATTGAACAGCTGGCGGTCCTTTGACTCCTCCCTTTTCATCAGCATAACTGTCACACTTGAAATCCTCTCGCTCAGTCTCCTGGTAACCAAAAAACAGAGAGCAAAACAATCATTTGTTTACAGAAACTTCCATCTGTTCATGACAACTGATCTCTGATTGGTTCACTATCTTGTCCATTATTCCCTCCTCTTTGTCAGCCTGATTAACCCTTTATATGGACTTTATGCCTGATATTGTCAGAGCCTGAACCAGCTGGTATCTCATTTGGGCAGGTTACCTCATTTTTATCACAGGTACGCATAGTTTTTCACGCGATTAAAGTGTAGCGGCCCTGTAAGCTGGTCCAGGGTTAGCGTGGCCCTTTGCGCCGTATTCGGGATTTCGATGGCTTTTCCTTGCGCAAGGGACGTTCCTGGGGGCGTAACTGGCGCTGCCGGATGTTCGCTGTGCCAGGGCTCAAAATGGCTTGGGAAATCCATGAATACGCGGGGCGCCAGAATGCTGTTTAGCGCACACGGCTGGCGCACGCTAGCCCACGCTCCCTCTCTGCGCTGCTCGCGTGTGCTGCATCTGCGCTGAATTCTATGGAACACCCCCTAAAGCATTCTCACGTTAAACATTTTCCAGGTCCATTAAGTAGCCATTAAAATGCATAGCTCATGAAGACACCGAGTCATTTAAACAATACAAAATGAAACCACATTTAATTTACCAACACAGTTTGTCAATTTACTTTACTCACTCTTAAAGCACAATTATTAACTTAACGACGGAAACTCCAAAACATGTCTTACTACTACCACCATGTGCTAATAATAGACCTCAGGAGGGGGCATTATCGTTTGGGTAATGACACTTCGGCAACTTATGGTCTGAGGCAAAACTTGGTGTTGGGTCATTATCTGTGATAACGACCCCTCATACAGTCTATAAGGCTATATTATTGGCTTGCACACCAAAATGTGCTATGTTGTTTGCTGCTCGCAATACCCCATCGCCCTGGAAGCTTTAGCATTGAATGTGTTGAAATGTAGCCACATGCCAGAAGTTCACCATTGGCGGTTGTGGTGCCTCTTACCTTCCAAGGGATTGCACTCATTTGCAACCACAACATCCTGATCACTCGCCTCCGTGATACCCTACGCATCACAGATCAGGCTCTACCATGGCTGTCCTCTTTCCTCTTGGGCCGACCTTCCAAGATTCAACTTGGGTCCTTCCACTCCATCACCTCTCTCTCCACATGTGGTGTTCCCCAGGGCTCTATCCTTTCCCCTGGCGTTTCAATGTCTACCTGGCCCCTTTGGACTTCCTGATCTCTACCCTTTCCTCTAACTTTCAGGGTTATGCAGGTGACACACAGCTCTCTATCAGGCAACCCTCAGCCTCCTCCTCCTCCTCCCTGACTGTCTATCCGCTATTCCGGCATTGTGCACCTCTAATGATCTCTGCCTTGATGCCAGGAAGACAGAGATCCTTCTCATTGGGACCCCTGCTCCCACTTTTCCCCTCTCACTCTGGCCGGCCTCACTGGGCCCTCTGCGCTCACCCTCTTGTGATGCAAAAAACCTTGGGGCATCTTTCAACTCCACTCTCTCCTTCTCTCCACACATCACAGACCGTGCCTGAATGGTCAATTTCCAGCTGCACCTCTTCAGTGGTATTCTCCCTTTTCTCACTTACCCCCAGAAGCTCTGGTTCTCTCTAGGCTGGACTACTGCAACAGCCTCTTTCTCAAACGGCCTAACTCTACTCTTCACCCTATACAACTCATCCAGAGCAGAAGCGCAAGATTTATCCTTGGCCTCAAGCACAGGGACCACATCTCTCCGGCCCTGACATCCCTCCACTGGCTCCCGGTGGCTGCGAGGATCAATTTGAAGACCCTCTGCATCGTCCACAATGCTTTCTGGGGCCGTGGCCGTCACTACATCCAACTCTCTCGTCCTAAGTACCTTCCTACTAGAGCCCTCCACTCATCTTCTTCTAATTTCTTGCCTTTGAGTCACTTCTCCAAGCAGATATTGGGGGGTATATATAGATCCTCTGCAGGTGTCCCCTCTGGAACAGCCTCCCTCCCTCTCTCTGCCTTGAGCCAGATCTCCTTAAATTCTGGAGCTCCTCAAGACCTTCCTTTTCTCCACTTCTTTCTCTCTTCCTCTCCGCTGCTAACCTTCCCTTCCACCTGCACCGTTCTGCTGACTGGCTGCTTGGTCTTTCTCCGAGTCTTATAGGACACCAGGCCCTCCTTTGTCCAGTCCCCGTACACTACGGCCTGGCCCCACTTGCACTACTGTGGGTGAGATTCCCTTTGGCATCCCAGCCATCCTTGCACGTCTCCCCATCCCCTCTGCCCTGCACATCTTGCCTGCGCACTTGCACGATCTAAATGACACTAGGCCTAGTGATGTTGTTTGTCTTGTCCTTCCTTGTTCCCCATCCCCTGCCTGGTTGTTTGTGCCTTGAAACACATTGTGTATAGGTATATTATAAATAACATATCAATCAATCAATCACTCACTAGTACAGGGACTGAGATAACGCTATTAAGAAGACTAAACCCCGTCCCCACTGGCCTTCACAGCCGCAAGCCCGTCATATCTGTCACGCATTGCTCAGGCTTGGGCCCAGTGCGACAGCCCCTCCCGCTCGCAACTATTGTCTTATTGTAACTGTTTCTCATGTAAAAGTCCGATGATATATCTATAACTGTGCTCTACCACCATCAAGTGGCCATGTAAGGCATCACATGCAAATATATTCGGCATCGTGAAGAGAAAGATGTATGAAGAAGGGAAACTCAGCATCGTGTAAAGCGCTTAAAAGCGGATGCAGTCAGTTTCCAAACACTCCCAATGTCGAGAGAAGGTGAAGTTGAGCGCCTGGGAAATAAAGTGATTTGCGCAGGATCACACAGCGTTATCAGGGGGCTAACTCTACCTTTTCAAAACGTCTAGATAAAGCATATGATTATATTTAAAAGTTGTAAAGTTTATTAAAGAAGTTACGTATGTTGTTCATAACTATTTGGTAAACAATTTAGGGCCCGATTCATGGAACGTTTTCCTATGGAATCGGGCCATTATAAAACACTTCCATGAATCAGGCCCTTAAACTTTTTTGAAAGGTATCTTAATAGTAAATAATAGTAAAACTCCTAAATAATGTTTACATTTTTGTTAAAAGGTGCCGTTTGTTTGTATAAGCCTTGCCTCAGTGGTCGAAGTGTACGAAAAGTGGAACTATGTGCCTGCGGGCCTGTCCCTGCTACCAACAAACCCCATCAGAACGTCGCCTGCTACGCACAATCAGAACCCCAAAACAAATGCACCTGCTGTTTAAGCGAATGTTCAGTGCGCTGCACTGAAGTGCAAGTTACAACTTATTCCTACACTTTTATTTTAAAACAAAACCATCCCGGAACTGTTTCTTTTTGAAAATAAAAGTATGGGAACAGTAAAACTTAATAATAAAAAAGGAGCACTGCTCCCAAGAGCTCCCGCCCACTTTGACCACTGCCCTGCATAAGATGTAGGTGCTGCTTATTTAGTGCAACCCAAGCAGGCCCTGGCATTCAACATTCTTCAGGAAACATCTGCTCATCTTATGTGCAGGAATGGAGAAACAATTGCCATTTCCCTTTTCAGAGGGGCCATTCCACCCCCATAATGTCCTAACCCAGGGGGAAGAGTACCAACCGACACTGAATTTAAATGTCCAAATCGCCACTAGTCTGAATAAAAATGTTAAACGAGGGAGAAAGAAACTGTGTTTCCTTGCCCACCTTTATCTGTCCTATGTATCTATCTGTCTACCTATTCAGCGCTTTGATGCCTGCGGGCTTCAGCGCTATATAAATAAATATGATATCAAATAAATTCATTGAAAACAACTTTAGCTGAGTGTCATTATGGGTACCTACCCACGAAGTGTATGGAACAGGATGGGGAAGTCCTAAACCCTATGGGCCTGATTTATGGAATCCGGCGCAGAAATGGTGCAAGGGCTGCGCGCCGAGAAGGACCCTGCGTGAGGTGTGGCGCAGACAAACTATTGTGCACCACGTGTTTTCATGGATTCCAAGACGCGGGGAACGCCTACAACATGCCCCCACGCATACCAAAAATCAAGCCAAAGGACTAACACAGCGCAAGCCTCAGCGCCACCCCAAGACCAGAATCCAGTACCCCAGAGAAATCGCGTGCCTAACCCTGCAATCCCACGCCGCACTCCAAAGAAATCGGGTGTCCTCCCTTGCAATCCCAGGCCGCACCACAGAGAAAACACATGCCCTTCTCGCAAGCCTAGCCTGTACCCCAGCGAAATCGCATGCCTCAACTCGCGATCCCAGGCCGCACCCCAGAGTAAATGCGTGCCGTCCCTCACAAGCCAGGCTGCACCCCAGAAAAATTGCGTGTCCCCTCAATAGTGTAGGCTACACCCCTTACAATGTGAGTTCCCCCACACCCTCAGAACCCATCCTGTCCATATGCCCCCCTACTGCACAGCAACCACTGAAGTCCACACACCACCCTCGGCCCCCTCACCTGTGTCAACCCCCACAGGCAGCTCCCTCCAGACTGGACACCCCCCACAGACAGCCTTCCGCCAGACTGGACACCACCCACCAACCTGCCTCACCTGTGACACCCCCACAGACAACCCCCTCCAGATGGGACACCCCCCATGCAGCCCCCTCCAGGCGGGACACCACCCCCACTCACCTGTGACAACCCCCACAGGGAGCCCCCTCCAGACAGGACACCACCCTCCAGCCCCTTCACCTGTGACATCACCCACAGGCAGCCCCCTCCAGACGGGACACCCCCCACAGACAGCCCCCTCCAGACTGGACAACCCCCACAGGCAGCCCCCTCCAGACTGGACACCCCCCGCAGGCAGCCCCCCCAGACAGGACACCACCCACAGGCAGCACCCTCCAGGCAGGACACCCCTCACAGGTGGCCCCCTCCAGGCTGGACACCCCCCACAGGCAGCCCCCCTCACCTGTGACACCACCACAGGCAGCCCCCTTCAAATGGGACACCACCCACAGGCAGCCCGCTCCAGACTGGACACCCCCCACAGGCAGCCGCCTCTGAATGGGACAACCCCCACAGGCAGCCCCCTCCAGACTGGACACCCTCCTCAGCCCCCATCACCTGTGACACCCCCCACAGACAGACCCCTCCAGACGGGAGACCAAATCCTGTGACACCCCCCACAGGTATTCCCCTCCAGACAGGACACCACCCTCCAGTCCCCTTCACCTGTGACAACTCCCACAGGCAGCCCTCTCCAGACTGGATAACCTCCACACAGGCAGCCCCCTCCAGACTGGACATCACCCCCAGCCCCCCTCACCTGTGACATCCCCCACAGGCAGCCCCCTCCAGACGAACACCACCCCCTCACCTCTGACACCACCCACAGGCAGCTCCCTCCAGACTGGCCATCCCCCACAGGCAGCCCCCTCCAGACTGGACACCGCACACCAGCCCCCTCACCTGTGACACCCCCCACAGACAACCCCCTCCAGATGGGACACCCCCACAGGCAGTCCCTTCCAGATGGGACACCACCCCCACTCACCTGTGACACCCCCCACAGGCAGCCCCCTCCAAACGGGACGCCACCCCCTCACCTGTGACACCACCCACAGTCATCCCCCTCCAGACGGGCCCCCTCTTCTCCCCGCAGGCAGCCCTCTCCAGACTGGACACCCCCCATAGGCAGGCCCGCCAGGCTTAACACCAGCCCAGCCCCCCACACCTGTGACACCCCCATAGACAGCCTCCTCCAGATGGGACACCCCCCACAGGCAGCCCCCTCCAGATGGGACTCCACCCCAGTCCGCCTCACCTGTGATATCCCCCGCAAGCAGCCCCCTCCAGATGGGAACCCCCCCACAGACAGCCCCCTCCAGACTGGCCACCCCCCACAGGCAGCCCCCTCCACACTGGACACCACCCCCAGTCCCCTTCACCTCCTCCCACTCCCACCTGCAAGGCTAAAAACCTCGGGGTCATCTTCGACTCTGCACTCTCCTTCTCCCCTCACATCTCTGACATCTCTAAGAAGTTGCACTACCAGATGCACCTCCTTAGAGGTATTCTTCCTTTCCTCTCCTTCCCCCAGAAGCTCACTGTCTCCAGAGCCCTGGTCCTCTCCAAGCTGTACTACTGTAACAGCCTCTATCTAAACCTACCAGCCTCCACTCTCCGCTCTCTGCAACTTATCCAGAACAGGACTGTGAGACTTGTCCTTGGCCTCAAGCCCAGGGATCGTATCTCACCAGGACTGCAATCTCTGCATTGGCTCCCTGTGGCTGCAGGGATTAAGTTCAAAACCCTCTGCATTGTACACAAGGCCTTCTGGGGTCTGGGGCCGCAATACCTTCAACTCTCTCTTCCTAAATACCTTCCTTCTCGACCTCTTCGCTCATCTGCCTCCAACTCCCTTAGGGTCAGTCGCTTCTCCAAGAAACGAGTTGGTGGTAGATCTCTCTCTTCGGCAGGGGCCTCTCTCTGGGACAGCCTTCCTGCCTCCCGGAAACTTGAGGAGAACCATATCCAGTTCCGGAAACACCTCAAAACCTTCCTCTTTGCTTCTGCTTTCTCTCTTCCCCTCCCTTGCTGAATTCCTGACTGAAATTGCACTGGTTACCTGGCCACCCTTTCTGATCTCTGGCCTAGGCCCCGTCAATTACCCACCTGCACTGCCTCCCTGGCAACCCCTGAACTTGAGGACTGTTTTTTCTGTATCCCTTCAGTCCCCTTACCAGCACTTACGTCTGCATGTCCTTGCACTTGCCACCAGCTGGCTGTTTACGTGTCTTATTATTCCACTTCCCATGTACTGCACTTTCCCCACTCCCGTCCCCCTGTGCACTTCCTTCTCCTCTTCCCATGCACTTGCGTGATCTGAATGACACCTTGCCTAGTAGGATCGTTGTCTGTCCTCCCTTTGTTCCCCCACACCCACCTGCTTCGCCGCGCCTTGAAACACTTGTGTATAGGTGCGTTATAAATGCCATATCATATCATATCATACCTGTGACACCCCCCACAGGCAGCCCCCTCCAGATGGGACATCACCCCCCCCACAACCCTCACAAGTGACACCACCCACAGGCAGCCCCCTCCAGACGGGACACCCCCAACAGGCAGCCCCCTCCAGACTGCACATCCCCCACACACAGGCAGGCCCCTCCTGATGGGGAGGATAGCTGAGCGGCAATGTGCTCGCCTTGGGAGCAAGACGACACGGAGCAACACAAGTTCGATCCCAAATCCCGTGACACCCCCCACAGTTAGTCCGCTCCAGATGGGACACCAACCCCCAGCCCCCTCTTACCTGTGACACCCCCCCACAGGCAGCCCCCTCCAGATGGGACTCCACCTCCCCAGCCCCCCTCACCTGTGACACACCCACAGGCTGCACCCTGACAGTCTGACACATTACCACTGCAATGCATGTCTGTTGCACACCTGAACTTCTGTGGTGTGGCAGCACCATTAATTGCAACATCAACATGTATTACGCAAATCCGAACAACTGGAATCACGGGAGGTCCATCCACATGTGGAGCATCTGCTCACACAGCCTTCCAGGCCTTAATCAGCCCCAACATACAAATGTGACAAGTGAGTGACAAAACATGTGCATGCTGCCCATGGCACATTGCCAAGGCATCAAAGCACTATGACAGAATGTGTGCCCTCGACAGAAGCAAACATAACAAAGGTTGTTGCAAGATTCACAAACAGTGCCAAAACATTTCATAGTCTGAGCATGAGTGAGCTGGGTGTCAAAATACATGTCAGGGAACTATCACATGACAGGTCCATGCATGGGTGATGGTAGGGCAGTCAGAGAGGGCATGACTCACAGAGACTGGTGCATTGTGCAGGAAATCAGGAAGATCAAATATTTTTCACTACTGCATTCCAGTGGTAGAGGTTCACCAACACATGAGAGAAGGCATTGCGTGACTGCACATTCTGGTAAAGGTGTATGCATGGCATGTGTTTTACACAGCAATAACAAAGTAATGTGCTATGAACTTGACCATGAAACACTCCCACAGTGAGCCCACCTCCCTCCACCTCAACCACAATGATGCCAAAAACAGAGTGATGCAGCAAGGGTAAATGTAAAATCAAATATAGAGTGCACACCAATTTGCCACCACACACCACATGTCAGACACATGTGCACCCTGCCATCCACAACCGTGCCTGCAACGACAATACACAAGCTTGCACACAGCAAGACACATGACTGTAGAGATGCACTGGCTGAAAACAGAATGAGCAAATAGGCTGACACACAAATGAACTGCACGAAGTGTGTAATTTAACAAACAGAATGATGTACATGTAAAAAAAACAACTTTGAATGAAGGTAAAAGTAGTCCATGTACAATATGTACAAAAATGAAATCCTTAAGCCTAAAGAACTATATACAATAAAAAGGGGGAAGGAATGACTGGGTAAAATAATAAAGAATGAAAGGAAACCTACACCTAAATAATTATGTACACTGGCAGTGGGTTAGACTAACTCCTCCTCACCAATCTCACTCAGGCTCTCTACCAGGGCTGAGGCCAGTGCCATGTCCTCACTCCTCAGGCAGGCCTCTGTTCTTGCCTGGGGGGCTTGCAGGGTCTCCAGCAGCTGTGTTTCTATCACCTCGGCTTCCCTGCAAGTGGCCTCCAGAATGGCAGTCCGTCTCCTCTCCTGACGCAGCGCAATACCAGCCCTGGCCAACACAATCCTCGCTTCCTGAGCCCGCTCCCACTCTGCTCTGATCTGCTGCCCATATCTCAGGAACACAGAAGACATCCTGTCCATCCGGTCCACATATGCCTCCGGCCTCACACTGTGCACCTTCCCCCTTTGGATGTAGTGCCCTGAGAATTGTAGCCTCCTCCTGGTTGCCAGCTGCTGCCACAGTGTCAAGTGCCTGCTTTTTGTGTACGCCCTCCGGGCTGATGACAGTAACCAGGGTGTACGGCCCGTGACCTGCATCTAGGTGCCTGCTCTCCCTCCAGTACCAGTGAACCTGTCATTGCCTGGGTAGGCACAGTGCCCACCTCAGCTGATTGACCTTGGACTCCCAACTCGGGCAGGGACATTGGCTCCACCAGACTGTGCAATGTGGGTGGGACTGGTGCACAGGGGGCCCTGGTGGTATTTGGGTAGGAAGGCACCCCGGAGGATGACTGGCACACAGAGGAGGAAGGCGAGAAGGGGGACGCATCACTGAACAGCCCATGGTGCACAACATGGAACAGGCATGTTGCAAGCCATGAGATGAGGCGGCATACCTCACTGTGATGATGTGCAAGCAGACTACTTGTAGCCTGCACATCATCACATATGGCAGCTGTACACCTCGCTACCCCGGGCTGCAGAGGTATCACATAGTCCTGGATGCCAACACTAGATGCTAAGGGAGTTTCTGTCTGGATGGACACAGCCGAAAACGTGTGGTGGGTCTGGGTGGAGCCATCCCGGCAGGCACTTGATGGCCCAGGGACTAGATTTTGTACAGGCACCTCGACGGTGGCCTGCACAGCCTCATGCCCCTGGGACAGGGCTGCAGTAGACACGGCCACCTCAACACCCCCACCTGACCCCATGGGCTTGGCTTCAACAGTCACCTTCTCCCCCTCCCCCGCCAGCCTGGATGACTCCGAGGCACCTTCCGCCATAGATGGCCCCTGTGTGGCATCACCTGCCCCCCCTGCTGCTGAGGTGTCCACTCCCACCTTTGACTTCTTGAACTTACCCCCAGCAGCATTGCCCAGTGTCACTGGCGCAGCCACAGCCACATCGCTATCCAAAGAAGTGCTTTCATGGGGCTGTGGCTGCGCCTTTCGCCTCTGGCTGGTGGAGGCCTCTGTGCTGCCTTGCTCCACAGCACTGCTTCCGCCCTCTTCATCAGATCCAACTGCGGAGAAGGAGACACAGAACATAAACATCAGGGTACTGCACCAATTTGTGTGTGGCAATATCAACATTCACATGAACATGACTAGCCAAGGGAGCAACCATCATCCTATGGCTCAGCACTTTCCAATTTCTCCCCCCTCCCATGCACTTCCCCCTTTTCCCTTCCGCATGCACTTGCACATTCTCAAAGTCACTGGGCCTAGTAATATTGTTTTTGTTTTTCTTCCCTGTTCCCTTCCCTTTGCCTGGTCGCGCTCTGGAACACCTGTGTACGAGCGCGATATATGCATGCGTGTGCATCACTCCAGACATTTGCATCAAGCTACATGCCACTGTCACGACCAATCAATTGAGTATGCTCCACACACATGCATCATGTGCACATGCACATGTCAGCATACCACAGCAACAAACACATACACATGTCATGCACACACATCAACAGAGAGGCCACAAGCAGTGTGATGAGCAATCACTTCAGAGTCCCGTTAACTGTAATCCCTATACATAACTACATCAGACATCCAAATGCACGTGTTGCATCAAGCGTGAGTGATGGCCAGTCACAAATTCCCATCTTTGGCACATACACATGAACACATGACGCAGGCAACAGTACCTCAAATGTCACACTTGTCACATGGGCACGTCTCAGACACAAGTAACAAAACATGTGTATGGTCTAAAAGGCAGCAGTACAACACACAATGCAAGGGAGAACTCATTCCAAATACATATGGTCCAATGCACACATGGAGAGCAATGTCAGGGGCATGCACGCAGACATCTGTGTCAGAGGCATACTTGCTGCAAGTCTAAGGGTCTCACTACCAACATGCAGCAACATGAACATGCCCCATAGAGCATAGCAACACATAGATAATGACTAGTCGACTCCAGACGTTCATGCAACTCACAGACCTGGGTGTGCAGCACCAGGTAAAACTTCTCCAGGACCCAAATGTTGGTATTGGACAGCTGGCACCTGCGCAAACAGTGCACCACTGTTGTTGTACCGGCCTGGATGTAGCCAGGGCCTTTCTGAGGTTCATGGATTTCAGGTCCTTACAGCACTTGTGCACAGTCTTGAAGGTTTGTGATGCCACCTATCTATGTTGATGACATCTGTTATCCCGTCCCAAATCTGTTGACGTCCTACCTTACCGCGTTGCATCACTGGGTTGAAGATGGCATCATAATTCTCCAGGACCTTCTCCGCCAGGATGCCAACTTCCCTGGAAGTGAAGTTGACAGCCCTCTGCCTCGCTGCCATGGGGTTGCCGCTCTGGTCTAAAGATGACGGTGTAGGCATGGCAACCCCCGAGACAGGTGTGGCTGGGCAAGGTAGTCCTGGAGCTGTGCTGTGGAGCAGTGGTAGTGTAATGGTATGGATGGAGTCAGGTGAAGCAGCTGAGGTGGTCATAGGGCCACGGACAGGAGCACTGGAAATGGCTGGATAGCAGGCACTCCAAATGCAGTGCAGGTGGGCAGCAGGCACACACATTGGACAGGCAGCAGCAGATGGCTAGGTAGGAGGCAGCTCAGGGCAGTAGGAGGCAGGTAAAATGGCATGGAGGCAGGAGCGTAGGTCTTCCGTGTATTATTCTGTGGGCAGCCAACAACAGAGTAACAGGACTTTGAGTGTAAAAAATTAACGTGGACACGTGAAATCCAAGGAAAGTACCTGAGCGCGTAACTTACGTGACACGTGCTGCGTAGTGGCACGCCAGAATCGGGCATACATAAGTGTGCGTAGAAGCAACACAGACCATACGTGCGAAGGGGAGGAGACAGATGAGTGGAATACTGTGAATTTTGGGGTGCCAGGCAATTCCTTCCCTTCAGGGACCATATGAACTTCTTATTCTGGTGGGGGATTTGCCTCCGTGCATACGTGTATCTACCTTTGTATTTTCAGAGGCTAATGCTGAGTCGCGTATGCATTTTTCATACTCTGGGTGCCCCTGTGTATCGCGTACCTCTATTCTTACCTCTAGTGAAGCTTGCCGGCGTTCGAGTATGCATTTTTTGTGTTGCTGGGTGCCACTGTGTATTGTGTAACCCTTTTTCTTTTTACAGACGATAGCCTGGTCTCGCGTATGCAATTCTTCATTTTTTTGTGGTGCCTGTGCATTACGCATCCCGTATTTCTGTCAACTGTGTTACTTTTGAGCCTTGCTGGACCACAGACATACGTCTTCCATCACATACACTGCCCCCTCACTCTAATTGCCCAGGACAATTGCTTGGTGTGCCTTCCATTGTTCACTTACACCTGGAACATGAGTGGAAAGGCCCCAAGAGGGAACGATGGCTGAGGTGGCCGGGGTCAGGGACGTCCTGTGAAAGCAGCTGTCCGAGTCCCAAGGGTCCAGCCACGTGCAGTGGAAGCAGCTGTCCCAGTCCCAAGGGTCCAGAGAAGTGCAGCGTAAGCAGCGATCCCAGTCCGAAGGGTCCAGGGATGTGCAGCAGAAGCAGCTATCCCAGTGCCAAGGGTCGAGGGGCGTGCAGCAGAAGCAGCTGTCCCAGCCCCAAGGGTCCGGTGACGTGTAGCAGAAGAAGCTATCCCAGCCCCGAAGGGTAAGGGACGTGCAGCTAAAGCGTCTGTCCTAGCCCCAGTGGGTGTTGCCATGCCCCAGACCACTGGTGGTCTGGCATCTGGAGCCCAGAGTGGTCCCAGCTACACAGGGTCAACACCACATGCCAAGAAAGCAAAGCCTGCACAGCAGGAACAGTCTCAACCCCATGGCACGGCACAGGAAACTGGCACGTTGAGAAAGAGGAACTTTGTGATGAAGATCTCCAGATCCTCATGGACTACATGACCAAGCACCACCGTAACATGTGCCTGCAACTGGGGAGCACACATACATTGGCTCATCGTATAGTGCATTGGCAGCATGTCACAGATGAGATCAACACCTTGCGGTTAGAGAAGCGCACTGCTGCTTAGTCCAAGCTGGGTGTCAACCTCACCTCTGCTATGGCAACTGGAGTGGGGTCACCAGAGGAGGTGGAGCTCACCCAGCATGAAGATGTTATGAGCCAATTAATTCTACTGGATCAGGTGCAAGGCATGGTAGGCGTGGAAAATTACGAGGGCACGTCCGGTGAGTGACCAAGATTGTGTATCCTGAGTATGTCTAGTGAAGCATAACAAAGATGTATGATTGCGTTGCGCATCTGGCCGCAGTTGAATGACTGCCCGGGGTGAACCATGTCATGGTGTACTGACTCCTGTCCAGTGTACTCAAGAGTGGATACAACCCATGTGTTGTACATCAGTTGAACATGGCCGTGTGACAGTACTCATCCCCCACAAGCATACCCACCCAACTTCTGCAACATGCTACCACAAGGTGCAATCTTGTTAGTTGCATCCGTGATGTCAGTGACTCTGCTCTGCTAGAGATGTGCTTGTGTCTGAAGAACGAGTTACACTTCATACATGCAGGTTTTAGATTCTCTATTCACACATGTATGTAGGTGCTTCCATGCTACATAGAACGTCCAAGATGACAACCAAGAGGCCTCACGGCGTGCTATCAGTGAGTGTGCATATGTCTAGACTGTGCACATCCCTGCTACCACTATGGAAATGGCTCCTGAGTCAAATTGTTGTGAGACTTGATCCCTGTTACCCTCCCACACCCAGCACACACTCCATGGGTCCATGCCCCTGTCCCTCTTGTTGGTCACTGTACCTTCCTCCTATTTCCAACTACATGTACTTACTCTTTCCACTTCACAGACCTTGGCTAGGTGTTACTCTTTCAGTCATACTTCAATTGGGTCTGTTTCATTTTTTCCACACCTAGGGCATGTTCCCATTGGTGCAGTCCCTGTGCCAGGTCAACACTGGTGTGTCATGTGATGGATGCGTGCTTGGATGTGAATATGTGTGTCTGCCTGTTAAAATGTAATAGTATGTCACAGAGCCACATGACCATGCCCATTTCACTGGAATTAGTCAATAGTTTGCTGTGCCATTTGCTATAATGTGCTTGCTAATGACCATGTCTGTTGGCAATATGTCCACTGGCTGCATGGCCCTGAGCAGGCAATGGTGTTGCCAGTCTGCATATGTCATGATCAGGTGGCTTCTTGTACATAGTTTGTGCATACTGTTTCTCTCATGGTGACATTTATTCATTTAAATGTATAAAGCGCACTAGAAGCCTGGAGGCATCAAGACGCTGTTACAAGAAAGTATCTCAATTACATGAAAGTGTCTCAGTTACATGAAAGTGTCTTAGTTACATGAAAGTGTCTTAGTTGCAGGAAAGTGTCTTAGTTACAAGAAAGTCTTAGTTACATGCATTGCTAGGATACATTGCTCCAGGTATCATGCGGTTACACTTTGAGAGTCCCGGTATATGTGAAGGGAAAGCCTGCATCGTGTTGCAAAGGCAGCTACATCAGACCATGCGGATACAGTTTGAAAGTCCAGGTACATGTAAGGAACATGCGGTTACACTTTGAAGGTCCAGGTACATGTAAGGAACATGCGGTTACACTTTGAAGGTCCAGGTACATGTAAGGAACATGCGGTTACACTTTGAAGGTCCAGGTGCATGAAAGGGAAGGCCTGCCTCGTGTTGCAAAGGCAGCTACATCAGACCATGCGGTTACAGTTTGAAAGTCCAGGTACATGTAAGGAACATGCGGTTACACTTTGAAGGTCCAGGTACATGTAAGGAACATGCGGTTACACTTTGAAGGTCCAGGTGCATGAAAGGGAAGGCCTGCCTCATGTTGCAAAGGCAGCTACATCAGACCATGCAGATACAGTTTGAAAGTCCAGGTACATTTGAGGAACATGCGGTTACACTTTGAAGGTCCAGGTACATGAAAGGGAAGGCCTGCCTCATGTTGCAAAGGCAGCTACATCAGACCATGCGGTTACAGTTTGAAAGTCCAGGTACATGTAAGGAACAAGCGGTTACACTTTGAAGGTCCCGGTGCATGAAAGGGGAGGCCTGCCTTATGTTGCATATACGTCTCTGTCAGCACATGCGGTTACAATTTGAATATCTAGGTGCAAATACAGGCACAGGCAAAAAACGGGCACAGACAGTGGGTCTGGGTGCAAATACAGGCAGATTAACTAGGTGCCTATATCAGGGGCAGGCAACTTATCAGGGTATATAAAGCAGGGACACGGTACCTGGGTGCAAGAATCAGACAAAGGAATATTATCTAGTAGCATAAATCAGATAGGGCGTAAAATTTAGGTGTGGAAGACGCATGTTGGGCTTGGGCAGAGTAATAATAACAGAGGGCAGGGCATAGTGCCTTCGGTGTGTGAATAGCCCAATGTGATGCAGTAGTGCGCAATCAAAAATGTTGGGTCCCCATTGTACCAGGCATTGATGATTCATTTTGTGTAGCACAGCTAGACAATCACAGTAAAGGTGCAATGGAACACTGTAGAGGAGTCAGGTCAGCTTAGGCCACAGGTGCTGGGTTATGAGAACGTTCCGAGCAGCAGAGACACACAGATCGCAATACAGTGCACAAAAGCATGTGTTTGAAGTTTGAATATTCTACAGCTTTACCACGAGGGTCGGAGACAATGAATAGGTCATGTTCACTTTAGTGCGCAGAATTCTCAGTTAACCACCAGAAGTTTGCATGCACTAGAAGGTAGAATCGAAGGATATGGTGAGTGGCTAGATACTGTGTTAGGAGGGCAAGGTGGAGGTAGCTTAGTATGCAGTATCGCATAGGTTATGACTATAACATAGGCAGCGCAATGTAGGAACAAGTGCACGGCGGGTGCCATAATAATGTTTAGATCCCAGGTACAGTAACTCCACGGTCGACACAGACAGGCACAGACTGGGGCCTTGAGTGTGACCCTTTGATGGGGGCCGGAGTTGGCCTGCAGGCTCCCGGATTGGCCTGTTTAATCAAGGACTATCCAATCAATGCAGCTTTGTGCTGTGGGATGTGTAAGATTCGACGTGTGAGGCATGACGGGGATGTAGCTCAGCAGGCACAATGAAACAAAAGGCTGATGCTAGTACCTCATGGCCAGTAGAGTGTGACATGCCCTGTATTTTATTGCATGACAACAATGTGATACACATGTCTGCTGTATGTACACACATTGCACATGACTCCTGTCCATGTGCAGGTGAGGAGGCAAAAGATGCAGAGGGGGAGGAAGAGAAGGAAGAAGAGTCTGTGGCGGGCCAGACCACCAGTGGAGGGCGTGGCGTGGCAGTCCGTGAAAATCCACTGGTGCTACAGACCTTCCAGGGCCTTTCTGCACATGATTCTGACTCTTTGGACTCCAGTAGCTCTGATGCTGAACCGGATGTGCCGTCCTCAATGCTGACGGAACCGAGTGCACCAATTGTTGGAGCAGTTGGGGCCTGTGAGTCTGCAGTGGGTCAGGTGCCTTCACAAGGCCAGTCAGTGGTGACAGGGCCATCTGTGGTGGTTACGGTTGCAAGGCCACGCTCCCATGGTTTCTGGTCCTGTGGCAGATGTCCAAGGGAAGTTTGCAGTGCTGCAGACAGAGACAGTTGCATCATAGCAAGGGCCATGCTACCTTGGGTCAGGCAGACATGGGCCCCGCACACGTGGGGGATGTGTGCAGTCTGGGCAGACCGAGTGGAAGCAGTAGATGTTGCGTTTTGCACACTGACAGGGTGCTGCCTTTGAGAGTTTCGCTCAGGGCATGGATATGGTGCCCCATTCCATGATCTCAACAGCAACACAGGTGGAGTAACAGCTGCAGGTAATGCGGTCCACATGACGCTCCAACAGGCTGCACATGGAGGCCACATCAGGAGAAGACTGGCAGATCAGATGTCTCTGCAGCATCCTTGCTTGTAGATGGTCGGGCACAGAGGGAAGCCCTGAGGCAAGAGTCATTGGCGCACAGAGTTGCAATCCGTGAGGAAGAGACAGACACCAGGAGACTGTTCCAAAAGGAGATACTAACATTGAGGCAGGATATCTTGGCGGAACTCTGTGCATACTGTGATGTTGTGCATGGTGACCTCCAAGCGCTCAGTGTGCTGGTGCATTCATCAGTGTCATGCATGGCCGCTGCCACTGAGGACCAGATCAGGGCACTGCATGGTCAGCCTCAAGCACCACTACCACCTTCTGATTCAATTTAGGATGGTGGTGCCACCAGAGACATGCCTCCTGGTCCACCAAAGCCGTGCGGTCCGTGAGTGGAGGTTTTTCTTTAACCTCCACTCATGTGGAAATTGACATGCACCCTGCCCCTCTCCCCTCCTGGCTGGTCCCCCCCGGTTCATGATGGACATTTTGTATTTTTGTTTTTTAATTTTATTTTTGTTTTTGGATACTTTTGTTCACCCCAGGACCGAATGTTGGCATTTTATGTTTTAGCTGCCCTTTCCTGGTTTATTTTTTGTCATTTTACTTATTTTTCCTTGAGGTGTGCTGTTAACATCTCAAGGCCATGACGTTTGCAGTGGTGGACATGCAGGCATGCATAGTGAGGTCAACTTGCATGTTTGAATAGTGGTGCACAGGATGGCATATGCAGGTAATATGGTTTCTGTATTCCATCGCACATGTGTGTTGTGTGAATTGTACTTCACTATGGCTGATATAATGTCCTCTCCAATGTTGTTTCAGTAATCCGTGATCTGGTGGTGACTGCTGTCCTGGGGGAAACACCCTGCACCCTCTGATATCCATGCTCCCCATGCCCTCCACCAGGCACTGTCCCTCCTGTACCTGATTAGGAGGCACAGTTCTGCGTGAAGGTAATGCAAGTTTCACACCATGCCTGCCCAGTACGTGGGTAAGCATGAGCACTGTCTTCCATGTTGAGCATGCGGGATTGGTCTGCATGTTTGCTGCATGTGTTACTTAACTTATATGTGCTTTGCATGCTAACATGCCGGTAAGGTTATTTAAGTGGTGCTCATGTCATTGTGTTACCTACCCTGGTGAATTCCTCTGTGGCTGCACCTACTGTGCTGTGGAGCATGTCATTGTCCATCTCCAATCCAGGCAGTGTACTCTTGATGTTGCATTTCCTTGGGCTACCCTCTCAGTGTCACTCTCTAGCCCTCTCTCTGCTGTGGTACACTGCACTTCTGGGCTGATCACAATCTATTTCCTGTGACCCTCATGCACCCTGTGGTGCTCCTGCAGTGGATGGACTCTGAATATTTTCAGTATCAAATCATGTGTTGTCATGGATGTGCATGTTGTTTCTGTAGTTACTATGCATGTGATTGTTGCATTTAGGGGATGCTTCGCCCGATGGTGTGCATCATATGCAAGGCAGGTGGGTAACCTGTACAGGTAAGTGAAGGGCATTAGCAGACGCTTGTGAGTGTTTGCATGGGAGTCTAGCACTGTGTGTGTTCCCTTTGGGGGTGGGGACAAGCCTGATTTCCATATGGTCTTTCCCCTTTTGTAATGGCTTGGCAGGCGAAGAACAATGTTCTGGAGGGTTGCCCAGAGCAATGCCAGAGTTTAAGATTCATGCTAAACCTTCCAGCCATCACCTCTTTTATTTTGCTATTGTCACCCCAAGTGGGACGGGTATGCCCAGATGTGGGTGCCATGCCTGCTGGGCCTAGACACCGAAGCTACTCCTCACTGTTGATGCCCAACAAGGCTGAAACATGTCTGGGGATGCTTGTGGTCTCATGCAGAAGTGATGTGACCTAGCAGTTCAGGCTGGACTACCCATTTGGGGGTGGGGCCAAGCCTGATTTCCATATGGTCTTTCCCCTTTTGTAATGGCTTGGCAGGCGAAGAACAATGTTCTGGAGGGTTGCCCAGAGCAATGCCAGAGGTTCTGATGATGGGTCTTTTTTCTAAACCTTCCAGCCATCACCTCTTTAGTTTTGCTATTGAACTGGATAACCCAGCCTTTTAAGATGAGTAGCAATTACTCTGTGGATGGACGGGGATGCAGATTCTTATTCATACTTCAATAATAGAAACAACTCAGGTAGTTGGCAAAAGGAAAACTGTTTTAATATCAATTATCTAAAACAGGGAGCATACGAACATCAACAAACTCGCTTGATCCTTTTACTCAATACATTGTAGAAAAAACTGAGATTGTATACACAAAACTCGTCATCAATGACATTAACCTACATGTTTACTAAAGTTATCCTATGTGGCAAACTACAAAAACCTATGAGTATGGGTGATTGGCTCTGAGTGAACATCTAAGTATACGATCCATACTAATCTAAAAATGTGTGAATATGTGATGGGTTACTTAACATCAGGTGGGGCAACTAAGCCGTTCCCTAAAATTGACTACTAAGAACGTCACTAAATACACAACGTCCCATTGGCCTACACAACTAGAGGACCCCTAATTACGTGGTCCTCTACAATTGGTTGCCACTCTACCTTCCGTCAGTACTTTTCCACCTACATTTCGCTGCATGCAAGCTGGCTGTTCAGGTGGTGGTGAGCTCACTTTAACCATTACTTCCCAACAATTAGCATATCAAGTCATCATCACCTCAGTGGTCTACTGTCAATTAGGCTTTCAAGCTCCGACTTGAGAGTGTACTTAGCTCTGAAAAAATCAGGGAGTGAAAGCACGCTCTGTCCTCATGCGTGGGTGTGATCACCTCATTCGTCTAGCTTCATCCTTCCATGTGACTGGAGACCATGAAATTGAGCGTCTAGTGCATTTTAAATACTATTTTTAATAGACCTCTGATGTCTTCCTTGTATCGTTCATGCCAATCCATCCAGTAGTTCCCTTAAAAACTATCTAAACGTATGTGTCTACAAATTAGTGATGTCTATGTCCGCTCCACGGTCACACTTCCCTGTTTGCTCTGGCCATGACCATGTTGCGCTTTCACCAATTGGTTGTGGCACAGCGTGAAGTGCGTCTTAATCTTTCGATATGTCCGCCATGTTTACTTCATTTTCTGTTCAACGCGGACATCGCCGCTAATATACCTAAACGAAGAAGACACCAATGCACTTGTTACACTTATGGAACACTGTTTAAAAGGGTGAGCGTTAATGAGACTTGGTAGTAGAAAGTGAAATATTGAAGTATTCTTGTTAGCACTGTTGTACTGTACAGTGACACTTGCTACTCATTGTATGAAATGAACTTACCTAGTCCATTTTAATACATAAACAACATTACTGCGGTCAGACTGGCGGGAATCTGAGGCAGCACCTGCTCTATTTCCTACACACAGCAGTTCCGCCCGTGTACGGGATTAGCGGTTCTCATGAATAGCCGCTGATATGTTGTTGCAAAATGAGAATATATTTGCATTCGCAGTGAAGGCCACTTCATTTTCTGTTTGAAATACAAGCTCGGTACGGCCACATATTTGTCGACAGCCATAAGGGGCAGTTGTTTTTTAACCTTGAGGTCCAGGGAAAGAGCAGAAAGAATGTAGGGAGTAACAGTTAGAAAAACATATTGTTTGATAAGGTTATGCTTCAAAAACATTTGCATCAACCATGAAATATTAGTTACACTACTGTCTGACTGCAGCTAACGCAATGGAGCCAGTCCACATCATTTAAGTGTATTTTTCCTGCCTATATACGAAATTGACATTACATTTTTACTTTGGGAGAAAAAAAAATATTTTTCCTACTGCATTACAAGGTTTAAGTGCCGTTAAATTGTTTTCCCCATTATGGACATTGCACATTGTCGCCGTTTGCAGGGTGCCAGTACATTTCCCCAAATTAAATTATTATTTAGTAGTAAAAGTATGTGTTACAAATTTGTTTTGTGCAGAGGTTGCGTATTGATATACATTTCATTTACGCTTTTCCCGTGAGATACTTCCATTCCTATTGTGATTGTCACAGATTACAGCTGCCGAGTGACACCTTTTTTAACCGTCAAATGCAACTGTTAATTACCGCTTGTCTGTGCGTCATATTGCACATTGTCGCCATTTGTAGGGTGCCAGTACATTTCCCCCAATTTAAATTATTCTTTACTAATAAAAGTATGTATTACAACTTTGTTTTGTGCAGAGGTTGCGTAATGATATACCTTTTATTTACGCTTTTCCCCCTCAGATACTTCATTTCCTATTGTGATTGTCACGGATTACAGCTGCCGAGTGCCTCCTTTTTTAACCGTCAAATGCAACTGTTCATTACCGGTTGTCTGTGCATTATAATTGAGTGGGATGATCATGTTGGACCTCTCTGTCCGTACGCTGCTGTCGCAATAAGTAACATTCCATCCTTTCTGGTGGTTTAGTTCACAGCAGTTGATGTCGTCTTGCTCATCAATGTGGGAGAAAAATGACTATTGTGGCGGAAACGCTCACTTTCTGTGTGTGAAAGAAACCAACGTGCCCATTACCATTTTCATTGTCGACGAAAGACAGAAACGTACTACTTGGGTGGAAATGTGCATAGGGCAATCATTTCGGACAGTTCATTGTGAAACACAACTACTTTACTAATTGCTTAGGACGATGATTTTGCTTAGTTTATTGTGAAAAAAAACTACTGTACCAATTTTGAAATGCCAGTGTTTTTTTACAAATGTACTCTCTGCTTTCACAATGTGGCATGCTACGTTGCATGTTGTAATGTATTCTTTTGTAGGTGCTACATCACGGCACGTACGTCAATATGGACGCATTTGTTTAAGCTGCCAAGGAACGTTATGGAGAAAGGTACTGCATACCCCATTTGCTTTCGCTACGGGAGGGTCAGGGCCATATCATATGCTTTAGTGCCGGCAGGCTTATTTCTGTCACCGTCAGACCACTTTTTGTCACCCAGATGTGCTATTAACCAACATTAGTTCAGAATACTTACTATCTTCTTAAAAGAGGGAAAATGAGGTAATGCACACTGAAAGTGTTTGGTGCACAGAAATGTTTGTAAAATAATACATGGTTACACCCTCCCAATACACATATCTTCACACCTTTCGACCTGTGCCACTTACAAAATTATGTGTCGAACGGTGAGTGGTAATGGTGTTGCTTCCAGTATTTCTAACGTCATTGTGCTTCCCATCACAGAGTTTGTTTCAGATTTTATGTAACCGTAAGTAGAGTACTCCTTTGCGTTTTGTAAGCACATTTTTACAGAAATAAATTAGTACATTTACAACACATGTAAGTAAAGGTCATTGCCAACACCTGAAAAGGTTTATGTTGTGTATGTGATAGTGTTTTGATGTTTATCAAGTGTACTCATGTACATAACAAATCAATGGTACAGCTTCCGACTCTGAGGGGTAACATCTATGTATGGTTAGTGGCCACAATGTCGGGGATGTGGCTACTGGCCATTACTGGAAGGGACAAAACATTGCATTGAGGTCACCATGTCCACCAGGGACTGCCTTTCTGGTAAAGGTGTTGCTTATAACCATACATTTCTCAAGGAACACAAATGTGGTGCTGCCTTTATGGTCACACAGTTTCATTTTTGCTTTCTGTAGCCTGCAATGGAAAGCGAAGAAGGGTTTCTATCCAACACCCGTCTTCCCTTTCTATGGTGGCCATCTTGAAAAAGGATTTGTTTTCTTCAGCCGGGAACGCTGGAGGCATTCCGGTTGAAGACAAAAAATCCTCTTTCTTGGTAGCCCGGGTTACTGCTGTAAAATCTCAATTGCTTATGGCATTCATCCCCCACTCTTTGGGGAGGAATGGGGGTTAATGATCCAGATACGTCAGTATGCACTCTTGCTTATATTGTGTTGCACGCTTGCTTGTGGAGTTATGTGCCGGAAATTTTCCATTTTCAAGTTCGTACAAGAATATACAATGTACTTCTCCACTATCACCCAGTTACACATGTCATTGTGAAGTGCGTATGACTTTTCGAACACGCCCCCATGCTGTGCACCAGCATATGATAATGTGGAATTTTTTGGAAGGTGGGCAGTTACTTCAAATGTTCCTTTACAGTAGTACGCTTATCTGTTACTATTAGAACCCTGATAAATATAGTACAACATTTCTGTTAAGGTACTGTTATGATGTATTTACACTACTAAAAACCTATGGCATTCAGTTAAAAAAAACGTTGTTAAAGGGACGTTATGTTTACGTTGCTCTCCCAAAAACCTGTAAAATGTACTACAAAAAAAACTTTGTTGAGGGGACGTTATGGTTAAGTTGCCCTACGAAAAACCTGTTCACTTCACAAAAAAAATGTTCACCCTCCCCATTATGGTTCAAATTAAAACTGAAAAATCCCTGAAATTCGCCAGTTATGGCAGACTGAGCCCCCATACCTGCCATCCCCACTGTGCACTGCTAACAGTCACACCCAGAACATGAAAGATGTATCTCAAATGTAACTGATGACATCATTGACCACATCACATGTTTAGCCCCTTTGTTTTCGTTCCCTGCTCTATATATATATATGTACATTCAGTAAAAAAAAACTTTGTTAAAGGGATGTTATACTTCACAGTGAAACCAAAAAACACTGCACATTCCCCCATTATGGTAAGCTCAGCAACCATAACTCGCAGCATCTACGTGCATTGCTTACACCCAGGACATGAAAGATGACATCACAAATATAATTGATGACATCACTGATGACATCACATGTCTGCCTCACTTATTTTGGTGCATTGCAAAATCTATGCCAGGTGGTTTTATTCACTGACAATGACAATATAAAAATTGAAAAGGTGCTGTAAATCAAAACGGTAACCTTGTGGTGTGTTCTTAAAGTACTTTCCTTAGGGTCTGGTCTGAGCTCATGATACATATGTATGGGGCAATAGCAGGCCTTAAACTCACAATTAATTTGTATAGAGGAAGATAAACTTTCTGATGATGCTGTTTCTTTCTTCCTTACTTGAGTTTCCCTGTATATGACTTTGATTTGTATGCATTGGGTCTTCATATGTATTGTTTGTACTAGTACAAGTGTGTATTAAGTCTTGAATTGTTACCTAGTTATTACATATTTAGCATTACACAATCACCTCTGACATCTTGCTACCAACATAATAGAAAGAACCCCTTGTAGGTAGGGACTTTTCGTCAACATTATTTTCACATGTGTTGTAATCAGTGATGTCATCAATGATATTTGTGATGTCATCTTTGATGTCCTGGGTGTTAGTGTTAATGTTAGCAATGCACGTAGATGCTGCGAGTTATGGTTGCTGACCTTACCATAATGGGGTAATGTGCAGTGTTTCTTGGTTTCACTGTGAATTATAACATCCCTTTAACAAAGTTTTTTTACTGAATGTACATATATATATATATATATATATATATATATATAGAGAGAGAGAGAGAGAGAGAGAGAGAGAGAGAGAGAGAGAGCAGGGAACGAAAACAAAGGGGCCAAACATGTGATGTGGTCAGTGATGTCATCAGTTACATTTGAGATACATCTTTCATGTTCTGGGTGTGACTGTTAGCAGTGCACAGTGGGGATGGCAGGTATGGGGGCTCAGTCTGCCATAACTGGCGAATTTCAGGGATTTCTCGGTTTTAATTTGAACCATAATGGGGAGGGCGAACATTTTTTTTTAGTGAAGTGCCCAGGTTTGTCGTAGGGCAACTTAATATATATATATATCAGTAAAAAAGCTTTGTTAAAGGGACATTATGGTTAAGTTGAACTACTAAAAACCTATGAAATTCAGTAAAAAAATCTTTGTTAAGGGCACATTATGGTTCTAGGTTAAAATCGAAAACCCCCTGAAATTTGCCAGTTATGGTAGGCTAAGCAACCAGACCTGCACGCACCACTGTGCACTGCTAACACTAACACCCAGGACATGACAGATGGCATCACAAATGTCATTGATTACATCACTGATGATATCACATGTGTAGGTCATTTGTTTTTGTTCACTTCCATATATATATATATATGTATATCAGTAAAAAAAAACTTTGTTAAAGGGATGTTATGGTTCAAAGTAAAACCGAAAAACCCTTGACATTCGCAAGTTATGGTAAGCTAAGCAACCATAACTCGCGCCACCTACGTGCAATGCTAAGACTAACACCCAGGACATCGACGATGACATCACAAATCACTGCCCAAATTAATTGTCATATTACGTGTGGAAAAAAATCCCAACAAACTATGTGGCCTCAATCGCAATCATGGCAAACATATTGAAATCATGAACATTAGAACCCACCTTTTTCATAAGGTGCCCAGGTGGAAAGGTCAGAAGATAAGATTGGACCGAGGATGCAACCATGTATGTTTGCAGAAACTTTGATGTAGCACAAACATTTGCAGTGTTCCTTACTTCATTTTTCCTCTTCATACTAATTCTGACAGCAGAGCATGTTCATCCTGTTCTAATCTTCGCCATTGCTGCAGCTGCCTAACATCAGTGGCCCAGACGTCAATAAAGCATAATGGCCGCCCTTGACCCTCACATAACGAACCCTAGTGATATGCAGTGCCTTTCTCATTGACGTTCCTCTCCAGCATAGCCAAATACGCTCATAAGCACCTACGTGCCGTGACGCAGCACCTGAAAATTAACACACAGGAACGTACAATGTAGCATGTGACATTTTGAAGTAATTAACTAGTTTTTAAAAGAAACACTTTCATTTTTGAATTTCTAAAGTACTTTTATTTCACAATAAACTGTGCAAGAACATCAGAGTAATCCCATTGTCAATCACATAATACATTTGTTTCTTCGGTCGTCATCGAAAATGTAAATGGTGAAGCACACGTTGTTTTTTTTCCAAACACAAATTATGCGTTTTCGATAAAGCAGCCCCTTTGTTTCCGCAATGATTGTCAAAACGTTGCCATGACCTTTTGGCTACATCACCGTAAAATACGTTATGTTACTCCTAGTAGACACTATAGCGTACAGACAAAGTGGGCTGGCGCGATCATCCCACAGAATTATTACGGGCAGGCACCTGGTCACCAGCAACTGCATTTGGCTGCTGAAGAAGCCATCACTCTGCAACTGGAAACCATGACATGCACAGTATGGAAGGAAGTAGCTGGTCGGGAAAGTGTAAAGAAAACACGTATCAATAACCAACCTTTACCAAACAATTTAAAAAAAGACAAAAAGAACGTAGGAACTGAGACACAAATCAAAGTTGCCATACAAAAATGTTTAAGTAAATAGTAGGTTTCAACATGGGTATAGCTAGTGACAGGCTACAAATGCCAACAATTTGCACTCTCTATAAGTTTAAAAAAAATGACAACTATACACAAAGATACTATTGCAGGTACCAAGGCAAAAGTAATGTGCAAGAATTTGCAAATGCCACCTCGTGATTTCAGAAAAGACCAACAGAACGTGCAAAGTGATACAGCTACCGATAAGGCCAAACATGACATTTTAAAGGGAAAATATTAGCGTTCAACAGGGGTGAATGAACGCATAGCCAGAGAACGCGGACAATCTGCACTCAAAGTAAGGGGGAACAAAATAACAACTGCATAGAAAGGTAATACATCAGTAATATTGTCAAAAATAATGGTCTGGTAATATAAAAATTCAAACTCAGTGCGGTGTGCAGTCGTCAAAATTCAATTTACATGATATGTACCACCTCCATTGGTTTAGGTGAAGTCAGACAGCAATGTTTTTGGCTCAATGAATCTTCGTGAAGTGATATTTCATGTGCTTTACAAATGTTTTTGAAACATAACCTTATCAAATGGTATGTGTTGCAAACTTTCAGTCCCTCATTCTTACTGATTTTCTGCTGAAGCTCAAGGTCAAAAAACAGTGGCCCTTATGGGTACAGTTAGATGCGTGGCCCTACTGTGCTGGAAACCAACAAAAAAAATCAAGTGACCTTCACTCAGAATGCAAATACATTCTCACTTTACAACAACATATTAGAATCCTTTCATGAGAATTGCTACTCCCATACACGTGCTGAACCACTGTTGGCAGCAAATAGTGCAGGTGGCTGTCTCAGATTTTAAAATGTAGGACGCTAGTCTCACAGTAATAGTATTGTTAACGTGTTGCAAGACAGACAGAGTGATTCTTCGCTGTATATTGAGCATCTACTGCCACTGTACCGTATGACTTTGGTGACATGAAAACAACGCTTTTTGACTTACTGCTGCCACAGCCCATCCCAGCCTCAGTAACGCTCACCTTCCGAAACAGTGTTGCATAAGTGTAACAAGTGCAATGCTGGCTGCGATTGTATGTGTTAGGGGTGATGTCCGCGTACACCAAAACATGAACGAGAGATGGTGGCTGCAGCGACATCTCATGCACCAAACCAATCAGTAAAGGGGCCACATGTCTGTGGACATGGAAGCCACCCAAAAAGTGCTCTTTCTATGGAAGCAGCAACTTAACCGTAACTGCACAGCCACTAACGTGGCTGTGTAATATGCTGCAGTCATTGTGTCCAGAGCCTACAGTCTTGGGTGTAAGACCAATGTATGGGTGTGCAATATGTAAAAACCAGAGTGGCCTATAACTCCAGTGCTTATAGCTTTGTTTTTGGCCATGCAACCAAGACTGTATGCCTTGGCCACAACCACTGCAGCATATCACCCCCCTGGTGGCGTATAAATGAGGAGGACCCTCATACTAATAAAAATGTTAAGTACGGCATGTACCCAATCTTAATGTTCGCTGACACCACGCGTGTCCTTAGAATACTTTCAAGTTGTCTGCACACAGCACGGACTGTAGTACTATCCTTATGAGACCATACTTACAAACATTCCGCACAAGGCGGGCATAGGGAATACATCATTAACACAGTTTCGGAAACAGCATTTCGTCTCTGGTCGCCGCCGCGCTGTCGGCGGATCCAAGATGTCGGGCACATCCAAACAACCTGACGCAAATCACGGCTCACTGCAGCCAATCGGCAGAGAAGTCGTGTGTCCGCGGTCAAGATGTCAGCCCCTTAGCCAATCGGTATCCTGTCCACGGAGCAAACAGGGAAGTGTAACCGGGGAGCGGACATCGATATCACTAATTTTTAGAGACATACTTTTCGATCTTTTAAAAGGAAACTACTGGACGGATTGTCACCAAATGTATAGAAGCACGCTTTTGGGACCAAGCCCCTGCCCCTGCCGCAAACTTGGTGAAAATCCGTCCAGCGATTTGGCCTGTAGGCATGCGCAAAGTTTTTCCCCCACTCAGCCTATGGGCCCATTCAGTCTATGGGAAAAAAAGATGTTTTGGAACCCCTCCCTAAAACTTTCCCCCCCCTGGACCAAACATCACCAAACCTTCAGAGTGGGCCATATACTTTTTTTGCAAAGTTTCGTGAGGATTCGTCCAGGGACAGCGGAGTTATAAGCCGCCCAAAAAGTGCTCTTCCTATGGAAACAGCAACTTAACCATAACTACACAGCCACTAGTGTGGCTGTGTAATTGGCGCTTGCTGCAATCTATTCACTATAAAGCTAGCCTCAAGATTGCTTTGTCTGCTTGCGTTTCTTTTGCATCTGTACATGTGTAACATAGCTTGATGTCTTCATCATTTCTGTGGCATAAGCATCTTCACCTTGATCCCAAGATGTTACTTATCCTTGATACTTTCTTGATTCCTTATAGAATATCTGCATTCTCTGTGCTCTGCATCTCTTCTAGGTATGTTAGTTCAGCTCTGCGTGACGTTTACTTGGTGATGGTTGGTGACATCACCACTTTTCTTTATCGTTCATTTGCTCTGCAGGAATCTCATTTAAACAGCCATCATATTTCCTCATATGGAGGCATGGTTTCCTTAATAGGAGCCTTGCCTCTAGGATTCCTTCTGGCCTTTGTCGTTTCAACTGCTCTGTGTATGTCACATACTCTGGTTTCAAACATACAGGCAATAGGGGTGGAACGGTTGAGGTGGGGGTACTTGGCTCCTCCTCTACACTATTGTCACCCCTAGTGCGACGGGTAGGCCCAGACGTGGGTCCCGTGCCTGCTGCACCTAGAGACCCAAGCTACTTCTCACTGATGATGCCCAACAAGGCTGAAACATGTCTGGGGATGCTTATGGTCTCATGCAGAAGGGATGTGACCTATCAGTTCGGGTTGGACTACTCCTTTGGGGGTGGTACCCAGCCTGATTTGCATATGGTCTTTCCCCTTTTGTAATGGCTTGGCAGGTGAAGGACGATGGTCTGAGAGTTGCCCAGAGCAATGGCGGAGGGTAAGATATATTCTAAACCTTCCAGAGATCGCCTCTTTTGTTTTGCTATTGTCACCGCGAGTAGGACGGGTATGCCCAGACATGGGTCCCTTGCCTGCTGGGCCTAGAGACCCAAGCTACTCCTCGTTGATAACACCCAACAAGGCTGAAACATCTCTGGGGATGCTTGTGGTCTCGTGCAGAAGGGATGTAACCTAGCAGTTTGGGCTGGACTACCCCTTTGGGGGTGGGACCAAGCCTGATTTGCATATGGTCTTTCCTCTTTTGTAATGGCTTGGCAGGCGAAGAACGATGGTCTGGTGGGTTGCCCAGAGCAATGGCAGAGGTTAAGATTTATTCTAAACCTTCCAGCTAACACCTCTTCTGTTTCTATTGTCTTTTTGGCCACCAGTACTTCTTCATGGGTGCAGGTTTCACAGGGTGTGCTCCTGATGTTGGGTCTGGGCATGCTGTTGTTTCGATGGATTGGTGGGGCCACCGGTTTCACATTTTAAATTGTGGGCATTCAAACTATGTGGGAGTTTGGGAGTGGGTTACATTGCAGGCTGTTTGTGACCTGTGACAGATGTTGCTGGGTGTGCTGGTGTGTGTCTCATGGCACTTTGAGCATGTGCATTGACTGACACTTCACATCTCTTGCAATGTTTGTGGGTTTTTGGATTGACGGCACATTTGGGCTTTCTTGATTATGGATCAACCATTACAGTGTACAGCACCAGTTGAAAGCCAAAAACCTGTGGGTATTTGTGCACTTTTTTTGGATGCTATGTTGTGTACCAGTACATTAGGGTTAGTGGTGTTGGTGCTTTCTCATGCATGTACCATGCATGCTGCAACATGGTGTTTGCAGCTTCAAGTTCACTGCAGCTGGGTGCATGGTACTGCTGTATTCCATTGAATGCAGGATTTGACCAATTGTACGCTGTGACAATAAAGCCTGCCTTGACCATGCTCTTTTTGTTTGCATCCTACATTTAGCATCCATTTATCCTTGCTTGCTGTATCACATTGCATTGCTTTGTGTTGTTTGCTTATGTCTTCCATGCAGTGCCCTCGGTGGCCAGCATTCCATTTTGACATCGGCCTCTGTGAATTTATGCATCAAGCATGGTCCTGCTGGGAGTGCAAAAGGTGAGTATTTGTGTACTTGCATTCTTGTGGTTTGCATCACGGCTGCACTCTACAAAATGTGCTGCCAACTGGCCAACCCATTTGCTGTATCTTCTGCCCCTACTCCTTCACAGTCCCTTTCTTACGGACTCACATCTCAGTTATTTTCAAAACGCCAGGACATACTGAACCTCCTTGTGACAGGCTCTTCCAACTCAACCCTCCTCCCTCTGCCCACCCTACTTTTCACCCTCCTCCTTCCTCCTCCTTCTCCTCCTTCGCTCCTGTCTTCCCTGAAGAAGTCACCATAGTTGTCAACTCCATGAAGTTCTCTTCCAAACAGGTGGGCCCATGCTCACCCAGAACCATCAAGGGCAACATCTCCTCTCTGACCCCTGCTCTTGCTGATCTCTGCAACCACTCCTTTGCTACTGTTTCATTTCCATCCTCCCTCAAGCACTCCATTGTGCCCCCCATCCTTACAATACCACCTGCAGAGCCTTCCTGCCCAGCCAACTACCGCCCCATTTCCATCACCTCCTTCCTGGGCAAAGTGATTAAGAAGTTGGCCCTCCCCCAAATGAACACCCATGATGTACTTGTGGGTGGTGTACATGTACACCAGTGTGGATTCCAACCTTCCTGAGTGACGGACACTGCTCTCCTGAACACCCATGAAGAACTGCTCGCAACCCTCAATTCCTAATCCCCTGCTGTCCTCACCCTCCTCGATATCTCATCTGCATTTGACACAGTGAATCATTCCATCCTCATTAAAATGCTCCATGATACACTTGTTACCTCGGAGCCGGCATTAGCTCATTCCTAACCAACCATTCCTACAAAACCATTATGTGCCCTTTCTCCTCCCCTACTTCCTGCTCCACCTGTGGCGTCCCCCAGGTCTCCATTCTTTTGCCATGTGTCTTTAACATATACATTTCTCTGCTGCAACGCTTCATTGACTCATTCTCCTACAAATTCTGGTGCTATGCTGACGATACACAACTATTCAGAAAAGTTCCTACTGACACACTTGCACCTTCATTCACCCTGAATGCCTCTCTGCCATCCTTGCCTGGTGCACTGCAAATGACCTCGGCTTGTACGCCAACCAAAACGAGAGTCTCCCTATTGGAACCCCTGCAGCCTACTTCTTCCATTCACTCTGGCATTCCTCTCCATGAGCTCACACCATGCCCCCTCCTCCAAAGCCAGGAATCCTGGAGTCATCCTCAACTCCCCCCTTTGCTTCATCCCTCATATTCTGGACATTGTCAAGAATTACCACTTTCAGCTCTTCCTTCTGAAAGGAACTCTACCCTTCCTCACCTTCCCCCAGAGACTCAATGTTACCCGTGCTCTGGTTCTCTCCAGGCTACACTACTGCAACAGCCTCCACATTGATCCTTGGTCCAACCTGCGACCCCCTCCCACTTACCCAGATTAGGGCAGCAAGAATTATTATTGGCCTCAGGCCCAGGGACCGCATCTCTCCTGTCCTCCAAAGCCTTCAGTGGCTCACAGTCTCAGCACGGATAACATTGTAATCCCTCTGTATCATCCACAGGGCTATCTGGAGCCATGGACCACTCTATCTTCAATGCTTCCTGATCAAATACTCCCTTTCTAGACTCCTGTGTTCCTCTGGTAACAACTCCCTGTGTGTTAAGCAATTTGGTATAGAAAGGGATGTTGTTGGATCAATTTCCGCTGTATGCTGCCTTCCGTGTAATAGCCTCGCTCCCACTCTGCATCTTGAGCAGGGCCTCCTTAAGTTCCCAATAAGCCAGAAGTCCTTTCTCTTCTCCTCTTCCTTCTCCCCCTCTCTTCCGTGGAAAGCATACAGTTGCATGACTGGTGTGCATATCCCTTATGTGTACTCATGGCCCTGACCTCCACATATATCATCAAAGCAACTGTGTATATACTGCACTTGCTCACACTCAGCCTCACCACAGGAGGTTGGACGTACGTTTATCCCCTGTACACTTTCACGTTGGGAACACTCACATGGCATAGTGGGTTTGTCTCCCCTCCCAGTTATTGTCATGATTTGTTTGTAATATTGATTCTATTATTTATCTCTGTTAGTAATTCATTGTCTACCTTCCCCTGTCCCAACCCTGTTGCCCAGTGTGCACTTAGAAATATTTGGGGTAATTGTATAAGTGCCTTATAAATATCAAATACATAGGTTTATTGACAGTGTGCTACTATGACTGTGTCCAGTGCACTGTCCCAATACTACGCAGTTGACGGCATGCCTTATCATGTCATTAGAAGTCTTCCAGGAGTGTCCCTGCTTTTTTGTGGGACCAATTATCTGCACATGTGATATCTTCTCATTTTCATGCAGCATGTTGACTGATGCATGCATTGTGTATGTGCCATCGTCTAGTGAATGGGGATATGTGACATGCACATTTGCTGCATGTCATTGAGGGGGACAGGTAGTGTGCGGGATGTTGTTGTTTGTCAGTGTGTGTGTTTTGTGTGTTTGATTTGCATGAAGTGTGCAGGTGTTTGTGCATGTGTGCTGGGACACATGTTGATGGTTGTCTTGTGAGTTGTCATTTGCATGCGTTGTATGTCACTGAGAGGTGCCTGTGGGTCTTCAACCTTTGGGGCATGGATGTGTTAGCTGCACTATGTTTCATGTTGTTCTTTGTCTGCAGATCCTTCCTTCAGGGGATGATGTCTATTTCATGGGATTAAATTTTACTGTCAGCTGCAAACCAAGGGGAAAAGGTAAGATGATCATTTATATTATGGAATGTTGAGGAAATTGTGGGTCAATACTGCGCTTCTTTTCTGCACCCTACAATAGGGACATGTTTGTGCGCATCATGCACAATCTAGGACATGTGTGCATATATTTGCAATTGTGCTTGTTGAAGTTTGTGTGCATGTAACTAGCTGAGGCCACGTATGGCTTGTAGCTCAGACATGATATTTCTGGATTTATCAATGCTTACACATTAGACCGGTATGTTAGTTAGCCAGATCCTCCAGAGCAGAAGGGGACCACTACAGTGGGTATGGTGCACAGCATAATTATCCTTTTACATTACATATGGGATGGTTTTGGGGATACAGAAGTGATTTATTTGAATGATTGGCATGGTGATAATGGAATACTCCCTCTTCAATGTGTTTCGTTTGGCAACACAAGATGAAATGTATTTTAGTTCTAAGGGATGCACACAATTTAGCACTTCCAAGATCACTTTCTCAGGGTGGTTTTGTGGGCACAGTCGATTGGCCCATTGTCATCATTGAGAGGCACCTGGGATGTAGCAGGATCGTGTGCACTCCACAGAGGAGGGATTTTAGGTGAAATATGATTGCACAAGCTGGGTACGTGAAGCCTCTGCAAGTGCCCTTTGCCCAGCCATACGCAAGCGGTGGGCCTGTGGGTGTGGATGGTGTGCCACCACCATGTCCACCGGGATGCCACACCATGTTGCAGGGCACATGCTGCCACAATTATCCTGCAGACTCCTGGTGGTGCATATAGTAACACACCACCAGAGTGGTCAAAGGAGTGTAAGCGTGCCTTGAGCACTCCAAGTGTGCGCTCCACTATGCCTCCACTTGCAATATGGATAGTGTTGTATCTCACCTCGGCAGGTGTGTTGATGTTGCATATGGGCATCATCATGTATGTGCTCAGAGGGTAGGTACTGTCCCCTATAGAGATGCGAATGGTTGTCATTGTCATTTGTTGACAGTGTCTATTGGTCTGTGTGAAACATGCATGCATGTGCATGTCCATTCATACTCACCAATGAGCCATGTGTTGCCATGCTTCTCAGTTTCCAGGGCCCGTTGTAGAGGTGACATCCTGAAGATCTAACTATCATGGGTGCTGCCAGGATAGTTGGCATACACTTCTGTAATGATGCCCTTGGAATCACACACAACCTGAACATTGTTGGAGTGCCAGTTTTTCCGGTTGCAGTAGATGTGCTCTGTTACTGAAGGTGAATGTAGAACAACATGTGTGCAATTAATGGCACCTAGCAATTTTGGGAAGTGCGCCACACCATAAATATCCTGGACCACTGCTTGCCTTTATGCAGGAGCTCTGGGCATGCAGATATGCCGGCGGACAGAAGGACGTGCAATTATTATTGCAAACCCTGGTGTAGGCAGCATGACTGCGTGGCCTGTGTAATGCCACTGACTATGGCGGTGGTCTGCTGGAATGACAAAAAATGCAGTACAATGAGCACCTTTTGCAAAGGGCACAGTGCTTGGGAGCACAGGGTGGGTGGGGAGGGCATTGAGCCCTCAGCTCCTCTCACTTTGATTAAGAGCGTAGATACCGAAGAAATAGGAGTTTATCCCTTAAAGGAATTAAAAGCAGCAGCGGGGTATAGTAACCCAACATATGAACCCCCCACTTACAGCTGTGATGACAGTCCAGAAGAGAGCAAAAGGAAACAAGATGCCTGTAAGTTGATACGAGATAAAGAATAAAAAGGTGAGAGATTGAATATATATTGACAGATATAGACAGAGAAATTAAGAGATGGAAAGGAGAAAATAATAGGGCTGATGAGGTAGCGACTGAACAGAACAAATGGATGGGAATACAGATATTACTCAAGTTAGATGGGAAAAGCATCAAGGAGGTTAGACAAAGAGAAGATAAAGACGAACAAGAAAAGGATAGGGAACAAGAAAAGAGATTGAGGGAGGATGAGCAAGGAAGAAAAAGCAGGGTTTGACGGGAATAGATATATAGAGAAGAACAAAAAAAAGATGAAAAACAGGCGGAGGAAAAATGGAAGTACAACACTAGAAGGATATAGACGAAAGGAAAGAGAGAGGAAGAAGTAGCACAAATAGTAAAGGATAAAAGATTACGAAGAAGGAGATAAGAAGAACAAAGACAGGAAGTGAGAAGGGAAGAACGAAGGCAAGGGGAAGAAAGAGCAAGAAGGGATTTGAGAAAGTGAAGGGACATGGATGAAGAGATGAAACAGAATAGAAGGCAGCAAGGTCTTGATGCCAGTCTTATTATTAAAGAATGAATAAGATCAAGCAATGAGATACAGGGGCAATGGGACAAGATAAGTAAAGTTCTCCCGATGAGAGAACAGAATCATTAAATACCTAAAGTAGCTCAGGAAGAGTAAAGATATGATGAAGAAAGTATTGAAGAAAGCATTGACAAGATATATTAGCAAATAAGGGAGGACAGCCAGTATGGGACACAAGGGAGCAGTAGCCGACCCCTGATACCTAAACCACGGGAAGAGGAGGAAAAGATGTTTAGTGATGAACGATGAGCTCTGTCTTTGAGCAGATTAGATTTAGATAGAGAAGGAGGATGATGGCTACACTAGTTGCTGGTCTAGCAATGTCAGAAGAGGAAAGAGAGTCAGGTCATGAGACAGAGGGAGAGGTGATATGCGTCCCTCTGGGAAATCAAAAGATGGATAAAGAGGTAAGTGTCAGGTTTTCACATTTTGTACCTCACATTTGCATGGGCCATATGAGAGCTGGGTGTTTCAAATATTACTTCAGAAAAGTTAGAAAGGGAACTCAGGTTAGAGTGTAGAAATGTTCATTTAAAAGTTTGCTTATATTCCCTTAACTATCTCTCACTTAGAAAGATGAAATGCTCCCAAGCCAAGATGGTGGAACAATATCCCAGCAGTGATTGGTTAAGTTTACAGCAGGCAGCATTGTGTTGTCATTTGGAATGTTCTTCATAATTCTAAACTGCCTTTCATTAAAGTATTCATCTGAGTATGTCATATATTTTAGAGCTGCAGTTAAAATAAAGTTATAGTTATTCATTTATAAGATGTAGAATTTTTGTAGTTCTAATCTAAATATTAGAAATAAAGTCAAGAAAGAAGTTGAAGAAATCTACAGTAGAAGATTGTCCAAAGAACCAGTTTGCTGAGCAGCTGAATCGTTTACTGAAGAACAAAAACTAAGCTAAGTGTATTTTGTTATTTCTTGAAGAAGACTTTTGATCTGAAGATCACTTTAGACTTGAAAGAGGAAGTGTAATATTTTTAGTGAAGAAAGACTAAATTGTTGAAAATACAAGAAAAAGAGTTGCGCTTCAATTTTGCTTATAAATACGTTTTCTGGTACTAATTAGGCGTGCGGATCAATTTTGCCGTGTTACTAACTTTCATTAATGACTTTTAACCTTCTAACTTAACATTGAATTTTCGTATGTTTACGAGCATATGGCGCTATGGTTGTTTTCATAAGCGCGGTTAGAAGAAAGGATCTCATGACGTTGTGCTTGCGTTGAGGCCATTTTGGATGTAATTTTTATGCGTCGCGTTTCGTAACGGACTGCATTGATTCAGAGAAATTCTTTTGAAGATAACGTTTCGGATTTAAAAAGCGTGTTAGTTTCTTTTTCTAGTGAGTGCCTTTGACTAAATATTTTCAAGAGACATTATTTTGAGGAAGTTACAAGCAGCGGATTATTTGTTGAACTTGAATATGTCAGCAAATTAGTAAAGAGACGTCAGATGTAAAAGAAGGTAATTTGGTAAATATAATTTATTTCAAGAAACGAAAATACATTGAAGCAAAATATTCAGGAGCGAAAGTAACAGTTACATTGCTTGGGTTTATTCTATTTAAGAGAACGGCTAGAAGTAAAAAAGAGAAAGAGAGAAGAAAGATAAATAGAAGAGAAGGTCATACATCTCTCAGAAGCAGCCTAAGGGCTAATCAAGTTTAGGCAACAGGTAATTAAAGACATATTACATAGAGAGAGTGTAGTCAGAAAGTAAGTTATATATATAAATATATATTCACTTAAGGCTGTATTTTCCTTTTAGGAACTCTACTGATTCAAAAGAGAAGACAGTCTGAAGTACCTGCAGTAGGAGTTCTTGTCTTTTGTTGTTTTCTCCATTCCCCTTTCCCCTTGGGTTTGCCTGCCCAATAGTTTTATAGTATCAGGATTGTTGGGCTGGCAGGCTTAGGGGGTTTGGTGGGCCAGCTTCACTCCTGCAGGATCCTACTACTTCAGTACTTGACAGTAAGATGGTCAGATCTGGAACACCCTAAGGAAAGAACACCAGATCCAATACCATATCTGAGTTTCTCTGAAGACGATTGTGTAGTGAGAAAAGAGAATCTCCACCTTATGTGAGTAGGTTAAAGTAGTTACCAGTACGAAGACGAATAGGGATGATTACTCCGGTATTAGCTAAACGAATAGTGGGATCCGACTATGGGATGCGGCTCTCACAGTTCCCCTTACTAGAGAAGGGGGGAGCAAGACCGCAAAATATTCCATGGCCTCAGATGGCTGAGGATAACTTAAAATGCAAGCTCCTTAATTTGACTTCGGGGGCTGGGAAAGGGATATACGAATTAGAGAAAATGACAGGCGGAAACACCGTGGCCATAGGAGACATAAAAGGTCTACTGGCAGCTTTCTTCGAGAGAGAGAGCTGATGACATTTTTGAGACGAGCGGGATATGCAGGTGTGACAGCACAAAACACATTGCATGATGGAGAACCATTTGATAATTGCCGGGCAGATGTTTGGATGGGTTTTAGGGTATAGTATCCTGATATATCAGATATGGTTGCAATTATGACACGTAAAATGAAAGAATATGAAGACCCTAGTGCATATATTCAGGATATGCAAGAGAAATGGAAGCTTGAAACACGTGAACCATGGGAAAAACAGTGGCATTATTTTATTATATTTTTGTGCCAGGGATTGCCGGAATGAAAAAACAAGTGGGGATGGAAGCAAAACCATGGGCTGAGATAAAGGTAACTATTGTGCATCATTGTTGGTTATTACAAGAGAAGAATAAAAAGAAAGATGAGAACAGAAAGATTGAGGAAACCAAGTTAGGGCAGAACAAATTGTCAAAATTTGCTATAGAAGGAGCAGTATTGACCGGTGGAGAAGGAGAAGGAATGCATGAGGTGATGGGTACGTCACAGGTGAATAATGTAAACCCAATAGATCAAAGTGGTTGTGGGTTTTGGCCACGAGGTAGAGGTGTAGCCTTCAGAGGAAGAGGAGGCGGATTTCAGAACACCCAAGGTGGATTTCAAAATGTTCAGGGTGGAAGTCAGAATACTCAGGGAGGATATAATTAAGGGTTGGTCAGAGGGCCACCCCCAGTATGTTGGAATTGTGCGATGACAGGGCATATTGCACGTGTATATAGGAGATGTGGAAACGTGCACCAAAATGGACAATCTTTAAGAGTGGGGACACCTTATCCACCACCATACAGCACACGAATTAGAGAGGACTTTGCCCAGGATCACACATATTATCGAACATAGGCACCGCAAACACAACAGGTACAACATCAGGGGTCGGTGAAAATGCACCCACCACAAGGGCAAACACAATAACCACCTATGCAAACACAACAGAATGCGAACAAGGGGCAAATACTAACACCCAGGGTAGGGGGTGTCACTGTGGAGGAGGAAACCCTTTCACAGGAACGTGGATATATTTGTACCCTCAATAGGACAGCTCACATGGCGACTTGATTTGTTCAGTACTATCAGTAACACGAGACCCCCAAGAGGAACCAAAGGTTGATGTGACGATAGGAGGCAAATCCTTTTCTTTGCTTGTAGACACAGGGCGACACGCTCTTGTAAGTCAGGTATTGCCATGAATGCTCAAGGATTCTCTGGAGCTACGAATTTTTTTTTCATTTTGCTGACAAATTACCTGTTTCTATAGGGGAATGTGACATGTGTGTCCCCTTGCTATATTCATGACAGATGCCAGTTAACATCTTGGGAATAGATTTAATGATGAAACTTAACATGATGATTTGATTCACTGATCAAGGAATAGTGTGCTCTACTCCAGGAATACACTATTTAAATGTGGGAGAGTTTATATCGGCATACATAGGGCAAGTGGCTCTACGAGGAGTCCCGGTAAATCCAGAAGTCTTCATGAATGGGATGATCATTTTTATTAATATGGCTACCTGGATTAGTAGGGAAGATTGTGAGGATACCTGATGAGTTCTTATTCAGACCACAAGTACCTATGGATGAGGAAGAAGGACAGACCATTCCTATAGAATTAGAAGAAGCTATAGTACGAGAAGAGATAGCAATGCTTGAAGGAGTTGATGACAAAGGTAGATCATGGAGGACAGTGATAGCTCTTGAGGAAGGATACAGATTGACTGACATAACAGATGAAGATATGTTCAGAGATGAATGTATCGATGATGCTGTAGTGTTTTTCATAAGCATTGCATACTGGATAGAAATTGAGAAAAGGGAAGTCCCACGGCGAATGGCGCTAGTGTGACAATGACCAGTGTTCTGTTAGGAAGACCTAGAAAAGGTGCCAAGTGTCCTTTTGGACTACGGGCCCATACGATGTAGGCCTATTGAAGGGAATTGGATTGGAGAGGTTAAAATAAAACTCAAGCCAGGAGCAATTTTACCATGAGCAAAAGAGTACCCTATGTCTCGAGAAGCTTATGAAGGCATATTTAAGACTATTTCAGCGCTGATGAATCAGGGAATTCTAGTACCATCAGAATCCTCATGCAATACTGCAGTGTATCCGATTAAAAAATCTAAAGGAGAGTCATGGAGATTTATCCAGGACTTGCGCCCTCTTCATCAGATTGTAGAAGCCGAGTTTCCATTAGTTCATAATCTGGTGACAATATTATGTAGCATCCCAGTTGAAGCTAAGCATTTCACGGAGATCGGTTTGAAAAATGTGTTTTTCTCGATTCCAGTGCACATGGCCTCACAAGACCTTACTTCCTTTACATTCAGACAAAAGAGTCTAAAACATACTTGTTTACCTCAAGGGTTTTGTGAGTCCCCATCAATCGTTAACGGGCTCCTACAGATGGATCTAGGTAACATTGAACTCAAGAGTTTGGTAATTCAGTATGTAGATGACATACTAATCTGCAGTGAAACAGAGGATGAATGTAGACAAGACTCTGTCCAGTTAATAACTATATTGGCAGACAATGGATACAAGGTAGACAAGGAGAACTTACAGTATTGTCAAGAAGAGGTATTGGACATAGGTCAGTTAATCTCACATGAAGGAAAAAAAAATGACACCTGCAAGAGCTGAGGATATCTTAGACAGCAAAACCACATACAGTGAGGCAAATGCAGCAGTTTTTGGGTTTATGCAATTATTGCAGGGCCTGGCTGTTCGACTACAGCACACATACCAAGTCACTTTTGCAAGTAATAAGAAAGTAAAATATAGAATGGACTGAAGAAATGTAGGAAGGATTTGAGGAATTCAAAAGAGCAAATTTATTCAGCTCCAGTTTGGGAATCCCCAATTATAGTGAAAAATTGTATTTGTTTACACACACAAATGGGTCAGTAATATCAGCAGTACTCACACAAAGGACAACACTAGGGTATAACCCACCGGCATACTACAGTGGGACTTAAGATCCAGTCATGAGGGGACATTTCCTATGCAAATAATCTTTGGCTGCCCACGAGTATCATCATGATCTGTTCCATGACTCTTTGCGTGGAGCACACCTTATTTACCATTTTAGAGAAACCAATGGTACATTGACATCGCAAAGAGCTTTTGCTTATGAGGTAATGATTTCTAATCCAGCAATTAAGGTATTAAGGTGTAAACTAGTGAACCCAGCCATGTTTGTAGCTGAGCCTGTAGGATAAGATGATCATGTGCGTGACTGTTCAAATTATGTTGAATTCTATGATGATATCCCAGTGTGAAGGAAAAGGCTCTAGTGGGAGGGGAAATTCTCATTATTGATGGTTCTTTGAAAATTGACCAAACTACTGGGGAGAGGCATTCAGGCACCACAGTTGTTTTAAAAGGTGAATTTGAGGTAGTGGCGAGTGCAAGTCTACCGTCTCATTTTTCTGCATAAGCAGCAGAATTGGTAACGCTTATTGTTGCACTCGAAAAACACAAAGTGCAGGAAGTGACGTTGTGCAGTGACTCTGCCTATGTGACATCAACCATACATGCAGGGCTGTCACACTGGAAAAGGAGGGATTATCTCCGTGCATACGGCAGTGCAACATGCATCTTTGTTGGACAGGCTCATTAAGGTACTACAACTCCTAGTAGCCAGCGGTCGTAAAATGTGCAATGCTCTCTCGCAGAAATGAAGCCGCAGATTTAGAAGCCAAAAAAGTTTGCATATTCTTCAGAAATTTTGAGTTTCGATACTGAAAATACTAAAGAGGTATTCAATTGAAGCATGCTAGCATGAGAGGGGTTTAATATGCTGTCAATTACACAACTAATTGAGATTCAGGGTAGAGCTCCACAAGAAGAGCAAGAGGTATTGAAACATAGGGGGTATTCTTTATCCCCCACGAAGGCATTATGGAGACAGGAAAGCACTGGAAACTGAGTAATGCCAGCGGCATTGTTGAATGTCGCACTTGAGCAGGTGCATTACCCTGCGCATGTAACCAGAAAAAGTCTTGCTGCCACATTTGCAGAAGACTGGTTTGTTCCCAATCTATTGGAACACGTTTCACAATTCATTGTGAACTGCATCGTGTGTCAGATGTTTACTGCTGGGCATACACTGAGTACAATTAGAGGAGTAATACCTTGACAAACATTTGCCTATGATATGCATGTTATATAATAGGTTTTTTATAATGTGATTACATTGATATGTTGCAGACATGTAATGGATACAGCTATCTATTAGTGGTTGCGTGTCCCTTCTCTAGGTGGATCGATGCCGGTCCTTGTTCACACCCTGTACCCTTTGCGCAGCAAAGTTTCCAGTGCGCAAAGTATTTCCAAGATGGGGTGTGTGCGTAGTGCTAAGGTCCGATAATGGGCCAAATTTTGTCAATGAGCTATTTGAACAAATAGGACTTATATTAAGCATAAAACATACTTTTTTTCTACTTATCATCCACAAGCATATGGGATATATGAGAGACTCATTGGTCTCCTCAAAGAGACGATAGGCAAGATCAAATTAATGTTGAAAAAGGGATGGCTATATTGCCAACCCCTAGCCTTATATGCACTTTGAAATCAGTCAGGTTCAGACCACCATTTTATGCCCCACGAGTTAGTGACAAGACGTTGCATGGGGACACCTCTTACGCCCCCATCTAGAGTCAGGAGTGATGCCCAGAGTGTAGCACAGAATTTAGGTGATGAAATGCATGATTATTTAACATGTATGACTACAAGTGTTTCTTTCATTGCAGATCAAGTCAAGCATCGGAGTGAGCGGTCAAGGAACACAGAAGAGGACAGTCCAGTAACTAATCCAAGTGAACTATTGCCACCACCAAAGTCATACGTTGGTGACCAGATCCTTGGAAAGAATTTCACCTGTAGATGGCACAACCCTAGGTTCAGTGGTCCCTTTTTTGTTGAGCTAGTCTCACCTTCTGCAGTTAAGGTATAGGGAAGAAGAGGTTGGTTACATATAGGAGACGTAAAGGTCTACAAAGCCAGACCCTCCCACCAGCGCTCTTTGACCAAGAAGATTTTCCGCGTGTGCAGACTCAATCGATGACCAAGAAGAAGGACGATATAACAGCATGTGGTTAGCACATATTTCTTTTGGACTGGAATTCATTGGACACTCCTTAAACTTGTAGCAGGAAGTGCACAGACTTGCAGAAAATTCCAGAGGCTAAAAACATACTTTTTAGAAATGTTTTTAAGGAGTAAATGTTACGCTCACCTGGTATCCACGGGGATGCCACCCAGCTGCCGGAACCCTGCTGCCCTTCTCGGTTGCTCCCGGGTATTATCAGCGGGGAGTTCTTCCTGGAAAACAGGTGGGCAATGTTCAAGATTGAGCAACTGGGGAAATAACCACCCAACACCCGGTATGCCCGCAGCGCCTCCCTGGGCCTTTCCTCACCTTGTTTTGGGCTTTGGCGAGCTCTCCGTCCTGCCTTCTTGGCAGGGGCGCGTTGTCCTCTGTGGGCGATAGCAATCGATTTACTTCACTGATGCTGCCCCTTTGAGTCTCTCAGGTAGGTCTTATTACTGTTATTCTGTAAGCCTTTCTTTGAACTACTAATGATGTCTTTTCTCTCCTCCAGTAGGAGCGCGAGAGTCCGCTGTGGGCAGTTGGCTGGATTTGGGCTCACCGGAAAGTGATGGTGTTTTGGGAGCGCCTCGATGCGGTAAGTGGGCGCTATATGTAGCGCTATGGTGCCATGCTTCTGCTAACCTGTTGTCTTTTATTCCCTTTGGCCGCTGCGTTCACTAAAGAAAGAGGCTCCTAAGCTGTGCTGGTTGATGGGCGACTTGAGAGGTAAGTTGCCGGCTCTGATGTAAATGTCTAATGTCTCTTTTCTCTCTTTTTGCAGGTTCGAAGATCCAAGAAGCTTGCTGTTCCTTGGGTGCTGATTGCAGTCTGCGGTGGAATCTCAGGTAAGCTGCTGAAAAGAACGATGTCCCTTTGTTTTGCAGGTGCTGGCTTTTCGAGGTTTGAAGATGCTGCAGAACATGATGAGCCTCACGTTGCTGGAATGCAAAGTAACGCAAAGCATATACTGGAGTTCGGGTGTGGTTTATATAGCCTGCAGGCATCCCAGGCATCACTGGGCCTGCCACACCCAAAATGCTAAATCGCATGGTTCAGTTTAGGAACGGAGCCATGTGGAGGCATCCATGTTGTTGTGCAATGCCCTTATGGGCCCTGATTACTGCTCTAGCATATGAGCCTGGCGCCAAAGGCGCCAGGACTGACTCCAAGAGAGTCTTGGGGCAAATGTCAAGGCCCTTGAGGGCCTGATGGGGGTAGAAGTAGCCCACCTGGCCTGGCTATCCAGGCTTAGGGCAGGGATTGTGACAGTAAAACATTGCATTAGTGCTATGCCTAAACCTTAGTTCCTGGGTAGAATTTGGAAAAGAGATCAATACCCACATTCTTTTTTGGGAGCATATCTGTTTCAAGGATATTATTTGATACCCATCGACAATGAGACACTTCTAATTGTAGTTGCTGTTTTTGTGTTTATACTTCAGTCATACCCGGCTCTTGTTGGGAGAGATGTCAATATTCATACCTTTCTTCATGACCCTGAAAATGGTCCAGTGATAAGGAGACTGATAATTGAGCAGATTGTGCAACTATGAATGTAAAGTTAAAATGATTTGTGAAGAGGATAAGGTGATTATAGAGAGAGCGCGAGTTCTACAAGTATTGGGATGGCACACCAAATGTTTCTCTGGACTTCTATGCCTAATATACATATGCTTGTGTATTTTTTTATCTTTCTGTATCTTACATTTCAAAATCTTTATTTTCCTAATGGACCAATTGAAAAAAGTACTTGTATGATTTTCTTTAACCTCTGTGCGCATGTCCGGCGACATAAGAAGGATGCAGAAAAGATAACCAGGGATAAATACCTATCCTGAGAAATCAGCTCACCTGGACAACAATATTTTGTACCAGCACATGAAAAAAGGTGCGGGAGAGAGCATCTGATGATAATTGCTACGTCTGCTGTCTTATCCCCTATACCATGAATACTGTAAAGACCTTAATTTCTAAAGAGATGTCAGCACATGATGCAAAGTGCCTCAGTCATCTGGCAGCATGCACCACTAGCGGACAGTTTCAAAGGAGCCGTGCAACCCTGCGATGGAGATCAAGACAGTCATTTCCATACCAAGATGATTATATCAAGATGACATAAATGGGAAAAGAGCCTGGGTGGACACACAGGATGCTTGTGTATCCTGCTGCAGGACAAGACAAAGGGATTGTTGAAAAAATGAACAGAATGAACTGTTCCAACATGACGGAAAAGACTGGAATGCCTGGATGCTGGGAACCTTCACAACTGCTGATCTATGGACGCGTGAGTAAGGCCAAAGGATAGGAGTGATGTCCTGCTGAGGAAGTAAGCAGTGCAAGGAGTACAGAAGGTTAACGATGAGCATCTAAAGTCATGAGCCAAGTACTCCAAACTACTGACACGGGTGGAAGATGAAGCAGGCCCTGTGTCTGTAGTCCCACTGGTTGAATGCAACACTCTGCTTTTGCAGTCAGAGAAAAAATTATGTTGGATATAATAAGAGGTGTAATAACACAATTGATGTTCCAGGAATGAGGAGAGAGATAGCTGTCTTAAAGGATCCATATTGGGCCTGCAGATCTAGAGCATATATGAAACTGCCCAGTAATTGGGGTGGGGTGTGTTCCTTGGTACATATCCATGTACCAGCATTGGTGAGTCCACAAAGTGACCTAAAAATGTAAGAATTTCCAAAAGTGGATGATCACCTAAGAAAAAGGAGTTCACTAGAACTCTGGCGGATGAAGAGATCAAATTATTTCTCACAAAAATCCCTAAAGGCTTATGAAGACATTCCTGGTGAGCACAAACTGTTCAGCAAAACTACAGTGATGTTCACATCTATGTTCATGCCTGGAATCCAAACAGCTGTGAATGCCAAATGGCTGCATATCACCAGGTCGGAACTGCTGCAACCAATCAATGCCACTATAAGAATTTGACACCATAAAAGAAGAGCTGAGGGCCACAAGCTTGAGGACCCTCCAGAATAGATATGTCCCTGACATGATTACAGCAATGAAAGAAGGTGTTTGCGCCAATATTGGGCCATCATGTTGCACACACATACCATCTCATGACGGCGAGAATAGGCCCTTGACAGAGGCTATATCAATGTTGACAGACCTACACATATAAATGGTGGATGAGACAGAGGCCATTGGAGATTACAGTTCGTTGGAGCAATATTGGTGATAATAATTACAATGGGATTCTGTATGATAAGGATAATAATTAGACAATGTAAGAAAGCAGCAAAGAGAGCAGTGGGAATGAAGATTAGGATTGACATAAAGGATGAGCCAGAAGACAAGATGCTGACCGATGATGCCATCAGAGACCACATAAATGCGAGTATTGTGGCACTTGAAGGAACAACATTCTGGTATCCAAAGGATCATAAGAATGACATTGGATATTGGGTTTGCCTTACCCCGAATGGAAAATGCAGTTACATGACCTGGAGTGTGGATGAACACATTAAAACAGCGGGCACCCTGAGGGGGCGTGAAGAAGTTATGGACACCTGAAAAACACTTCTTCAAGAGAAGATACGAAGAAGTAGAAAAACCTGAGGAGGTGGTTGAGGAATTGACAGGAGGGGGCAAATGTAGAGGAGAAGCTGTATACATCTGCAGGAGATCCCGCCCCCCTACGTTCCCTGTGTTGGAGACATGAGACTGTGCCTTGTCTAACACCAGCTATTGTACCAATACTACAGCGAGTACTCGGAAGGAGATACTCATTGAGACAACCCTATCGAATGTACCCCCACAGTGATGACAACCTGCAGGAAGAACTCCCTGAAGGAATATGAGAAATAGCTAAGACGTGATATGAACTGTTGACATGATAAGAAAGTGTGCACGACATCCCAAGAGACTGAAGGAAGGCAATGCATGGATCCTAGAGGATAAATGATAAAGTAAAGAATTAAGTGAAATATCAAAGTGGAAAAGGAGAAGATTACACATTAACAAAGTTCTGTAGAAAACAGAAATTCAATCAATGTACAGACTCTGAATCACAAGGTAGATCAAGTCATCATATAGGCTAGCTATGAGTAGTGAATAGAATCCAGGTGAAGCCACCATCGTACAGATACTGGACATTGGTATCATGAAATAGCGAGCCAGAAAAACATGAAAGGAGAATGAAAAACTGTTGCAGCAGAATAAGCAGGCTAGTGGAGCTGCGTGGCGCGGCTATCTGGCCTGAAGTCAAGATACTAGAAATCGAGGTTAGCTATCTACTTTGAAGAGAATGCGTGTGTAGGGGATGAATCTTCCCACTTTGAGGTACAAGAAACACACAAAGTATTCAAGTTTTAATTAATTTAAAGCATTTAAAAGCTGCAAAATGGCCTAATCATTGTCTCTTGTCACATGAGCCAAAGATGCAAATAGAGCTTGAAGTTGCGGTTCCAGACATGATAGCGAATGCCCTCACTCCTGTGCATTCTGAAGACAAGAATATTCTGCAAGACCAAGTACAAAGACAATTTCATGGCAGAAGGCATGGGTGATGAGAGATGCTGGGCTAATCGGGTGGTAAAGTAGCTTCACGTCCTATCTTCCCGCAAATGGGTTTTGGCTTACATGCTGCTAAAATGAACCGACTGTTCCAGACATGGCACAAGTGTGCCAACCAATTGTATTAGTCCATATAACGAAGGACCTAATAGCTTGTAAAACCAATGAGAAACTGTGTATCTGATGTTCCTGAAATGACATGTTTGAAGAGGTAGGCATACGTTGTCCATCTGGTAAAGGACAGTCAATAACAATCCTAGCTCCTACATGATTGTTTATCTAGATGTTCCTCTAATCGATCCCGACATAGAAGATATAACATTTTGTGGAAAAAAGAGATTGGAGCTTGCGACCATTGGTGCTCGCTCATATTGTTGGAATTGTTTAAATAACGAAAGACATAACAATTGCTGTGTAAAGAGAAAGTGAACAAATTTAAATATGGAAGACATAACTATATTAGTACACCTGTGCAAACAGTTGCCAAAACATGCACCTAAGCTGAAAAAGGACAGTGCAGAATGGGTTAAAGGAACCGCAAACAAGATGTTTATGCCTTGGCCACAGGGTGGATCGTTATCTAAAATGGTCGTTCAACACATGAGCACATACTTGCACGCCACATACACGGGCAAAAAGTTAGAGAAACGCCTAGCTAGTCTAGGTTTGTGGAAAATGTACCACAGGATAAAGAGGAGGAGCCGCCATTAGACTGGATATTTAACATATGCATAGAGGGAGGGAGATGCCCTCAGCGCCACCCGCCCCATTTGAAACAAAAATTGAAAACAGTAAGGACGAAGGGTCATACCCGTTAAGAGAATTTAAAGGAGCCACAGGGTATAGCAACCCAGCGAATGAGTCACCTATGCAAAGTAGTGACGAAAATCCAGACAAAGATATGTCAAACTGGATATTAAATTATGCCTTCTTATTGTAAACGATTGTATATATATTAGCTAACGCCAAGTTGCATAAAACTGTACACAAATAACTTTCTACTGCAAGGTCTTGACCTTAGAAATTGATGTAAGCCGCCATCTTGAATCAAACTGCCATTTTAGGTTCTCTTGTTGTGTAAAAGTCACCCTGTACATCAAAATGGTGGACGATGCCATTCCGAACAGAATCTGGTCGACATGACCTCCGTACAGCTAATGTATAACTTGCCTGCAAGCCACTTGTTAGGGTCATGAACCAAAACCTTGTCCTTCTGTTGACCTGCATGTTAATGGATTACCTGTATCAACGGAACTGATCTATGCGCATACTGATGTATGTATTAGAAGATTGACCTGGCAGAGACCCTAGACCAGTAATACATTTATGGAATGGTTAACCCGCGAAGGGGTTGGACAACAGGCTGGAGAAATGTATAAAAGCCTGAATGTCCCAATGTACAGTCTCTCACTGAATACATCGAACCCCGTTGAAGTTCGTTGTGTTGTACTGAGGGCCGATAGCTATCTGACCTGTCATTGACTTTGTCATTGCTTGACCTTAAAATAAAGTACTTTGTATGTTCCTTTGTAACCAGTGTTTGGTGTGTTTCCTTTGGGTTTCCTAGCCTCATATTATTTTTCTCTTTTCACAGTTGGCGCCCGAATAGGGACCCTCAAGATTGATGCCGGACCATTGAAGGTTGACGCATGCTATCGGACCGGGATCGGACGGTGTGATACTACGGGCCCGACTGAACAAGACGCGACACCTCTACAGCGCTGCACGATCCGATCCTTGGATGATAGCCGTGCGGTCTGAGACGGCATCTTGACGAGGGTCCACTTTTTGAGGCGGGCAGATTTGCCGAAATCACCAAACACAAGGTAAAATTCATTAGGTAAGTTCTTTGATAAACCATACGGTCCTCCTTAGGTTTGGTCAGGTGAGTCGTGACCCGACTCTTAATTTAACACTGACAATTTGAATTTGGCGCATTGTATCTGCAGATACAATTATTGACCAGGTAACACCAAGTTTTTGAGAAATGCCTGGGAAATTGTCTAGCTGCTTTAGGGCATTATTCCGCCGCGATCGACAATCTTTGGAATTTAGCCGCCCGGCACCACAGGAGGGGTCGCCGGCATTTACTATGTATTGTAAACATGGCATTGGAAGTGTAGTATTTAATGATATTTGGCACAGACAAACCAGACATGCCTCCGAACTTCAGTGGCCAATCAATGGTAATTTTGAGATCCCTCGTATTGAATACTTAGAGTCGGTCTTGTTAATGAAAAAGGCCAGACCCGCAGCATTTGATGTTCTACAGAATTGGAAAAAAGAAGCGTTGCAGCAGCTTAAGAGTAGGGAAAAACATGCGCGCCGTCATAAAACAAACGCTGAAAAGGCGTTGTTATATGATCAGGACAAACAGTCTGAGTCAGTTAGGAATATGGATCGGGCTTTCTCACTCGGTATTCAGAAAATCTATCCTTCTAAAGACCTTCATGTTTCTGACGAGTTTCTCGACAAATTGTTAAATGAGCGAAGGCCTGGTGCCTCTGCACCACCTCCGTATGATCCTCTTCCTGTTGGTTTGCCTCTTCCTGCTGTTATTCCTGCTCTCCCTGCCCAACCTGTTGCTCCTATTATTCCGGCTGTTGTTCCTCCGCCTGCTCTACTACCTCTTCCCATTGCACCAGTAATAACACCTCCATTGAATCTGCCTGCACCTCCACTCCCGAGTGGTTCTGTACCGACTATAGTTGATCGGGGTGCGGGGTCGAAGGTTGTTACTCGTAATACTGTCCCTACAGATAAAAAGCGGGATTTGTTTGCCTAGGCTAAGCATTGTATGGAGAGAGATGATCGACCTAATGTTTTTGCCACACTGTGTAATATGGATAATTTTCCTGAGAAAAATGTTTTTATTGAAGGTTTAGGGATTCATTTATGTGTAATGTGGGGTAAATTAAATAATGTGGATCTCCCACAAGGGCTGAGGGATCTGAATACTTTAGCACTATCAAGAGATACTGTGGAGAAAGTACATGAGCATGTCGAGAGGTTGTTTGAGTATAGGAGAGATTTGGAGAAGTTATGGAATGAGGATGACGAAGAGGAGAGTATGTATGTAGAGAAACAATTTCTTCCGTGTCGTAAATGGGCATCTGAGGAAGCACAAATTTGTACAAGAGATGCGATTAGATGGATTTCGGATTTATCGATAACTCCGGTTGAGGTATATGACATATATAGTCAAAATATACGCTAGAAATGCAGAGGAAGGTGATTCAGGTAATGGTAGAGTACCTGCAGGATGAATGTGTGAGGAAGAAGGTTAGTTGTCCCACAGAGTTAATGGGTATTTATAAGAGAGCTTTTTCACTAGACACTTCTTCGACTGCTTTAGCGCTCGACTTAGCTCTGTTGCTTAGTAAGCGTTTGGAGTTGCCTATATCTCAGTTGCCTATGAGAGAGGTACCTCCGACATTTGTCCCAAAAGTTGAGATTGCCGCTAATGCTGCAGCAGGTATAGCTGCTGTGGACATTCCTGCACATTATGTATCACATTTTGTTCACGTCCCGTTTTCACGACAGGAAGTGAACACTATTAGGCAATCTATTCCCGACATTAGGAAAAATCTGACAGGATTCTATAAAGAGATAGAGTCCGTCTTGCAGTACTCAGTGTTCACCCTAGGCGATATTGACTTGTTATTCCCTGTACTCCTGCCCGTAGATTTGTGGAAGCAGGTTAGAACAATAGATGATGCACCTGGATTGGAAGATACGTGGGCTAATATAAATAGGCTTGACGGGGAAAGGCCAGCTGGTGAGAGACCGCCTCAGGTGATACTCACTTTGCCTGACAGAATCATTGCAAAATTAAAAACTATAATTCCCGAAAAAAGAGTTATTTGGGACATGTTTATGGCCTGTGTCCAAGGAAAATCTGCGGGTGCCACCGAGTTCTTTAATCGGTTCGAACAAGTATTCTCGGACTTCAGTGGACAGGATTTAGGCACAGAATCTGGGAAAAGGTTATTTGTGGACAAATTTGTGCGTGGACTGCTGCCTGTCATCCAGTCACAGATTATGCCTTCCGAGAGCGCTTGGCAGGCGAAATCCCAATCAGAAGTACTGCACATGGCTCAGTACTACGAGAACTGTGTCAATAACGAATAAGACAGAGTAGAAAGAGAAAAGGAGACTTAAAGACTAAAGTATTGTTGCAACAAATTGTTAGAGGCCCCAGAGGGGGTAGTTCGCAGATTAGAGGTCAGTATGTTCCACAAGGGAATGTGCCCTTGGGTCCTGTGAACATTAACCAGTGTGCCTATTGTCACCAGGAGGGTCATTGGCGTGCAAAATGCCCCGTCCTTCGACAGAGGTCGAATAACACATTTGGGAGTATGGGTAGACGACTCAGAGGTCGCCCCGGGGTGGGGGGCCCTGGTAGCGGTCAGTTTTCGCAGGATCCACAGCAACCTTTTTCACAGGACAATCAGACTTCGAGTGTGGATACTAGAAACATATTCGATCACCCTTCTGCTGCTTACCTCTCTGAGGAGCTTCCTTCTGATGATATTCTGTTTCGTTAGGATTGCCCGAAGCAGGGTTTGCAACCTACACCTATTCCCGTTAGTCAGAAAGGTCCCTACATTGAAATGGTAGTGGGAAATAGGAAACATCTGTTCTTGATATACACAGGAGCACAGAAGTGCTCCATTGATCATTCTCAGGTTCTAAACATTCCACTGTCAGGGCAAACCAATGTCTCCGTAGGGTTTTCTGGCACACCAGTCATTTGTCCGGTTTCTTCGCCGGTACCTATTTCTTTGGGTCCCTTTATATACCATTGCCCCTTTCTTTTGACTTCGAATTGGGGAGAGAATTTGTTAGGGTTGAATCTGTTGAAGGAATTAAATGCGGTAATTCATTGTTCATCTGATGGAGTGTGTTTGATGATTTCACCACAGCAGTTTTTTGTTTCACAATTTTTGACTAGACCTTTGCCACCAGAATTCAGTAATGTCCCGGAGTGTTTGTGGGCAGCTGACGACAATGATGTCGGTGTTCTACAGATTGAGCCTGTTAGAATAGTCTTGAAACATGGTATTAAGCTGCCACGTATTCCGCAGTATAAGATCTCGGTTGAAGGTGAGCAAGCTTTGAAGAGCATTGTTTCCGATTTTGTGCTTCGTGGGGTGATTGAGGAGATTACAGGAAGTTTGTGCAATAGTCCGATCCTACCCGTGTACAAAAAAGGCGATAATGCTATTCCGTTTCGTTTTATAATTGATTTGCGTGCCATTAATAGAGTTGTCGCTCCACAATTTCCAATTGTGCCTAATGTGACGACGATATTAACTATGATTCCAGCTACGGCTACTTACTTTAGTGTTGTGGACCTGAAGAATGCTTTCTTCAGTATTCCTATACACAAGGACAGTAGATATTTGTTTGCGTACACCTTAGGTGGACGCTCGTTCACATTTACTCGTGCACCTCAAGGTTACACCGAGAGTCCTAGCATTTACAGAAGGGCCTTGAAAGAACAGCTTCATACATTTGAATTACCCCTTATTTGTATGCTGCTTCAGTATGTTGACAACTTGCTTTTAGCAGCAGATTCTGAGAGCTCTTGTAAAGAGGGCACTGTATTGTTGCTCATCCATCTAGCTAAGCATGGTCACAAAGCTTCGCTTAAAAAGTTTCAATATTGTTGCCAGGAGGTCGCCTATTTAGGCTACCTCCTGTCAAAGGAGGGAAGAAGATTGACACCTAAAAGAATAAAACACATTTCTGGCATGTCTGTCCCAAATACACAGAAGGAAGTCAGAGCCTTAATAGGTATGGCTTCTTACTATAGGTTATGGATCCCGAACTTTTCACTAGTGATAAAACCGATGTTGGCTTTGACAAAGAAGGACATTTCTTCGCCATTGCCATGGAAATCGGAACATCAACAATCATTTGAGCTTCTCAAGACTGCATTATGCTCTGCACCGGTTTTGTGTACACCAAATTACAACAAGGCCTTTGTGTTGTTTGTGCATGAATGTGATGGATGTGCTTTGGCTGTATTAATGCAGGAACATAGAGGGAAGAATAGGCCGTGCGGTTACTACTCTTCCGCCCTTGATCCTGTCACATGCGCTTTGCCAAGATGTTTGCAAGCTGTCGCTGTTGCTGCCGCGTCTGTAAAACAGAGTAAGGGAATGGTCCTAGGCCATGATTTAACCCTGATGGTGCCTCACTCTGTAGATGTTCTATTGAACAAAACTCAAACGCAACACCTCACTTCCGCACGATTGACGAGATATGAATTAATTCTGTTTGCTCCCCACATACAAATTAGGAGGTGTTGTGTTCTTAATCCGGCTGAACTCCTACCTTTTCCGCAAAATACTGTTTGCGGTGATGATGAGTCACATGACTGCCTGTATGCTACTGAACAAGAAACGAAAGGCAGAATTGATTTTAAGGACACTCCTTTGGATAATGCGCAAGGGGAGCTATTTTGTGATGGCTCCTGTTTCAAACTTCCGGATGGTAAATCCACAGCTGCTTATGCAGTCACTACATTGAGCACGGTTGTAGAGACCAAGCGAATTACACATAACTCCGCGCAGGCCGCAGAGATTATAGCATTAACCCGAGCTTGTGAGCTTTCCGAAGGGCTAACAGTGAATATATATACTGACACAGTATGCTTTTGGGGTGGCTCACAACTTTGGGAGACTTTGGTCAGAGAGAGGGTTTCTAACTTCACATGGGACCAAGATTCAGCATGGCCCCCTGATAATACAATTGCTCTCTGCGCTCGCGCTCCCTAGTCAGTTAGCGATCATGAAATGCGCAGCGCATCGCAAGATCACAGACGATGTAGGAAAAGGGAATGCTTTCGCTGATCAGATAGCCAGACAAACTGCCACAGATCTTCGCACAGAAATGTATGCTCTAAGAGAAACTAGGGATGTCTATGTAATGGTCGAGGATATTGGGTCTGTGCGGGATATCCAAGCTGATGCCACAATGGAAGAATCTAAGAAATGGTCTTAAGGCTTGGGGAAATTAGATGATGACGGGTGTTGGGTGGACACAGTTGAAGGGAAATGGTTACTTCCTAATGCCTACATAGTCATGATGGACACTATGGCACACGGTCCCACACATGTGTGTGCTCAACAGATTACGAAAATGTTAGAGAAAGTCTGGGTAAATGATAAGATTTCGAAAATTGCTCAGCATTATGTCCAAAATTGCATGATTTGCCTACAGCACAATGTGGGGAAGGGGACGGTAACTCCAAGGGGTAGCTTTGGGCCTCCTTCTGTCCCATTTGAAGTGATTCATTTGGTTTTTATTGAGATGGAGTGGTGCAATAGTTTAAAATATGTCCTTGTGATCATTTGTGCCTTCAGTAAATTGGTTGAGGCTTTCCCCGTCAAAGATGCTACAGCCATGACCACTGCGAAAATTATGATAAAGGAGTACTTCCCGCGGTTTGGGTTGCCAAGAGTCATCTGGTCGGACAATGGTCCACATTTTGTTGCTGCTGTAATTTTACAGATATGTACGGCACTACATATTGATAAGCAATTTTATTTGGCTAGACATCCTCAAAGTGCCGGGTTGGTAGAGAGATATAACGGTATCCTAAAGAACAAACTCGCTAAAACGTGTGCCGGTACCAAACTAAAATGGCCGGATGCCTTACCGATCGTGTTATTAGTCATGCACACTACCCCTCAAACTAAGACTGGGCTCTCTCCATTTGAGGTGGTGATGGGGAGGCCTGCCAATATTTGGGGTCTTCCGAAACCTAAAGCACTGAGAAATGTTCAGAATGTATTGCTTTCAGACTACTGTAACCAGTTGACTAAAAATCTGTATTTCATTTATCATCAGGTACGATCAGCTTTACCTGTACGTTATGAGGGCCCAGGACACAACATCCGGCCTGGAAGCTGGGTCCTGGTGAGAGCATACGAGCGGTCTTCTTGCCTCGCGCCTCTCTGTCGGGGACCATTCCAGGTCTTGTTGGTCACCCAAACGGCAGTGTGGTTGCTGGAAAGAAGAACTGGATACATGCGACACATGTCAAGAAACTTCCTTACCCGACACCGCATGTTACAGAAGAAACAGCACCCCTCGCTAACGCTGCAATCGATGATCCTGAAGCAGCGAATAGCACTGTGAGTGAGTCGGAGAATCTCTCTGATCCCGTGGGGCTTGGGGAATCGTCCATTTTGTCTCCACACTCTTTGGAAAAGTCATTTCAGGAAACCATTGCTTCGAATTCTGCAACTTCTGTTGCCTCTGATACGTTGCTTCCCTCGGGGAGTGACGTTACCTTATTTCCGGATCAAACAGTACCGAGAACCACCAGATATAATCTTCAGCGGAGAAAATAGACCTACAGCGCGGTTCGACTGTGCATTCAAAAGAAGGAAAGGATCATCAAGGGCTTGCTTTTGCCCACATTTTGAGAAAGAGGGCTCTGTTGGCTAGGGTTGGGGAAGGACTAAGAAGCCGCGCGACCGGGGGGTCACCAGCAACGAACATTGGGGTTTGCATCCTAAAACTACGATGCCTGCCACCGCTACTGCCCGTATTGGACTTGTAAATAAGGGGGTGACCAACTTGGACAATGAACAATGTGCCTGGTCCCCGAAAACCTATTGCTGTGTTTTAATGATAATAATTGGGGTTTTTATAGTAACTGCTTTAGGATTCTGGTACATTGAGGAGATTTATCCTCTAGAGCCTCTTTTGCCAACTGAAATTGCACCTACTGTTTTTACTCCTTTTGTACACCTGCATACTCTGTCACCTAGGGACTCTCAGCATAGACAGAAGTATCACAATAATACTATGAAGCTGATTATGAATATGACACATGCCATTTATAACAAAACCAATTGTTGGGTCTGTTCACACTTACCGCAACATGGGGGTAAGGGGCTAGGTTGGTATATTCATCCCTTACATTTGACAACTGTTTGTTATGCCTCTCTTAGAGCACTGTTCTTTGGCCGATGGAATGATAGTATCTCGGGGAATTTTGATGGAACTAATTTGAACAATTTTGAAAAACGTGTTCTGACTCCCCTGGGATGCTCGCTTTTCGCAAATAGGAGTAAACTCAACGTTGCTTCAATTAGGCCTTCTGATAGACTATCCCGTCCTTTCCAATCTTTAGTTTCCTTTAAAATGGCTCTGATAGGCAATAAGGATGCTGTGCCTCCTTCTTACTCTGTTAACCATAGCCCCGATTCAGTTTCTTTCTGCATACAGAGGAATGGTACCCGGTCATGGGAGATTTTAAAGGCTGTGCCAACGTTGCAAATTTGACTGGGGAAAACAGACCTTTGTATGTGGGCGAACCTGTCTATTTCGTTTGCGGTGATGTAGCATTTCCATGGTTGCCCAGGGATTGGCAGGGAACCTGTTATTTAGGGATCCTGTTACCTGGGGTATTCAAACAATCGATAGAATATATGATGAAATGGGGCTAGAACAAGTACCCCAAGGGGAGGGGGAAGATGAGCGCCTGGAGAGAACTTTGCGACACTGAGGACGTCTCCCAAAGTAGTGGAAATAGAGAACTGTCCCCAGATAGGTTGGAAATAGGTAGGAACAAAGATGATGCAAAACATTGCACAAGTTGGGGACAGACAATGTCTGACGCTGAAAGAGAGGAGCATGAGGAAAAGGAGGAAGAGAGGAGACGTTAAAAATGATTCTCAGGAGGGAAGGAGATAAGATGGATAGATTGTAGTGGGACTGCACTGAGGGCATCAGAATCAGCCACACAGTCAGACCAACACAAAGACGTATCTCACAGTTAGAGGGGGATGTCTCTGTAGAGGAGGTCCAGATATGGCCTGCACCCCTGCCCACCATTTAGAGGTACCAGGAACATACTCGCCAAAATACGTGACGTACGAGGAGCAATTGAACCAACAGAGAGCTATACCGGGACCTATGCCCGGTGCCCATCAGAAGAGCAATACCGGCTGAAATGCCTATAACCAGACAGCCATGGGCTGCACGGTACCCTCTCAGACAACCGTACTAGCAGCTGACATGAAATAAAGACTACTTACAGACTGTCCCCGAAGAGACCCACAGAGCCTTAATAGAAGGCAACTGGTGACGACATAAGAGCCCAGACGTCACGTACAGATAGCCATAAAACGACGAGCAAAAGAAGGTACACACGGACGAAATGTAAAGAATAATGATGTGATAGACATATAAGATGATACAACGTTGCAGCACAAAGAACGTAGCTAGGATCGAATTGTGCAACTGACTGAATGCATGTAAATAGGCTCAGAACGCAAGAAGCTAAGTAAACGGTACTGCTTGCAATGCTTAGTAGAAGCTTAGAGCGGCAAGCGGCAATCATATATCTACCTCAATAAAGCACACTATACAAGTGCGACTCCATTTTGTAAAGCAGAATTACGCCCATGTTGCAAAGGGCTAACAAGGCCAAGATTCATATTCCAGCCAAAGCCAAAGGAAAGTGCAGAATCAAAACTCAGTAAGAAGTAGCTCATGCCTGGGAATTCGAGGTCAACCTAAGGAATGAAGGAGAGCAGCAACCTCGGAGAATCGAAACTTCAGAGCATACCAGCCAGCCAGTGAAGGTCGTGACAAGGAGGCCCAAGGCAGGTGGCAAGGCTAAATAAGAATCAAATACACAAATAACAGGAAAATGAAAAAGATTCACGGTGAACAGACACGTGACCAGCCAAGGGCAAAGAGGTACCAACGTCTGATGTCACCCAGAACCCAGGATGCCATAACTTTTCCTGATAAGAAGCTACAGTTTTGAGGCCATCCTCAGCCAACTAACTGACACATAGCCCTAAAGGTACTGATTGATAAAAGGGAGGCAGAGTGAATTTTGGGGCACTGCGCATCTGGGTGTCCATTCTGCATGCTGCTAATTAAAGTGGAGATGTATGCCTAGGGGTGTAACCCACCCAATCACAATGGACCAAATAATCTAGGGTCCTATAGCTTGTAAAACCAATAAGACGTCGTAGTTGTAGTGACGTCTATCACGGGTGATGTAGTGGGATGGGCGTTGAGGCCCACTCGATTAGAATTATCCAATCTGCATGCTCTGTTACCATATACAGATATAGCACCTATACTTAAGTTCCCTTTCTGACCAATAGAATTGCATGACAAACTTATGAGTTTTGCACGTCAACTGATGATGAATTTTAACCATAAAGGTTGCTGTCTGAATGAAGAATTTGGGAGTTGAAGCGAGACATGCAATCGCATCATTGATGATTACCATTTGTTTCCCCGTTTTTTGTACTTGTCATTAAACGGACTTCCCTTTGCCAAACTATTGAGTTGTCCTTATTGAATTGTGTCGGAGTAAGATTATCCTGCACCCCAACCTCCTCAAGGTGCAGCTATCTTGTCTTACTAGAGGGTGAGCTCTGACCTATGGGCCTGTCAGAGGACGCTCCGCCCTCCTGTACACTGGGTAGCAGAGGATGGTTCGACCATCAACTATGATTAATTAATACCATAGACCGACGGCATGAAGTAACTCTAGGCCTTCGGCCTTCGGCAATATCACGAGTCCTTCGCCATTTGGCTGAGTAGACTGAGAAGCTTCCCGTGGACAATGATAGTGTAAGTCCATAAAATCTGCAGTGGGTCTGAAGGAACCTGCCTTTCAAAGCATAACCCTTCTCATTCCCACGGGCAGCGGATTGGAGGAAAAGACTGCAAGAGGCGGGAAAAAGGAGGGGCGGTGATCCCGAAATTCCAGAGAGGAAAAGATGCGAGCGGTGAGTGAAACAATAAACTCATTACTTTGGCAAATGTCTTGTAGGCATTAGAACAAGTAAGGGAAAGGTAACAGAGGGTGGCGGAGAAAAATAAAAATAGTCAGAAGTAGAGAAGACTGTATATATATATAAGGGGTTAATGACTCGAGTATAAGAGATAAAAAGGGGTTACCGGGAGGACACCCGAGATAAAAAGTAGGTTACCGGGAGGACATCCGAGATAAAAAATAGGTCACTGAGAGGACACCCGAGATAAAAAGTAGGTTACCGGGAGGACACACAAGAGGGAAAAGTAGATTACCAAGAGGGCACCCGAGAGAAAAAAGTAAGAGGATTCGCCTTGTTCCTGCGCTTTAATAAAGCGGTCAGAAGAAACGTGAACTCAAAGCCCACATAATGGGGGACGATTAGACTACGGTGCTGATTAAAGACGGCACTAAAGGGGTTTGTTTAAACCCCATCTCGGGGTATTGATTAGAAGGCAGGTATATGTGTGTCCAGCTGGTGTCCGTCGAGTCTGTCAAATGTCTGTCATGCGTGTCCTGTTATATGTCAAACGTAACGAACTGTATCATTGATTGTTTGAAATTAAGTTTGGGCTTTACGTGATTCCGTATCTAAGAGGGAATCACCAATGCATTGATGTTCTTGAGTAAATTGATTATATAGAATTTTGGCGAGAAAGATTGGATTGGAGCTTGCGTATTTGGTGCTCGCTCATACTGTTGGACGTGTGAAAATGGCATAAAATATTGTTGGTAACGAAAGTTGAGAATGGAGGAGGTTACCCCACTTGCGCATTTGTGCAAGCAATTGCCCAAACATGCACCCAAGCTTAAGAAGTATAGTACGGAGTGGGTTAAGGGTACCGCCCACAAAATGTTTATGCGGTGGCCACAGAACAGGTCTTTATCTAAAGCCGTTTTACAGCATATGACAACTTATCTACATGCCACATACACAGGCAAGAAACTAGAGAAACGTCTTGCTGTTCTAGAACTGTGGAAAATGTTTGTACAGCCAAAGGAGTAAGAGCCTCCTGCAGACTGGATACTAAACGTATGCACGGAGGGGGGTGAGACGCCTACCGCGCCACCAGCCCCGCCTGAGCCAGAGATTGAGGGGAGTAAGTCAGAGGGACTCTACCCGTTAAGAGAGCCTAAGGCAGCTAAGGGGTACAGCAACCCTGCGTATGAGTCACCTATGTACAGTAGTGACAAAATCAAGAAGGAGCAGGAAATTAATCTTACCTCCACAGTCCCGAGGGACAAGGAGAGACACGATGAGGAGAGGAATGACAAGGCACAGATTAGTGCACCTCTCGTTAAGGAGAGAGAGAGAAAGAAATGGAAAGGAAGCGAAGGCAGAACTGATGAGATAGCATTTGCAAAAGACGAATGGATGGGAGGACAGATATTGTTGAAACTTGATGGTAAAAGAAGTGATGATATGAGACCGAGAGAGATGTCTGATGAGGCACAGAGAAGGGAAAAGGAGAAGGAAAAGGAAATAAGGGACGAGAGAATAAAAAAGAAAGATAGGCTGAGGCGAGAACAGCTATATTGCGAAGAGCAAGGAAAACCGCTCAGTCGCAAACAATGCGTAGCCTATGAGCAGTACAGACAGAACCTGCAATGGTTGGAAGAAGAGAAAAGAGTATGTGAAAAGAGAATAAGGAGACGGGAAGATGAGGAAGTTAGAAGGGCAAATGAATGTAGAAATGAAAGAAGAAGAGAAGAAGATAAGACTAGAGAAGAAGCAAGGAAGCACAAGGAAGTCGATGATGATATAAAACACAAACGTAGACAGAGGGCACGGAATCTTGAATATTTGGAGAGGGAAGTTAAATATCCCAATCCTGTTGTAGAATGGGAATACATCGAATAATTCTTCCCTGCAAATGAGTCAGTATCAGGCACGAATGGGGCAAACATTGAAGATGACTTCGACACCAGAACCATCGTGGAAACGATTGATAAAATATACGATGAAATGGGGCTTGAACAAATTCCCCAAGGGGGAAGTGAAGACGAGCGCTTGGAAAGCACTCAACTATATGACACAGAGGATGTCACCCGAAGTAGTGGGAGCAGGGGACTGTCCCTGGACAGGCTAGAAATTAGTAAGAATGAAGTAGATGAAAGGAGTTGCGTGAACTGGGAACAATCAGCGTCCGACTCCGGTGCGGAGACGGAGGACGAGACACACGAAGAAGGTAGACGGCACGAGAAGCGGCTCCCAAGGGACCAAGGGGTACGATGGTCATATGCTAGTGAGTCCGCACCTAGGGCATCGGAGTCTGCCGCGCAGCCTGGCTGACATGAGGTAATACCCTGCAGTCAGAGGGGGGTGCCATCACCTGCCTATGTAGAGATTTTGAAGACATTGCCAGGTAGACGGCGATGCAGGAATGCTACCCCAGCGATAGACAGGAGAGCTATGGGGAAAGAGAAGGAAGACTACGCATTTCAATTCCCGCTGCTAGAAAAGGAGGGGTGGCAAGACCAGAATATATTCCATGGCCACACATGGATCGAGAGAACTTGAAAAACAAGCTTCCAATGCTGACATCGGGAGACGGGAAGTGGATACACGAGTTAGAAAAAATGACAGGGGGTGTCACGTTAGCTATAGGGGACATTAAGGGTCTCCTGATCGCCATACTTGGTGAGAGAGCAGACGATGTATGGAAGCGGGCTGGGTACCCTGGGGTAACCATAATTAACACTACCCATGACGCAGCACCATTCAATAATTGTAGAGCAGCAGTATGGAAAGCGCTACGAGTGCTGTACCCAGACACTTCTGAAATGGGAGCTATAATGACTCGAAAAATGAAAGAGTCAGAGGGTCCGTTGATTTATATCCAGAATTTTCAAGACGCATGGGTGCTCAAAACACATGAATCTTGGTCAAAATCTATCCCTGTATTCTACCATATATTGTGCCAAGGGTTGCCTGAACCAGTGCAGAAACAGCTCAAGAAATTGGTAGGAGTAGAAGCTAAGCCATGGGCCGAAATACAGTTGACATTTGCACACTACTGTAGAATGTTGCAAGAAAAGAATCGAAAAAAGGAGGTAACGCGTAAGGGTGAGGAAGCAAAGCTGGTGCAAAAGATCTCTCAAAGTATGCTCTCGAAGGAGCCATGTTGAGAAACCCAGCTGAACCAAGTGCACAATAAGCGACTAACCCATCGCAGAATAACCAGGGTAACGCAGGATTTTACCCGAGGGGAAGGGGATTTAGAGGAATAGGATGGCAGAATAATCAGGGAGGGTTTCAAAGTAATCCGGGAGGTTTCCAAAATAATCATGGGGGTTTTCAAAACATGCAGATGGGCAGTCCAGATATGCCAAATGGACAGATGGCCCAACCATCGCCAGTGTGTTGGCTGTGTGGAATGACAGGACATAAGGAACATGCGTGCAGAAGCCAAGGCGCGTGGCTAAAATGGACAAGGAATGGGAACAGGCATGGTGAACCAGCCTGCCTTCCCGCAATAGGATGGTGCACAGAATCACACAGTGCAGCAGCAAGCACCGGGCGTGCAGCAAGGTGTGCAGCAAGGGGTTCAACCCTCGAACATGGGGAACTTGCCACAGGGGCAATCTCAACAGGCACCGCTGCAAATATCACAAGGAACAAACTCCGGAGGGGGAGTCAACCCTGGAAATGGAGGAAATCCATAAGTATACAGTGAACCAAACTAATACATGAAATAGGACAGCTCGCTGGGAACCCTGATGTGTTCTATCCTATCAGTGACACCAGACCCTAACAGGGAACCTAGGGTAAATGTCGTCATAGGGGGGAAATAATATTCCTTCTTAGTTGACACGGGTGCTACACGCTCGTGCATACGAGAAGGCAAGTTTTCTTTGTCTGGCCAGGCCATAGATACTCAGAGTTTTATTTGAGCTCACAGCAGAGTTCCCTTTATGGACAATCTCACAGTCTCTGTAGGGGATTGTGAGATGAATGTACCCTTATTATACTCATGCCAGACCCCAGTAAACATTTTGGGTCGAGATTTAATGACAAAGTTGAATATGACTATATAATTCACAGAAGAGGGCATAGTATTATTCTAACATGTGCGAAATGATCAGAGCGTACTCCGGACGCATAGCCATGAGAGCTATACCATTAGAACCAGAAGTCTTCGCATATGTCGTGCGTGTGCTTATGCCGGGATTCACAGGCCTCGCAGATACAACTATGAGAACCCCTGATGAGCTCCTGTTCAGGCCAAGAATTCCTATGCATGAAGAAGAGGGACAAGTATTTCCCTTATCGATACATATTGCAGCAGTACGAGGGAAAGTAGTAATGGTCGAAGGGTTTGACGATGAAGGCAGACAATGGTGTGCAATTATCGCCGTTGAAGAAGGGAACCGAGTGACTGACGTCACCAATGATGATCTGTTCGAAGAGCACCCAGACTTAGAAGAGACCAGTGTAGAAGTAAGTCCCATATTCTGGGTCAAAATGATCAAACGAGAAGTGCCTCAGAGAATGATGTTGGCGCTGAACCACCCAGCATTCTTTGATGACGATATGGCCCAGGTGCCTGTCTCAGTATGGACTACAGGACCCTATGACATAGGCCTCCTGAAAGCTGAAACCAGGAGCAATTTTACCAAGAGCGCGACAATATCCCATGTCGAGAGACTGGGATGATGGGATTGCGAAGACAATTTCCGCGATAATGGAGCAGGGCATCCAAGTGACGTCAGAATCACCTTGTAACACAGTGATTTACCCTGTCAAAAAATCAAAGGGAGGGTCTTGGTGTTTAATCCAAGATTTAAGAGCATTAAACGATATAGTCGAAGCTGAGTTCCCTCTAGTCCCTAATCCATCTACGATCCTGTGTAACATACCGAGTGAGGCAAAATAATTCACGGTAATTGAATTGAAAAATTATTTTTTCTCAATCCCGCTGCACTGTGACTCGCAAGATCTGATGTCATTCACTTTCAGACAAAAGCGTCAGAAAAGTACGAGATTACCCCAGGGGTGTTGTGAGTCCCCATCTATTTTCAATAGAGTCCTGCAAATGGACCTAAGCAATATTGTCGTTTTGCAGTATGTAGATGGCATTCTGATCTGAAGAACCACTGAAGAGCAGTGCAGGCGTGACTCTATCCAGCTACTGACTATACTGGCTGAGAAAGGATATAAGGTTGACAAGGAAAAGTTACAATACTGTCAACAAGAGGTGCTATACATAGGCCAGCTAATCTCACATGAGGGGAAAAAGGTAACCCCAGAAAGGGCTGAAGCTATCATGAAAACTGCAAAGCCGCTCACGATAAAGCAAATACAGAGCTTCCTAGGGCTGTGCAATTTTGTTAGAGCATGGATCTTCGACTACAGCTCGTATACCAAGCCCTTGCTCCAGGCCCTAAAGAAGGCCCAGGCGACAAAAGAAAATATTGAATGGACTTAGGCTATGGACAAAGGGTTTACTGAACTCAAGAGAGCAATTTGCACGGCCCCAGTTCTTGGGATTCCTAATTATGCAGAGGAATTCTACCTGTTCTCTCACACAGATGGCAGAGTTATGATGGCAGTGCTCACCCAAAGAACCTCGTTGGGGTATAAGCCCCTGGCGTACTAAAGTGGGAACCTGGTCCCAGTCATGAGAGGCCACTTCCCATGTGAACAAAGATTAGCTGCCGCAGCGTTCGCCATAGAAAAGGCGACAACTATTGTAATGGGATGCTCCATGACGTTATACGTCGAGCACTCATTATTTGCCATATTAGAGAAACGGAAAGGTACACTGACATCTCAAAGGGCCTCTGCCTATGAGGTGATTATATCAAATCCATCAATCAAAATAGTTTGATGTAAAACAGTGAACCCAGCCACGTTCATATCAGAGCCAGTCACTGAAGGAGAGCCGATACATGACTGCACAAATTATCAAAAATTCTATGATAAAATCCCCAGGGTGAAAGAAAATGCCCTGGCAGGGGGTGAAATCATTTTTATTGACGGTTCTTCAAGAATCGACCAAGAAGACGGACAAAGATATACGGACGTTTCCGTAATAAAACATATAGCAAACGGATAATTTCAGGTACTCGTTAGTGCACGAATACCATCTCATTATTCGGCACAGGCTGCAGAATTATTGGCATTGATACTCGACATTGAGAATTATGCAGACCAGGAAGTAACAGTGTACAGTGACTCTGCCTAAATGACATCCAGAGTGCACGCAGGACTAGCGCGCTGGAAGAGGAGGGGCTACCTCCGAGCAGACAGCATGTCAGTGCAGCATGCAGCCTTATTGGACAGGCTGATCAAGGCACTACAGCTCCCACTGGGCATAGCGGTCGTGAAATGCACCGCCCATACTCACTGGCTAGATTTCGTGTCATGTGGAAATCACGCAGCAGAGACAGAAGCCAAGTGTATGGCATCCAAAAATGAGACAATCATGGAAGTAGAAGTGGCACGCACCCATGACCGTATGATGGTAGCTCGGGCCACACCAGAGGCCTATAATAATATGGGGTAAACTCAATTGATGGAGCTTCAAGGGGAGGCACCAGAGAACAAAAAGAACCTGTGGAAGCATAGAGGGTGTTCTTTAAACCCCTCAGATGGATTGTGGAGACAAGATAGCACTGGTAAACCAGTAATGCCTGTAGCCGAACTAAAGATATCACTAGAGCAATTACATTACCCTTTCCATATGACAAAAGAAAATATAGCTGCAACGCTCGCAGAAGACTGGTTTATAGCGAATTTAGCAGAGCGTGTTGCATTCTTTATGGTGAACTGCATAATCTGCCAGCAATTCACCGCTGGGAACACTTTAAAAGTAGTGAGATGAGTCATCCCCCGGCCAAATGGGCCATTTCAGCACTTGCACGTTGATTATGTCGACATGATTCAAGTATCTAACGGGTACAGGTACTTAATTGAAGTGGTGTGTCCATTCTCCAGATGGATAGAAGCAGGTCCCTGTACACACCCAGACTCAACCTGTGCTGTTAAATTCCTGGTGAGGGAAGTGTTCCCTAGATTGGGAGTGTGTGAGGTAATGAGGTCAGATAACGGGGCTCACTTTGTTAATGCAGTATTTGAACAGATCAGCCTACTGCTTGGCACAAGTTCTCGTCGGCGTATCATCCAGAGGGAAAAGGCATATGCAAGAGGCTCAATGGCTTGTTAAAGGAAAGGATAGCCAAGTTGAAGCTTACTCTAAAGAAGGGATGGCTGCACTGTCTACCACTGGCATTGTATGCTCTTCAGAACCAACCAGGCTCTGACCATCATCTTACGCTGCACAAGATAGTCACGGGAAGGAGAATGAGGTCCCCTCATAGAGCTAGATGTGATGCCCAGTCCACCCGAGAGGTCCTGGGAACCAAGCTGTCGGAATATCTGAACTGCATGACATCAAACCTCGCTGTCATTTCAGACCAACTACAGCGACGACGAAAAGGGTGCAGCACAACACCAGACTCAGCGGGAGGTGCTGAAACAAACACAGCTCAAGGTCTTTGTGTGCCAATCATCTTCCCTGGTGATTCAGTACTGGTGAGAAACCACACAAAGAAAAGGTGGGACGAGCCAAGATTCAACGGCCCGTTCATCGTAGAAGACTACACTCCCTCAGCCATCAAACTGCAAGGCAGGAGAGCTTAGATCTTCCTAAATGACATTAAACCTTATTTCGGTGAGATCCCATTAGCTGCACCCCATCGCGAGGAAACCACAGACAATGGGGAAGAACCTCAGCACGTGCAGACAAGATCCATGGCGAGGAAGAAGCACGCATGAGCAGCAAAGGCCAGAAAAGGAACTCCTGCGCAAGTTGTGGCTTAAAGACATGGACATTTTCCGCCGGGAAAAAGGGGGAATAAGGACATAATACGGACAGGCAGAATCAAATCCGCAAATAGAAGGAAAATGAAGCAGATTCACGGTGAACAGACACGTGACCAGCCAAGGGCAAAGAGGTACCAACGTCTGATGTCACCCAGAACCCAGGATGCCATAACATTTCCTGATAAGAAATTACAGTTTTGAGGCCATCCTCAGCCAACTAATTGACACATAGCCCTAAAGGTACTGATTGATGGAAGGGAGGCAAGGTGAATTTTGGGGCACTCCGCATCTGGGTGTCCATTCTGCATGCTACTAATTAAAGTCGAGATTTATGCCTAGGGGTGTAACCCACCCAATCACAATGGACCAAATAATCTAGGGTCCTATAGCTTGTAGAACCAGTAAGACGTCGTAGTTGTAGTGACGTCTATCACGGGTGATGTAGTGGGATGCGTTAGACGCCCATCCAATAAGAATTATCCAATCCGCATGCTCTGCTACCATATACAGATATAGCACCTGTACTTAAGTTACCTTTCCGACCAATAGAATTGCATGACAAACTTATGAGTTTTGCACGTCAACAGATGACAAATTTTGCCCATAAAAGTTGCTTTCTGAATAAAGAATTTGGGAGTTGAAGCGAGACAGGCGATCGCGACTCTGTTAATTACCATTTGTTTCCCTGTTTTTTGTACTTGTCATTAAACAGACTTCCCTTTGCCAAACCATTGAGTTGTCCTTATTGAATTGCGTCGGAGTAAGAGAATCCTGCACCCCAACCTCCTCAAGGTGCAGCTATCTTGTTTTACAGGTACTAGAGGGTGTGCTCTGACCTATGGGCTCATCAGAGGATGCTCCGCCCTCCTGTACATCTCCACTACCCTATGTGAGCCGGTTAAGGACATTGCCCGGTAGGCTGCGATGCGGGAATATTACTCCTGCAGAAGAACAATGAGAGAGGAAAGAGAGGACTATGCATACCAATTTCCGTTGCTCGAGAAAGGTGGAGCGAGCCCACAGTATATTCCATGGCTAGAGAAGATGACAGGAGGGAACAAGTTAGCTATAGCGGATATTAAAGGTCTCTTAATCGCCATACTTAGTGATAGAGCAGATGACGTGTGGACACGGCCAGGTTACCCTGGTGTGACCACAGTTAATACCGACAGAGCTTCATTTAACAATTGCAGAGCCACGGTATGGAAAGCATTACGAGTGCTATATCCAGAGACTTCTGACATGGGAGCTATAATGACACGTAAGACGAAGGAGTCGGAAAGCCTGTTGCTTTACATCCAGAATTTCCAGTGTTCTACCATATATTATGCCAAGGGCTGCCAGAGCCGGTACAGAAACAGCTCAAGAAATTGGTAGGAATTGAGGCCAAACCATGGTCCGAAATACAGCTGATCATCGCACACTGTTGTAGGCGACTGCAAGAAAAGAATTGCAAAAAAGAAGCTGCACGAAAGGGTGAAGAGGCAAAATTAATACAGAAAAAATTGTCAAAATGAGTTTTATCCATGGGGAAGTGGATTTAGAGGAAGAGGATGGCAGAGTAATCAGAGAGGTTTCCAGAATAATAAAGGGGGCTTTCAAAACATGAAAAATGGCAATCACGATATGTCAAATGGGCAAATGATCAGACCACAGCCAGTATGTTGGTTGTGTGGGATGACACGGCATCTAGCACGTACATGCAGAAATAAAGGCATGATGCAAAACGGCCAAGGAACAGGAGCTGGTATGGTGAATCCACCTGGGCTTTTACAGCAGGGAGGAAATGAAGTTGCACAGAATCACACAGTGCAATAACAAGCGCCAGGAGCACAGCAAGGTTTGCAACCTCAGAATTTGGTACATTTTCCGCAGCGACAGTCTCAACAATCACTGATGCAACTGTCACAGACAGTAAGTACAGGACAGGCAGTGAACTCTGGAATGAAGAATAACACTGGTGATGGGGGAAGCCCATTCACACAAGGTGGGACAAAATTATATATGGAGTACGACAGCTCACTGAGAACCCTGATGTATTCTATCCTATCAGTGACACCAGATCTTCACCAAGAACCAAGGGTGGATGTCTATATAGGGGATAAAGAATATTCCTTCTTAGTTGACACGGGTGCAACACGTTCGTGTTTGCGTGAAGGCAAATTTTCCTTGTCCGGCAATGCTATGAATACTCAGAGTTTCACAGGAGCTACAAGTCGCGTTCCTTTTACAAACACACTTCCAGTCTCTATAGGAGAATGTGACATGAATGTACCACTGTTATATTCACGACAAACACCAGTAAACATCTTGGGTCGAGATTTAATGACGAAATGAAACATGACAATCTCGTTCACAGAGGAGGGAATAGTATGTTAAACTCCAGGAATGCACTATTCGAACGTATGCAAAATTATTAGAGCATACGCAGGGCACACAGCTATGAGGGCTATGCCATTAGAGCCAGAAATATTTGCATATGGAGTATGCATGTTAATGACAGGGCTGCCAGGCCTTGCTGAGAAAACCATAAGGACCCCAAATCAATTTCTGTTCAGGCCAAGAATACCTATGCAGTAGGAAAAGGGACAAGTATTTCCCTTAGTGATACACACAGTCGCAATACGAGAGCAAATGGCTTTGATCGATGGTTGTGATGATGAAGGCCAACAATGGTGCACAATAATCGCCATTGAAGAAGTATACAGATTAACTGACATCACTGATGACGATCTGTTTGATGAGCAAGCAGACGGGGGAGAAACAGAAGTTGAGGTGAACCTCACCTTTTGGGTGAAAATGATCAAAAGAGAAGTGCCCCAGAGAATGATTTTAGCACAGAACCGTCCTGAATATTTCGAGGACGACATGGCCCAGGTGCCTGTCTCGGTGTGGACCACAGGCCCCTATGACGTAGGATTATTGAAAGGAGTCGGAGAGGTGAAAATTAAACTGAAGCCAGGAGCAATTCTACCGAAAGCACGGCAATACCCCATGTCCAGTGAGGCTGATGAAGGAATTTTTAAGACAATTTCTGCCATGATGGATCAGGGCAAAATTAAAGGGAAGGTCTTGGAGGCTAATTCAAGAGTTGAGGCCAATAAATGATGTTGTGGAAGCCGAGTTCCCTTTAGTCCCTAACCCAGCTATAATTATTTGTAATATGCCTGTTGTGGCAAAATATTTCATGGTGATTGACTTGAAAAATTTCTTTTTCTCAATCCCATTGCACAAAGACTCACAAGTTCTGACATCATTTACGTTCAGACAATGAATCTGAAAAGCACGAGGTTACCCCAGGGGTACTGTGAGTCTCCTTCTATCTTTAACAGATCCCTGCAGATGGACCTAAGCAATATTGCATTAGAAAGTGTTGTCTTACAATATGTGGATGACATCTTAATTTGCAGCACAACAGAGGAGAAATGCAGTCACAATTCTGTTCAGCTATTGACTATATTGGCTAAAAAGGATATAAGGTTGATAAGGAGAAGTTACAATATTGTCAACAAGAAGTGCTCTACATAGGTCAGCTGATCTCACATGAGGGGAAAAGAGTTACCCCAGAAAGAGCTGAAGCCATACTGAACACAGCCGAGCCGCACACGGTAAAGCAGATGCAGAGCTTCTCAGGCCTTTGCAATTATGTCAGGGGATAGGTCTTCGACTACAGCTCATACACCAAGCCTTTGCTTCAGGCCCTAAAGAAGGCACAAGTGATGAAAGAAAAGATTGAATGGTTTGAGACCATGGAGGAAGCATTTGCTGAACTGAAAAGAGCCATTTCACGGCACCAGTTTTAGGGATTCCCAATTATGCAAAGGAATTCTACCTGTTCTCACACACAAATGGCAGCGTTATTGTCATGATCTCTGCTTCCAAAAGATCAGGACTTGCCCGACTCCCTTGGAAGCAGACCCATAACCCCGGTTCCGAGTGCCAGCCAGTCCCAATTGGGACCTTTTGGACCCTGTCCTGGCGCCAGTGGCACCAGGCTCATAAAAATGCCCAGTCCCAGCGCTGGAAGCGCCGGGCTCATAATGCTTGGGTGGACTTACCTGCAGCAGACCATGCTGCTTACTTACCTGCCAGTTGAGCCCCTGATCCTCTTCTGTTTGGGACTACTTTTCCTGTTGGGTGGGGCAGGAGCCACTCCCTAGGTTCAGAACACTGGAACTCTTCTGGAAAACAGGAACTCTTTTCTCACCTAGGCGAGGCTGTGGAAGGAGACACCTAAGCACTACAGGAGGCTATTTAAACCACACCCGATGGATGAATCTTGCTTTGCGTTATTCTGCATTCTCTGCAGCAGAACACTCATCGCGTCTTCTGCTTCTGATCCTGGGCCTAAGGGAACAAAGGCTTACCATCCTGGAATCCAGTCTTCAGCAGCACCTGTAAAGACAAAGAAAGAACAGGTCAGCACTACGGTCTTCAGTGGCAGCGCATCTCTTACCTGGTCCATCGGCTGTCACCAACGCCTCGCGCTGCATTCCGGCATCTGAAAGACAAAAGCTTACCAGCTCTTCGCACGCTCCGGAGGCCTTCGGCGCTGCATCCCGCATCTGAAAGACAAAAGAAGGTGCGTTTAAAGACATTGGGCAACTTTATTACTCACGTGCCATTACTCCTTCCCACGCCGAATCCAGTGGGTATTCCAGCACCCTTCAGCTTCTCTAAAGCTCCGAACTGGTACCTGCAAGATAAAAGGGACAGTTAGAGCGCATCGTGAAGCAGTCTACAAGCGCTTACTTACGTGCTTCCAGGCGCTTCTATTCCTCACGCGGGTTCGATCCTCAACTCTCATCAGCCCGCCATCCGCCATCGCCGGAACCCTGCAAAACAAGAGATATCATTACAAAAGACTTTTAAGACATTTGAAGTGCCCAGAACTTACCGTTCGTGCAGTTAACGACGGACAGCAGTCCTCTGAGGTCAAGAGGCCTGCACCCTTATCCAGTGAAGAAACTGGTTACGGCACCCTGCCCCGAGGCAGATGGAGAGCTCGGCGTTCACTTACCTAAGGTGAGGGCGTTAACCTTTGGGGTTCTACAGGAGAAGAGAAAGGGAGGAGGAGAGAGGCACCCAATAACCCCAGTTCATTAATCCCATATTTTCTATCTGCAGACATCTTACTCTTCGAGTCAGGCATACAGTGCACAGAGGTCCAGCCCAAAGAGCCAACCGTGTGTTACACATCACCTTTGAAGATACGGCATTCACCCAGTCAAGACCGGCGCCTCTGCGGGAATCAGGTGAGCGTTACAGAATGCAAAGCCGACCGCAAAACTCCCACCCAGGCGCTATGGAAACCTCGGATACCGACCAGCTAGCCCAGTTACTTGGGGAACTAAGAGCAGAAGTGCATGCAGCCCGTCAGGAAACGAATGCTCTAAGAAGGGAACTGATTATTTCCAAGGAGCGAACAGACGATCTCGCTAGACAATTGCTACAGTCACAAGCCGGACAAACTCCGTTACCCGCATCAGGGGCAAATCTTCCTTCAACATCCTCTACGAACCCAGTGCAGATCAACCTACCTGGGAATGTACCTCTGGCTCCGCCCGAACGATTTTCTGGTGACCCAAAGAGGTTTGCAGTATTTATTAATCAGTGCCGGTTGCACTTCTTATGCCGGCCAGCAGCCTTTCCAACTGATCAAGCTAAGGTAGCTTTCGTGCTTTCGTACCTTAGTGGCAATGCGGCAGACTGGTCGATCCCTCTAGTTAATCAAGATGATCCGGTTCTCCATGATTTTCAAGCTTTTCAGCTCAGTATGGAAAAACTGTTTGCAAGACATTCACAGGGGCAGGCCTTGGACAATGATCTCCTTTCATTGCGACAGGGTAATCAAGACCTTTTGGCTTATATTGCGTCTTTCAACAGACTGATAGTGGAAACTCGATGGCCTGAGGACAAAAGGATTACGCTGTTTTATAGAGGTCTACGTGGAGAGCTCAAAGATGTGTTAGCCCAAGTAGTGAATCCCCCGCAATACTGTTCGGACTATATTGACTTAGTCGTTCAAATTGACCACAGACTGCAGAACAGGAAGGCCGATCGTTTCAAGTTTGATGCTCGAGTATTTTCCAAACCACCAACTCCTACCAAAGGAGTAGACTCCGGGGAACCCATGCAAATAGGGGGCCTGAAAGGACCACTAACACAAAAGGAGCGGGAAAGGAGAAAACAGCTGCAATTATGCTTCTATTGCGGAAACTCGGGGCACTTTCTTCGAGACTGTCCGGTGAAACCAGCCAAGAAGGCAGTAGGAGCTGCAGTTACCAGGGTCACAAACTCTGAGCAGGGAAACGACCTCGCCCGACAAGAATAGAGGTCCTCTTGCCGAGCGTTAAAACCAGTTCCGTGACCTCGCATTTCGTGATACCTATGGTCCTCATTAGCCCTGAACATCCGGATCGATTACATGCGATTGAAGCTTACGTCGACAGCAGTGCCATCGGCAATTATGTGGATCATGAAATGGTTTTGAGGATGAATCTGACTCTTTGTCCAAAGGCTGTAAAGGACGTCATTACTACGGTGGATGGTACGGAGATAGCCTCCGGACCAGTAACGCATACCACCCAAGAAGTGACGCTAGTAAGTCAAGATGGACACCATGAGAAGATCGTGTTCGATGTGATCAAGGCCCCTCAGTTCCAGATTATTCTAGGAATTCCTTGGTTAGAGAAGCACAATCCTCAGATCGATTGGCGGGCAAGAACGGTTCAGTTTCCAGAATGTGTCTCTACTTGTCACCCTCGACCTGGTGTTGCACTGGCAGCAATTTCCTCGGAGGCTCCCCAGTTACCTCCTGAATACCTAGAATTCCAAGATGTTTTCCGGAAGGATCAGGCTAACTCTCTACCTCCTCATAGGTCTTATGACTGCCAGATAGACCTGATACTTGGATCTACTCCTCCTTGTAGTAGAATTTATGCCCTCACCGAGCCTGAGAATCTTCACCTCCGACAATACCTGGATCAATACCTAGCGAATGGGTTTATTCGTCCTTCCAAGTCCCCTGTTTCCTCAGCTTTGTTCTTCGTTCCAAAAAAAGAAGGGGACCTTAGAACTTGTATAGATTATCGCGCCCTGAACCAGATCACCGTTAAGAATAGATATCCGTTACCTTTGATCCCTGAACTCCTGGAGCAAGTCAGAAAAGCATGCATATATACAAAGCAGGATCTTAGAGGAGCCTACCACTTGGTACGAGTAAAAGAGGGCGATGAATGGAAGACGGCCTTCCGCACCAAGTATGGGCTATTTGAATATCAGGTCATGCCCTTCGGACTTTGCAATGCCCCGGCCGCCTTTCAATATTTTATGAACGATGTCCTCAGAGAGCTCATAGATGTGTGTGTTGTTGTTTACATTGACGACATCCTCGTTTATTCTTCATCGGAAACTGAACATCGGAAACATGTGAAAATGGTCCTCGAGAGATTGCGTCAACACAAACTTTTCGCTAAATTGGAAAAATGTGTTTTCAACGTGACTGAAGTTGAATTCTTGGGATTCATATTATCACCTAGCGGAGTGCGTATGGATTCAAAGAAGGTCGATGCAATTCTCAAATGGCCATCGCCATCCTCCATAAAAGGTGTTCAAAGCATGTTAGGCTTCGCTAACTTTTACCGCAGGTTTATCCCCGAATTCTCTCGAATAGTCCAGCCCATCACCGCTTTGTTAAAGAAAAACAAACATTTTGAATGGTCTACCGAGGCGGAACAAGCTTTCCAGAATTTGAAGACTAGATTTATCTCTGCACCGATCTTAAAACATCCTCGCCCAGAACTCCCCTACATCGTTGAAACTGATGCTTCGAGCCTTGCCATGGGGGCAGTTCTATCACAAAAGGACCCAGTAACCAATCAGTTGCATCCCGTGGCATTTTGGTCCCGCAAATTCTCGCCTCCTGAAATCAATTACACTATTACTGATAAGGAACTTCTAGCTATCAAGTCCGCCTTTAAGGCTTGGCGGCATTATCTTCTGGGGGCCCGACACACCGTTACTGTGATTACCGATCACCGAAACCTGCAATATTTGAAAACCGCAAAAGCTCAATCCTCTAGGCAACTCCGTTGGGCACTATTCTTTGCCGAGTTTGACTTCATAATTACCTATCGACCTGGTACAAAAAACGGTAAAGCTGATGCCCTTTCTCGGATGGGAGTGGAAGAACATTTGATCAATCCTAAACCTGTACCTATCATTCCCGAACAAAGAATTCTAGGTGTAATCGCCGCACAATCCATAGAGGAAGTTAAGGATAAAGCCAGGCTACTGGTAACTCCAGCAGACATACAGAATTGGCATCTGCAGGGAAAGGACTTTACGGTGAAGGACAACCTATTATATTTCCAAGAACGGTTATACCTGCCCAGCACAGATTTACAGAAAAAGGTAATCTCTTGTTATCACGATTCTTTAATGGAAGGACATCCCGGTATGACCAAGACCTCGGAAAAGATCAAGCGCTACTTCTGGTGGCCGTCTTGGAAAAAAGATATCAGAGACTTTATAATGTCCTGTGGAGTATGCGCCCAAAACAAGAGTCAAAAGGAAAAACCAGCCGGCCTCTTACGCCCTATTGACATCCCACCTCGCCCTTGGCATACGCTTTCTATGGACTTCATCACCGATCTACCTCCATGCTCCGGATACAATACCATCCTAGTAATCGTGGACCTATTCTCCAAGATGGCGCATTTCATTCCACTCAAAGGCTTACCAACAGCAGCAACTCTGGCCCGAGAATTTCTCGAAAACATCGTCCGACTTCACGGTTTTCCTTCAGTTCTCATTTCGGATCGAGGTAGTCAATTTATTTCTCATTTTTGGCGAAGTTGCTGTCGGTCGGCTCAAATTGATGTGAGACTTTCGACCAGACACCACCCTCAAACCGACGGACAAACCGAGAGGACCAATCAAACTCTGGAACAGTATTTGCGCTGCATGCTACAACAAACTGAAAAAACTTGGAAAGATATCCTTTGGATAGCCGAATATGCCTACAATAACTCTGTCCACTCGGGAACTGGGAAGACCCCATTTTTTCTTTTATACGGTAGTCAACCTCGAACCTCAGAGTTGGATCCACTCCAAGATCTTGGAACACCAGCAGTAGACCACCTGCATTCTACAATCACTCAAGCCTTTAAGGAAGCCGTTTCTCACCTTCAAAGGGCTAGAGAACAATACAAGAAAGGAGCAGACCAACATCGGAAGGAAGCCCCCCAATATCAAGTAGGAGATCAAGTCTGGTTATCCACCAAATATCTACCTCTAAAAGGACCACGCACATTCAACCCAAGATACCTTGGTCCCTATTCCATCACTACCATAGTAAATCCAGTAGCGGTCAAGTTGGACTTGCCCCCTCACATGAAGATACATCCGGTCTTCCACGTCTCTCTATTAAAACCCGTGCAACCTCAAACCCGACTAACTAAATCTCCAAAACCTATTCTAGTTGATGGAGAACTCGAGTTTGAAGTCAAAAGCATCCTGGATTCCAAGATCTCCAAATCTAAACTATTTTACCTGATTGACTGGAAAGGCTACGGCCCCCAAGAAAGATCCTGGGAACCTGCAGAATATGTCCACGCCCCTCGTCTAATCAAAAGATTTCATCGAACATTTCCTAACAAGCCCAAACCCCCGGAGAAGCCCGGTTTGGGAGGGGCCTTGAGGGGGGATGCTGTCATGATCTCTGCTTCCAAAAGATCAGGACTTGCCCGACTCCCTTGGAAGCAGACCCATAACCCCGGTTCCGAGTGCCAGCCAGTCCCAATTGGGACCTTTTGGACCCTGTCCTGGCGCCAGTGGCACCAGGCTCATAAAAATGCCCAGTCCCAGCGCTGGAAGCGCCGGGCTCATAATGCTTGGGTGGACTTACCTGCAGCAGACCATGCTGCTTACTTACCTGCCAGTTGAGCCCCTGATCCTCTTCTGTTTGGGACTACTTTTCCTGTTGGGTGGGGCAGGAGCCACTCCCTAGGTTCAGAACACTGGAACTCTTCTGGAAAGCAGGAACTATTTTCTCACCTAGGCGAGGCTCTGGAAGGAGACACCTAAGCACTACAGGAGGCTATTTAAACCACACCCGATGGATGAATCTTGCTTTGCGTTATTCTGCATTCTCTGCAGCAGAACGCTCATCGTGTCTTCTGCTTCTGATCCTGGGCCTAAGGGAACAAAGGCTTACCATCCTGGAATCCAGTCTCCAGCAGCACCTGTAAAGACAAAGAAAGAACAGGTTAGCACTACGGTCTTCAGTGGCAGCGCATCTCTTACCTGGTCCATCGGCTGTCACCAACGCCTCGCGCTGCATTCCGGCATCTGAAAGACAAAAGCTTACCAGCTCTTCGCACGCTCCGGAGGCCTTCGGCGCTGCATCCCGCATCTGAAAGACAAAAGAAGGTGCGTTTAAAGACATTGGGCAATTTTATTACTCACGTGCCATTACTCCTTCCCACGCCGAATCCAGTGGGTATTCCAGCACCCTTCAGCTTCTCTAAAGCTCCGAACTGGTACCTGCAAGATAAAAGGGACAGTTAGTGCGCATCGTGAAGCAGGCTACAAGCTCTTACTTACGTGCTTCCAGGCGCTTCTATTCCTCACGCGGGTTTGATCCTCAACTCTCATCAGCCCGCCATCCGCCATCGCCGGAACCCTGCAAAACAAGAGATATCATTACAAAAGACTTTTAAGACATTTGAAGTGCCCAGAACTTACCGTTCGTGCAGTTAACGACAGACAGCAGTCCTCTGAGGTCAAGAGGCCTGCACCCTTATCCAGTGAAGAAACTGGTTACGGCACCCTGCCCCGAGGCAGATGGAGAGCTCGGCGTTCACTTACCTAAGGTGAGGGCGTTAACCTTTGGGGTTCTACAGGAGAAGAGAAAGGGAGGAGGAGAGAGGCACCCAATAACCCCAGTTCATTAATCCCATATTTTCTATCTGCAGACATCTTACTCTTCGAGTCAGACATACAGTGCACAGAGGTCCAGCCCAAAGAGCCAACCGTGTGTTACACATCACCTTTGAAGATACGGCATTCACCCAGTCAAGACCGGCGCCTCTGCGGGAATCAGGTGAGCGTTACAGTTATGACGGCAGTACTCACACAGAGAACCACAATGGGATACAAGCCCCTGGCATATTAAAGTGGAAATTTGGACACAGTGATGAGGGGTAATTTCCCGTGTGAACAAAGTTTAGCTGCCGCAGCGTTCGCCATCGAAAAGGCTACTACCATTGTTATGGGATGCTCAATGACATTGTACGTCGAGCACTCGCTATTTGCTATTCTAGAGAAACCGAAAGGCACACTGACATCTCAGAGAGCTTCTGCTTATGAAGTGATCATATCGAATCCATCGATTACGATAGTCCGATGCAAGATAGTGAACCCAGCTATGTTTATAGCAGAGCTAGTCACTGAAGGAGAGCCAATACATGACTGCAAATTACGAAGAATTCTATGATGAAAATCCCAGAGTAAAGGAAAACGCATTGGCAGAAGCAGAAATTGTCTTCATTGATGGTTCTTCGAGAATCGATCAAAACGATGGGCAAAGATATACAGGCGTTGCTGTGATGAAGCACACAGCAAATGGAGAATTATGAGTGCTTCTTAGAGCATGAATACCATCTCCCTATTCAGGGCAATCTGCAGAATTATTGCGTTTATACTCACGATTGAGAATCATGCAGACCAGGAAGTAATGGTGTACAGTGACTCTGCCTATGTGACGTCCACAGTACAGGCAGGCTTAGCGTGCTGGAAAAGGAGGGACTACTTCCGAGCAGATGGCACGCCAGTGCAACACACAGCCTTATTGGACAGGCTCATTAAGGCACTACAGCTCCCAGTGGGCATAGCGGTTTTGAAATGCGCTGCCCACATGAAAGGGACAGATTTGATCTCACGAGGAAATCAAGCAGCAGACACAGAAGCCAAGCGTATGGCATCCAAGAGCGAGATGATCATGGATGTAGAAGTCAGAAATGTGAATGAGAAAATGATTGTCGCTTGGAGTGAACCTAAGAGCTACAATAATATGGGACAAACACAGTTAATGGAACTCCAAGGGAGGCACCACAGGAGGAGAAGAACTTATGGAAGCAGCAAGCGTGTTCTTTAAACCCTCTGAAAGCTTGTGGCGACAAGATAGCAGTGGTAAACCAGTAATGCCTATAGCCCTGTTAAAAATAGCACTGGACCAGCTACACTATCCAGCACACATGACAAAAGAGAATCTAGCGGCAACACTCGCTGAAGACTGGTTCATACCGAACTTAGCATAGCACGTTGCATTTTTTATGGTGAACTGTATAATTTGCCAACATTTCACAGCTATACACACACTAAAAGTAATTAGAGGAGTCATGGGCCTTTTCAACACTTGCATGACAATTATGTCGATATGATTCAAGTATGTAACGGGTACAGGTATCTAATTGTTGTGGTGTGTCCATTCTCTAGATGGATAGAAACAGGTCCATGTACAAACCCAGACTCTACCTGTGCAGCCAAATTTCTAGTGAGAGAGGTATTTCCCAGGTGGGGAGTATGCGAAGTCAAGAGATGAGAAAACGGGACTCACTTTGTAAATTAAGTTTTTGAGTAGATTAGCTTGTTGCTTGGTATAAAGCACAAGTTCTCATTGGAGTATCATCCGCAAGGTAACGGAAAAATGTGAGAAGCTCAACGGCTTATTAAAGGAGAGGATAGCCTAGTTGAAGCTTACTCTAAGAAAGGGATGGTTACACTGCCTTCCTTTGGCACTGTATGCACTCAGAAACCATCCTGGTTCTGACCACCATATTACGCCGCACGAAATAGCCACAGGAAGAAGAATGTGCACTCTCATGAAATCCCGAGACAGAGCTAGATGTGATGACCAGTCGACAGGAGAAATCTTAGGGTCTGAAATGCAAAATGACTTGAATTGCATGACATCTTGCCTTACTGTAATTTCAGGCCAGCTGCCGCGACGACGAATAGGATGCAGGACAGCACGGAACACAGAAGGAGATATTACTGCCGACATAGCTCAAGGATTACGTGTACCACCCATCTTCCCTGGAGACACCGTCCTGGTAAAGAACCACACCATAAAAAAGTGGGACCAGCCAAGGTTTAACTGTCCCTTTAAAGTGGAAGACTGCACAAGAGACTACGGACGACAGGGAAAAACCACAACACGTGCAGATGAGATCCATGACGATGAAGAAGGACGCATGAGCAGCAGCAAAGCAAAGACAAAGAACTTTTGTGCAAAAGTTGTGGCTTCATTTTGGACATTCCTCTGAGCAAAAAAGAGAACAAGGGCATAAAAACGGACACTGTGTGCATCCTAGTTGCAGGGTGAGGAAGAAAAGCGCACGTGGAAGCCACAACATAGTCTGTTGACTTTGAACATTGGACTGAGGCACACTGAAGCCTTGATTAAGAAAATAAATAAAAAATATGCCAAATTTTGATCAAGGACACATAAATTGGAAGAAAATACATTATCCAGTCTCTTTCAACACAGAACTTTGTTCGGACTCACTTATGGTGTCCCACAGTACTGACATCACCAAAGGTGTATTAATATAATTCGAGCTAGTACTGAGATTATACCTGTCATTGATGGGGAGGCTCACCAGTGTCACCGACTTTCTTCAAGATCCTGAAAACGAAAAGACTATAAGAAGGCTGTTCACTTTGATTGGTGAACAGTTCCTCCTACTTTGGGAATACAGCGAGGAAAAATCAAATGTCCCAAGCGGAGTAAGAAGCGAATAGGCTTATTAATGTTTTGTTCTTTTGTCTAATTGAACACTGTCCAGATCTTGTCGGAAGAACTACAGACGCATTGACATTTCTTCGAGATCCAACAAATACAGAATGTCTAAGTATAATCCTAAATGGGATTGTTATGCAAGTAGCTCTTCACGCACACCGAAATTGCAGAGACTGTTCACAGTAAGTGAGAGCCAACAGTCCCAAACTTCAGCAAAGGCAGGACAAATGTTCCTGTCACCAGAAGACAGCAGATTGGCGAGTAATGTTTTCTTTCGCCTAATCGAGGATTTTCCAAAGCTTTTGGGGAGACCCATAGATGTTGACGTCCTCACATTCATCAGAGACCCAGCTAATTCTACGCAGATGGGCACGCTCTTGCATGGTATCATGATGCAAGTGGAACTTTCTAACCATCAACAGAACTATTTGAGAAGATTTTAAAACTTTCCGCCGAGGGACAGATCGAGAGAGCAGTGCCAGAGATTTCTTTTTTTTATATATACTGGCAAGGACACAACATGTCTTCGGTAATGAAGCAGATCAGAGGTGTAGACTGGGATCTAGTATATTTTGAACATGCACAGTAAAGAGACTTGCTGAATTATTTCCTGAGTTGGACACTTCCCATAGCCCAGCAAGAGAACTGTGTCCAGAAGTAACAGACAATCCATTGTTCAGACAAAGGGGGGCAACTGTTTTAGTACTTGCAGCTCACAACCAGAGCCAACAGAATCCAGAGATAATATTGTTTAGCAGTTGTATTAAAAGTTAGCATATTTCAACAGATGATCGAGATATGTATCCAGAGCAGAAATCTCGTCCTCCCTCGGGAGGAGAAACGTCTGTATTTTTTTGGAAGCAGATGCTGTAGATTGACCTACAGGGGCATTATGTATTTATGCATTATTCTCATCATTATTTTACTGTCACTAATGATTAGAACTGCATTTTTTATTGGTGTACAAAGGGTCCCAATCCCAGTGCACGCACCTAATGGTGCACACATGAAGCCCACAAAGGCACCCAGACCTTACATAGTCATTCCCGTCCCTAGAAAACCTGATGGTGGAGTGAGTGAACTTGAGATGGATATGATTAGCAATGACACGCACACACACTTATGGTAACAAGCAAAGTGTAAAGCCGCAGACAGGGTCGGCAGAGAGTGAATGTAAAAAGGTTACTGACAACCACAAGCATGCCAACATTGAATGCACACACACCAGGCCTAGTGTCAATAACTGCAAAACCACAATCCAAAACATGGAAGAAGAAGAGACTGCCTACTATGAGAAGTTCCACCACAATGAAGTGAAAAGACAAATGGAAAAAGCTGAACTCTTGAAGCGACGAAAGGAGCCGGAGAAGAAACAAACAGAGACAACATTGCCAAGCACATTTGTTCCAGTGAAGGTGACAAGTACAAGTTTTACAATACAGCCATATACTAGCCCAATGACAGAGTAGATATGGACAATTTTGACCAAAAGAGAAGGAATGCAAGAGGAGTTGGAGAAGAAACCAACCAAAATAACATTAATGAACACCGCTGATGCGACACCGATGGAGGAAAAAACAAGCTCAAAGAAAATTTCACGAGCACAGCTGATAGCAGGATTGATTTGGCCGTCATTAGCCAGAGCCAGGAAAAGGCAAGAGGAAACAGAGAGGATCGCCAGACTTTCCTCCACTCGACTAGCACAGATGAAGAGACCTGCATCATGGACCGCGATACCTGAGATTCCTCCAACAAGAAGGAGCCATACAGATGCATTCAGGGATGTAGTTATAGAAAACTGCATGAAACCCTAAAGGATTAAGAGAAGCATACACAGAGACGACAGTGAACTAAGCAATTACTTGGACAGAACAGCACATTTGGGAAACAACATTTGGTACCAGCATATGAAAGAAGTTGGAAGACAACGTTGAGAGGGGGTATGTTTTGTGTGTGCACTCCTACAATACAGCATGGGGAAGTCCAAGATCTTCGTAGCTGTAGAAATTGATGTCCAGACCGCGCACTGCCTTTCACACGTAGCAATGTGCAAGACCAGAGGCCACTTCATAGGTAGTGATGCCTCATTGAAATGGGCAACTGAAGCAACCGATCCAAATGAAGACGATTATGTCCAGGGCATGAAGACAAGAAATAATGGAAAAACAAAACACATAGTGATCTGATATGAGAAGCCTGGAGTCAAAGGAGCGGAGATTAGAAGAGAAGCAAATCAAAAAATCTACGTCCAAGGAAAAACTCCAGAAGAGGCTCGAAATTGGAAAAACAGAGGCCAAATTCAGATTTGGGGGACAGTGCTTTCACCAGACGAATGGGAGAAAGGAGTAGTGATCTGCAGGGCATGGATGGTCCTTGGAGCCTGCAAAGAAGAAATTGAAAATGCACAAAGGATATGCAAACCATCATGGCCAAAGCTTGCAAAACTGCTGACATGTGTTGAAGACAGAAGAGGACCCTTGCAGATAGTACCACTGGAAAGCCCAAAACTGTTCTTCAGGACTAACGGCACAAGAAAGATGGGAGAGAATCAGAACTGTGGTCACAGTTTTGATGCTCCAGGAATGGTGCATGGAACTGCAGTAATTATGGATCATTATTGGGCATGTGGATCCAATGCATACATCAGACTGCCGAGAAACTGGGGAGGTATATGCACAATAGTGAATGTCCATGTTCCAGCATTGGGGATCCCGAAAAGTGACTTGAGCATTGACAGTTTCCCGAAAGCAGATGCTCACCTAAGGATGAAGATATTTGTGGAACTGCTGAATCGAATGAAGAGAGAGATTTACTTTTCTGCCAAATCAGAAGAAGCTTTTCATGCAATCCCATACGAACACAGGCTGTTCAGCCTCACCTCATCAGTGTTCACGAAAATCTTCATGCCAAGATTTCAAGTTGGAGCAAATACTAAATGGTTGCAGATAACCAGATGGGAGTTACTACAAACAATCAACACAACCATAAAAGGATTCAACGCCATGAAGGAAGAGTTAAGGGCAGTTCGATTGATGACTCTCCAGAACAGATATGTTCTTGAAATGATCACATCTATGGATGGAGGTGTTTGTGCAAAAATCGGAGAGTCATGTTGCACATTTATACCTTCTCACGATGAAGAAAATGGAACTCTAACAGAAGCCATAGGTATGCTGACAAAACTACAGAATCAAATGATCAATGAAACTGACGAAGTTGATGAGGACAGCTGGTTTGGATCACTATTCTCGTGGGTTCAGCAATGGATGGCAGATGCATTCAAATTCCTAGGAGCCCTGCTAGTGATGATATTTCTGGGATTCTGTGTTATCAAGATAATAATCTCTCAGTGCCAGAAAACTTTAAAAGAAAAGCCATAGGGATGAAGATCATGATTGACGTCGAGCCAGGATTGAAGCCCAAAGACCTGTCTGATGAAGAAATAAGAGACTTTGTTAAGGCCAGCATTCATGCACCAGAAGGAACAAAGTTCCTACCTCCCAAGAAACATAGAAATGATGTGGGAAGATGGATTTACTGCAGCCTGAATGGACAGTGTCAACCGATGATGTGGAACAAAGATGAACATGTAAGAACAGCAGGAAGCTTGAAAGGAGTAATAGAGATATGGACCCAAAGAGACATTTCTTCAGACCATCATGTATAGACCCAGAAAATGAAGAAAGAATGGACTCAAACAATTTAGCAAAAGAGAAACTGGAAGAACTGAAGAAAGAGGTGAAAGTGGTTGATGAATCACCCAGAGGGGGGAGTGTAGAGGAGGTTTTAAATGCAGCCCACAGGCCAACCTTCCATTTTGAAGTACCAGGGAAGTTCACGCCAAAATATATGATGTATGCTGAGCAAATAAACAAACACAGAGCCGCAGTGGGGCTCTGTCCAGTACCTATCAGAAGAACAGCACCTATTAAAGTATCAATACCAAGGAAACCATGGACAGTAAGGTGCCCATTGAGAAAGCCATATCAACCAATAAAACTAAATGAAGATCGTCTAAATACAGTCCCTGAAGAAAGCAAAAAGGTCTTATTGGAAGACGAATGGTGACATCACAAGAACCTGGACTGATTCATATATAGAAGATATAATGACCTGAGAATGATAAAAAGAGACGAAACGCCATGAAAAAAGGACATCATGAACTCAAAGTGAAAGGGCAATGTGAAATGTAAGAAGCTTAAGCTATGAGCACGATGAAGATAGTCGACCAGTTTACACATGTACAAATGCTTGAAACCACAAGAAAGCTAAGAAAATCGTGCTGCTTGCAATGCTTAGTAGAAGGATAGTACGGCAAGTGCCACCTATACATATCTACCTCAAAAGAAGTACGTTATATAAGTATACTTCCACTTTGCACAAGAAGCACAATAAACCCAAGGTTACTTAAGGCCATAAAAGAAGAGCTTCATATTTAGCAAAATCAAGAATAAAGCAGCAGAAACGAAACTCAGCAGAGGCAAATCGTGCCAGGAGAACCAAGGTTGTATCTGTCAAGATGGACGAGCAGTAGCTACAATTAATTGAAGCAAAGAACAGAATATACTACTCTGAAAGGCTCCAGATAAGAAGACGAAGGCAGGTGGTGGGTGAAACGAAAATCAAATACATGAGCTGTTAAAGAAGAGGCAAATTCACAGTGTCTGAATCACGTGACCAGCCGAGCGGGCAGAAGTAAGACCTTCACACCTACGCATGGCAACAAGCCAGGAGAAGATATCAGAACTTTTCCAGACAGGAGATGCAGTCTCGAGCCCAACCACAGTGAAATAATTGACACATGGCCACTAAAGCAATGATTTATTGTAACAATAATTGGAGGAAGGACGGGGGAACTAAGGGGCACCCTGCACCTGGCTGACCATTCTGCGTGCTGCTAAGCAAAGTGAAAAAGTACGAGTGGGGTTAGTGCCAACCCAATCACAATCGACCAATTAATCTGGGGTCTTATAGTTAGTAGAACCAATGGGACGTCATACTTTTAGTGATGTCTACAGTAGTCAGCTTGAAGGTAGGGCTTAGATGCCCCACCTGACAGTGTTTACTCAATCCCCTTACTCTGTTACCATATAAAGATATAGTACTTATAGTAAAGTTACCTTTCCCAAGCCAATTGAATTGTATGCCAACTTTTGAGCATTAAACGTCAATGATGACGAGTTTTCAGTACAAATGACGTGATTTTTATGAAGTTCGTTGGAGTTGTGAAGCGAGAAGGAAGATCACGCATCCACTGATATTCATGAGACTCCCCGTTTTTTGTACTTGTCATTAAACGGACTCCCTTTGCCAAACCGTTGATTTGTCATTATTGATTTGGTGTTGGAGTATTAATCTGCATCCCCATCCATCTCACGGGTGCTGCTATCTTGTATTAAATGCTTTTGAGCAAAAACGAGCCTCTATGGGCCGGTTGGGGGTCTCAGAGCACACTGTGTTTGGTGACTGGCGCAGTCCCTTGTTTCCACGGGACTGCTATTTCAAGGTGTCCCTTGGCCATCTGTAGACCTGGGCGCCCTATTCTACGGGTGATCCCCCCAAACCCCATGACAGGCTTTGACTTCCATTATTTATTTATTTCTGTGGCAAATCCTGTGCCGACTAGTCATTTACTTGTCTATTTTCTTTCTTTCCATCTATCTCTTTTCCCCTTATGTCTTGTCCTAGCCCATCTAAGATAACACATCGCACATCTCCAGTGCTACCTTCTGCCCGTCCACGTAATATCTCCAACTTGTCCTGTCCTTCTATATACTTTGATGCTCTTCTAAAATTCCACTTTGTCTTCTAAATGTGTGTTCAATCTGTAACAAAT